>NC_083896.1:5271013-5899675 GCF_032452875.1 Bos javanicus | reverse complement strand
TAGTTCCTCTTCACTTTCGCCACAAGGGTGGTGTCATCTCCATATCTGAGGTCATTCATATTTCTTCCAGCGATCTTGATTCCAGCTTGTGCTTCTTCCAGCCCAGCATTTCTCATGATGTACTCTGCATATAAGTTAAATAAGCAGGGTGACAGTATACAGCCTTGACGTACTTCTTTACCTATTTGCAATCGGTCTGTTGTTCCATGTCCAGTTTTAACTGTTGCTTCCTGACCTGCTAGATCATGTGAAAAGAAAGATCAGAAATTATCACAACATGGAAAGATGCGTATTCAACTACCTTATTAAAGTATAATAAAATATGGAGGGAATTGGAGTAGAATGTGAGACCCTCAATATGAGAGCAGAATGGATAATTATTATAAAAATCAATGGTGAGAATAAACCAGCCCTGGAGGACTTAGGCAGTGGATGTTAATGGAGATGAGAAATGGCATGAATCTATTCAGTGTTGGTTGGGTTTAGCCGAGAGAACTGTAGTAACCTAATCAAAGGAGAGACTTCAAGAATCCTGATAGTCAAGCATCTCAAAAGTGATATTTCTTTTTTCTTTTTTTCCTGTTCAGAGATGTTTTGAGTTGTCAGAACCCTGGGAAACTCTGAAAGTTACAGGGGCTGACCCATCCAGAGAGCATAGAATTCTGGACCTGATTGGGTGGATTCTCCTACCAGAATTGATGAGACCAATTCTGCAATCTTATGGTGAGTAAAGAGTTCTAAGTAGTGGAATTCTTGCTTCTTTATATATATATAAATTTTAACACTCAGCAGACTTCAGAATTTCTGAAACAAGTGAAGTACTCCCAGCTAATAAAAAAATTTGTAATTGCTTTCAGTTCACTCTGGAGCTAGAGAATTATAATATCTTCCAATATTTGAAATTTGTAAATGAAAATGAATGATTCTGCTAACTTATGGTTTCCATAGTGTAAAACTAAAATGTGAATTTGGGGATGGGAAATCCTATACAGATAGTTTTTACATTTGGCATGATGCCTAAAACTTGATGAGAAAGAGTTGTAGAATGTGAAGAGTAATATTTCTTCCAGAAATGGTGGGGCTCATTCTTTGAAATGTCCAGTGATAGCTCAGATACTGGTGATGACTCTCAATACATAACATTGGTGACACCAAATATGAAAATGCAGAGAAAATTCTTCACTCAGTCTGATATAGAAATGGAAATCTTGATTAATTTCAGCCGTTTATTTTTATGCCCACTATATTAGATAGCACTATTATTTTTAAGTATTTATTTTTAAATTTCACTTATTTACTTGTATTTTCTGGTTCTTAGCTAGAGATGTGTGGGATACTTGGTTGAGGCATGCAAACACTTAGTCACCACCCATGAACTACTAGTCCTGGCATGTGAGCACTTTGCTGTGGCCTGTGGGATCTAGTTCCCTGAGGGGGATTGAACCCTGACGCCCTGCACTGGGAGCATGGAGTCTTAGCCACTGGACCACCAGGGAAGGACCAGCACTCTTTTGCATTTTAACTTGGAATCTACATATTTCCAAATGTGAAAAATCTTTAGGAGTATCAGTTCAGTTCAGTCCCTCAGTTGTGTCTGACTCTCTGCGACCCCATGGACTGCAGCACACCAGGCTTCCCTGAGGATCATCAACTCCCAGAACCTACTCAAATTCATGTTCTTCACATCAGTGATGCCATCCAACCATCTCATCCTCCATGGACAACTTCTCCTCCCACCCTCAGTCTTTCCCAGCATCAGGGTCTTTTCCAATGAGTCAGTTCTTCACATCAGGTGGCCAAAGTATCGGAGTTTCAGCTTCAGCATCAGTCCTTCCTATGAATATTCAGGACTGATTTCCTTTAGGATTCACTGGTTGGATCTCTTAGCATTCCAAAGAAGTCTCAAGAGTCTTCTCCAGCACCACAGTTTGAAAGCATCAATTTTTCAACCCTCAGCCTTCTTTAGGGTCCAACTCTCACATCCATATATGACCACTGGAAAAACCATGGCTTGGACTACATGGAGTTTTGTCAGTAAAATGATGTCTCTGCTTTCTTAGTATGCTGTCTATATTTCTCATAGCTTTTCTCCTGAGGAGCAAGCTTCTTTTAATTTCGTGGCTGCTGCTACAATCCACAGTGATTTTGGAGCCCAATAAAATCAATTCTATTTAATAGGCCTTAATACAATATCTATTGATGTTATCTGAAAAGAAATATTTAGCACTTCAAGTCTTTGACTTTTACATAAACACGTTTACACTTGTCTTCATCTTTGATGGCACTTCTGTTGTTCGATGAAACATATCAATTATTATCTCAGTTGCACATTCAGTCCATGGCCACCTGGACATTTCTTTCTATACTCATAGCTGATTCACATTGTTGTATGGCAGAAACCAATACAATCTCTAATGCAATCATCCTCCAATCAAAATAAATTAATAAAAAGGAAGAAGAATGTAGCTATTCTCTGGAATCCATCGAGTGTTACTATTTAAGAGATTATATTTACATTAAATCTCAGCAGAACACAGACAGTTCCCATATATATCCTGCCTCCTCAAAACAAAGGCACACACACAGTTTCCCCATTATCACATAATGTATCAGAGTGGTGTATTTATTACAACTGATACTTCATTGTCACCCAAAGTTCCTGATTTTACGTTAGTGTTCATTCTTGGTGTTGTTTATTCTACTAGTTTTACACTGATGTATAGTGACAGGTACCCCCCAGTATAATATATGAAAGTGCTATATGCCCTAAAAATCTTTTTTGATCACCTGTTCATCAGTCCTCTAACCTTAACTGCTGGAAACCAAGGATTATTTCACTCTATATTTTTCTTTTTCTGGAATGTCTTATAGTTGGACTCATGAAGTATGTATCCTTTTCAGATTAACTTCTTTCACTTAGTGATATGCATTCAACTATACTCCATGTCTCTTGCTAGCTTTCTCACTCATTTCTTTTTAGCAGTGAATACTATTCCATGGCCTGGATGTACCAGGGTTTCTTTATCCATTCATCTACCTAAAGACATCTTGGTTGTTTTCAAGTTTTGTAGTTATGAGCAGAGCTACTAGAAGTATCCATCTGCACTTTTTCTAAATGGATTCACCTGATTTTGGCAAATGTAGAAGAAGATGATTATGGAATTTCATGGTAGGAGGATATTTAGTTTTGTAACAAACCACCATGTTGCCTTTCAGAAAGTGTTAGTCATTCAGTTGTGTCCAACCCTTTGTGATGACACGGACTGTAACTCACCAGGCTCCTCTGTCCATGAAATTCTCCAGGCAAGAATATTGGAGTGGGTTGCCATTCCCTTGTCCTGTCTTTCAGAAGGCCTGTACTATTTTGAATTCCCATCATCAGTGAATCAATTGATGATGAATCCTGATTCATCAATGAATTCCTCAATCAGGAATTCATCAATTAATTCCTGATTCTCCCCATCCTCTCAGTATGTGGTGATGGCTGTCTTTGGGATTTTGACCATTCTTATCCATGTGCTGTGGTTTGGCATTGCGGTTTTAAAGTCCTTTGCTTTTCAGGCACTTACTTTTATTAACTCCCTTCATTTTCTCTTATTCTTTGTCCCTTGAGTGAGTAGCCAGTCTTTTAGTTTGCTCCTTTATATGTAAAACACTCTCTGGTGAAATTGTTTGGAAGGCAGGGTGAATGCGGTCTGAAGATACTTAACTGTGGAAAGGAACCTTCATAATGTTCACCATGAATCTCAATTCAGACTAGGCCAGTTTTCATTTACACTCTTAAGGGTAAATAAAATGATAGAAGAGACATATCCCAAGTGATATGTTCTTCTCTCATGTGTCACATAGGAGAGTAACTTTCTTTTTCTTTCTTCACAGAATCATCACACTAACCTGCTGAATCTTGAGAGTGCAGATGCTGGAGATTCTGCTGAGATGGCTGAACTTCCAGGACCATATAATTGTCCCAAAGACCTAGAAATGGTGCTGCCTAAAAGTCAAGATGACTGGTCCAAAGAAGACATTGTGCAGTTACTGGAATATATGGAGAAAAGCATTCCATCCAATGAGAGGCACACATTCAAAACGACCCAGTCAATGGTGGACTGGGAAAAAGTAGCTTTTAAAGGTTTTTTCTGGGGAAAAATGCAAACTCAAATGGTTAGAGATTTCTGATAACTTGAGAAAGTTCCACACTTTGAAAGAAGTAATCCAGGAAGCTAAGGAAAATGTTAACAATCCTTCCAAAAGCAGAAACCACAAGAAACATCCTGATTTACCCAAGAGGCCCCTGACAGCTTACCTTCTCTTTTTTAAAGAGATGAGACCTCAGTACCTCCACAAACACCCCAAGATGAGCAACCAGGAGCTGACCAAGGTTCTGTCTGAGGAATACAGGAAGCTGCCCGAACACCTCAAGCTGAAATACAGTCAAGATTTCCAGAAAGAGAAACAGGAGTTTCAGGAGGAAATGGTTCTGTTCAGAGAACAGCACCCTGAACTAGTCCAGAACTCCAAGAAACCTGATGTCCCCAAAGGAAGTCGAAGTAAAGTGCCAAAGAAGTTTCAGGAAAATGTGCAAAAAGTGAGGTCTTCCCCAGAAAACAATTTACCCATGAAGTGGAAATTCCATGGAGAGCCCAAGAAGCCCCTGATGAATGGCTATCACAAGTTCCACCAGGATCTCTGGTCAAGCAGGGAGCTGAAAGTGGTGCCCCCGAGGGAGCGCATGGTGGAGATCAGTAGACGCTGGCAGTGGGTCCCTCAGGACCAGAAGGAGCTTTATAAGAAGCAGGCGGAGGGACTGCAGACACAGTACAAGGTGGACCTTGATCTCTGGCTCAGGACTCTGTCTCCTGAAGAATATGCTGCTTTCAGAGAGGCGACTTGTGCTAAGTGTAAGAACATGAGCATGATGGGGAGCCCAAACCCCAAGATTAGAAGAATGGGTCTGCAGTCCCCATCATCAGGGAATCTGCAAGGAAGACTTAGACAGGACCCGGGGCTTCAGTCTGAAGAGTCAGAAACATCAGACACGATTGGAGAACATTGTCCTGCCTCAGGGAGATCAGAGGAAAACAAGGAAGAGGAGGCAGGCAGCAGCTCCTCAGCCCCCAGCACTGAGGATGAAGATGGAGATTCTGAGCTGGAGGACAGCAGCTCCAGCTCATTGTCCTCAGGGGACTCCTCTGACTAGGATTCCAACTGAGTTTTGCTTCATAACCTGAAGGGACAAAGAACTTTCCAGCAAAAGTCCATGGGCCCTTCTCTCTATTGCCTCTTCATTGTCTTCCTTCTTTCTCTCCCTCATCATACAAAGTGGGACCTGTTGGAAAGAAGGCATGTTGTGCTATAATTTCTGACCTCTCCATCTACCCTACATTCACCTCGAGAGAAAGTCAATGCAATGATGCTTCGTGGAATAAACCCTGAGCTGACTGGGCTCCGGGGCACCCTGGACTAGACTGAGCTCCCTGAACTGGGAAGGTTTGCTCTCCTCACCCTCTGCCTGTCACACGTGTGAGGGGCTCCAGGGGTCTGTGACCCCCTCTTCTCTGTGACCTTGTCCCTCAGGACTCAGGCAGTGAGCTGGGGAGGGAAGATCTGATTGACTGGAAGTAGGAGACTTGCCTTTAAGACAATTGTCTCTGTCCCTTCTCTCTGAGGTGAGGGGCTGGCCCTTCCTTATCTTGGAAGCAAGGATGGGCATGTGGGCAGCAGCATTTCTCTCTATATATTTATTCTTTGAGTTATCAGTGAGATTTTTCTTACTGATTTCAAAAATCATAAATTAAAATTTAAAACTGCTCCATTTGAGTTAGCTTTTCCTTAAAACCATCATCCTTTGACTCAATGACACTAATTTTCCAGGCTGCATCTAAATTTCTTCTGGTTTCTGCCCCAACCCATTCCTCATGCTGAAGATTGTAAGGAATCATGTTTTTACCATAGACTTGGTTTTTTGCATTATGTTATGTGATTGTATTAAACAGGTGTTTTGTATAAGCATTTTAGTCCATAGGTTACTAAATTGTTTTGGAATTGTTATGTAGCAGAATGACATTACTTTTAATATTTTGGTTTATTTATATATTTGAAAATGAGTGTAAACCATCATGATCTCATTAAACTTTTCTAAATATTCTTGGCTGAAAATGAAAAATATTCATTTTTGGCTCTCATGCACTGTTAGTATCACAGAAGTAGTTGTGTTCTTATATATGAAAAGGGATGAGTTTTGAGAGTTCATCTTACTCCTTGATGTCTTAGGGAAATATTTTATTCTTTTCTTTTTATTTTGTTTTATTTTTAAACTTTACAATATTGTATTAGTTTTGCCAAATATCGAAATGAATCCGCCACAGGTATACCCGCGTTCCCCATCCTGAACCCTCCACCCTCCTCCCTCCCCTCCCCTCCCTCTGGGTCGTCCCAGTGCACCAGCCCCAAGCATCCGGTACTGTGCATGGAACCTGGACTGGCGACTCGTTTCATACATGATATTATTCATGTTTCAATGCTATTCTCCCAAATCTCCCCACCCTCTCCCTCTCCCACAGAGTCCATAAGACTGATCTATACATTGGTGTCTCTTTTGCTGTCTCGTACACAGGGTTATTGTTTCCATCTTTCTAAATTCCATATATATGCGTTAGTATACTGTATTTATGTTTTTCCTTCTGGCTTACTTCACTCTGTATAATAGGTTCCAGTTTCATCCATCTCATTAGAACTGATTCAAATGTATTCATTTTAATGGCTGAGTAATACTCCATTGTGTATATATACCACAGCTTTCTTATCCATTCATCTGCTGATGGACATCTAGGTTGCTTCCATGTCCTGGCTATTATAAACAGTGCTGTGATGAACATTGGGGTACACGTGTCTCTTTCAATTCTGGTTTCCTCAGTGTGTATGCCTAGCAGTGGGATTGCTGGATCATAAGGCATTTCTATTTCCAGTTTTTTAAGGAATCTCCACACTGTTCTCCATAGTGGCTGTACTAGTTTGCATTCCCACCAACAGTGTAAGAGAGTTCCCTTTTCTCCACACCCTCTCCAGCATTTATTATTTGTAGACTTATGGATCGCAGCCATTCTGACTGGCGTGAGATGGTACCTCATAGTGGTTTTGATTTGCATTTCTCTGATAAAGAGTGATGTTGAGCATCTTTTCATGTGTTTGTTAGCCATCTGTATGTCTTCTTTGGAGAAATGTCTATTAGTTCTTTGGCCCATTTTTTGATTGGGTCATTTATTTTTCTGGAGTTGAGCTGTAGGAGTTGCTTGTATATTTTTGAGAGTAGTTGTTTGTCAGTTGCTTCATTTGCTATTATTTTCTCCCATTCTGAAGGCTGCCTTTTCACCTTGCTAATAGTTTCCTTCATTGTGAAAAAGCTTCCATGTTTAATTAGGTCCCATTTGTTTATTTTTGCTTTTATTTCCAATATTCTGGGAGATGGGTCATAGAGGATCCTGCTGTGATGTATGTCAGAGAGTGTTTTGCCTATGTTCTCCTCTAGGAGTTTTATAGTTTCTGGTACAGACAGGGAACTTACTGTACAGCACACGGAGCTCTGCCCAGTGTCATGTGGCCGCACGGATGGGAGGGAGGTTTGAGGAGAATGGACACACGTGTCTGCAGGGCTGAGTCCCTTTGCTGCCCACCTGAAACTATCACAATATTTCTATGATTACTTATTTTTTGTTTTCGGCTGCACTGGGTCTTCATTGCTGACCAAGGGCTTTCTCTAGCTGAGAAAGTGGGGCTCCTCTTCCTTGCAGTGTGCGGGCTTCTCACTGGGGTGCATCTCTTGCAGACACAGGCTCCAGCTCATTGGCTCCGCAGCTGTGGCAAATGGGCTCAGTTGGGATCTTCCCAGACCCGGGATCGAATCTATGTCCCCTACACTGGCAGGTGGATTCTTAACCACTAGATCACCAGAAAAGGCTTACCACATTGCTATTCAGCTATATGCCAATACAAAACAAAAAGTTTTAAAAACAGATGCAGAAAAATACAAATACTAGATCAATATAAGTTCAAAGTCTGAATTTTCTAATAGAAGCAGATGGCATTTGTTAAAATTATAAATCTGTATTTGTTGCCTCATCTACCTAGTCATGAACTGGGAATAAAACTGCAATCATAAAAGATCTAACTTAAGATTAGATTTAGTGCTTCTAAAATGACTGACCCACAGTTCATTCACACCCACAAAATGTTAAGTGGATTTCTATCCTCCTGGCAAATCTAAACATATCTTTTGATTGAAAAACTCACAGAAAAGAGAGGGAGGCGCTGCTCACTGATGGCCAGACAGCTTCTCCCTTTCCCCTAGAAATGAAATTGAAGCCAGGAGTCTAGCAACTCAGCCGCAGAGATATTTCTTCATTTTTGCCAGCACAACCCAGTGCTCTACTTCATTAGACCTTCCTTCTCAGAACCTGCCCAGTCTGCAATTCTGATCCCTTCACTGTAGAAGGAAAGGTATGGGGCAGCAGCAGGAGGAAAGCAGGGGTCAGGGACTCAGCTCTCAGGATTCTCGGTCTCCCCTTTCCTTGTCTGCAGCTTCTCTTTCAATGAAGGGCAGGAATTCTTGAACTTTCATTCCTGGAACCCTTCCAAGATATTCTGCCCCCTCTATCCAGGAGTGGAGCCCACTGGTTCCCCTGGAGGTGCAGGCCCTGGAGGTGAGGGGCGCAGACTCTGAGTGTAAAGAGCAGCTTTGAGACCCCTTCAGCCCCCCTCCCCTGTCCCCTCCTGTACATCCTCCAAGGGGGACTGTGCTGAGCAGAGCCTCACCCCCACTTTCCCAGATGTGCCAGGTACACGAGCTGGTCTGGGGCCTCAGGGTAAAGCTCCCTCTCTGGACAAAACCACATTGGACTGTCAGAGTTTCAGTGCCTACAGAGGCAGGGACGAGAACACAGAGCCCAGTGTTGCCATCTCCAAGGTCTGCAGGGTCCCTTCCTGCCCTGAAGGAAGGTCCCAGCAGGTAGCCACCCCTTGAGTCCAGGGCTGAGTCTACTGGGGCCCTGCACCACTGTGGGCAGATTGGCCTTGGGCAGGCAGGAGATCACCTCCCTCCTGGGTCCAAGTCCCTTCAGAAGCTGCCAGGATTCCTTGGTATCACAGGGCTTTCTGCACCCTGGGAAATTTTGTGAGCTCCTGGAGAACCATGATTTTTAAGGCCTAAACTTCCTCCATTGAAATGTAAGATCAAACCAGTCTATCCTAAAGGAAATCAGTCCTAAATATTCACTGGAAAGACTAATGCTGAAGCTGAAGCTCCAGTACTTTGGCCACCTGATTCGAACAGACAACTCATTGGAAAAGTCCCTAGTGCTGGGAAAGATTGAAGGCAGGAGAAGAAGGGGGCGACAGAGGATGAGACGGTGGATGGCATCACCAACCAACACATTTAACTACCAAGAATGTTTAGGGGAAATTTTTTTAACTGTAAGGTACACTATCAAAATTTCTATTTGCATTTAACTTGTTATTCAAATGTCCTGAACTAATTTATAGTTCTCTGTGACTCTGGGGCTTCCCTGGTGGCTCAGAGGTAAAAAATCCACCTGCAGTGCAGGAGTCACAGGAGGCACATGTTTGATTACTGGGTCTGGGAGATCCCCTGCAGGAGGGCAAAGCAACCCACTGCAGCATTCTCACATGGAGATTCCCACGGATAGAGGAGCCTGCTGGGTTACAGTCCATGGGATCGCAAAGAGTTGGACATGACTGAAGTGACTGAGCATGCATGTGACTCATGCACGTGAGCAACTGACATATCTAAGAATGATTCCAGGTCTTAAGGGACCCTTCTTTCAGAGTCTTCTCTCATTATACAAAAAAAAAAAAAAAAGTATAATAGGCTTGAATCCCATTATCATTTCACCAACTTTCAGGTAGATTTGTCCATATTATCTTGGTAGAAATATGATTTTAAATATTTAAATTGAAGATTGGTAAAGAGGTTAAGATTGACAATACAGAATCATTATTTAAAGATCCCAATGTGTGGTTCCACCAATGGACCAAACTCATCTTGAAAGTGGTTGAGCCAGCCCATACGTCCAGTGATGTCTTCTGGACAAAGTTTTGGGTTCATAAGTTGGCACATGGACAGCAGCACTGACTCATCCCTGCAAAGAGATTCCTTTAAGAGTTTCTCTTTTGTATCAATGTATTTACAAATGATAGACAGTCACTTGAAAAGTTTTCATCAAAATCTTTATCTCATATTGCATTATACATGCACAAACATCAGATAAATTTGCACAATTCTTAGAGAATCTTTCTAATTTTTCTCTTGACTGACTCCACTGTCCTGACTCTCAGAGGTATTTGCCTCTCTCACCTACCCCAGAAATAGAGCAGAACCCTATGCTCCTTCCTCCCTCCACCCATAATGTCCTCAGCCTGTCTTTTGTCTGAAGAAAAACTTTAGTCAAAGAATAAATGTAATCTAAGAAGTGAGAAAACCCAGATACAAAGGAAAAGCAGTCAAACAATAATAATTTAGTCATTAAGCAAAGTCAAGAATCTTTAATTCCTCTCCAAAGACTATGCATAATATTCTGAGCCATACGCTTTGACCTGTTTTGTAGAAACCAGAAGCCCCGCCTGACAGAAGTTAACTACATGACAACCAGACTGTCCGTGCCGTAAGCGGCACAATTCCGAGAACTGGCCTCAGAGAAACTGGAAAAATGTAAATGACTCTAGACTTGAAAATTAACTGTACTTAACAGAATCAAATGATGCTAGTCAGACAACCTCATGACCAATTTCAAGATGACTGTTGGAGCTGACTGCGCTTTTTCTGCGTGGAGCCCTTTCCTTTCTCCTACACACCCTAAACTCCCCATTTAAAAATCCTCACCCTCAAATTATCAGTGGGGAGTGGGAATTTGGACATGTGGACCCTCTCTGACAATTGCTGGTCTCCAAAGTAAAGTGGACTTTCCTTTACACCAACCTTACCTTTGGAGTAGACTTTCAAGCAGTGGGCAGCCAGACCTGCCTTTCAGTTGATGCTACCTGGAGGAAATGAGCCTGGACACCAGAAGAAATCTGTGAGTTTGAATCTTAGAAACATAGGCAGCAGTTTACCCCTTGACTCCTTCAAGACATACACCTGCATCTCAGACTAACTTCCAATAAATGGACACAGAATCATATTCACTAGAATGAACATTGGGGTGCATGTATCTTTTCGGGTTAGTCTTTTTGTTTTCTTCAATAAGTCCTCAGAAATGGATTTGCTGGATAGTGTGGTATTTATGACTCCTATTAGATCACATGGTAGTAATGTACTATTATTTTGAAACTGAAGATTGGATTAACTAATAGAATTTTAAATATAATTTTCTTTTTCTTGTTGGCTTAAAGCTCAACATTCAGAAAACAAAGATCATGGCCTCCGGTCCCATCACTTCATGGCAGATAGATGGGGAAACAGTGGAAACAGTGGTTGACTTTATTTTTCTGGGCTCCTAAATCACTGCAGATGGCAATTGCAGCAATGAAATTAAAAGATGCTTACTCCTTGGAAGGAAAATTATGACCAACCTAGGCAGCATATTAAAAAGCAGAGACATTGCATTACTTTGCCAACAAAGATCCGTAGAGTCAAGGCTATATTTTTCCAGTGGTCATGTATGGATGTGAGAGTTGGACTATATAGAAAGCTGAGTGCTGAAGAATTGATGTTTTTGAACTGTGGTGTTGGAGAATACTCTTGAGAGTCCCCTAGACTGCAAGGAAATCCAACCAGTCCATCCTAAAGGAGATCAGTCCTGGGTGTTCACTGGAAGGACTGATGTTGAGGCTGAAACTCCAATCCTTTGGCCACCTGATGGGAAGAGCTGACTCATTGGAAAAGACCCTGATGCTGGGAAAGATTGAGGGCAGGAGGAGAAGGGGAAGATAGAGGATGAGATGGTTGGATGGCATCATTGACTCTATGGACATGGGTTTGGGTGGAAACAGGGAGTTAGTGATGGAGAGGGAAACCTCGTGTGCTGCGATTCATGGGGTCACAAAGAGTCGGACATGGCTGAGTGACTGAACTGAACTGAAGTATTGTTTATACATTCAACAAAAAGTTTTGCTGTGTATTCTGATAAATTTCCATCTTTAAATTTCAAGATTTCTGTGACTTGAGGTCTCTCCTCAATTAAAATTTCACATGGGTTTGGGTGGATTCTGGGATTTGATGATGGACAGGGAGGCCTGGTGTGCTGCTGTTCATGGGGTTGCAAAGCGTCAGACATGACTGAGCGACTGAACCAAACTGAACTGAGCAGTGACCTTGGTTCACCAGCCTAGAATGGGGAAAAAATCTAAGTAAAGTTTACCTTTTCCCTGAAGGTTATCTGAAGGAGTGAATAAGAAGTGCCCACATGGTGGCTCACTCAGTTTCTGTTCAGTAACAGAGACATTTATGCTTATTATTGTTACTAACCTCACTCAACTGCATGTTATTAATAAAAGGGATTGCTGACCTGGGATTTAAAACACCTATTGATTTGAATCCATTAAACCCTTTCTTATGCTAAGGCTATTCATACCCATGGCAGAAATATGGTGAAAGGGATTGTCCCCAAAGAGACCAAGTGGGAGGACACCCTTAGCAGAGTCATCACCTTGGTAGCCAGCGGTATGTAAGAATTGCTTGGGCATCAAATAAATGGGCTGGGAGAGAGGCATGGGAAACTCTTGGAGATGGGGAAAGCATCTCCCTTTATGTATGACCTTAAACTTCAGAGGTATCTTTGCATGATGTAGCCGAAAGTGGGTGTCATCCCTGAATGTAGCAGAAATTTAGACACCAAGGAGAGCTTTTGTACTTAGTGCAGAAAAGGTGTTGGTACTTATGAAGAGAAATCAGAGAATTTTATTTCTGTGCTTAATTCCATCACCTTGGTAAGAATTTGTGTTGATCTTAGCTAAGTCTGAGTAATGATGTAAATATACTGGAAAGGGGCCAATAAAATTATGGTTTGGCTTCTAAGATTCTGGGAAAATGGCTGGGGAAATGTGCCTTCTGGAAAATGTCCTTAGTGAGAAAAACATAAAGAAATAGGTGGATGTCTCCTGGTAGCAGCTGCCTCTGGATGACCGTTTGGGAATGGCCCACGTTGATTTCTTCTCTGACTCCAAGTTCTCAAAGTGCCCCCCAGGGCCCATCTTTGAGCCTCTTGGTCTTGGGAAAAGTCTTGACAGAATTTTTACTTCTTCCTCTTCTCACATCTTAGCTTGAATCTTTGCATGCAGTTTGCTGTGCTGATCCCAACTTTCTGAGAAAAAACACTAAGGTGACTGTCTCCTCTGAGCCATTCTCCTTTACTACCTTAAAAAAAAACAAAAACAAAAACTGTTTTATTTATTTTTGGTTGCCCGAGGTCTTTGGTGCTGAGTACGCTTTTTTCTAGTTGAGGCAAGTGGGGGTGCCCTGTGGTTGAGGGCGCCTCCCTGCAGCGCCCTCTGTGCTGTAGAGTGGGCTCTAGAGGGCATGGGTTTCAGTAGTTTCACTCCCAGCTATAGGGCACAGGCTCAGTATTTGTGGGGCTCACGGTTAGTTGCTCCTTGACTTGGGCTATCTTCTGTGACCATGGATCAAACCGCGATCTCTACACTGCCGTCAAATTATTTACCAATGAGCCACAGGGCAGCCTTCTTTCACTACCTTAATATCACCCTGAATAGTGTCTTTGTGAATCAGTGAATGGGTCCTTGGTGATCCAGCCACCCTGTCTTTCTCTGCCTCCTGAATGTGTATCAGATTCAATCAACTAACCTAGAGAAATATGATGATCCAATCAGGATAAATCCAATGGGTACTCAGTAATCTAAACAAGTATCCCTTTCTGATTGGGTTAGTAGTGGGACAGAGGGATGATGGGAATAAAAGGTTGTACTGAAGAAGAGATGCAGAATCTTCATACTCTGGAGACACCAGCAGGGCTCTCCATGTGTCTGACGTCTGAGCACCTTCCAGACACATCAGAGCAAGAAGTCACCTCCCTCATATAAGAACACCTTTTTTTGCCATTGACTAGCTAATACTTTCACTTTTCACTTTCATGCATTGGAGAAAGAAATGGCAACCCACTCCAGTGTTCTTGCCTGGAGAATCCCAGGGACAGGGGAGCCTGGTGGGCTGCCGTCTATGGGGTCACACAGAGTCGGACACGACTGAAGTGACTTAGCAGCAGCTAACACTGAAGGGTGGCCTGTATCTCTGGATGTAGTGAGAGTTTTCAAAAAAACCATTTCTCTTACATGAACACATTTCATGTCTTGATTTTGCCTAGCAGTGTAATTTTGCCTGAATCTCAAACATTTTGATTTGTGCTTTAGCTGATATTTGATATTTTTGTGTAAATTTAGCTAAATATAAAATTTTTTAAAAAATTAATTAATTATTTAATTGTGTGAGTTACTTTTACAATATTGTATTGGTATTGTCATACATCAACAGGAATCCGCCACAGGTATACACGTGTTCCCCATCCCATACTCCCCTCCCTCCTCCCTCTCTGTACCATCCCTCTGGGTCGTCCCAGTGCACCAGCCCTAAGCAACCAGTATCATGCATCGAACTTGGACTGGCGATTCATTTCATATATGATATTATACATATTTCAATGCCATTCTCCCAAATCATCCCACCCTCTCCCTCTCCCACAGAGTCCAAAAGACTGTTCTATACATCTGTGTCTCTTTTGCTGTCTCGCATACAGGGTTATTCTTACCATCGTTCTAAATTCCATATATATGCATTAGTACACTGTATTGGTATTTTTCTTTCTGGCTTACTTCACACTGTATAATTTTAAATGACTTTACCAAGGAGATATTTTTAATGAAAAACATCCATTTAGAATTTTATTTCATGAAATTTAAGATATTCTGACACAATGGCATTCATGTTGGGGGTAACTGAGGTTAGCTGTGCTGGTCCACATGACTCTCATCTGCCCATTAATGTAAGGCTCTAAGGATGATGTGCAGCTCTTCCCCAAACAAAGACTGGAGTGAACTCTCAGGCTTCTAGGTACCCACTTTCTAGGGGGACCTGCATCGTGCAAAGCAATGGGTGGAACTGAACAGGCTAGTGACTATCTTTTTTCCTCTTTGGCCAGAGTGTCATATGAGCTAACTGAGGCACTTCCACCCCTGACAGAGCAGTGACCTTGGGACTAGTAGGTCCTTCTGAAAGGTTGGGAGATTGTCTTAGGTGTGCTGCTGCTTGGCCTGACATGGATGCCTTGTTCCTTGGCAGTTTCCACAGGACTCCTCTTCTTGTAGAGTCAGGACAAATGTCTGGAACCCACCCAGATTCCTGGATCTGGCAGGAAAGCTCCTGCTGAGGAATGACGATTTGGCCTTTTCTGCTTTGGAGGATCTGCCCAGGGACCTCTTCCCACCCCTCTTCATGGAGGCATTCTATGGGAGACACATCGAGACCCTGAGCCCATGGTGCAAGCCTTTCCCTTTGTCTGCCTGCCAATGGGGAGCCTCATTTCCCCGCCTCATGTGGGGCCCTTACAAGCAGTGCTGGAAGCACTTGATGTCCTGCTGGCCCAGAAGGTTCATTCCAGGTGAGTGTGATCAAGGCACCCTGATAAAATCCTGGGTGTACCAGGGGAGACAACTGTGTTGAGGGCAAGTGGATGGAAAGGGTTCTGAAGATGGCAATGAAGAAGCTTGCTAAGGGAAATAGCTTCTGGAATCATTTGAGTGCCTTTAGTGAATGGGAGCCTGAAAGAACATTCAGAACTTCCTCACCTACATCCTCAGGTGGTTGGAGCAGAGTAAATCCTCCATCCACCTGTACAGTAAGAAGCCGAAGACTGTCTCTATGCCTGTGGATGGCACTGTGAAGTTCCTGAGCATGGTGCAGTGGGACGTGTCCAGGTGAGTGGGAATCGGCCGTGGCATCTGTCCATGCTGGCCACGTCTGCTCCTTTTCTAGGAAAGATGAATAATTTGCAGAGACTCTGCCTCTCTCCCATCCACCCGACTGCCTTCATGAAGCAGGAGTAGGATCACTTTGTCCAAATTACCCCTCAGTTCCTGAGGCTGGGCCACCTCCCGGATCTCCATCTGGAGTCTCCCTCCCTTCCTGAAGGATGCCTGAACCAGATGCTCAGGTGAGAGTGGACCACAAGCTGGATAACACTGAACACAACCCTAGAATTTCAAAAGTACCCTCTCCTTTCTTGCACTCTCCTGAAGCGTGGCATCCCATAACCACACAAATGTAGGGGGTAGGGGGCTGAACTGGTCTCGTGGCTCTTGTGAGATACCTGGCTGGGGAGATACAGAGGATTGACTGGGATGTTTGCATCCCAGCATTTGTAATTCCCTCCTTTTGTGGAGGTGTCTATGTTGAAATGATAAAATTAAGTAAGCTAGAAATGACATTGAAGTGAGGAAACTGCATCAGATCCAAGCATTCTTGAAGAGAAGCTCTATGCTCCACAGGTTTGTGCCCACAGTGCACCTGTTAATTAACATGTGGGAAAAGCATGATTCTGGAGATGATGTTAATCAAGCTGAGAAAAGGATAATAAAAAGTGATTGAAAGTTGAAGATGATGCAGGGATGTATGTAAGCCCCTTTGGTCTGGCATCACATTTCATGTTGTGAAATCTTGTTTAAGTTGGTCTCGCTAGAGCCACTCTGGCCAGAGATATAGGCATCCAGAGCTCAACCTTGACTGAAGCGTTAACTGAAATCATTTTTAAATCTCATCTCCCAACACTAATATTCAGTGATGTCCAAACTCGATGGAGATCCTCTCTGGCTCTCACTGTTCTAGTGATTCCATGACCTTCATTCATCCATAAGGAAATGGGGTGTGTTGACTCTACTTGATAGATGAGGAGGTGTACCTTCCAGATTCTGTGACGTGACTTATTCCTGCAGTGAAGGTGACAGTGCTCAGCCTAGCATGAGACATGACAATCAGTATATTGACCCTGAATTGATGGTCAGACCAATGATAGTTCTGTACAAACCATTTCTCTATCGTGTGTGTGCAACCTAGCACTCCAGTTTCCAAGAACTAATTATTTGGTTTCTCCCCAGGTGCCTGCCATCCCCCTTGAACAACCTGTCAATAACCAACTGCTGGCTGACAAAATCAGACTCGACTCACCATTCCCAGAGCCCAAAATCAGTCAGCTAAAGGGCCTGGTTCTGAGTGGGGTCACCATGACTAACTTTAGACCTGAGGTCCTCCACGTTCTGCTGGAGAAAGTTGCAGCCACCCTCCAGGACTGACTGGACTTAGGTCTGTGTGGGATCAAGGACTCCAGGGTGGAGGCCATCTTGTCTGCCCTGAGCCATTGCTCCCAGCTCTGGCACTTCAGTCTGGGCAGGAAACCTCCTGTCCAGGCTGTCATGGAGAAGCTGGTCCGACAGCCCACTGGGCTGCCCGGTTTAATGCAAGAGTGTCATCCTGCCCCTCAGGAGAGTTACAGACCTCAGGGTATTTTCCTGGAAGCGAGACTTGCCAAGCTTCGGGCTCAGCTGTTGGAGATTCTGAGAGCCTCAGGATGTCCCAGGGCCTGTGGCTTAGCTTCAGCCCCATCCTCCCTGTGGTGAGGGCATCATGTGGTGCCCATTTTACACAGGTATACTGCCCCTGCCTAGAGCACTGGCTCCATCAGGAGCTTTCTTCTGTGTGCTTGGAAACTGAAATCTAAAACATGGGGATATCATGGAGGGAAAACAGCATTGTTTCAGACATGTGCTCAATGTGGATGTGAAAAGGAACAGCGATCCTCGGGGGCGGGGGTTGCTGTGGAAATGTAGACTCTGGAAGGGTTCGGACTGGCATGGACATGTGCTTCTAGAATCTAATATGACACTTGGATACGTGCTGGACACCCACATGTTGCAATTATCCTTGGGAAGATAGTTGTAAAGAAACTGTCAGGAAGAAAGTTATCTTCTTGGTGATCTAAACAGGAAGGAAATCTAAAACGAGAGTGGATAAACAGATCGATATGACTTATTTCGTTGTTAAGCAAGAAACTAATATGACATTGTAATGCAAATCTACTCAATAAAAATGAATTAAAAGATAAGTAAATAAAGAGACGCTCATGGAAAACCAACTGCTGTCCTCCATGATATATTGTTCTGTGTGCGTGTGTGCATGCGTGCTTAGTCATTCCGTTGTGTCCAACTCTTTAAGACCCATAAAGAGTAGCCTCTTCTGTTCATGGGATTCTCCAGAGAAGAAGATTGGAATGGGTAACGATGGCCTTCTCCAGGGGACCTTCCTGATCCAGGGCTTGAACCCCGGTCTCCTGCAGTATAGGTAGATTCTTTGCCATCTGAGCCACCATGTAATGTAAGCCTCCTGGGGGCAACTCTTACCTCCTTGCTTGTTTCTTTGGCTGTTCAGTGGATTAATACACACAGAGGGTAACACAGCATCCGATGAACTATTGGAATGAAGAGCTCTCTGCAGGGCTCTCCCTGCTGACTCAGGCCATGACCTTGGGCATGGGTATTCTTCATGCTTCTATCAGTCGGTGTATAAGTCAGTTTCTTGCCTTTGTGTGTCCTTCACTGTCAAAGGTGAGGTCCTCAGTTCTGTTAAGTTTTGCACACTGCCAACAAGATTGAGACTGGTTCTCACTGTTCCATGCCTGTCAGGGAGGAGGAGTTATAATCGATACAATCAATTATAGGAGTGGTATATAGAAGTGATATAGGAATGATTATAGGAATGATATAGGAGGAGATATAATTGAGTTGTGACCAGACATTCAAAGTCTTTTTAGTAAAACGCTAAAATGTAAAAAAAAAAAAAAATGGACATGGGTTTTATTTCCACACCACATTCTAGATTTATATCAGTTTGGGTGGTTGATCATATCAGAATAGGTTGATAGTTTCCATTACAGTTCCAGTCTCTCCCTATTAGAAAAGTCAAGGGTAGCTTGTCTGGACATCAGAATGTTCAAATGTAAAAGAAATATATGTTATGTATTACATATAACTCACAGTCAGCTCTCCCTATCCTCTGTTCATCATCCTCAGATTCAGTCAACTACATATGATTTTAACTACTGTTAAAAAAAATAAATCTTCGTCTAAGTGACCCTGAGCAGTTGAACCATGTGTTGTTCAAGATTCACCTGGTACAGACACATACATAGTTTCAGAAGAAGCTGACATGATTACAGACTCTATAGTCCCACTGTGGTGTTGAAGACTCTTGAGAGTCCCTTGGACTGCAAGGAGATCCACCAGTCCATCTAAAGGAGATCAGTCCTGAATATTCATTGAAAGGACTGATGCTCAAGCTGAAGTTCCAATACTTTGGCCACTGATGCACAGAACTGACTCCTTGGAAAAGACCCTGATGCTGCAAAAGATTGAAGGCAGGAGGAGAAGGGAATGACAGAAGATGAGATGGCTGGATTACATCACCAACTCGATGGACATAAGTGAGTAGGTTCTGGGAGTTGATGATGGACAGGGAAGCCTGGCGTGCAACAGTCCATGGAGTTTCAAAGAACTGGACACAACTGAATGACTGAACTGAACTCATAGTCCCACCATCTTCTATCTGTTGCCTAGAGAACTAGAAAAGGCTGTGGTATAATTCAGACCTAATCTTAATGGTATTCACTTCAGTTCAGTTCAGTCACTCAGTCATGTCCGACTCTTTGCGACCCCATGAATGACAGCACACCAGGCCTCCCTATCCATCACAAACTCCGGATTTCACTCAGACTCACGTCCATCGAGTCAGTGATGCCATCCAGCCATCTCATCCTCTGTCGTCCCCTTCTCCTCCTCCCCCCAATCCCTCCCAGCATCAGAGTATTTTCAGATGAGTCAGCTCTTCACATGAGGTGGCCAAAGTACTGGAATTTCAGCTTCATCATCATTCCTTCCAAAGAAATCCCAGGGCTGATCTCCTTTAGAATGGACTGGTTGGATCTCCTTGCAGTCCAGGAGACTTGCAAGGGTCTTCTCCAACACCACAGTTCAAAAGCATCAATTCTTCGGCGCTCAGCTTTCTTCACAGTCCAACTCTACATCCATACACGACCACAAGAAAAACCATAGCCTTGACTAGATGGACCTTTGTTGGCAAAGTAATGTCTCTGCTTTTGAATATGCTATCTAGGTTGGTCATAACTTTCCTTCCAAGGAGTAAGCGTCTTTTAATTTCATGGCTGCAGTCACCATCTGCAGAGATTTTGGAGCCCCCCAAAATAAAGTCTGACACTGTTTCCACTGTTTCCCCATCTATTTCCCATGAAGTGATGGGACCGGATGCCATGATCTTCGTTTTCTGAAAGTTGAGCTTAAGCCAACTTTTTCACTCTCCACTTTCACTTTCATCAAGAGGCTTTTGAGTTCCTCTTCACTTTCTGCCATAAGGGTGGTGTTATCTGTATATCTGAGGTTATTGATATTTCTCCTGGCAATCTTGATTCCAGCTTGTGTTTCTTCCAGTCCAGCGTTTCTCATGATGTACTCTGCATAGAAGTTAAATAAGCAGGGTGACAATATACAGCCTTGACGTACTCCTTTTCCTATTTGGGACCAGTCTGTTGTTCCATGTCCAGTTTTAACTGTTGCTTCTTGACCTGCATACAGATTTCTCTAGAAGTAGGTCATGTGGTCAGGTATCCCCATCTCTTTCAGAATTGTCCACAGTTTACTGTGATCCACACAGTCAAAAGCTTTGGCATAGTCAATAAAGCAGAAATAGATGTTTTTCTGGAACTCTCTTGCTTTTTCCATGATCCAGCGGATGTTGGCAATTTGATCTCTGGTTCCTCTGCCTTTTCTAAAACGAGAAGTATCTCCTCACCGCCGCCCATCCTGACCTTGACGTAGAATAGCTCCTCTAGGCCCTCCTGGGCCTGCGCAGCCACCGCTCCTTGGACGTGGGGTTGCTCCTCCCACCCGCCGCCCGTGGCCTTGGGCATGGGAGTAGCTCCTCCCTGCCGCCGCCCCTGGCCTAGTGCGGCAGTAGCTCCTCTCCGCTTTTTAGCTGTTGCAGCTTGGCATTCTTGGCCGCCACCCCTGACCTCGGACTTGGGGTAGCTCTTCCCGGCCGCTGCCCCTGACCTCGACGTGAGGTAGCTCCTCCCGGCCGCTGCCCCTGACCTCGGACGCAGGGTAAGTCCTCTAGGCTGCTCCTGTGGTGTCGCAGCCTGGCGTTCTCGGCCGCCGACCCTGACCTTGGACTTGGGGTAGCTCCTCCCGGCCACAGTCCCTGACCTCGGACATGGGGTAAATTCTCTTGTTCGCCGCCCCTTTGCATGGTGTCCTCCTGGCTTATGCCCCTGACCTCGGACGTGGGGTAGCTCCTCTCTGCCACGCTGTGTGCGCCGCCGCAGCCCCCGCGCTCTGTTCTTAATGGTATCCTGCTACTGCTGCTAAGTCTCTTCAGTCCTGTTCGACTCTGTGCGACCCCATAGACGGCAGCCCATCAGGCTTCCCCGTCCCTGGAATTCTCCAGGCCAGAACACTGGAGTGGGTTACCATTTCCTTCTCCAATGCACGAAAGTGAAAAGTGAAAGTGAAGTCGCTCACTCGTGTCCGACTCTTCACAACCCCATATACTGCAGCCTACCAGGCTCCTCCGTCCATGGGATTTAATAGGCAAAAGTACTGGAGTGGGGTGCCATTGCCTTCTCTGACTTAATGGTATAATTCAGACCTAATCTTAAGGTTGAAAAGCAATGGAAGTGATGGTGTAGCTCTAAGTCAAAACTAAAGATCTGAGAACCAGGGAGCCACTTGTGTATGTACTGGAGTTTCCAGGTTCAGGAGCTAGAAGCTCCAGTATTCATGGCCAAGAAGAGAGAGAAGGCGAACAGTTGTCTTTGTTCCATCCAAGCCCCCAGAGGATAAAGTGATGCCCACCCACACTGGTGAAGGCTGATGTCTTGACTCAATTACTGATTTCAATGCTAATCTCTCCCAGGAGTTCCCTTGCAGATTCTCCTAGTGTTAATCTTTGACCTGATCTGGGCATCTCAACTCACAGTGAAGTTGACACATAAATTTAACCCTCACAGTGTGTCTAAACAAATGGAGACAAATAAAAGTTTCCTTGCTAAGGATTCAGAGGCTGCAATTGTTTCTGATTTGATGGAAGGGGATATAGGGCTTAGAGGACCTTAGGCAGATCTTTGGTTCCCCCACAGTGAATATAATGATGCACGTACAGTTTATGGGATTTTTAGTAGGATCCAACGAGATATTTGCTCTCGCTTTGGCAGCACATATACTGAAATTGTAACGATACAGAGAAGTTTGTCATGGCCCCTGCACAAGGATGACACACAAATTCATGAAGCATTCCATATTTTTTAAGCTTCCCTGGAGCCTCAGCTGGTAAATAATCCATCTGCAATTCAGATGGGTTCAATCCCTGGGTTGGGAAGATCCCCTGGAGAACAGAAAGGCTAACCTCTCCAGTATTCTGCCCTGGAGAATTCCATGGACTGTATAGTGCATGGGGTCACAAAGAGTCAGACATGACTGAGTGACTTTCACAAAATGAGATATTGCCTATTGAGGACTGGGCTCTGGAGTTGTTGAACAAGAGCTCATTATTATGTAAGCACTTCACTTTTTTTTTTTTTTTTTACAGTCTTTTCCCTCCTCATGAATAGCATGAGTCTTCATCCCTTGAACTCAACCACTGTTGTTTACAACAGAGGAAAGAAAAACCTGGATGCTGAAACTGGACTCACATATTACATGTGCTTACCAATGAGTCAGGATTCATCCAGACTGTTCCAGTAGCCAGTGCCGGGGTGGGGGTGAGGGTGGGGGCTGGGGATGGGAGGGAGTAGGAGAGACTGGATTCATCTTCAGTGATAGATATTCTGAGCCTCGCGTCTCTAGGCCAGCTGCTTGTAGATCAGACCAGAGTGCAGGGGTTAATAGTCAGCCACCTGTTGCTCTGGCTAAGCCATGAGAAAAACCCCATGGGAAAAGAATAAAAGCAAAATATAGCAATGGGAGATGTGATCAGGGACACAGGACTGATTGTATCATAGCACAACAGACACTTTCTGTGTGCCAAGACACTAAAAAAAAGTGACCTGGCCCCAAAGAACAGGGCTCTTGATCCAAGAAGTCTTGAGTCCCCCAGTTCCATCTTTGAAACTTTAATTCTGTTTCTAGTTTCTTTTCCCCAAACTGTGCATCAACCACTTTCAATCCCTACCTGCTTCCCTGGCCACAGCACCTCACAATAAAAATCCGTTTTGTAATCAGGACTGTATACTTTAGAATTTTCAATAAACCTTGCTGTCCTGGAACTTCCCTGGTGATCCAGTGGGTATGACTCCATGCTCCCAGTGCAGTGGGCCCTGCCTGGTTCAATCTCTGGTCAAGAAACTAGATTTCATATCCTGAAACTAAGTATTTGCATGCCACAACTGAATGATCCCTCCAATTTCCCAGGTGGCCCAGTGGCAAAGAATCTGCCTGCCAATGCAGGAGATACAGAAGACATGGGTTCTATCCCTGGGTCGGGAAGAACCCCTGGAGAAGGAAATGATACCCTACTCCAGTACTCCTGCCTAGAAAATTCCATGGACAGAGGAGCCTGGTGGGCTACAGTCCATGGGGTCACAAAGAGTTGGAGCAAACTGAACATATACAGGCACACACACACACACAATACCCACACACAGGGTCACAAGGAAGATCAAAGATCCTGTGTGCATGACTAAGACCCAGGGCAGCCAAATAATTAAATAAATAAATATTTTAAAAACTGTGTCTTCTGGTAATATCATTGAGTATAAATATTTGCACAGTGGTTTATATAGAAAACACTCTAAAGTTAATTGAGGCAATATACTATTTTTAAGAATTCATGTGGGTAATTTAAAAATATTGTACTTGCTTAGAAGACTCAAAAAACAAATGTGATTTAAAAACTGATTTTAACCATAAATGAACAAGAATTGTTTCTTTAAAAAAATATGTAGATCAATAAAATTTTGAGTCGAAAGATTTCCAAAGATATTTTTAATAGTTCAGTTCAGTTCAGTTCAGTTGCTCAGTCGTGTCCAACCCTTTGTGAGCCCACGGCCTGCAGCACACCAGGCCTCCCTGTCTATCACTAACTCCCAGAGATTCCTCAAACTCATGTCTGTTGAGTCGGTGATGCCATCCAACTATCTCATCCTCGTCCCCTTCTACTGCCTTCAATCTTTCCCAGCATCAGGGTCTTTTCAGATGAGTCAGTTCTTTGCATCAGGTGGCCAGAGTATTAGTGTTTCAGCCTCAGCATCAGTCCTTCCAATGAATATTCAGGACTGATTTCCTTTAGGATGTAGACATTATATTTAGAGCAGTTTTTGGTTCACAATATTATTGAATAGAAGGTACAGAAAGTTTTGTGAAATGAAGACATCTCTTGCCATTTCAATAAACAAGAAATGACACAGTCACCAGAGATTTCTGGCGTCCAAATGTGAATGAGGGCTCCCAGACCTCCAATCCAACAGATGTCACTGCTCCCCATGGTGATCTCTGAGGAGCTCAGAGGGTGAAAGAAGCAGCCATCTGGGGCATCTACCACTCCTTAAGTTGAACAAGGAAACAGGATTTGGCCCCAGAGAGCTGAGGTGCATATGAAAGGAATGAATTCAGTGAGCCCAGAGGCTTGCATCTTCCCATATGCAGTATGCTAAATCCCTTCACTTGAAATCTGATTTTTCTTACAGCATCCCCTGGAATTGCAAAGTCAGACTGAGTGACTGAACAACAACAATCTTTGATGTTCAGACTGCCTTCTCCCTTTTTACAAATTTTATCACATGACTCCCCCTCCTGCCTTCTTGGAGCAGTTTTCTCAGAGCAACTGAGATTCTGTCTCCTGGGCTTGGGTCCTAAACACGGCTACCAAATAAAATCTCCCTCTACTTTCAGGGGGTGGCTAATGTTTTCATTGGCAGTTTCCATGTAACTCCTGGAACTCAGGTGAGTGGGGCCAGGACATGTGTGTTGGGAAAAGGTCTCGGAAGAGCATATCAAATGACAAATACACAACCTAAAAGGTGAGAAATATGTTTTATTTGGTGACTACAGATTATAGGCAGAAAGGTGGCTTCTCAGATGGCTCTAAGGAACTGTTCAAAAGTTATAAGGAGGAAAAAAGAAATTATAAGGAGAGCCCGATGGGTCGCACAGAGTCAGACACGACTGAGGTGACTTACCTTACCTTACAGTATATAAGATCATTTGGTGTTAAAAAAATCAGAAAATATCAAAGAATTATTGCACATGATAAAAATGATACATCTCACTAATTTTCATGCATTTTAAATTTTATTTATTTACTCCTCTAATTTTAAAATTTACTTATTTTGGCTGTTCTGGGTCTTCCTTGCTATGCACAGCCTTTCTCTTGTTGTGGTGAGCAGGGGCCACTCTCTAGTAGAAATGCACTGGTTTCTCATTTTGGTGGCTTCTCTCATTGCAGAGCATGGTGCCAGGGTGTTTGTGCTTCAGTAGTCACAGCTCCCAGGCCCCAGTCTGGTGCTTGTGGGGCTTGGGCTTAGTTGCTCTGCAGCCTGTGGGGTCTTCCCAGACCAGGGATCTAACCTGTATCCCTTGCACTGACTGGTGGATTCTTAATCACTGGGCCACTAGAGAATTTTTTCTTTTTTCTTTTTCTCTGTATGGAAAGAGGCAGGAGTTTGGTCTTATTGAAGTCATCCATGTGAGGTTCATGGTACCACCTCAGGACACCGACCTTCTTCTCCTCCTTGAACTGCCCTCAGGGCACACTGTCTTGGGGCTGCAGTGGATGACGGCCTTTGGGCTGCAATAACCTTTGTTTACTGACATGGCAAGTGAAATAATTGTCTCCAAAGGAAAGTGTAGGAGCAGATGGCAAGTGGAACTGAGGGAGAATGTCTACCGAGTCCCCGCTAGATGCACCTGCTCACTGGGTTACACAAGTGAGGCAGGGAAAGCATTGTTTCACCAAAATTTATTCAGGCTCATGATCCTACTCCTCGAATTATCAGACGGCTTCCTTGTAAAATCCAGTTTGAATAATTATTCTAAGTCAGTTCAGCAAAAAAACCCACTCTTGATATCTGTATAATCATAAAGGATTTGATTTAGGTCATACCTGAATGGTCTAGTGGTTTTCCCTACTTTCTTCAATTTAAGTCTGAATTTGGCAATAAGGAGTTCACGGTCTGAGCCACAGTCAGCTCCTGGTCTTGTTTTTGCTGACTGTATAGAGCTTCTCCATCTTTGGCTGCAAAGAATATAATCAATCTGATTATGGTATTGACCATCTGGTGATGTCCATATATAGAGTCTTCTCTTGTGTTGTTGGAAGAGGGTGTTTGTTATGACCAGTGCATTTTCTTCGCAAAACTCTATTAGTCTTTGCCCTGCTTCATTGTGTATTCCAAGGCCTAATTTGCCTGTTACTCCAGGTGTTTCTTGACTTCCTACTTTTGCATTCCAGTCCCCTATAATGAAAAGGACATCTTTTTTGGATGTTAGTTCTATGGTTTTTCCTGTGGTCATGTATGGATGTGAGAGTTGGACTGTGAAGAAGGCTGAGCGCCGAAGAATTGATGCTTTTGAACTGTGGTGTTGGAGAAGACTCTTGAGAGTCCCTTGGAATGCAAGGAGATCCAACCAGTCCATTCTGAAGGAGATCAGCCCTTGGATTTCTTTGGAAGGAATGATGCTAAAGCTGAAACTCCAGTACTTTGGCCACCTCATGCAAAGAGTTGACTCATTGGAAAAGACTCTGATACTGGGAGGGATTGGGGGCAAGAGGAGAAGGGGACGACAGAGGATGAGATGGCTGAATGGCATCACTGACTTGATGGACGTGATTCTGAATGAACTCCAGGAGTTGGTGATGGACAGGGAGGCCTGGCGTGCTGCGATTCATGGGGTCACAAAGAGTTGGACACAACTGAGCGACTTATGTGATCTGATCTTAATATCTGGTCTCCCCAAGAATCTGATCAAACTTCCTCACTGCCCACTATTAGTATCCAGTTCATCTGGGCTGCCCTCAGCAAAAAATCTACTAGTTTGGTTCACAGAGGAAATTACCAGCCAAGAAACACACTGCTTCTGAATTGTGAGTCCCTACCACGTGTATCTGTTGAAGTTGGATGACCTGAGATGCTAGGGTATCCTTATCTGTATTATCATTGTCCTAAATAAAATTTGATGTAGCCACTTACACCTGTTTCTGTGTCTGATTTTCCTTGGAAACAATTCCCTCAGCTGATTACTGCTCAGGCAGGAAGCGTTCTACAAGTATCCCCCAGATTCCCACATACTCAAGGATGACCAATTTGGAGTCTGACCACTTTTTCAGCTTCCATATCAGGCCTTGAGTTATTTTCAGAAAATTCATTTCAACTTTAAAACATTCTTCTTTTTGATCTCATAGTAACTGTGATCCCAGAGGAACATCAGCACCTTGAATTTTGAAATTTCCACATTTCCACTAACATCACAGTCTTTTCCAACATTTATGTGATCTGACAATTGGAGGAGTCCTTCTCATCCCTTCAGCTATGACAGGAATGGGCGAATTTAATTCAGATGACCATTATATCTACTACTATGGGAAAGAATCTTTTTGAAGAAATGTAATAGCCTTCATAGTCAACAAAAGAGTGTGAAATGCAGTACTTGGGTATAGTCTCAAAAATGACAGAATGATCTCGGCTCTTTTCCAAGGCAAACCATTCAACATTAAAATAATCCAAGTCTATGCCCCAACCATGGACATGTCCAGTGATTGACATAAGTTTGAGAAAGCTCCAGGGGTTGGTGATGGACAGGGAAACCTGGCTGCGGTCCATGGGGTCACAAAGAGTCAGACACGACTGAGTGACGGAACTGAATTGATGCCCCAACCACTAACGCTGAAAGCTGAAGTTGAACGTTTGTATAAGGACCTATGTGACCTTCTAGATCTAAAAACAAAAAACGATGACCTTATCATCATAGGGGGCTAGAATGAAAATGTAGGAAGTCAAGAGTAACAGACAAGTTTGATCTTGCAGTACAAAATGAAGCAGGCAGAGGCTAACAGAGTGTTGTGAAAAGAACACACCTGTCATAGCAAACACCCTTTCCATTAACCCAAGAGAAGACTCTACACATGGATATCACCAGATGGTCAGTACCAAAACAGGTTGATTATATTCCTTGTGGTCAAAATTAGATAAACTCTATATAGCCAGCAAGAAAAGTCTGGGAGTTGACTGTGGCCAGATCATGAACTTCTTGCCGAATTCAGACTCAAATTGAAGAATGTAGGGAAAACCACTAGGCCATTCAGGTCTAACCTAAATCAAAAACGTGAAAGTCACTCAGTTGTGTCCGATTCTTTGAGACCCATGGACAATACAGTCAATGGAATTGTCCAGGCCAGAATAATGGAGTGGGGAGCCTTTCACTTCTCCAGGGTATCTTCCCAACACAGAGATCAAGCCCAGATCTCCCACATTTCAGGTAATTTCTTTACCAGCTGAGCCACAAGGGAAGCCCAAGAACACTGGAGTGGATAGCCCATCCCTTCTCTAGTGGATCTTCCGGAACCAGGAATGGAAGTGGGTCTCCTGCATTGCATACAGACTCTTTACTAACTGAGCTATCAGGGAAGACTCATGATTATACAGTGGAAGTGACAAATAGATTCAAGGGAATAGATCTGATAGATAAAGTGCTTGAAGAACTGTGGACAGAGATTTGTAACATTGTACAGGAGGTGGTGATCAAAACCATCCCCAAGAAAAGAAATGCTAAAAGGCAAAATGGTTGTCTGAGGAGGCCTTAAAAGTAGCTGGAAAAAAAAAAAAAAAAGAGAGAGAGAACTGAAAGGCAAAGGAGAAAAGGAAAAATATACATCTGAATGCAGAGTTCCAGAAAAGAGCAAGGAGAGATAAGAAATCCATTTTAAGTGAAAAATGCAAAGAAATAGAGGAAAATAATAGGGCATGAGAGACTAGAGATCTCTTCAAGAAAATTAGAAATACCGAGGGAACATTTCATGCAAAATAATGTCTCTACTTTTTAATATGCTGTCTAGGTTGGTCATAACTTTTCTTCTAAGGAGTAAGCATCTTTTTATTTCAGTGGCCATATTAACAAAACTCAATCAATTTTATATAGTGAATCACTGAATAAGTCCTAGATTCCCCCTCCCCCAATTCGTTTTCTTTCATGAATGATGATCTGACTCAATCAGTTCATCTGGAGACTGGCAGTAACCCAATCAGGATGAACCTGAGGGATGCTCTGGAATCCAATCAGGTAATGCCTACTGATTGGAAGTTAGCAGTTGAAAGGAGAGAAGATGTGGTTTAAAAAGTTCCAAAAAATGCCCCAGCACCAAAGAATAGACGCAGAAACTTCTCGCTCTGGAGTCACTCCTTGTGTTCTCCATCAAGTCTGAGGTCTGAGCAGCACCCCTACCCCGACCACATCAGACCTGGTGAGTTAACCTCAGTGAGGGATGTTCTGCCAATGGCAGGCATGCAATGAATGATATAATGCAGTTTGACATGGCATGGAGAGTTTACCTTTTTCTCTTCTTTAGGTTAAATTTAAATCTGTCTTTCTGCCTCAAAGTATTCTTTTGCTTCCATTCTAAACATTTTGATTTGTGCTTTGGTTTATATTATTTAAAAGTCTTAACCAGCAGTTTTTCTTTTTTAAAGACATCTGTTTGACATGCTGTTTCTTGACATTTAAGGTTTTTGCTCTATACACAAATGGCATTCCCTTTACAAGTATCTCCTTAATCTTTCCCAGCTAAGTTGACTTTGGGAACTGAGGATGGAAGCTGTGTTCTACATGAACTCCTGTCCCCATAGTTTGGGCTTTAAGCAATAATTCTTTTTTTTTTTTTTTCCACCATAAAAACAAAGAGAGTCAGCTTTTTCAGTCTCCTGGTACAGATGTGCAAGAGGGACATGCATTAAGGAAAGCAGTGGATGGAAACAGATGAGCCTCCAGTTGGCTTTCTTCCTTCCTGCAACTTGTTAGATTCTTGCTCTAGTGGCAGGATAGGGAGAGCTCTGGCCTTAGGGACACAAACCCAGACTGGAATCCAGACACACCGAAGTCTTCCATTCTGATTCATCATTGCCAGAGCAATGACTGTGGCCCTGATTTGATTCCTCTGAAGTGTGGGGAGAGAGACTACCCTGATGGTTATGATTGTTCTGAGAAGGATGTCTTGTCTCTTTGCAGTTTCCCAGGATTCAATTCAGAGAAGAGTCAGGATGAGTGTTCACAACCCTCCCAGACTTGCGATCTTGGCAGCAATTGGCCTGCTGAGAGATGAGCCCTTAGCCATCTCTACTTTGGAGTTTCTGCCCACAGAGCTCTACCCACTACTCTTCATGGCTGCCGTCTTTGGCCGACACAGGGAGACCCTGAAGGCTATGGTGCCAGCCTGGCCCTTTGCCCGCCTGCCTCTGGGAAGCCTGATGCAAAAGCCTCACCAAGGAACCTTACAAGCAGTGCTGGAAGGCCTTGATGTCCTGCTTGCCCAGAAGGTTCACCCCAGGTGAGTCAGATCCAGGGAGCCTGGCAGGTTCTTGGATTCCTGGAAGAGACACATGGTGCCAGGCAGAGTGGATGACCAAGTGGTGACCAGAGGCTTCTGAAAAAGCTCAGAGGCTTTTTCAGAGGAATTGCTGAGATCACTTTGGGAAATCCCTTACAAATATATAATAGGAAGGATGGAAGAGAAAAAAGAACTGGGGGAGAGGGAGCAAGAAAGGAAAGAAACAACAGCAGGTAAGAGCAGGACTGTGAAGTAAGAGCACACATGGGGAGATGGAATGTTGCCTGAACTCTGAGGCTGTGGGTTCATTCAGTGTGGATTTTGAATAATCTTACCCCACCATCTTCTGTTTCCCCACAGGAGGGGCAAGCTGCGGGTGCTGGACTTAAGGAATACTGGCCAGGACTTCTGGAACATGTGGTCTGGAGGCAAGGGCCACATGCCCTCCAGCTCACTGCTGGTTCCAGTGGCTGAGGACATGTCCAGGAAAAGGCACCCCTTGACTCCCTTAGAAGTGTACATAGAACTTTGTCTTATGAAAAAGCCCCTGGAGAAATTCCTTACGTACCTCTTCAGGTGGGTGGAGCAGAGAAAAGCCTCCATACACCTGTGCTGTAAGAAGATGAAGATTATTTCAATGTCCAAGGAAAATATGGAGGAAGTTCTCAGGATGGTGAAGCTGGACTGTGTACAGATGGTGACACTGAGTTTCACCCAGAAGCTGTCCACCCTGGCCCAGTTTGCTCCTCTCCTGGGTCAGATGAGCAACGTTCAGAGTCTCATTCTCTCCCGCATTCGTGGGTCTGCTGTGGAGGAGCAGGACCATCAGGATCTTCTGCAATTGACCTCTCAGATCCTCCAGCTGCGGAACCTCAGGGACCTCCGCATGGAAGCTCCATTCTTCCTTGAAGGCCGTCTGGACCAAATGCTCAGGTGAGGCTCTGCCAGCAGCTGATTAACAGTGGACACAATGGTAGAATATCAAGGGAAGTGTCTCATCTGCTGCTCCACCGTGAAAAGCAGTATTACAGAAGCACAGCAATCCAGGTGGGGGGAATCGGTTAAAGCAGCTCTGGAAAGGGATGCCATGTTGGGAACCCACAAGTTAGGGGGCCTAGATCTAGTGCAAGTGTGTATGTGATTTCTTCTTGGGGGAGAGATTTCTGTGTTCTGAAGATTTATGTATAGGTAAGCAAAGGGGGCATTGAAGAGGGAAAATCACATCAGCCTAAGCGTTGTGAAAAGAAATTCTGTGGTCACTAACCCATGACCACAAGGAGCCTGTTTTAAAGTCCAAGTCAGTAACAGGTGGCCTTTTGCTGCATATAAGGTAATTAATATATGGGAAATGCATGGTTCTGGAGATGATGGTAGCAAAGCAGAGCCAAAGGAATGTAAAAAGTGATAGAAAGTTTGTAGATGTCATAGGGCTGGGAGTCCCTAAAGACCGGCAGCCCCTTTCTGCATGTATGCCAAGAGCCTCACCTGGCCAGAGGTATATGACCATCAGCTCACCCACAGAGTGGCGATCTAAATGAAAAGCATTTTTTATCTCATCTCCCAGAACTAACACTCAGTGATGTCCACCCTGATGGACACTTTGTGTCATGCTCTCCTCTGATCATGTTCTAGTGCATTCCATTATGTCTATTCATCCTGCTAAGGAAATAGAGTGTACTGTACTCTGCTTGACAGATGAGGAAAGACGGCTTTCAAGATCATGTGAATGTAATATAGTCACACTAAGAAAATGACAGGACTCAGCCTAGAATGAGACTGGACATTCTGGAATTTGAACTGTATCAGCTTTGGGCCAATCATTGAGTCCTCCTCTGGAACTCAACTGCTACTTTGCTTTCCCTCATCTAATTGCTTCTTCCCCCCCTCCACCCCAGGTGCTTGAAGACCCCCTTGGACAACATCTCAATCACCAACTGCCTGCTTACAGAATCAGACCTGACCCATCTGTCCTGGTGTCCAAAAATCTGTCAGCTGAAGGGCCTGAATCTTAGCGGCGTCACCCTGACCGACTTTAATCCCAAGCTCCTTCAAGTTCTGCTGGAGAAAGTTGCAGGCACTCTGGAAGAACTGGACTTAAACCTGTGTGGGATCACGGACGTCCACCTCATGGGCTTTCTGCCTGCCCTGAGCTGCTGCTCCCAGCTTAGGGTCCTCACCATGTGCGGAAACCTCATCTCCATGGCTGTCCTGGAGAGTGTCCTGCGTCATACTGACAGGCTCCCTGATTTAAATCTAGAGCTTTATCCAGCCCCTCGGGAGAGTTACAGCTCTCTGGGTGTCCTTCACCGGGAGAGATTTGCTCAGATAAAGGCTAAGCTGAGGGTGATCCTTACATACTTAGAACGTCCCAGGAAGATTTGGGTTAGCCCCAGCCCCTGTCCTCACTGTGGTGATGACATGTGTGGTCACCTGAGTCCCAACACATAATTCTGTAATACACTGCGTAGTCGGTTGCTTCTATAAGAAGCTTTCTTCTGGACACTTGAAAACTGAAATCTAGGTCATACATCCATTATGAAGGGAAAACACAGCCCTGGTTTCTGATATAAGCTCAGTGTGATTGAAAAACCTGATCCAGCAGGGGTGCAGGATTCCAAAAGGGAGTGTTGACTTGAGGAATTGATGTGACTTTTTTAGATATGTGTTTATAGAGTCAAATATGAAACTGAGTTTCTGGAAGGTTCAGTCTGAGACACACATGTTCCAGTTATTTCTGTATGCACACTTGTAGAAATGATCAGAAATAAAGAGAACTTCAGTGTAAATGATAAATGCCATCCATGATATTATTCTGCTTTCTGTATTTACATCTCGTGGATCTCCAGTTACTGGTGGAGTGGAAGCCCTCTGTTGCGTATGATCTGAAACTCCATCATTCCCTAGTTATCTTTTTTCTTCATAGTTTCCTTACTTAGTTCTGGTGGTTAATACAAACAGCAAAGGAAATACACTCAGTGTTCCTCAATAGCACATCCTGTCAAGAGTGGGTACTTACATGCATATTCCTATCAGAAAAATACTAAAATCTCACAGCATGAAATATGGTTTTGTCACATTTATACCAGAAGTATATTTCAGAAGCATGTCTTTTGAAAGCTGGGTCATGTCAATAAGAGTTTTATTTTATTCCCATACCTACTATTGTTCTTCCCTATCGAGGAAGACTAGTAGAGCATGTTTTGACATCAGCATATCAAGATGTATAATAAAATGTCTTTACACCATATAACTTATAGTTGGCCATTTTTATTCTCAGCTCCCTACTCTATCCCTCAATCAGCTGCAGATTCATTATAAAATATTTATGATTCTCTGGATTTCCTGTCTTACTAGTCTATAATGATGCAGAAAATATTTTTCCCTGTTCCCTCTTCTCATATCTAGATATGTACTATTACAAATATTCTCTATGTGGTTTTAAATGTGATTGATAGCCTCAGGATATTTAACTGTGTTAGAAGCCTGGGTTCCCCTTGGGTAGTGCAGGAGACACTATTTTATAAAGTAGATGGGCTATAAGGTATATAGCTCGTTACATTTATAAATTCATAATACAGCGAAGAGAGACACAAGACATAAACCATTTGAAAACAAGTTAGAACAAACTAAATAATGATTAGTGAAAATCAATTGTGGTCTGGTGGCAGTAATTCATCAAGTCCACAGGGGAGCTAGAGAAGTCAAATTCTGGAGGAATGTCAAAAGAAGCCCATTTGGCAGTCTATTGTCATCATGCTGAATAAAATTTGTCTTCAGCACTTAACCCCATGTCTGTCTCTGATTTTCTTTGGCACAATGATGACAGCTCAGGCAGGAAAGATCCTTCTGCATATCCCCCAGATTCCCACATACCTGAGAATGACCAACTTGGAATCTGGCCACTGTGGCAGAGCTCCATATCAGCCCATGAGCTTTCTTCAGAGACTAATTTTCTGATTGATTGACTGATTTTGTTCTGGCTGTGCTAGGTCTTCCTTGCTGCATAGCTTTCTCTAGCTGTGGTGCACACAGCTGGTCTTCATCGCAGGGCTCGGGCTTCTCCTTGTGGTGGCGTCTCTCGTTTTGGAGCACAGGCTCCAGTCCACAGGCTTAACTTATTGCTATACATGGGCTCATGGTTGCTGCTCATGGGCTTAGTTGCCCTGTGGCATGAGACATATTCCTGGGCCAGGGATTGAACTGGCATCCCCTGCACTGTAAGATAGATTCTTAAACTCTGGACCACCTCAGAAGTCCCAGGTTTTTTTAAAAACAGTTTTTGTTGAACTATAGTTAAATCATTGTGTTTTTACTTAAACACACAATTAAAAATAAACACAATTTAAACACACAATTATAAATAGTTTTAGTTAAATTATTGTGTCTCATCTTAACTGTAAGGCAAAGTGACTCAGTTGCACAAATATGTATTTTTTTCCATCATGTTTATGTTTAAAATGTCATGAATAGAATCCATTTTAATGCTTTTTAAGTAAAGGTCATGAGAGAAATATGGTGAAAGCAATCTTCCCCAAAGTGACTCAGACAGAGAACACCCTTCAGGAAGTCTTCACCTTGGTGGTCAGAGGTGTATAAGAATTGTTCAGGCATCAAATAACTGGGGTGCGTGACAGGCATGGAAAATTCCTATCAATGGAGAAAAGGTCTCCCTTTGCATGTGACATTCAACTTCAAAGAAATCCTTGTATGATGCGTCTCAAAGTGGGAGTCATCCCTGAACGAGGTAGTATGCTAACACCATAAGAGCTTCGGGATTAAGTGCAGAAAAGATGTTGGTATTTATGAAGAGAAATAGCAGAATTTTATTTCTGGGCCTAACGGTGTCAACTTGATCAGAATCTGTGTGGATTTAGCTAGGTCTGAGGAAACAGTAATCATCTAAATACAGTAGAAAAGGGGCCAGTGAAATTATGATTTATTTGACTCTAAGACCCCTGAAAAATGGAGGGGGAAATAGCCATCTGGAAAGTGTCCTCAGTGAGAACAACAACAACAAAAAAAACACAACTTAAAGAAAACCTCTGGATGGCAGGGTTACTGGGGACTGAAGCAGGTTCATTTCTTCTCTGATTCCAAGTTCCCAAAGAGCCCGCAGTGCCCACCCTCAGTGGGCTGTGCTGATCTCAACTCTGGGAAAGAACAGCCTCTAAGGTGACAGTGTTTCCTCTGAGCCTCTCTTTTCCTTGAAATTTACTGCATTGCTTTTTGTGGCCTTGGGTCTTCACTGTTGTTCCTGCTTTTTTCTAGCTGGGGCAAGGGGGCTGCTCTCTAGTCGTGGTGTGCAGGCTTCTCACGGAGGTGCCTTCTCTTGTTGCAGAGCAAACTCTAGAGTGCTTGACTTTCAGTAGTTTCGGCTCCCAGGATTTAGAGCACAGACTCAACAGTTGTGGCTAATGATGCTGCTGCTGCTAAGTCGCCTCAGTCGTGTCCGACTCTGTGGGACCCCCAGAGAGGGCAGCCCACCAGGCTTCCCCTTCCCTGGGATTCTCCTGGCAAGAACACTGGAGTGGGTTGCCATTTCCTTCTCCAATGCATGAAAGTGAAAAGTGAAAGTGAAGTGGCTCAGTCGTTCCCGACTCTTAGCGACCCCATGGACTGCAGCCTACCAGGCTCCTCTGTCCATGGGTTTTCCAGGCAAGAGTACTGGAGTGGGGTGCCATTGCCTTCTCCGACAGTTGTGGCAAGTGGGTTTATATGCCTCATGTCATATGAGATCTTCCCAGACCAGGGATCAGACCCATGTCTCCTGCATTGGCAGTCAGATTTTTTATGACTGAATCACAGGGAAGCCTTCTTTTGCTATCTTAATATCACCCAGAGTAGTGTATTTAAATTTTCCTGTTTCTCAAAGTATAAAAATGAAAAAGAAATCTTTATTTTCCATCGTTGTGATCACTCATGATGTCCCTTTAGGAATGCTCAGCTCCAAACTGTCCAGAACCACTCTTACTCTCACTGAGGTTTTGACCTGTCTACCTTCAGAGAAGGCTTGGCTTAGGCCTGGAAAACCAATCACATCCCCCAAAGCTCTTCCCTTGCTGCCCAAATAGGCTTAGAATTTCCTGTGTTTCCTACAGAACACCTGAGTGAAAATCTCATACAAGAATGAGTATATTTTGTTTTCTTTGATGACAACACCACTGCTTTCATGAGCTGTTTTAACTCAAGGACATTTTGCTAATTTTGACTTGACCAAAATTCCCCCAACAATGATTCTGTCAACTTTTGTTCTTTCTTGGCCAAGGGCAGGAATCAATAATCCCTTTCATGCTTGATCCACAAGAATATAACTGTCCATATTAGTAGAATACAGTAAATATTTGTGAAGTGAATCAGTGAACAGGTCCTTGATTACCTGACCACTCCATCAGTCTCTGGTGATGTGTATATGATTCAATCAACTAATCTAGAGAAGTATGATGATCCAATCAGGGTCAATCCAATGGTCCCTCTGTAATCTAATCAGATATACTGTTCTGGTTGGGTTAGCAGTGGGACAGAGGGATGATAGAACAAAAAGACTTATAAAAGTCTCAAGCACTGGAGAAGAGGTGCAGAATTTCCTGGCTCTGGAGACATCAGAGGGGTTCTCACAGGGTTTGAATTGTGAGCACCCCACCAGGCAGATTAGAGCGGTAAGTTACCACCCTCATATAAGGACACTCTTCTCTTACTGGTGGTGGTGGTTTAGTCGCCAAGTCGTGTCCGACTCTTGCGATCCCATGGACTGTAGCCTGTCAGGCTCCTCTGTCCATGGGATTCTCCAGACAAGAATGCTAGAGTGGGTTGCCATTTCCTTCTCCAGGGGATCATCCTGACCCAGGAATCGAACCGGGGCCTCCTGCATTGCAGGCAGATGATTTACCAAGTGAGCTACGAAGGAAGCCTTCTCTTCTCTTACCAGTGGTTAGCTAATCTTGAAGGGTGCCGTGTATCCCTAGTGAAGGGAGAGTTGTTAAAAAAAATCAGTTCTTTCCAATGAACACGTTTCAGGTTTAATTTTGTCTCTCAGTGTAGTTTTGCCTGAACTCAAACATTTTAATTAGTGCTTTAACTTCTATCATTTTAAAATATCTTGTAAAGACACGTAACATATGTACTTAAAATATCTTTTTGGAGTTTTGTTTCATGAGTTTCACCTACACAGTTCTGACACACATGGCCTTCATGTTAGGGGTAACTGAGGATGGAGGCTGCGTTGGTCCACATGACCTTCCTCGTATTGATTTAGGGCTCTAAATGACGCTCTGACGTCATTCCCTCATAAAGACTGGAGTGGGTTTTCAGAATTCCTGCTACCCACTTCCAGGTGGGACTTGGATTAATCCAAGCACCGTATGGAAATGAAAGGGCTGGTGGTTGCCGTTCCTCCGGATTGGTACTTGTCAGAGGCTTGTTCTGAATCCAGTAGGGAAAGAGCTATATCATTGTGCCCACTGAGGCCTGAATGGCATGTGGCCTAACTGAGGCACGTCCACCCCTGCCAGAGCAGTGCTTAGTCCTGAGTAGATTCCTCTGAAGGGTTGGGAGATTGTCTTAGGTCTGCTCCTGCTTGGCCTGACATGGATGATATGCTCACTGGCATTTTCCACAGGATTCCTCCTGAAGCAGAGTCAGGATGAGTGTTCAGAACCCCCGTAGGCTCCTGGACCTGGAGAGAATGCACCTGCTCAGGGAAGATGCCTTGGTCTATTCTTATCTGGAGTTTCTGCCTAGGGAGCTCTTCCCACCCCTCTTCATGGATGCAACCCATGGTAGACACATCAAGACCTTGGGATCATGGTGCAAGCCTGTCCCTTTGTCTGCCTTCCTCTGGAGGGCCTCATTGCCCTGCCTCATGTGGGTCCCTTATGAGCAGGGCTGGAAGCACTTGATGTCCTGCTGGCCCAGAAAGTTCACTCCAGGGGAATAAGATCCAAGTAGATTGATAGGTCCTGGGCATCCCAGAAGAGACTTCTGGGGTGGGCCAATTCGGCGACCCATGCACAGACCCAAGGGCTCTGAGGGTGGCAATGGAGAGGCTTAGAGGCCTAGGCTCACTGTGAGAAATGCCTTCCTGATATGTAAGGGTGCCTAAGATGCAAGGGAGGTTGAGAGAATATGCCCCATCCCTTTCCCATGAGGCCTAATCCTGCTAGAAGTGGAGACCTGGAGAGGAAAGGGGGAGAAAGGGAGCTGGAGAACAGAGAGGCACAGAGGGGAGCCGGTGAGGAAGCAGGTGACGAGAAAGACGTGAGGGAAATAGAGAGGCCGCCTGTGGTATATTTCTGAGTCTGTGTCTGCAGTCTGTGTGGATGGTAATGCATCCCTGTCAATCTCCTGGTCCTCATAGGAGGTGCAAACTGCAGGTGCTAGATTCATGGAATACTGGCCAGAATTTCTGGAGCGTGTGGTCTGGAGCCAGCACTCAAGGGGGCTCACACTCAGGAATGGCACCAGTGGTGGAGCAGAGCTCAAGGACACAGCAGGCCTTGGCTCCCTTAAAGTATACACAGACCTTTGTCTAAGTAAAAGGACCCTGGATAACTTCCTCTCCTACCTCCCCAGGTGGGTGGCACAGAGAAAAGCCTGAACACACCTGTGCTGTAAGAGGCAGATGATCTCTACAATGCCCCTGGACAGTATCACAAAGGTCCTGAATATGGTGCAGCTGGACTGTATCCAGGAGGTGCAAGTCACCTGGATCTGGCATCTGTCCATCCTGGCCACGTTTGCTCCTCTCCTGAGTCAGAGGAGCAACGTGCAGAGGCCCCGTCTCTCCCCCATTCACACTCTGCCCGTGAGGAGCAGCAGCAGGAAGTTCTTGGATCCCCACTCAGTTTCTAAGCTGCACCGTCTCCAGTCTCTCTATCTGGACTCTCCCTCCTTGTCTGAACCTGCCTGGACCAGACGCTCAGGTGAGGGTGGACAGCTGCCTGGGAAACAGTGAACACAACACTGGCATGTCAAGCACACTGGGTCCTTTGTGTTTCTATCCTGAGCTGTGGAATCACTTCACCTCGGAAATCAAGGGGGAGGAGCAGAGACAACACATTAGAAATCTCTGGATGGGGCAGCTTGGATCCAGTGAGGGAAGGCATGGGTTCTTCCTTAGGAAGGGAAAGCTATGTCAGATGACTAAGGAAATAGGTAAGTGAAGAGGGCATTAAAGAACCGACACCACCTCAGACACGAGCTATTTGCAAGACAAGGTCTGAGGAATTCCCTGGTGATCCAGTGGTTAGGACTCTTCTCTTTCGGGGCTGAAAGTCCAGGTTTGACCCCTGGTGGGGGAAGTAAATTTCACAACCTGTGCAGTGTGGCCAGTAAAGAAAAATGAAAACAGAAAGTTCGGGAGAGAGACAGAGAGAAAAGCTCTGTGCTTACCAGATTCCTGAACACGATGAACTTGTCTGAAATCACTGGTCCCTAAAAGATTGCCTTTTGCTCCCGATAAGTTAGTTAATATTTAAGAAATGCATAATTCTGAGAGGATCATAGTGGAGCAGGAGCCAGAGATCATACAAACTGCAGGTGGTTTGCAGGTGATGCAGAGAGGTAGTGCCAGGCCAAAATGAGACAGGTCATTCTGGGTACTGACCTTCAGGAGGTGGTTAGTAGGACCTTGTCTTTGGGCAAATCACTTATCTCACAACTTTAGCTCAGCCGCCACCCTGATTTCTCAGACCTAATTACTTGCTTTCTCCCCAGATGCCTGAGGACCCCCTTGGCCCACCCGGCAGTAACTAACTGGCAGCTTACAGAGTCAGACTTGCCCCATCTGTCCCAGAGCCCAAACTTGCATCAGCTCAAAGGCCTGGATCTGAGTGGGGTCATCACGATGGACTTTAGTCCTGAGATTCTCCATGTTCTTTTGGAACAAGTTGTTCTTTGGAACAAGCCACACTCTAGGAACTGAACCTAAATTGGTATTAGATCACAGAGTCCCAACGTGACTCCATCCCGTCTGCCCTTCAAGCTTGGGGCCTGTGTCTGTGTGGTAATCTCCTTTCTGGCCATCCTGGAGAAGCTTCTGAGTCACACCACTGGGCTGAGCACCTTAAGTGATGAGTTTGGTCCTTCCCCTCAGGAGAGCTGTAGCCTCATGGAGCCCTCCACCTCGGCTGACTCGTCCAACTTCAAGATAAACTCATTGAAATTATGTGGGATTTAGGATATCCAAGCTCCATCTGGCTTAGCTCCAGCCTGTATCCTCACTAGGGCATTAAGGCATTCTATCCCAAGGAGCCTTTTCTGTACCACTGTTACCCTCCTCCTAGCTGGATGCATCTGTTAAAGTTTACTTCGGGTCACCTGCAAACTAAAATCTTGGCAGTAGATGCATCAGGAATGGAAAACCAATCCATGGTTTCAGACATCAGCTCAACGTGAATGGGAAAGGGAAAGATGATCCTATGGGGGTGCTGGATTGTAAGGGGAAATGTAGACTCTGGGAGGTGTTGGAACTTTTGGGGATATGTATTATACAATCATATATAAACCTCAATGTTTGGAGCTGCATGTGGGTTTGAGACGCACATGTTGGAATTTTCCCTGGGTAGATGTTTTTAAAGCAACTGTCAGAAATAAACAAACTCTCGTTGAAAACCAACTGCTGCCTTCCATGGTCTTTTCCTCTCCTTTTCAGCTTATTCCTCAGCAATCTCCAGTTACTGATTCAAAAAAGAGCACTGAGTTGTCTATGATCCAATACCTTACCATTTCTGCACATTCTTTCTTCTGTTAAGAGCATCTCTTAACCCTTTGCTTATTTCTTTGGCTTTCCTATTCCTCACCATCTCCTGGAGTTTGTCAATTTCATGTCCATTCCATTGATGATACCATCCAGCCATCTCATCCTTTCATGCCTTCTTTTCCTACTGCCCTCAATATTTCCCAGCATCAGGGACTTTTCCAATAAGTCGGCTGTTTGCATAAGATGACCAAAATACTAGAGCTTCAGTGTCAGCATCAGTCCTTCCAATGAGAATTCAGGGTTGATTCCTTTTCAGATTGACTGGCTTGATCTCCTTGCAGTCCAAGGGATTTTCAGGAGTCTTCTCCAGCATCACAGTTTGAAGGCATCAGTTCTTTAGTGCTGCCTTCTTTACCGTCCAGCTCTCACACACACAGGTGACGACTGACAAGACCGTAGCTTTGACTATGCAGGCCTTTGTCAGCAGAGTAATGCCTCTGATCCTCAACAAAATGTTTAAGGTTAGTCATAGAGCTTTCCTGACGAAAAGTAGTTGTCTTTTGATATCATGGCTTCAGTCATCGTCTGCAGTGATTTTAGAGTCCAAGAAGAGGAAATCTGTCACTACCTCAACCTTTTCCTCTTCTATTGGCCAGGAGATATTCTATTATGCAAGGAGAACCACTACACATGCTTGACAAGAGACTGGGCTCATCTGCAGTGTGGATGATGCTTCTAGGATGGAGGATCTTGATGTGTGTAGTGAAGCCGTTTCCTAGCACAGAAAGGTCAGGGACTGGGACCTATGGTCCCACCAGGAGAATCCTGAGGACAGCTCACATACAGGGTCATGGGTACCCTAACGTAGGGCTCTTCACTCCGATGACTCCTTAGCCATTGAGTATGTTCCCCTTGCTGTGTATGCAGTATGCCACTGAACAGCCACCGCAGTAAGCTAGGAGGCAGCGGATGTCTGAGACAGAATAGAGAACTAGTGGGAATAGTGGGATTTCTGAGCATAAACAATCCTGTGTGTTTGCTTTCATCACTACTTGGAGATTCCTGAGGTGAAAACAGACAAACACGATAATGTATTATGAAGGGCACCGGATACAAATACAATGCAGGTTTCTTTATTTGTGACCATTTATTTCCAATCCCCACCCAAGGGTAATGCCACATGTGCATACAAGATTTCCTTCCGGAAATTAATTCATGTTTGTCATGCTATAAACCCATGTCTCTGAAGGTCCCATCACCAACCAGAGTCTACATTTCCTCTTGCAGTCCTGCAGCCCTGCAGTATCATCTTTCCTTTGCATTTGTGTTGAACTGATGTCTGAAACCATGGATTGGTTTTCCATTCCTGATGCATGGACTCACTCAGGATGGACTCATGTTGGGACTCTGTGATCCAAGACCACTCTAAGTTAAGTTCCTGGAGGGTGGCTGCAACTTGTTCCAAAAGAACGTGGAGGATCTCAGGACTAAAATCCATAATGGTGACCCCACTCAGATCCAGGCCTTTGAGCTGATGCAAGTTTGGGCTCTTAGACAGATGGGGCAAGTTTGACTCTGTAAGCTGCCAGTTAGTTACTGCTGGGTGGGCCAGGGGAGTCCTCAGGCATCTGGGGAGAAAGCAAGCAATTAGGCCTGAGAAATCAGGGTGGCAGCTGAGCTAAAGTTGTGAGATAAGTGATTTGCCCAAAGACAAGGTCCTACTAACCTCCTCCTGAAGGTCAGTACCCAAAATGACCTGTCTCATTTACGCCTGGCACTACCTTTCTGCATTACCTGCAAACCCCCTGCAGCTTTGGATGATCTCTGGCTCCTGCTCCACTACGATCCTCTCAGAATTATGCATTTCTTAAATATTAACTAACTTATCGGGAGCAAAAGGCAATCTTTTAGGGACCGGTGATTTCAGACAAGTTCATTGTGTTCAAGCATATGGTAAGAACAGAACTTTTCTCTCTGTCTCTTTCCCGAACTTTCTGTTTTCATTTTTCTTTACTGGCCACACTGCACAGGTTGTGAAATTTACTTCCCCCACCAGGGGTCAAACCTGGACTTTCAGCCCCAAAAGAGAAGAGTCCTAACCACTGGACCACCAGGGAATTCCTCAGACCTCGTCTTGCAAATAGTTCAGGTCTGAGGTGGTGTCCCTTCTTTGATGCCCTCTTCACTTACCTATTTTCTTAGTCATCTGACATAGCTTTCCCTTCCTAAGGAAAAAACCATGTCTGCCCTCACTGGATCCAAACGCCCCATCCATAGATTTCTAGTGTGTTGTCTGCTCCTCCCCCTTGATTTCCGAGGTGAAGTGATTCCACAGCTCAGGATAGAAATACAAAGGGCCCAGTGTGCTTGACATGCCAGTGTTGTGTTCACTGTTTCCCAGGCAGCGGTTCACCCTCACCTGAGCGTCTGGTCCAGGCAGGTTCAGACAAGGAGGGAGAGTCCAGATAGACAGACTGGAGACGGTACCGCTTAGAAACTGAGTGGGGAATCAAACAACTTCCTGCTGCTGCTCCTCATGGGCAGACCGTGAATGTGGGAGAGATGGGGCATCTGCACATTGCTCGTCTGACCCAGGAGAGGAGCAAACGTGGCCAGGATGGACAGATGCCAGATGCAGGTGACTTGCATCTCCTGGATACAGTCCAGCTGCACCATATTCAGGACCTTCGTGATAATGTCCAGGGCCACTGTAGAGATCATGAGCTTCTTATAGCACGGGTTTGTGCAGGCTTTTCTCTAGTGAAAGTGATGGTTTTTCCAGTAGTCATGTATGGATGTGAGAGTTGGATCATAAAGAAGGCTGAGCACTGAAGAACCGATGCTTTCAAATTGTGGTGTTGTGAAGACTCCTTGAGAGTCCCTTGAACTGCAAGGAGATCAAACCAATCAATCCTAAAGGAAGTCAACTGTGAATATTCATTGCAAGCACTGATGCTGAAGGTGAAAAGCCAGTACTTTGGCCACCTGATTGGAAAAGCTGACTCATCGTAAAGGACCCTGATCTCTGTGAAGGAAAGTTGCACAGCTCAAAATAGCCTGGAATTAAAACTCTCCTCCACGTCCTCTCCACCATTCTATGCAAAACAAAGAACTCTCTCACCCAAAGAAAAAAATGGACACTAAGCCCAGCTCCCAGCAGGTCCAGCCTCTGGCTGATCTCCAAAATTCCTTGCCCCAGCCTTTTAAGAGATAACTACTCTGAACAACCTTGGAGAACAGGCCCCCTTAAGACAGTAGCTTTCCACATCCATGCCTATATATACTTATTCTTTTCTTATGTTAGTGAAGCAGCTCACTAATCTGACTGCTGCCCCTTCTCACCTCATTAAAGATGATTTGTTCCTGTAAAGCGCTGGTCTCCTTCTTTTTCTGAACCTTGCTTTCCTTAACTCCATACATTGCACCCTGTACAACCATGGCTGATTCATGTCCCTGTATGACAAACACCACTACATTATTGTAAAGTAATTAACCTCCAATGAAAATAAGTTAATTAATTTAAAAATTATAATAACTAATCATAAACACCGTTAAATATATATACCATTATGAAGGGAAAAACAAACAAACAAACAAACAAAAAAAACCTGATCCTGGGAAAGATTGAGGCCAGGAGGAGAAGGGGACCAAAAAGGATGAGATGGTTGGATGGCATCACCGACACAATGGACATGAATTTGAGCAAACTGTGGGAGATGGTGAAGGACACAGAAGGCTGGCATGCTGCATTCCATGGGGTCACAAAGAGAGGCACACGACAGAGCAACCGAGCAACAACTCAGTTCCAAACAGGACTTCAATAAGCCCAGACTCTTGCCTCTTTTCATAGAGAAAATCATGAAAAGGATCTTCTCTGGGGTTCCTGTGGTTAAGAATTCACTGGTCAGAGACAGGGATACAGGTTGGATCCCTGTCTAGGAAGACCCCATAGACTGTGGAGCAACTAAGCCCAAGCACCATGACTACTGAGCACCCGACTAGAGCCTGGGGGCCATGACCACTGATGACCACCCCCCGATCCCACACTCTGAGATGAGACGCCGGCAAAAGGAGAAGTCAACACATTTCAACTCGAGAGTAGCCCCTGCTCACCACAACCAGAAAAGGCTGCACTCAGTCAGCAAAAGAGACCCAGCACAGCTAAAATAAGCAAACAAATAAATAAGATTATAAAAATAAATAAATAACGATTGTTTAAAAGCATGAAAATCATTAATTTGAGATGTATCATGATCATCATCCACAGTAATCTTTTGATGCTTTCTGAATGTTTTTTCAGCCCCTGACCATTTGTATTCTGGCTCCCCTTATAACTTTTGAACAGTTCCTCAGAGCCACATAAGAAGACACTTTTCTGGCTACGATCTTCTGTAAAATCACTGAATAAAGCATATGTGCCATGTTTTAGTTTGTTCATTTTTTTTGTCATTTGAGCTGCTCTTCCAATACCTTTTCCCAGCCCACAGTGTCTTGTCCCCACTCACCTGAGTTCCAGGGATTAGATGGAAACTGTCGACTCAAACAGGAGTCACCACCTGAAAGTAAAGTCATTTTATTTCATGGGAGTATTTAAGAGCCAAGCCTGGGCTTCCTCGGTGGTTCGAGGGTAAAGAATCTTCCTGGAATGCAGGAGATCTGGGTTTGATCCCTGGGACGGGAAGATCTCCTAGAGGAGGAAATGGCAGCCTGAGAATCCTGAGAGGTGAGACCCTGACCCCTGCTTTTTTCCTGCTGCTGCCCCGCACCTGTCCTTCTACAGTGAAGGGATCAGAAGTGCAGGCTGGGCAGGTTCTGGGAAGGAAGGTCTAATGACGTGGAGCAGCCGGGTCCCACAGCCATAGAGGCAGAAGTATCTCTGGGCTTGAGTTCTAGACTCCTGGCTTCAATCCCATTTCTAGAATAAAAGGGAGATGCTGTCTGGCAGGCAGTGAGCAGTGCTTCCTGCTTTTCTCCCTGAGTCTTTTCAACCAAAAGATACCTTTAGATTTTCCTAGAGGAAAGAAATCCACTTAACATTTTGTGGACGTGAACGAACTGTGAGCAAGTCATTTTGGAAGCACTAAATCTTAATCTTAAATTAGATCCTATAAGACTGGAGGTTTATTCCCAGTTCATGTATAGGTGAAGCAACAGATAAAAAGATATTTTAGTATTTTAACCAATGTTGTCTTCTTCTATTAGAAAATTCAGAATTTTAGCCTATATTCATCTCATATGTGTATTTTCCTGCCTGTTTCTTTAAACAGTTTTTATTTTGTATTGCAGTATAGACAGTTATAATTCTGTGGTAGGTCTTCCCTGTTGGTCCAATGGTTAAGAATCTGCCTTCCCATGCAGGGGACATGGGTTTGATTCCTGGTCCCAGAAGATCTCACAGGCCCTGGAGCACCAAAGCCCACGTGTCACAACTACTAAGCCACTGCTCTAGGGCCCTGCTCCAAACCCAGGGAAACCACCCCAGGAAGAAGCTGGAGCACTGAGTTGCCCCAGCTCCCCCTAACTGGAAATGTGTCCTGCACTGCAAGAAGACCAAGATCCATGAAAAATAAGTAAATTAATCTGTGAAAAGAGAGAGAGAGAAGTTTTAATATTGTGGTAATTTCAGGTAAAGAGCAAAGGGGCTTGGCCATGAATATACCTGTGCCCATCCTTCCCCACACTTCCCTCCCATCCTGGCTGCCACACAAAATTGAGCAGAGTTCCATGTGCTCTACAGTAAGTTCCACAACTTTATATTCATGAGGAATAAAATGCCCCATTAAGACATCATGGATGAAGAGGAAGTCTCCAAATTCAACACTTTTCATATACAAGAACAATACTTGTAAAAATGAAAATAGCCAGGAAAGTTTAGGAAAAAAAGTTTAATGAGATGGCATTAGAGTCAAATACATCAATAAACCAAAATAATAAAAATGTGTCATAGTGGTAAATGAATTCCCGAAGAGTTTAGTATCTGTGAATTAAAATACTGACACTCAAACCATACAAGTCATAACATAATACAATTTGAGTGTATGGTAAAAACATGATTCACTTGTAACCTAGAGCAGGAGGAAGGGGTTGGGGCAGAAACCTGTAGAAATTCAGACATGGCCTGAAAACTCAGGGCACTAGGTCAAAAGAAACTGGTTTTAAGGAAAACCTAATTCAGGTGGAGGGGTTACACATTTTTAATTTTGAGATTTTGATCAGTGAGAAAATCTCGTGGACAGTTAACAGGGATGCACACACACATGGAAATGCTGCTGCCCACGTGCCGGCCCCACTTGCAAGGTAAGGAAGGGCCAGCTCCTCACCTCAGAGAGAAGGGCCAGAGACATCAGGGCCTGACAGCTTTCTTTAAGGCAAGTCTCCCACTTCAGTCAATCAGATCTTCCCTCCCCAGATCACTGCCTGAGTCCTGAGGGACAAGGTCACAGAGAAGGGGCTCACCGACCCCTGTATCCACTCATATGTCTGGCAGGCAGAGGGTGAGGAGAGCAAGCCTTTCCAGTTCAGGGAGCTCAGTCTAGTCCAGGGGGCCCCACAGCCCAGTCAGCTCAGGGTTTATTCCACCAGGCGTCATTGCATTGATTTTCTCTCGGGGTGAACATGGGGGGGATGGAAAAGCTAGAAATTACAGCTCAAGATGCCTTCTTTCCAAGAGGTCTCACTTTGTATGAAGAGGGAGGGAAAGAAGGAAGGCAATGAAAAAGCATGGAGAGACGAGCCCATGGACTTTTGCTGAAAGTTCTGTCCCTCCAGGTTGTGAACTAAACTCAGTTGGAATCCGAGTCAGAGGAGTCCGCTGAGGACGATGAGCTGGAGTCGCGGTCCTCCGGCTCAGAATCTCCATCTTCATCCTCACTGCTGGGGGCTGAGGAGCGGCTGCCTTCCTCCTCTTCCTCATTTTCCTCTGATCTCCCTGAGGCAGGAGAATATTCTCTAATCATGTCTGATGATGCTAACTCTGCAGCCTGAAGCCCTGGGTCCTCTCTAAGCCTTCCTTGCAGATTCCCTGATGATGGGGACTGCAGACCCATCCTTCTAATCTTGGGGTTCGGGCCCCCCGTCACGCTCATGTTCTTACGCTTAGCACAGGTCGCCTCTCTGTAAGTAGCATATTCTTCAGGAGACAGAGTCCTGAGCCAGAGATCAAGGTCCACCTTGTACTGTGTCTGCAGTCCCTCCGCCTGCTTCTTATAAAGCTCCTTCTGGTCCTGGGGGACCCGCTGCCAGCGTCTACTGATCTCCACCATGCGCTCCCTCGGGGGCACCACTTTCAGCTCCCTGCTCGACCAGAGATCCTGGTGGAACTTGTGATATCCATTCATCGGGGGCTTCTTGGGCTCTCCGTGGAATTTCCACTTCATGGGTAAACTCTTTTCTGGGGGAGACTTCACTTTTTGAACATTCTCCTGAAGCTTCTCTGGCACTTTCATTTCACTTCTTTGAGGGACACCAGATTTCTCAGGGTTTGGGACTAGATCAGGGTGCTGTGCTCTGAACAGAGCTATTTTCTCCCTAATATGCTTTGTCTCTTTCTCAAGATCCTGACTGTGTTTCACCCTCAGCTGCTCAGGCACCTTCCTGTGTTCCTCAGACAGAACCTTGGTCAGCTCCTGGTTGCTTATCTTGGGGTGTTTTTGGATGTACTGGTGTCGCATCACTTGGGAAATGTGCCGGTAAGCTGTCAGGGACTTCTGGAACAAATAAGCATGTTTCTTGTGTTTTCTGGTGTTTTCTTGTGTTTTTTTGGAAGGATTGCTAACATTTTCCTTAGCTTCCAGGACTAATTCTTTCAGCGTGCGAAACTTTCTCACCTTATGGGAAACCTCTAACCATTTGAGTTTGCACATTTCCCCAGAAAAATCTTTAAAAGCTACTTTTTCCCAGTCCATCACTGACTGGGTTGTTTTGAACGTGTGCCCGTCACTGGATGGAATGCTTTTCTCCATACTTTCCAATAACTGCACAATGTCTTCCTTGGACCAGTCATCTTGGCGTTTAGGCATCGCCATTTCTAGGTCTTTGGGACACTTATTTGATCCCAGCAGTTCAGACACCTCAGCAGAATTTTTGTTTCTTCACTCTCAAGATTCAGCAGGTGAGTTATTTCTGAAGTTCTGCAGTGTGTGCGATCCTCTGTTTCTGTGGAGAAAGAAAAGGAAAGTTATTCTCCTATGTGACACAGGAGAGAAGCACAGCCCACTTGGGATACATCCCTTCTGTTATTTCATTTACCCTCAAGAACATAAATGAAAACCAGCCCAACCTGTGAGTTGAGAGTCCTGTTGAGCATTATGAAGCTTCTTTTCACAATTAAAAATCCTCAGGCCTGAACCCAACTTGCTTTCCAGTCTCACCACAGTGGGTTTTACATAGAAATGAACAAGAGCCTGGGGACTCACTCAAGGGACAAAGGATGAGAGAAAAGCAAGGGAAGTTTAAAATAAAAATGCCTAACAAGCAACAGGGCTTTAAAATAGCAATGAGATACCACAGCACACGGACAAGAATGGTCAAAATCCCAAAGAAGGACCAAGTACTGAGAGGGTGGAATATCAGGCAATTTGATTCATTTCGTAAGGTGATGAAAAACATTACAAGCCTTCTGAAAGACAATAAGGCAATTTGTTACTAAACTAAATATCCTCCTACCACGTAAGTCAGGACTCATGCTCCTTTGTATTTGCCCAAATCATTTGAAAACCTGTATCCATAAAAAAGAAAAAAAGACCTGCAATGGGATGTTTATAGTCATTTTGGTCATAATCACAAACATGAAAACAACCATAATGAATGGATAAAGCAACTCTGGTACATTAAGACCATGAAATAGTACTCAGTTCTAAAAAGAAATGAGCGATCAAGCCAGTAAGAGACATGGGGTATTCTTTTATTCATATCTCTAAGTGAATGAATCTAAGCTGAAAAACATACATATTTCATGAGTCCAACTATAAGACATTCAAGGAAAAAGGAGTATATGGGAAAAAAAGAGAAATATATGAGGACAGTGAAATAAACCTTGCTTCCCAGCAGTTAGGATGATGGGACTGATGAATAGGTGATCACAAATGACTTTCAGCAGTCTAACCTTTCTGGATATTATAGAGCTGGATACTTGTCACTGTATATCAGTGAAAACTAACAGAATGCACAACACCAAGAGTGAACAGTAATGTGCATCCATAGACTTTGGGTGATAATGAAGTGTCAGTGGAGGTTCCTAAATCATAATAAACGCACCACTCTGAGACATAATGTGATAACAGGGGGAAAATGCCTGCTTGTTCTGGGAGCGCAGGATGTAGACAGGGATTCTGTACTTTCTGTTCAATATTACTGTGAATGCAATCTTCTCTAGAACACTAACACTCCTTAAGATTCTGAGCATAGCTCCCTCCTAAGAAAAGTCCAGATGGCCATAGACTGAATGTGCAGTTGAGATGATAATTGATATAATTAATCTAAGAAAGCTGTAATAGATATAATTCATCTAAGAAACATGTCATAGAAGTACAAAGGGAAGATGAAGAGAGGAGAAGGGTAAACATGTGTATGTAAGGATTGAAAAAGAGTTTAAGTGGTCAATATTTCATTTCTGGGGAGGTCAATAGACATTATAATAAGGCATATTAAATACAACTGTATACAAGAAGACCCTTCCCTTTTGACTCAGCTGGTAAAGGATCCACCTGCAGTGCAGAAGAACTGGGTTTGATCCCTGGGTTGTGAAGATCCCCTGGAGAAGGGAAAGGCTACCAACTCCAGTATTCTGGCCTAAAGAAGTCCATCCACTGGATAGCCCATGTGGTCGCAAAGAGTTGGACAGGACTGAATGACTTTCACTGCACTACTTCACAATAAGCTAGGGACTCTCTGTTTTAGCTGAGATATAAAGATGACAAAACATGTTTCATTGGAAGCTCATAGAAATGAACAAATAGGAACACTGACCTGTGGAGGAGGCGCAGGTACTTCAGGCACTGGCAGGGGAAGCCCTTCTCTGCACGTGTCTCCTGCACTCACACAAGAAGAGTCTTCTGACCGCCTCTGACAGAGCAACCTGAGAAACAATGACACATCACACACAGTGTATCACACACAGTTATCTACTCTAAACAAAGGTACTTACATTCAGTGTTCTATTTTATTCTGTTAAAACTCAGTCCCTTCTATCTCTTAAAAATGACTCTTAATCATAACATTAATCTTTGTTTAACTACAACTTTCAGTTCTGAGAACTCTAACAATTGAATTTTCTCTTCTCTTTGAAAATGACACTCTTCAATTTAAGTGACCTTAATGTAAGGGGAATCCATTTTTTTGATTAGCACATCAACATACTCCCAATCATATCAGATTTGCTCTACTATCAGAAAAGTTTTCCCATTTGGAAACATACAAATTCCGGGTTACAATAAGATCAGTTCTGGGACTTCCTTGGAGGTGCAGTGTCTAAGATTGTGCTACCAGTGGACAGGACCAGCATTTGGTCCTTCGTCAGGGAATGAGAGCCCACATTCCACAGCAAAGTGTTCACCTGCCAAGACACAGAGTGCCCATGTGGGGACTAAGAGTTTGCATGTCCCATCTAAAGGTCCCTCAAGGTGCAAGAAAGATCTGGTGCAGCCAAATTCATCAAATCCATCAATCAATTAACACACAGTTCCTTCTAATATTGTAGTTGTTTAATCCCTGAGGCCTGTGGGACTCTTCTGCAGCCCTTGGACTGTAGCCCACCAGGCTCCTGTCCATGGGATTTTCCAGGCAAGAATACTGGAGTGGGTTGACATTCCCTTCTCCAGGGGCCCTTGAGACCCACAGATTGAACCTGTGTCTCCTGCATTAGCAGGCAGTTTCTTACCCCTGAGCCACCAGGGAAGCCAGCCATCTAATATATTGTGCTTCAAAATCAATGACTGAAGTTAATAAAAGTTTTCACTTCTATATCAGAGTGAGTGCAGACTTTCTTTTTCTTTCAGGTATTTGGTGTGTTACCAATGTTGTTTTCAGAGCCATCATCAGGTCTGGGTTGCTACTGGACAATTTAAAGGCAGAAACTCCAACTTTTCCTTACAAATATATTACTCTTCATGTTCTACAGCACAGTTTCTCATTCAAATTTTAGGTATCATGCTAAATGGAAAAACTGTCTAGGACTTCCCATCAAGAAATTCATATTTTCCTTTTATATCATGGAATCATAAGTTCATAGAATTACTCATGTTCACTCACAAATTCCAATGATTTGAAGGTAAGTCTATAGTTTTAGAGTGAAATTCTAAGTAATAACATAATTCTTATGAACTAGATTTTTCGTTTGCTTAAGAAATTCTTAAGCCTGCTACTGCTGAATTAAAATTATTCTTTTTAATTTTTGAGGGAAAGAAATATGAAGCCATCTACTCAGAACCATTTACTCACCGGAAAGTTGTAGATTTGGTCTCCTCAATGCTGGTATGAAAATCAGTCCCATCCAGTCAGGAGTTCTGTGTTCTCTGGATGGGTCAGCAGCTGTAACTTTCGGAGCTGTCCATGGTCCAGCCACTCAGAACACCTCTGAACAGAAGAAACAGTGCATCTGAGATCCCACTATCAGGACCCTTGAGGCCCCTTCCTGATTAGATTACCACAGTCCCCTTGGATAAACCCAATCAACACTGTTGCTGCTGCTGCTGCTAAGTCACTCATAGTCGGCAGCCCACCAGGCTCCCCTGTCCCTGGGATACTCCAAGCAAGAACACTGGAGTGGCTTGCCATTTCCTTCTCCAGTGCATGAAAATGAAAAGTGAAAGTGAAGTCGTTCAGTCGTGTCCTACTCCTAGCGACCCCATGGACTGCAGCCTACCAGGTTCCTCCATCCATGGGATTTGCCAGGCAAGAGTACTCGTGTGGGTTGCCATTGCCTTCTCCGCCAATCAACACTAATTACACTAAATCTCTCTCTAATCTCTATATGTTAATAGAATCCACAACTGAAGTCCTAGTCCTCATCACTGATTTTATATTGAATACCCATTCCTCTCTGATTTTAAGGATCTTGCATTCTCCTTAAATTCCCTCCATATTTGATTTTAGTTTACTAGGACATTTGAATATGTATCCTTCCATGTTTTGATCATTTCTGCCCTTTATTCACAAGCTCTAGGGTTTAACAACATATCAAATTTACAGTGGTCATTAAAACCCCTTCAGTTCCAATCCAAATTTATCTATTCTATATATTTTATCTATAGAATAGATAAAAATATGAATAATTATTGTAGATTAGTTTGGGAATTTGAGAAAAGAGGCTCCAAACTCTGGCATCCAAGATTGATCTAATTCTGATTTTAGAGTGATTAAACAGGAACATTGCATTTTACAAAATACAGTTGTTTGTTGAGAACAATTTGATTCACCCAACATGGTCAAAAGTATATCTAGCTTGAAATGACTAGTTATTAGACCAATAACAGATTTCATAACAGTCTTGAAATTGATTTCTTCTATTTCCTAAATTATATATAAATATACTTTTAAACTAGTACTTGTGAAACATGTAAGAGTAAGATATAATTTGGAAAACCTAAATCAGTGAAATATTTTGATACATAGCTTCAAATAATGGTAAATAACTGGCATCATTGTGGGTATATACTTTTACTTGTGGATGTGCACAGGCAAAGCTGAAATCATATATCAAAATATACACTGGATTGCTAAACTTTTTGGAGGATTCATGGTAGTTAGTAGATGGGATTTGCTAAAAATAAACGTTTCATCTCTATACATATAATTCATAGATTTTGATGAACTGCTCTTGAAAAAGCACAGAGATTTTTATTACATATATGGCATTCACATAAACAGTTTGCAGAGGTCAGTAGTTCTAATTAGCTTTAATATAATATTTTATCATCATAAAAATTAAGGGAATCAATAAATGGTGCATTGTTTATAACACAAAATTAAGATTAAATATTAGCAGATTCACTATTAAAGAAAATAAAAAACTTCTAAAAGGTTCAGGTTCCAAATAGGGAAAGGAGTACATGAAAGCTGTATACTGTCACCCTGATTATTTAACTTCTATGCAGATTACATCATGAGAAACGCTGTGCTAGATGAAGCACAAGCTGGAACCAAGATTGCTGGGAGAAATATCAATAACCTCAGATACCCAGATGACACCACCCTTATGGCAGAAAGCAAAGAACTAAAGAGCCTCTTGATGAAAGTGAAAGAGGAGAGTAAAAAAGTTGGCTTAAACTCAACATTCAAAAAACAAAGTTCATGGCATCTGGTCCCATCACTTCATGGCAAATAGATGGGGAAACAGTGACAGACTTTACTTTTCTAGGCTCCAAAATCACTGCCGATGGTGACCCCAGCCATGAAATTAAAAGACGCTTACTCCTTGGAAGAAAAGTTACGACCAACCTAGACAGCATATTAAAAAGGAGAGACACTACTTTGCCAACAAAGGTCCATCTAGTCAGAGTGATGGTTTTTCCAGTTCGTGGAATCACTCATGTTCATTCACAAATTCCAATGATTTGAAGGTAAGTCTATAGTTTCAGAGTGAATTCTAAGTAATAACATAATTCTTATGAACTAGAATTTTCATTTGCTTAAGAAATTCTTAAGCCTGCTAACTGCTAAATTAAAATTATTCTTTTTAATTTTTGAGGGAAAGAAATATGAATCTATCTACTCAGAACCATTTACTCACCAGAAAGTTGTAGATTTGGTCTCCTCAATGCTGGTATGAAAATCAGTCCCATCCAGTCAGGAGTTCTGTGTTCTCTGGATGGGTCAGCAGCTGTAACTTTCGGAGCTGTCCATGGTCCAGCCAACTCAGAACACCTCTGAACAGAAGAAACAGTGCATCTGAAATCGACTCTCAGGACCCTTGAAGCCCCTTCCTGATTAGATTACCACAGTCCCCTTGGATAAACCCAATCAGCACTAACTGCACTAACTCTCTCTAATCTCTATATGTTAATAGAATCCACAACTAAAGTCCCAGTCCTCATCACTGATTTTATATTGAACACCCATTTCTCTCTGATTTTAAGCATCCTGTGTTCTCCTTAAGTTCAATTTTTCTAGTAGTCATGTATGGATGTGAGAGTTGGACAGTGAAGAAAGCTGAATGCCGAAGAATTGATGCTTTTGAACTGTGGTGTAGGAGAAGACTCTTTAGAGTTCCTTTGATTGCAAGGAGATCCAACCAGCAAATGGACTTTACAATGTTTTGTATATATGCATTCAAATCCTTAAAAAGTATATTTGTCTTTGACCCAGTAATTCTAACCTTGATAAAACTTCAAAAGAATTCATTGGACAAAACCTCACAAATCTGAAACTTTGCTTTAACTATTTCTTTCTCTACTGCATGTAATCTATGTATAAAGCAAGGAAAAAATATTGAGGTTTTTACTTTCCCCAGAAAAATCTGAGACCTCTTGAATTTAGGACAGCATTCTTTCATTCTGTTCATGAAGTAGTGAGTTAATGCACCCATTGTGCTAGTGACTCAGTTGTGTCCGACCCTCTGTGACCACAAGGACTGTAGCCACCAGGCTTCTTGGTCTATGGGATTCTCCAGGCAAGAATACTGGAGTGGGTTGCCATCCTTTTCTCCAAAATGTGCCCCTTACCAAATTATGTCTAAGTCTCAACAGCCAGTATCTCTTTAACTTTATTTTTAGAATAGAGTCTGTGCAGACTCTGCATGGCGAAGGTACCATGATGAGACCATCCAGGGTAGAGAGTGGACCCTAAATCTGCTGACTGGTGTCCTGATGAGAGAAAGCAGAGGGATATTTTAGATGTACCAGAAAAGGTCTTGTAAGGAAGCAGAGATTCAAGTTCAATGTCATAATTTGAGGATTTCCAGGAGCCACCTGGCACTGGAAGAGATAAAGACAAATTATTTTAGAGACTTTGAAAGGAGTATGGCCCTGCCAACACCTTGATTTCCAGCCTCCAGATGTGTCGGAGAATACACTGGTTTTAAGCAACCCCGTGTGGGGTCGGGTGTTGTGGGAGCCCTAAGAAACTGATAAAAAAAAAATAGTGACTTCCAGGGACAATGGAGGGAGAAGGCAATGGAAACCCAATCTAGTACTGTTGCCTGGAAAATCCCATGGATGTAGGAGCCTGGTAAGCTGCTATCCCTGGGGTGACTAAGAGTCAGACACGACTGAGTGACTTCCCTTTCACTTTTCAATGGAAAACATTTTCACTCCGATGTTCTTGCCTGGAGAACCCCAAGGACAGGGGAGCTTGGTGGGCTGTCATCTATGGGGTCCCAAAGAGTTGGACACGACTGAGTGACTTATCAGTAGCAGGGACAATGGCTAGGCCTTCATTTTCTCAACTTGGAGGTCCTTCACCACTTCTTCAGTTCAGTTCAGTCGCTCAATAGTTTCTGACTTCTTGTGATCCCATGGACTGCAGGATACCAGGCTTCTCTGTCCTTCACTAGCTTTTGGAGCTCACTCAAATTCATGTCCACTGAGTCTCGGGTGCCATCCAACCATCTCATCCTCTGTCATTCCCTTTTCATCCTGCCTTCAATCTTTCCTGGAGTTGGAATCTTAACTAATGAGTGACTTCTTCACATCAGTTGCCCAAAGTATTGAAGCTTCAGTTACAGCACAAGTCCTTCCATCGAATATTCAGGATTGATTTCCGTTAGGATTGACTGATTTCATCTCCTCTCAGTGCAAGGGACTCTCAAGAGTCTTCTCCAACACCACAGTTCAAAAGCATCAATTCTTTGGCACTCAGCTTTGTTTATGGCCCAACTCTCACATCTGTACTTGACTAGTGGGAAAACCATAGCTTTGACCTGATGGACCTTTGTTGGCAAAGTAATGTCTCTGCTTTTTAATATGCTGTCTAGGTTGGTCATAACTTTCCTTCTGAGGAGTAAGCGTCTTTTAATTTCATGGCTGCAGTCACCATCTGCAGTGATTTTGGAGCCCCCAAAAATAAAGTCTGACACTTTCCACTGTTTCCCCATCTATTTCCCGTGAAGTGATGGGACCAGATGCCATGATCTTCATTTTCTGAATGTTGAGTTGTAAGCCAGCTTTTTCACTCTCCTCTTTCACTTTCATCAAGAGTCTCTTTAGTCCTTCTTTACTTTCTGCCATAAGGGTCTTGTCATCTGCGTATCTGAGGTTAGTGATATTTCTCCAGGCAATCTTGATTCTGGCTTGTGTTTCATCCAGCCTGGCATTTCACTGATGTACTCTGCCTGTAAGTTAAATAAGCAGGGTGACAATATAAGGCCCTGACATACTCCTTTCTCAATTTTGAACCAGTCTGTTCCATGTCCTGTTCTAATTGTTGCCTCTTGAACTGCATGCAGGTTTCTCAGGAGACACGTCAGGTGTTCTGGTATTCCCATCTCCTTAAGAATTTTCCACCATTTGCCATGATCCACACAGTCAAAGGCTTTAGTGCAGTCAGTGAAGCAGAAGTAGATATTTTTCTGGAATTATCTTGCCTTTTCTATGATCCAATGGATGTGGCAATCTGATCTCTTGTTTCTCTGCCTTTTACAAATTCAGCTTGAACCTCTGGATGGTCTCGGTTCATGAAGTCTGGCTTGGAGAATTTTGAGCATTACTTTGCTAGCCTGTGGGGTGAGTGCAATTTGTGTGGTAGTTTGAACATTTTTGGCATTGCCTTTATTTGGAATTGGAATGAAAACTTATCTTTTCCAGTCCTGTGGCCACTGCTGAGTTTTCCAAATTTGCTGGCATATTGAGACCAGCACTTTAGCAGCAGCATCTTTTAGGATTTGAAAGAGCTCAGCTGGAACTCCATCACCTCCACTAGCTTTATTTGCAGTGATGCTTTCTGAGACCCACTGACTATGCACTCCAGGATGTTTGGCTCTAGGTGAGTGATCACACCATCATGGCTATTAGAGTCACTAAGATCTTTTTTGGTATAGTTCTTCTGTGTATTCTTGCCAACTCCTCTTAATATCTTCTGCTTCTGTCAGGCCCATACCATTTCTGTGCCTTATTGTGCCCATCTTTGCATGACATGTTCCCTTGATAGCTCTAATTTCCTGAAGATTTCTATTTTTTCCCATTATGATTTTCCTCTATTTTTTTGCATTGATCACCTAGGAAGCCTTTCCTATCTCTCCTTGCTCCAACATTTTGGCCACCTGATGAGAAGAGCTGAGTCATTTAAAAAGACCCTGATGCTGGGAAAGATTGAGGGCAGGAGGAGAAGGGGAAGTCAGAGGATTAGACAGTTGGATGGCATCACTGAATCAATGGACTTGTGTTTGGGTGAACTCTGGCAGTTGGTGATGGACAGGGATGCCTGGTAGCTGGGGTTCATGGGATTGCAAAGAGTCAGACACTACTGAGTGACTTAACTGAACTTAATAGACAAAATATTATTCCTTCATTGACAAAATTTTCCAAAGATAGCTAACATAACAGACATAAAGTACTAGGGATAAAGTCAAGAGTAGAGAGGAAATTGAGGTGCAGATTCACAGCTTAAGGAAATTCTATTATTTTGCGGTTAATAATATGTACTACATATGCTTGTTTTATAATGTTGATTTCGAGATTTCCCTGAGACAATCAGTCTCTTTTTGACAGATCTCAATGCAGCTTCTCTGTTTATCTCATTTTATCTCCTGAACTTCTCTTGGACCCTCGGTCCTTCAATTCACAGAAGGCCGTTCTCTGTGGTACGGAATCCAAGGCATTTCCTTTCAGCCACTTGTCTTTTCATTTTCACCTTTTTACTTCACTTTCCTGGATTGCATCTCTGATTCTAACTCTCTTGATTGAATAACTCATTTTTTTTGTTATGTTCCATTTAGGATAAACCTTGTAAAACTGGGTGGAAAATGTGCTGAAGAGATCAGGGAATTTTGAAGAGTACAAATCCTGCATTTGAAATCCAAACATAAATTTCAATTCAGGATTTGCAACAATTTTCATTTTATTTTTAAGGGTCAACTTAGATTATAAAATTGATATATAACAAAGGTGGTGTGATTTTCTCATTTAGCAAATACAAGGAAAGGAATTTTCCTTCCCTTGCTCTGCAGAATCATTGCACCCCACACACTACGGAACTTCAAGTGAGAATTAACCTGCCATATCTTTAGTGTGAGGATGTTCATGCTCTTGGGGTGGTGATTATATCACTGGCACCTTGTAAGTGGCCCCAAATTCTAGAAATGGAGTTTCCAGTGTCCAAGGAAGATCTTGTAAAATTACTGGAAGACATGTAGAATAGTCCCCTGCTCAGTGATGGCCACACATTCAAAATACCTCTGTCCCTGATAGACTGGGGGAAAATTACTTGTAAGATACTTCTGGAGAAATGTGTATAATGGAATGGTTAGAAACTTTTATGACATGAGCGAACTGTGCCCTTTAAGAATTATTCCTGGAAATTAAGGAATATTTGAAATTCCTCACAAAAATAAAACACATGTGCGTACGCACGCATGCACACACACACACACACACACACACACACACACACTCTTCTAATTTACCGAAGAAGGCCCTGAAAGCTTACCCATTTTTTAAATAACTGATGGCCCTAATACTTCCCAAAACACCCCAAACTGAGTATCAGGGCCTGACAATGTTCCTGTCTGAGAAAGATAAGTAGTTCTCAGAGAACATAAAGCTGAAATACATTCAAGATTTCAAGGAGAAATAGGAGTCCGAGGAGAAAGTGGTTCACTTCAGGGAACAGGATTCGAGTGTTCAATAGTCCAAGACAATAGATGTTCCCAAAGAAATATTCCAAGAAATTATGTGTCCAGTTTTCCAAGAAATCAGATGTCCTCAAAGGAATCCAAATGAAAGCCCACAAGAAGTTTTAGGACAATGTACAAAAGTTGAATGTCCCCCAGAAAACTATTTTTCCACGAGGGATTCACTTCCATGGAGAGTCTAAAAACCCCTTCAAGCTCTGTGAAGAATACCGTTGGTAGCTTGATAGGGATTGCATTGAATTTATAAATTGCTTTGGGTAGTATACTCATTTTCACTATATTGATTCTTTCAATCCATGAACATGGTCTATTTCTCCACCTATTAGTGTCCTCTTTGATTTCTTTCACCAGTGTTTTATAGTTTTCTATATATAGGTCTTTAGTTTCTTTAGGTAGATATATTCCTAAGTATTTTATTCTTTCCATTGCAATGGTGAATGGAATTGTTTCCCTAATTTCTCTTTCAATTTTCTCATTATTAGTGTATAGGAATGCAAGGGATTTCTGTGTGTTGATTTTATATCCTGCAACTTTACTATAATCATTGATTAGTTCTAGTAATTTTCTGGTGGAGTCTTTAGGGTTTTCTATGTAAAGGATCATGTCATCTGCAAACAGTGAGAGTTTTACTTCTTCTTTTCCAATTTGGATTCCTTTTATTTCTTTTTCTGCTCTGATTGCTGTGGCCAAAACTTCCAAAACTATGTTGAATAGTAATGGTGAAAGTGGGCACCCTTGTCTTGTTCCTGACTTTAGAGGAAATGCTTTCAATTTTTCACCATTGAGGATAATGTTTGCTGTGGGTTTGTCATATATAGCTTTTATTATGTTGAGGTATGTTCCTTCTATTCCTGCTTTCTGGAGAGTTCTTATCATAAATGGATGTTGAATTTTGTCAAAGGCTTTCTCTGCATCTATTGAGATAATCATATGGTTTTTGTTTTTCAATTTGTTAATGTGGTGTATAACATTGATTGATTTGTGGATATTGAAGAATCCTTGCATCCCTGGGATAAAGCCCACTTGGTCATGGTGTATGATCTTTTTAATGTGTTGTTGGATTCTGATTGCTAGAACAAATAATTTCAAAATTTGTATGGAAATACAAAAAACCTCGAATAGCCAGAGCTATCTTGAGAAAGAAGAATGGAACTGGAGGAATCAACCTACCTGACTTCAGGCTCTATTACAAAGCCACAGTTATCAAGACAGTATGGTACTGGCACAAAGACAGAAATATTGATCAATGGAACAAAATAGAAAGCCCAGAGATAAATCCACGCACATATGGACACCTTATCTTTGACAAAGGAGGCAAGAATATACAATGGATTAAAGACAATCTCTTTAACAAGTGGTGCTGGGAAAACTGGTCAACCACTTGTAAAAGAATGAAACTAGAACACTTTCTAACACCATACACAAAAATAAACTCAAAATGGATTAAAGATCTCAACGTAAGACCAGAAACTATAAAACTCCTAGAGGAGAACATAGGCAAAACACTCTCCGACATACATCACAGCAGGATCCTCTATGACCCACCTCCCAGAATATTGGAAATAAAAGCAAAAATAAACAAATGGGACCTAATTAAACTTAAAAGCTTCTGCACATCAAAGGAAACTATTAGCAAGGTGAAAAGGCAGCCTTCAGAATGGGAGAAAATAATAGCAAATGAAGCAACTGACAAACAACTAATCTCAAAAATATATAAGCAAATCCTACAGCTCAATTCCAGAAAAATAAACGATCCAATCACAAAATGGGTCAAAGAACTAAATAGACATTTCTCCAAAGAAGAAATAAAGATGGCTAACAAACACATAAAAAGATGCTCAACATCACTCATTATCAGAGAAATGCAAATCAAACCCACAGTAAGGTACTGTTTCACGCCAGTCAGAATGGCTGTGATCCAAAAGTCTACAAGCAATAAACGGTGGAGAGGTTGTGGAGAAAAGGGAACCCTCTTACACTGTTGGTGGGAATGCAAACTAGTACAGCCACTATGGAGAAGAGTGTGGCTGCTGCTGATAAGTCGCTTCAGTCGAGTCTGACTCTGTGCGACCCCATAGACGGCAGCCCACCAGGTTCCCCCGTCCCTGGAATTCTCCAGGCAAGAACACTGGAGTGGGTTGCCATTTCCTCCTCCAATGCATGAAAGTGAAAAGTCAAAGTGAAGTCACTCAGTCGTGTCAGACTCCTAGCGGCCCCATGGACTGCAGCCTACCAGGCTCCTCCGTCCATGGAATTTTCCAGGCAAGAGTACTGGAGTGGGGTGCCATTGCCTTCTCCAAGAAGAGTGTGGAGATTCCTTAAAAAACTTGAAATAGAGTTGCCTTATGACCCAGAAATCCCATTGCTGGGCATACACACTGAGGAAACCAGAAGGGAAAGAGACACGTGTACCCCAATGTTCATCGCAGCACTGTTTATAATAGCCAGGACATGGAAGCAACCTAGATGTCCATCAGCAGATGAATGGATAAGAAAGCTGTGGTACATATACACAATGGAGTATTACTCAGCCATTAAAAAGAATCCATTTGAATCAGTTCTAATGAGGTGGATGAAACTGGAGCCTATTATACAGCGTGAAGTAAGCCAGAAAGAAAAACACCAGTACAGTATACTAACGCATATATATGGAATTTAGAAAGATAGTAATGATAACCCTGTATGCAAGATAGCAAAGAAGATACAGATGTATAGAACAGTCTTTTGGACTCTGTGGGAGAGGGAGAGGGTGGGATGATTTGGGAGAATGGCATTGAAACATGTATAATATCATATATGAAATGAATTGCCAGTCCAGGTTCAATGCATGATGCTGGATGCTTGGGGCTGGTGCACTGGGATGACCCAGAGGGAACGTACAGGGAGGGAGGAGGGAGGGGGTTCAGGATGGGGAACACGTGTATACCTGTGGCAGATTCTTGTTGATGTATGGCACAACCAATACAATATTGTAAAGTGATTAACCTTCAATTAAAATAAATAAATTTGTATGAAAAATACTTCAAAAAATAAAATAAAATTGACTTTTATTGAACTCTTATTCTGTTTCAATTGTGTAAAGTTCCTAAAATAAAGTAACCAACTACAATCACAGGCTGTCTGAAAATGTGAGAAGTTACCAGTGTAGACATGACTGTCAAGATGCATTTCTGAGTTCTCAGTGCTCTAACTAGTAGCTCCAGGATGAGCCTCAACCTTCTCTTCTACAACATCAGCGGGAGCAGGACTTAGTGTGTTTCTGGGACTGAGCTCCAGTTTTGGGCAAGGACTCAGAGATAAGAAAGATGGAACACTGAATCCAGATGCATTTCTTACCTGTGAGAAAGAACATGTCCCACAGTCTTTTGACTCCACCCCCACCACCCCCATTCAATGTGTTTTTCATTCCGTAGCAAAACTTGCGAGCAGGCAGGGTTGGTGTATTCCTAGATGTTGAAGGAGAGGTGTTGGTTTCTTGAATGTCGCCAAGAATTCCTTCTATTCAGATGAGTCCTTCAATGTCCCTGCCAGGCCTTTCTTTTATACTGGACACAAATGATAAGGGATTAATCAGGAATCTGACTGGTTGCCTGAAAACTCCATACATGAGGTCGTCCTCATGAGCTACAGAAAAAATAATATTTTACTACTGTTTAAGAAAGCTCTCCTTTAGAGAGGAAAAAGAAGTGGAAAGGCTATGGTCAGGAAAGATTCTTTGGGTTTTCATTGGCTTAACTGTTAGGAAAGTAGTCTTTCTTCTAGTTGGGTTCCACTCTGTTACCAGGATACGACAGCCCCCTGACTCTAAGTCATTTAGGTTTTGTTTCTAACTACACCTCACATGGTGCGAGCTGGACTATAAAGAAAGTCGAGCGCTGTAGAATTGATGCTTTTGAACTGTGGTGTTGGAGGAGACTCCTGAGAGTCCCTTGGACTGCAAGAAGGTCCAACCAGTCCATCCTAAAGGAAAACAGTACTGAAAATATTCATTGGAACGACTGATGCTGAAGCTGAAGAAACTCCAATACTTTGGCCACCTGATGCGAAGAACTGACTCATTTGAATAGACCTTGATGCTGGGAAAGATTGAAGGCGGAAGGAGAAGAGGATGACAGAGGATGAGACGATTGGATGGCATCACTGAATCAACGGACATGAGTTTGGGTAGACTCCAGAAGTTGGTGATGGACAGGGAGGGCTGTCATGCTGCAGTTCATGGGGTCGCAAAGAGTTGGACACTACTGAGTGACTGAACTGAACTGAACACTTCACACCAAACTGTAAACTCTTTTTAAAGAAACGTTCTAAAATTTTCTGAACTCTTCCAAGGCAATATTCACTGAACCCCAACATATCCCATTAAGTCGCAAGGCTCTAACTCTGCAGAGTTTGTGCTAAAATGGGAAGATGAAAGTGAAAGTTGCTCAGTCGTGTCTGACTCTTTGCAACCAAATGAATGATGTAACACAGTCCATGGGATTCTCCAGGCAAGAATACTGGAGTGTGGGGCTGTTCCCTTCTCCAGGGATCTTCCCAATCCAGGGAGCAAACCCAGGTCTCCAGGTCTCCCACATTGCAGGCGGATTCTTTACCAGCTGAGCCACCAGGGAAGTCAAAATGGGAAGATACTAAGTGAAATAAAATTGGTACTTAAGAGAAAAAAAATCCCTTAAATTTTTCCATTAAGGTGCTGTCACATCCTGGATGCCCTGTTCAGGCTGATGTTGGGAATGGGACATGCAGGAAGCTTGATGACACAATGGAATTGTTGGAAGATGGAAAAGTTCCAGCATAGTTTTACATTCCATCAATTTCGTTCATATATAAATCCTATATATATATATATATATATATAGCACCTATTTTTAATTGTATACCAAAGATTTGTGTTTTTTTTTTTCCCATGTGAAAAAAATTCTTTATTAATTTCTCACATTTCATTACAAAATGTATGTTGCAAACAACTTGAATAACCTACTTGTGTGTTTTTTTGTTGTTGTGTTTTTTTTTTTTTCCTTTTTTTTTTTTTAAATTTTATTTTATTTTTAAACTTTACATAATTGTATTAGTTTTGCCAAATATTTTTATAAGAAAATTCAAAATGAAGAAGGAAATTTTGGGAATGATTATCCTGATATTTCTGAGAGAAGGATCATTAGTTAGTGAACTATATTGTTGATAGTGACAGAAAACAAGGGAGAGAATTCACATTTATAAAGAATAGCTTCATGTGGTGATTGTGGCACAATCACAGAAAACTAGCCAATCTGATTACATGGACCACAGCCTTGTCTAACTCAATGAAACTAGGCCATGCTGTGTGGGGCCACCCAAGAAGGCCGGGTCATGGTGGAGAGGTCTGACAGAATGCAGTCCACTGGATAAGGGAATGGCAAAACACTTCAGTATTCTTGAAGAAGCTGAAGTTGAATGGTTATATGAAGACCTACAAGACCTTCTAGAACTAATACCCCCAAAAGATGTCCTTTTCATTTTAGGAGACTGGAATGCAAAAGTAGAAAGTCAGGAAACACCTGGAGTAACAGGAAAATTTGGCCTTGGAGTACAGAATGAAGCAGGCAAAGGCTAATAGAGTTTTGCCAAGAGAATGCACTGGTCATAGCAAAAACCCTCTTCCTACAACACAAGAGAAGACTCTACACATGGACATCACCAGATGGTCAACAACAAAATCAGATTGATTAAATTCTTTGCAGACAAAGATGGAAAAGCTCTATACAGTCAGCAAAAACAAGACCTGGAGCTGACTGTGGCTCAGACCATGAACACTTTATTGTCAAATTCAGACTAAAACTGAAGAAAGAGGGGGAAAAGCACTGTGCCATTCAGGTATGACCTAAATCAGATCCCTTATGATTATACAGTGGAAGTGAGAAATACATTTAAGGGACTAGATCTGATAGACAGAGTGCCTGATGAACTATGGACAGAGTTTCATGACATTGTGCAGAAGAGAGGAATCAAGACCATCTCCAGGAAAAAGAAATGCAAAAAAAAAAAAAAAAAAAAATAGCCTCTGAGGAGGCCTTACAAATAGTTGTGAAAAGAAGAGAAGTGAAAAGTAAAGGAGAAAAGGAAATATATACCCATTTGAATGCAGAGTTCCAAAGAATATGAAGGAGAGATAAGAAAGCCTTTCTTAGCGATCAGTGCAAAGAAGTAGAGAAAAACAATAGAATGGGAAAGACTAGAGATCTCTTCATGAAAATTAGAGATACCAAGGGAATATTTCATGAAAAGATGGGCTCAATAAAGGACAGAAATGGTATGGACCTAACAGAAGCAGAAGATATTAAGAAGATGTAGCAAGAATACACAGAACAAATATACCAAAAAAAAAAAATCTTCATGACTCAGATATTCATGATGGTGTGATCACTCACACTCATCTAAAGCCAGACATCCTGGAACATGAAGTCAAGTGGGCCTTAGGAAGCATCACTATGAACAAAGCTGGTGGAGGTGATGGAATTCCAGTTGAGCTATTTCAAATCCTGAAAGATGATGCTGTGAAAGTGCTGCACCCAATATGCCAGCAAATTTGGAAAACTCAGCAATGGCCACAGGACTGGAAAAGGTCAGTTTTCATTCCAATCCAAAGAATGCTCAATCTACCGCACAAATGCACTCATCTCACATGCTAGTAAAGTAATGCTTAAAATTCTCCAAGCCACGCTTCAGCAATATGTGAACCGTGAACTTCCTGATGTTCAAGCTGGTTTTAGAAAAGCCAGAGGAACCAGAGATCAAATTGTCAACATCCACTCGATCATGGAAAAAGCAAGAGAGTTCCAGAAAAACATCTATTTCTGCTTTATTGACTATGCCAAAGCCTTTGACTGTGTGGATCACAATAAACTGTGGAAAATTCTGAAAGAGATGGGAATACCAGACCACCTGACCTGCCTCTTGAGAAACCTTCATGCAGGTCAGGAAGCAACAGTTAGAACTGGACATGGAACAACAGACTAGTTCCAAATAGGAAAAGGAGTACGTCAAGGCTGTATGTTGTCACCCTGCTTATTTAACTTCTATGCAGAGTACCTCATGAGAAACCCTGGGCTGGAGGAAGCACAAGCTGGAATCAAGATTGCCGGGAGAAATATCAATAACCTCAGATACGCAGATGACACCACCCTTATGGCAGAAAGTGAAGAGGAACTAAAAAGCTCTTGATGAAAGTGAAAGAAGAGAGTGAAAAAGTTGGCTTAAAGCTCAACATTCAGAAAACGAAGATCATGGCATTTGGTCCCATCACTTCAGGGCAAATAGCTGGGGAAACAGTGGAAACAGTGGCTGACTTTATTTTTCTGGGCTCCAAAAATGATGATGCTGCAGATGTTGACTGCAGCCATGAAATTAAAAGACACTTACTCCTTGGAAGAAAAGTTATGATGAACCTAGACAGCATACTAAAAAGCAGAGATATTACTTTGTCAACAAAGGACCATCTAGCCAAGGCTATGGTTTTTCCTGTGGTCATGTATGGATGTGAGAGTTGGACTGTGAAGAAGGCTGAGAGCCAAAGAATTGATGCTTTTGAACTGTGCTGTTGGAGAAGACTCTTGAGAGTTCCTTGGCCTGCAAGGAGATCCAACCAGTCCATCCTAAAGGAGATCAGTCCTGGGTGTTCATTGGAAAGACTGATGCTGAAGCTGAAACTCCAGTACTTTGGCCACCTGATGCGAAGAGCTAACTCATTTGAAAAGACCCTGGTGCTGGCAAAGATTGAGGGCAGGAGGAGAAGGGGATGACAGAGGATTAGATGGTTGGATGTCATCACCCACTCAATAGACATGATATTGAGGAAACTCTGGGAGTTGGTGATGGACAGGGAGGCCTGTCATGCTGCGGTTGATGGGGTCACAAAGAATCAGACATGACTGAGAGACTTAACTAAACATATAATAAGCCTTTTAACATTGGTGAAACATCTTTTTGTTATGAGTTTGTACACCTATTAACTTATTACAGCAGATTTATTTCAAGCAGGTAGGTTCATGTTATTTATTTGGGATTTATCTGTATATGTTGCAGACACAAACCTTCTAACAGAGGGGAAACTAGGTGGGATTACCAATATTAGGTCATGAATTTTACAAAGAAATATATAAGATGCTCTGAGTCAGCCCAACAAGATGCTGTCATCTAGTTCAGAAGGTTTACAAATAACATCATGAAAAAGAAATTTTAAAACTGAGACTTGATGAAGTAATACGAGCAGGGAAAAGAGAACTCCAATTCTGCCTTATCCCACTAAGCTGGGTAAACAGAGCAAGGTGTTTTTTGACATCCAGTTACCTTAGAAATTAAAGGACCAGAGAAGATGTAGAATAATGAGCATACAGTATCCAAGATATATCATTTTTATTTAAATATTTATACAAATTTATAGTTAACATATCAACCCTTTAAAAATAAATCAATACATTTCATAAAGGAAGGTGAAATTATAGAAAATCATACAGACACAAATTAGTGATGCCACTTATTGACATTTCTGATACCTGTTTTCAAATTTCTAAAGTGCCCTTGATCATGGGTATCCAGAGCACATAAAAGGTTTGAGAGGGAAAGAGAAGGAGAAGGAGAGGAAACTACAAATGAGGGCACTTCTGGCCACATTCACAGAGCTCACAACACCACCGTCATAATCCAGGAACACCCCCACACAGCCTAGAGTCTTTCTGACATATTGAGGTGACAGTGGGGAGGCGGTAAAGAAACTGCACTCACTGTTCTCTCTGATACAGAGAAGTAGAAAAATTCCCTCTGAGTCAAGGACCATGTCACTGTCTCTTGCCCAAGAATGATTTCAAAATCAAATGGCCCAGTTGCAACAGCCCGCCATATCCATCTCCCAGTACTGCTGACCGGAAGTGAATGACTCAGCTCCCTAGGCAAGAAAATATTTAGATTTGGCGGAGTGTAGTCAACCCCAGGACCATCAGGACCAGCCTGAACACGTCTCAGATCTTCAAACACAGGGACATGACGAGTGACTCTTTCATTATCCAACCCAATGTACACTGAAGGAAGAAGGAAAAGTTACATTAGCAACTAGTGTTATAAATTCCTGATGGACATGAGCTCTGTAGAGTGTCTGAGTTTCCTAACATATAACTAGAAATTGGAGGAAGAACAGCAAGAGAACTTGAGAAATCTTTTGCAATCCAAGATCTATAGGTCTGTCTTCATGAGAAGACGAATTGAGCCAGACCAAATGGGAGAAGTCATAATTTCTGTCTGTGAGACCTATTTCTATGTTTTGGTCATTATTTTCCATGGAACACTTGAAATTGGCAATTAATTAAAACTTCACTGTCAGAAACAAAAGTCGCTTGCTATCTCCATGGAAAATACACACTAATAAAAATAATAGTAATAAAACTCTGATCACTTTTCCTGACAACAATAAATTTCCACTACAGCATCAAAAATTAAAATGAAACAAAACCTTGTATTTTTTGAAGTGGTTTCTTTCTGAGAATTTTCTGTCAGCACACCTTAAAAAGAAAAGGGAAAACTCTTTTGACAAAAGAAGTGGTCAGCTTACTTTGCCAATGTTGTGTATCAGATCACATCAGTCACTCAGTCGTGTCCAACTCTTTACGACCCCATGAATCACAGCACACTAGGCCTCCCTGTCCATCACCAACTCCTGGAGTTCACCAGACTCACGTCCATCGAGTCAGTGATGCCATCCAGCCATCTCATCTTCTGTCGTCCCCTTCTCCTCCTGCCCCCAATCCCTCCCACCATCAGTCTTTTCCAATGAGTCAACGCTTCGCATGAGGTGGCCAAAGTACTGGAGTTTCAGCTTTAGCATCATTCCTTCCAAAGAAATCCCAGGGCTGATCTCCTTCAGAATGGACTGGTTGGATCTCCTCGAAGTCCAAGAGACTTGCAAGGGTCTTCTCCAACAGCACAGTTCAAAAGCATCAATTCTTTGGTGCTCAGCCTTCTTCACAGTCCAACTCTCACATCCATACATGACCACAGGAAAAACCATAGCCTTGACGAGACGAATCTTTGTTGGCAAAGTAACGTCTCTGCTTTTGAATATGCTATCTAGGTTGGTCATAACTTTCCTTCCAAGGAGTAAGCGTCTTTTAATTTCATGGCTACAGTCACCATCTGAAGTGATTTTGGAGCCCCCCAAAATAAAGTCTGACACTGTTTCCACTGTTTCCCCATCTATTTCCCATGAAGTGATGGGACCGGATGCCATGATCTTCGTTTTCTGAATGTTGAGCTTTAAGCCAACTTTTTCACTCTCCACTTTCACTTTCATCAAGAGGCTTTTGAGTTCCTCTTCACTTTCTGTCATAAGGGTGGTGTCATCTGCATATCTGAGGTTATTGACATTTCTCCCGGCAGTCTTGATTCCAGTTTGTGTTTCTTCCAGTCCAGCATTTCTCATGATGGACTCTGCATATAAGTTTAATAAGCAGGGTGACAATATACAGCCTTTACATACTCCTTTCCCTATTTGGAACTAGTCTGTTGTTCCATGTCCAGTCCTAAGTGTTGCTTCCTGACCTGCATACAAATTTCTCAAGAGGCACGTCAGGTGGTCTGGTATTCCCATCTGTTTCAGAATTTTCCACAGTTTATTGTGATCCACACAGTCAAAGGCGTTGGCATAGTCAATAAAGCAGAAATAGATGTTTTTCTGGAACTCTCTTGCTTTTTCCATGATCCAGCTGATGTTGGCAATTTGATCTCTGATTCCTCTGCCTTTTCTAAAACCAGCTTGAACATCAGGAAGTTCACGGTTCACATATTGCTGAAGCGTGGCTTGGAGAATTTTGAGCATTCCTTTTATGTTTATAATAAACTTGACCATAGAGAGGATTTTTGTATGATGTGAGTGAAGTATGCTTTGTATTTATTACAAAGAGTTTATTTTTTTAATATAAATTTATTTATTTTAATTGGAGTTTATCCAGAGGGATGGTACAGGGAGGGAGGTGGGAGAGGGGTTCAGGATGGGGAACACGTGTATACCCGTGGCGGATTCATGTTGATGTATGGGAAAACCAATACAATATTGTAAAGTAATTAACCTACAAAGAGTTTTATAAACCAGCTTAAAACTCTCTAAGCGTCACACAACCATTGATAACCTCCCTTACCTAAAACTTGGGATGTGCTGAATGTACTTGCAGAGTACATGCTTCATGTGAAAAGTCAACACTATACCTCAGTCTGCCGCAAGTGTCAATTGTCTTTTCCTGTTGTTTACCCCCCAGATGGCTTACCGTGTTGTGCTTAGTCGCTCAATCACGTCTTACTTTTTGCTACCCCATGGGCTGTAGCATGCCAGCTCCTCTGTCCATGGGGATTCTCAAGGCAAGAACACTGGAGTGGGTTGCCATGTCCTCCTCCAGGGCATCTTCACAACCCAGGGATCAAACCTATATTTTCTTCCTTGCAGGCAGACGCTTTCTGTCTGAACCACCAGGGAAGATAGCTTACTACCACTCATTATAAATGTCTTTTTTCCAGATGCCATTTAGTTTTATTCCATATACAATATTCTCCTATAAGGGTAAGTGTGGATATTAAAATTTCCAGCATAGTCCACAGATTGGACAATGGGGAAAGGTAACCCATAGGACAGTAACAGAGGCCAGTGTATACCACCCGCAACAGAAGGCTGCCTGTTCCTTGGAACTGGTTGAGCCAGTCTATGGTCCAGGGATGGGCCATGCAGTGAGCTGTGGGACTACAGGCCGGGACATGTGCAGCTGCACTGACTCACCCCTGCAAGAAAGGACACTTCATTACTCTTTTGGAGCTCATATTTTCATCACAATAATTATGTCTACACACTTCTGTGGATTTCCATTAAATCTTCATAATTAGATTCCAGGGCCATAAAAGTAATTCCCCAACTTAGAGAATGTGACCAATTTATTTTATGAAAATCAAATAAAATTCTATCCCATTTGCTAACACTGAAATCCTAGCATGCAATTCAAATCAGTCGTGACCATATCTGATTCCTCGCAGCCAATCTCAGGGCGACACAAAATGACTTGAAATGAAGGACGTTCAAGAGGGGCACTCTGACTTTTAATACACTCTAGTCATCACAGAAATGCTCAGTGTCTGTACAACCACAGCTAGTGGTTGAGGAGATTAGCCTGGATAGCAATCCCAATTCTTGGGACCCAGTTTTCCTAACCGCATCATAGAGTCTTTTGTTTTCAACTCCCCATGTGCTAAACATGGAAACCCTGCACCCAGATGATCCTCTGTTGGCCCATTCTCTCCCTGATTCCACATTAGGTTTCTATACAATCCTTACTTCTTCCACATTATTCTGTCATGACTTTGGGTACATTCCCTCGCTGTTTTTCTTTTTCTAAAAATTAAAATCAGCAATGGTAGTTGTTGTCATGAGATCTTTGCACAAAATCCTGCAAGTAATTCCCCTGCCCAGCTCCACCCTGGGTAAAGCAACACACAAAACTCTACCTTTGGAGAAAGGGGAATCTAAATACACCCAGAAAGAGGTTTTAGTGTCCTGATAACTCATGCTTCCATTTTAGCATCAACTGACTGATCACAGTCACAGTTACCAAAACTTGAAAATGAGGGCAATTTACCTTTTGGACATGTTTTCATAATGCTGTACAGAGAGAAACAACAAAAATAACGTGTTAATACACTTCACAAGATTCACAGTGAAGATTTAGTTGCTCATTTCCAAGGATGCGTTAGCCCAAATTTCAGCAAATTGTATCATGTACACAGAAACAGCGGAGAAGGCAATGGCACCCCACTCCGGTACTCTTGCCTGGAAAATCCCATGGACAGAGGAGCCTGGTGGGCTGCAGTCCATGGGGTCACACAGAGTCAGACCCGACTGAGCAACTTCACTTTCACTTTTCACTTTCGTGCATTGGAGAAGGAAATGGCAACCCACTCCAGTGCTCTTGCCTGGAGAATCCCAGGGATGGGGGAGCCTGGTGGGCTGCTGTCTATGGGGTCACACAGAGTCGGACATGACTGAAGTGACTTAGCAACAGCTTAGCAGCAGCAGCACACAGAAACAGGAGGGGAAACGAGTTATAGGGATTCCAAAATTTCTCATTATTGCAGGTCCAGGTACCAATCCATACATCTTTTAACACCTTCTCTGAGGCAGTTGTTCAGTAATCAAATGTATATTAGGAGAATTTAAGAAGAATTATTCTTGATTTCTTGCCTACTTCTCCATGAAGCTTTGCAGTTCTTGTGTTTGGCCAAAAAGGCTCTTGGTCATTAGCATTACTTGGACTGATAAAACTCTTATCACAGCAACAGAAAACATGATTTCAGACACTAGATGGAAGGCAAAGAAGAGGTGGGTATTATCCAGGGAACACCATGACTCTCCAGTCCTCTGTCCTTACCTGGATCAGCTCCATGTCTGGCTTATGACACAATTCCTTGAGCTCCTCATATATTTGCCCTCAAAGTTTCTGCTTCAGGTCCATATTGTATTGACTTTCTTTGAGTTGTTGAAAAATCTCCTCACTTTCCTCTTCTGTTTTCTCTAAATGATGCTTCTCTTCATGGTAGACTAAGTGAAACACCTTCCAATATTCAGTGTGTTTCATCTTCTTCCACATACTCACATAGCTCTGGGGTGACAATGAATTAATCAGGTCACATCCATGACTGTTACCCACTATTTATCTTCCAACATTTAGAAATTTGGGTATGTTCATTAAAAAATATATATCTAGGAATCCTTTTTTTAGGGGTGAGGGGAGCATTTCCAGGTGGCTCTAGTGGTAAAGAAGCTGCCTGCCATACAGGAGATGTAAGAGACACAGGTTCAATCCCTGAGTGGGGATGGTCCCCTGGAGGAGGGCATGGCAACTCACTCCAGTATTCTTGCCTAGAGAATCCCAATGGACAGAGGAGCCTGGCAGGCCACACAGTCCATAGGATGGCACAAAGTCGAACACGACTGAAACTACTTAACACACAGTTGCTTTTTATTTCATTGAACCTGAAATCAACATTTTGACTCTAAACACTGCCACAAATATCCACGCTTCTTAAAAATGTGAATTTGTGATTTAATAATGGTTTTATATAATATATGGGGTACACTAATGACTAAAACTACTGAGTCTATCTTACCCTCACATATTTGCCTGTAGACTGACTCTTTGCTATAAAGAAATAATAGCAAATATTCAGAGAACTAGATAACATCTTTGTAAACTATTTACTTTCGGGTCCACAAACTGCATGCAAAGCAGAACCTCATGCACATGAGTGTAGCTTGACTTCCCTGTCTGATGCTGAACACTCCACACCTTAACTGGCTTCCACCCTATCCTAAGAGACACCAGTCAACAGACAACTACCTTCTAGTCTTAATTCCCATCATCTCCTTTTTTTTTTTTCCCCCACTGTCTATTTTCCTTCTTTCCTTTAAACTTTAAAAATGATTCATACTTAAGAAAAACAAGACATATACCATTGACCAAAGTCTTCACTGGATTCTCTCTTGTATTGCCTTTACTTTCAGTGGGCAGATTTTTTGATCATGAGTGTATGTTCACAGTACTCATTTGTGGAACTCAATCTTTATTAATGTAACCACATTCCTCTTATCAGGAACCTCCTTTGCTGAGTCCCCATAGTTTTTACTCTGCGTGTTTCTAAGAACTTCTTCCTGTTACCCCAACCCTTCCTTTATTAAACCTATACACCTTGAGCTTCAAACAAACCCCCTTCTCTTGTTTCCCTCTATCAGTCTACTTTAACCAGTTCTTCTTTCCCTGATTGACCACCCGTTAATACAGAGATTCCTCCAGTTATCTCCTGATGTAAAAATGTTTTTCTTTTCATCCTTAAAACACTACTGTGATCTCCATCTTATGCCTAGACTATGCAGAAAACTGTGAAATGTTCCTGTCCAGACCAAGTCTTTCACACAAGGTCCATCCTCATTCACCCAGTTGCATACTACCTATTTGTGTTAGAATACCTGCCAGAAACTCAGTTTCACAGTCTCAAACTCTAATATTTTCTTAGCACAAAATCACACTTCCTCCTTGTTTCTATCCTCAATGATGCCCCACCTTCAGAGCAGAAACTAGGTCTCAGGTTTTAAATTTTATCCTCTTAACATTACACATCAAGTGCTTCCTGTTTTTTGACATTTCTCTACCATCAAGAATATCTCTTGAATTCTATCATTTCTCATTATCTGTGGGTAATTATTTCCTAAACTTTCCTTTAAGAATTTCTCAACTTTCAGATCTGGCTTCCAATGTCTCTAAGCTCTCTCATTTCCCTTTATATCAAGGTTGACACGATAGAGTAAACAATGGCAGGTGTGCTGTGGGAAAAGTGTAAGTTTAGTTTGAGACATGTTGATTTAGTTCTCTCTCCCTAAAAAACCTCCTTCCACAGAAAGCCCCCTGCCCTGACTTCTACCCTCAAGCAAATCTCTGCCGAAACGTGATCTTGCTTAGTAAATCTTTTCTGATCATATGTAAAATTCAATTTTGTCAAAATTAATTTTTTAAATAAAATTACAAAATTTTATTACTTAGCTTTATTGCTGTTATTCTCAAAAGTACTTACCACAATGGATCGTGCCACAAATGTTATGTATAGAATTGTCAATTGACTCTCTCCATTACTCCATTTGATCTGTAAGTACAAGGAAATCTGTCCCTTTCATCTATTTCTACACTGGTTTAGAACAGTTATCATGACATATCTGCTACTCAGTGTTTCAAAGAACAAACATTGTAAACTATAACCTTAAGTATATCATCTTTGAATAATTGAGATAATTTTGTTATATCTCCTTGTCATTCACACAGCCCAATTTAAATTTTCTTTATGGTGGTGAGAAGTGTCTTTTAATATTGCTCGTTTATATATTTCACATCATTAAATGTTTACTTACTCGAGAATCTAGATATACTGCTATTTCACCACTTTTATGTAGGGTGCTCAATTCACGTTTTTGAATCAACAAATGATAGATCCAAATTTCTCTGCGATGAATTTAGGTCACGTTTGAATCTCATCTATCCTCCATTTCCAGCCATATCTCTCAGCTCTGCGTCTCTAATGAAATACATGTGTCAACCTACATGAACTCTGTAGAATCTCAATATTCACATGATTCCTCTAGTTTATAGTCTTCAACTCTCACATGTTTAGCTGCCTGGCACCCGCATATATTTCCAACTTCAATTTGTCCTTTTCTATCCAAATAGTTAGAGCTGTCTTCCTGAAGTTTCAAAAAATTTCCCTGTGAGAAGCCCTGGGTTTATCTCATTGACAAATTATGACTGTGATTTTTCTATAACCGTTGGTATGTTATGGTGTTAGCTAGGAAGTAAGATCTTTCAGCTTGATATTTTGATTTTAGAAAGAAATCCTAACTCCGTTCCACATGATTACAGGAAAGCCTTTTGTAATTGGTTGGCCACCCATATTGAAACATGAACATTAGAATATTTAGTTCAAACATAGGTTTAGAGTAAACATCATGTGTCCCACGTTTGTGCTGAATGAAATAGAATTTCGTGCTTACATCCCATGTTCTGATTTTGTTGGTTTCTCTGTTCAGATTTATTTTATTTTCTTGTATCTTTTCCCACACAGACCTCATTATGTTCAGAAGCTTTTGCTGCAGAAGAACCAACAGTTTGATTATCAGAGAAGTTGGTAGTGAAATTTTTCAGATCCTAGAGTAAGAAGGATAGCAGAGAATAACAGGTGATCGCTGGAGAAGGGACAGTGTCCATTTTCTTTCACTTTGAAGCCCAAGTATCTACTGTGTGGGCTTCCCTGGTGGCTCAGTGGTAAAGGATCCATCTGACAATGCAGGGGATGCAGGTTTGAGCCCTGGGTAGAGAAGATCCCCTGGAGAAGGACACACTCATTCTCATACTCTTGTCTGGGAAATACCATAGACAGAAATGCCTGGCAGGCTCAGTCAAGAGAGTTGCAAAACAGTCAGACATGCCTGAGTGACTAAAAAACAAGGCTACTGTGTAGGATGTTTATAACTAGAGAAGAGAGAAAACGTTGAAAAGCGTGCTTCTCCATAGAGAAAACTGGCTCTCGAACTTTATTTCACCTCGCCAATTTTTATCATGCAAATTCCATCTCAGATTTCAGTTGTCCTGCTGCTAGTTCTCATCTCCTACTACTCTGTTCTTCTAGCTAAAAGGCAGGGTTTCTGATTAGACTCTCTTAGATTAGACTATTGCACTCACACACAGTAATCACTATGCATGTGCAGGGCACAAGGCTCACTGAAATTGGCAAGTTTGCCCACCTTGGTCTCACACAGACATAGCACAAATCCAAACACAATTAACTTCATCCTCACCATCAGCTTGAATTGTAAGAATTTATAATGTAAAACCTTAACTGCTTAAGATTGAGGATGTCCTTTCTTAAATAGTTTATCCTAGGACCTGGGCCACAATGCTACTTAGTCTCTGCTTTATTTTTGACATGAGTGAAGAATGAAAGTGAAGTGAAAGTGAAGTCAGTGAGTCGTATCCGACTCTTTGTGACCCCACAGACAGTAGCCTACCATGCTTCTCCGTCCATGGGATTTTCGAGGCAAGAGTACTGGAATGGGTTGCCATTTCCTTCTCAGGGGGATCTTCCCAACCCAGGGATCAAACCCGGGTCTCCCACATTGTAGGCAGATGCTTTTACTGTCTGAGCCACCAAGGAAGCTATCTTCATTTTCTTTAGCATTCACTCTCAGACAGCAAGTCCCCCAGATTCAAACTTCCCTCTTAGCCCTTGCTTACCTGGTATTCCTCAGCCGTCCACTGAAGGGAACCATGCCTGGGAGCGCCCTGCTGCTCAGACATACAGCAGAGTGAACAATGCACATTCTTGGTGACTCTACAGAAGAAGTTCTTGGTATATCTGTATATTTCACATATCTCTTCTTCAGGATGTGGTAAGTCACAAGGTCCTTTCTGTCTGGCAAGAAGTACCAGTTTCCTCAAATTGGTGTTGGCTTTCAGGTTCAGTTGATGGGGTGTTTCCCTGCACATAGGGTAGCAAGGAGGCCGTTGGCCTTCCTCCAAGTAGAGACAGAGACACAGCATGCAGAACCTGTGCCCACAGCCCAGCGTGACCAGGTCTATGAAACACTTCACACACATGGAACAGGTGACTTCATTCCAGAGGCTTTTGGAACTCATGTTTCTGAAAGAGAAAAGAAAAAAGAAAGAACATTATATTGCTGTGGGCTCTAAGAGTGCCTTTTAAAAACCACAGACAGTATCAAGGGGCATGAGACTTACTTCCCACTCATAGCAACATGTTAGTGTATAGAGCAGGACAGGTGACGTATTGCATGCAATGGAAAGAGGATGTTGGGTAATCAAGTGCCCTCCTGACAGTCAGGATACTGTCAGACACAGCTTTTCCATCAGGGATTCAGCTCTCATCCATTTCTGACACAATCCTCTGCCACAGAGTCTTGTTCATATTCCACCTAAAACAACCCTCCTTATCCTTCTGCCAGTGATAGCAGTTAATGGATATGTATCCATGCCTCTTGAGAAATCTGTATGCAGGTCAGGAAGCAACAGTTAGAACTGGACATGAAACAACAGACTGGTTCCAAATAGGAAAAGAGTACGTCAAGGCTGTATATTATCACCTTGCTTCTTTAACCTATATGCAGAGTACATCATGAGAAATGCTGGACTGGAAGAAACACAAGCTGGAATCAAGATTGCAGGGAGAAATATCAATAACCTCAGATATGCAGATGACACCACCCTTATGGCAAAAAGTGAAGAGGAACTAAAAAGCCTCTTGATGAAAGTGAAAGCGGAGAGTGAAAAAGTTGGCTTAAAGCTCAACATTCAGAAAACGAAGATTATGGCATCTGGTCCCATGATCAGATGGGACCTATTTCATAGGAAATAGATGGGGAAACAGTGGAAACAGTGTCAGACTTTATTTTCCTGGGCTCCAAAATCACTGCAGATGGTGACTGCAGCCATGAAATTAAAAGACGCTTACTCCTTGGAAGGAAAGCTATGACCAACCTAGATAGCATATTCAAAAGCAGAGACATAACTTTGCCAACAAAGGTTCGTCTAGTTAAAGGTATGATTTTTCCTGTGATCATGTATGGATGTGAGAGTTGGACTGTGAAGAAGGCTGAGCACTGAAGAACTGATGCTTTTGAACTGTGGTGTTGGAGAAGACTCTTGAGAGTCCCATGGACTGCAAGGAGATCCAACCAGTCCATTCTGAAGAAGATCAGCCCTGGGATTTCTTTGGAAGGGATGATGCTAAACCTGAAACTCCAGTACTTTGGCCACTTCATGGGAAGAGTGGACTTATTGGAAAAGACTCTGATGCTGGGAGGGATTGGGGGCAGGAGGAGAAGGGGACGACAGAGGATGAGATGGCTGGATGGCATCACTGACTCGATGGATGTGAGTCTGAGTGAACTGTGGGAGTTGGTGATGGACAGGGAAGCCTGGCGTGCTGTGATTCATGGGGTCGCAAAGAGTCGGACATGACAGAGCGACTGAACTGAACTGAACTGACTGTATAGCACAGGGAACTCAAGTGAAGACTTGGGAATGATGTGTATAAAAAAAAATCTTAAAAAAGAGTTATTATTGTTATTCAGGAAATAAGTCATGTCCAACTCTTTGCAACCCCATGAACTGCAGCATGCCATGCTTCCTTGTCCTTCACTATCTCCGGAAGTTTGCTCAAACTCATATTCATTGACTCAGTGATGCCATTCAACTCAGTGTGTCATCCCCTGTCACCTCCATCTCTTGCCTTCAATCTTTCCCTGCATTAAGGTCTTTTCAAATGAGCTAGATCTTTGTATCAGGTGGGCAAAGTACTGGAGTTTCAGCTTCAGTTCTTCCAGTGAATATTCAGGGTTGATTTCCTTCAGGATTGACTGGTTTGATCTCCTTGCTGTCCAAGGAACTCTCAAGAGTCTTCTCCAGCACCACAGCTTGAAAGCACCAACTCTTTGGCACTCAGCCTTTATTATCCAACTCTAACATGACTACTGGAAAAATCATAGCTTTTCCTATAGGGACCTTTGTTGGCAAAGTGATGTGTCTGCTTTTTAATACAATGTCTAGGTTGGTCATAGCTTTTCTTCCAAGGAGCAAGTGGCTTCCAATTTTGTGGCTATAGTTATTGGCTGCAGAGATTTTGGAGCCCAAGAAAATAAAATGTGTCACAGGTTCCATTTTTCCCCCATCTATTTGCCATGAAGTGATGGAACCGGATGCCAGGATTTCGTTTTTTGAATGATGAGTTTTAAGCCAGCTTTTTCACTCTCCTATTTCATCCTCATCAAGAGGCTTTTAAGTTCCTATTTGCTTTCTGCTGTAAAAGTGGTATCATCTATATATCTGAGGTTGCTGATATTTCTGCCAGCAATCTTGACTCTACTTGTGAGTCATTCAGCATGGCATTTGACATGATGTACTCTGCATATAAGTTAAAGAAGCAGGGTGACAACGTACAGTCTTGACATCCTCCTTTCCCAATCTTGAACCACTCTCATGTTCCTAGTCTGGTTACAATTCTTGCTTCCTTTCCTGCATACAGTCTTTTTAGAAAACAGGTAAGTCAGTCTGGCATTCCCATCTCTTTAAGAATTTTCACAGTTTTATTTGACTCACATAGTCAAAGGCTTTAGAGTAGTCAATGAAGCAGATGTAATTCTTTTTTGGAATTTTCTTACTTATCCTATAATCCAACAGATGTTGTCAATTGGATCTCTGATTCCTCTGCTGCTGCTGCTGCTGCTGCTAAGTTGCTTCAGTCATGTCAGACTCTGTGCGACCCCATAGATAGCAGCCCACCAGGCTCCCCTGTCCCTGGGATTCTCCAGGCAAGAACATTGGAGTGGGTTGCCATTACCTTCTCCAATGCATGAAAGTGAAAAGTGAAAGTGAAGTCGCTCAGTCGTATCTGACTCCTAGCGACCCCATGGACTGCAGCCTACTAGGCTCCTCAGTCCATGGGATTTTCCAGGCAAGAGTACTGGAGTGGGGTGCTTTTTCTAAATGCAGCTTGCACATCTGGAAGTTCTCTGTTCACAAACTGCCAAAGCCTAACTGAAGGATTTTAGCATAATCTTGCTAACATATGAAATGATTACAGTTGCACAGTAGTCTGAACATTCTTTGCCATTTCTTTTTTTTCAGACTAGAAGGAAAACTGACCCTTTCCAGTCCCATGACCACCATAGATTTTCCAAATTTGCTGGCATATTGAGTGCAGCACTTTCACCATCTTTAATGATTTTAAATAGCTCAGCCTGAATTCCATCACCTCCACTAGCTTTGTTCCTATCTCTTAAGGCCCATTTTTTCCACACTCTAAAATGTCTGGCTCTAGGTGAGTGACCCCACCATTGTGGTGATCCAGGTCATTAAGACATTTTTAGTATAGTTGTTCTGTGTATTCTTGCCACTGCTCCTTAATCTCTCTGCTTTGGTTATGCCCTTGATATTTCTGTCCTTTGTGTCCATCCTGGCAAGAAGTGTTCCCTTGGTATCCCCAATTACCTTTAAGAGATCTCTAGTCTTTCCTATTTTCCTCTATTTCTTTTCACTTCTTACCTTTCCTTGCTATTCTCTGGAACTCTGCATTCAGTTGGGTATCTCTTTCCCTTTCTCTATTGTGTTTGCTTCTCATTTTCCCAGCTATTTGTAAGGTCTCCTTGGACAAGCACTTTGCCTTCTTGCACTGATTGCATGGATCACAGGCTTGTGTAATTCAAGGAAGCTATGAGTCATACCTTGCAGGGCCACCAAAGATGGACGAGTCATGGTGGAGAGTTCTGACAAAACGTGTTGCACTAGAGAAGGGAATGGCAAACCACTTCAGTGTTCTCGCCTCAAGAACCTCATGAACAGTATGGAAAATGGAGGTGAGATATATATATATAATTCACTTTGCTATACACCTGAGACTAATACAGTATTTTACATCAACTTTATATTTCAAAGAAATTACAAATAAGTAAAGAAATTTTCCCGTCCAGTATCTTTCTCTGAGTGGAGCACCATGACCCATCTTTGATTAAATATGAAAATGTTTTGAGGGATAGCATGGAAGCAGAGTCAAAATAAACAAAATCTTAAAAGATAGTTGTCCAAACTTCATAGACAGTATCACATTTCTTTCACAGATTTTCTATGATTTTTTTAGTCTATCTTGCACTGTACAACTATGCAATAATCCTTAACTTCACAACCTAGCATCAGTATTTCAAATACAGATACATATTGAATAATATAATGAAAGGGTATGAGATGACATGCAGGGAATGACTAAAAAGAACAGAGTCTTTAGAGAATAACCACTATCCACTATTCTGTTTGCAGTTCTAACCAGAGCAAAACAATAGTGTGTAACCAAAACGAGCCTCGGAGGGAAGAATTTCACAGAAAACTGAATGAAAAGAAGAACATTTAAGAGGCTTTAGTTCTGAAGGGGCTGAACACATCCATCAAACAGCAGAAGGCAAGAGTAGTAAGTGGTATTATTGGGGAGCTTGACTGTTCTGGGTTGAAAGACAGAATGTGAAGAACTCCTCTTCCTGAAGGAATATCCAGGGAGTAATTCAGGCAAATTCAGACAGGTAACCAAAACTAGTGGGTCGCTTCAATTAGGACTATAATAAACTTCTGTAAATGGAGATATGAAATTTATAATTAAAGAGTTCATTTATTAACCAGACTTCATGGATTGGAAGTGTGAACTCAACCTGTGATTCTTTACCTGAGATTAGATTATGGTGTTTGGATTAAGTAAATTTCGGAAGGTTTGACTTCAATCCTTGGCATCTAGATGTGTTTACAATTCTTGACAAATCTAATCTCCTGCTACTGCACCTTAGTGCAGGGTTGATAGCCCTATCACTTTGAGGAAGTGGACCTGGTCTTCAGAGGATATATAAGGCATCCAGCAAAAATCCAAGCTCATTCTTCTCCAGAGCCCAGAGCTGTTGCCTTTGGAATTGACTGGACTGTGGAGACTTGAAGGTGTTTGCCACCAGGAAGTGAGCACCTAAACTCTGAACTGAATTTAACAGAGTTACTTACTGAACAAGAGAGAAGACCTCTGTAACAGTACTGAGGTGAGTTCTGATCCAGGTACGATGAATTTTTGCTATGTTCAGTTAAAAACGGCTTCCCGGTGGCTCAGACGGTAAAGTGTCTGTCTGCAATACAGGAGACCCAGGTTTGATCCCTGGGTTGGGAAGATCCCCTGGAGAAGGAAATAGCAGCCCACTCCAATATTCTTGCCTGGAAAATCTCATGGACAGCAGAGCCTGGTAAGCTACTGTCCATGGGGTCGCAAATAGTCAGACATGACTGAGAGACTTCACTTCACTTCTTCAATTAAAAATGAAACTTTAATGGTAATCATGGATAGAAAAGCTAATTTTTTTTTTTGTCTTCCAGTAATATCTATTTTGAAGCCCTGCATCAAACATTTGTTCCATATGTGATTTTTAGAAAAGTAACATTTTACCCACAGTATGTCAAGTAGCCTCTTTATAAACTGGGGGTAAAAGTTAGTGAATATTGCTGAGAATACTAAAATGGTTAATCCATATAACAGGAGTTAAGCCAAGTCCTAAAAATAGTTTTCTTGGGGATGGTTTTGACCACTGCCTCCTGTACAATGTTATGAACTTCCATCCATAGTTCTACAGGAACATGGTCACTTCTTACAAACAGCTGAGAAAAGAAGAGAAGCAAAAGGCAAAGAAAAAAAGGAAAGATATATCCATCTGAATGCAGAGCTCCAAAGTATAGCAAGGAGAGATACAAAAGGCTTCCTAGGCGATCAATGCAAAAAAAAAATAGAGGAAAATCATAATGGGAAAAAATAGAAATCTTCAGGAAATTAGAGCTATCAAGGGAACATGTCATGCAAAGATGGGCACAATAAAGCACAGAAATGGTATGGGCCTGACAGAAGCAGAAGATATTAAGAGGAGTTGGCAAGAATACACAGAAGAACTATAACAAAAAAGATCTTAGTGACTCTAATAGCCATGATGGTGTGATCACTCACCTAGAGCCAGACATCCTGGAGTGCATAGTCAGTGGGCCTTAGAAAGCATCACTGCAAATAAAGCTAGTGGAGGTGATGGAGTTCCAGCTGAGCTCTTTCAAATCCTAAAAGATGCTGCTGCTAAAGTGCTGGTCTCAATATGCCAGCAAATTTGGAAAACTCAGCAGTGGCCACAGGACTGGAAAAGATAAGTTTTCATTCCAATTCCAAATAAAGGCAATGCCAAATATGTTCAAACTGCCACACAAATTGCACTCACCCCACAGGCTAGCAAAGTAATGCTCAAAATTCTCCAAGCCAGGCTTCATGAACCGAGACCATCCGGAGGTTCAAGCTGAATTTGTAAAAGGCAGAGAAACAAGAGATCACATTGCCACATCCATTGGATCATAGAAAAGGCAAGATAATTCCAGAAAAATATCTACTTCTGCTTCACTGACTGCACTAAAGCCTTTGACTGTGTGGATCACGGCAAATGGTGGAAAATTCTTAAGGAGATGGGAATACCAGAACACCTGACCTGTCTCTTGAGAAACCTGCATGCAGTTCAAGAGGCAACAATTAGAACAGGACATGGAACAGACTGGTTCAAAATTGAGAAAGGAGTATGTCAGGGCCTTATATTGTCACCCTGCTTATTTAACTTACAGGCAGAGTACATCAGTGAAATGCCAGGCTGGGTGAAACACAAGCCAGAATCAAGATTGCCTGGAGAAATATCACTAACCTCAGATACGCAGATGACACCACCCTTATGGCAGAAAGTAAAGAAGGACTAAAGAGACTCTTGATGAAAGTGAAAGAGGAGAGTGAAAAAGCTGGCTTACAACTCAACATTCAGAAAATGAAGATCATGGCATCTGGCTGCATCACTTCATGGCATAGATATAAGGAAACAATGGAAACAGTGACCAATTTTATTTTCTTGGGCTCCAAAATTACTGCAGATGGTGACCGCAGCCATGAAATTAAAAGACGCTCCTTGGAAGAAAAGTTATGACCAACCTGGACAGCATATTAAAAGCAGAGACATTAGTTTGCCAACAAAGGTCCATCAGGTCAAAGCTATGGTTTTCCCACTAGTCAAGTACAGATGTGAGAGTTGGGCCATAAACAAAGCTGAGTGCCAAAGAATTGATGCTTTTGGACTGTGGTGTTGGAGAAGACTCTTGAGAGTCCCTTGCAGTGAGAGGAGATGAAATCAGTCAATCCTAACGGAAATCAATCCTGAATATTCAATGGAAGGACTTGTGCTGTAACTGAAGCTTCAATACTTTGGGCAACTGATGTGAAGAAGTCACTCATTAGTTAAGACTCTGACTCCAGGAAAGATTGAAGGCAGGATGAAAAGGGAATGACAGAGGATGAGATGGTTGGATGGCATCCCAGACTCAATGGACATGAATTTGAGTGAGCTCTGAAAGCTAGTGAAGGACAGAGAAGCCTGGTATCCTGCAGTCCATGGGATCACAAGAAGTCAGAAACTATTGAGCGACTGAACTGAACTGAAGAAGTGGTGAAGGACCTCAAAGTTGAGAAAATGAAGGCCTAGCCATTTTCTCTGCTACTGATAAGTCACTCAGTCGTGTCCAACTCTTTGGGACCCCATAGATGACAGCCCACCAAGCTCCCCTGTCCCTGGGGTTCTCCAGGCAAGAACATCGGAGTGAAAATGTTTTCCATTGAAAAGTGAAAGGGAAGTCACTCAGTCGTGTCTGACTCTTAGCAACCCCAGGGATAGCTGTTTACCAGGCTCCTCCATCCATGGGATTTTCCAGACAACAGTACTAGAGTGGGTTTCCATTGCCTTCTCCCACCATTGTCCCTGGAGGTCACTATTTATTATCAGTTTTTTAGGGCTCCCACAACGCCTGACTCCACACGGGGTTGCTTAAAACCAGTGTATTCTCCGACACATCTGGAGGCTGGAAATCAAGGTGTTGGCAGGGCCATACTCCTTTCAAAGTCTCTAAAATAATTTGTCTTTATCTCTTCCAGTGCCAGGTGGCTCCTGGAAATCCTCAAATTATGACATTGAACTTGAATCTCTGCTTCCTTACAAGACCTTTTCTGGTACATCTAAAACCTCCCTCTGCTTTCTCTCATCAGGACACCGGTCAGCAGATTTAGGGTCCACTCTCTACCCTGGATATGGTCTCATTGTGGTACATTCACCTCGATTATGTCTGCACAGACTCTATTCTAAAAATAAAGTTACAGAGATACTGGCTGTTGGGACTTGGACATAATTTGGGAGAGAGTAAGGGCCACATTTTGGAGAAAGTGGTGGCAACCCACTCCAGTATTCTTGCCTGGAGAATCCCATAGACCGAGAAGCCTGGTGGCTACAGTCCATGTGGTCACAGAGGGTCAGACACAATTGAGTCACTAGCACAATGGGTGCATTAACTCACTACTTCATGAACATAATGAAAGAATGCTGTCCTAAATTCAAGAGGTCTCAGATTTTTCTGGGGAAAGTAAAAACCTCAATATTTTTTCCTTGCTTTATACATAGATTACATGCAGTAGAGAAAGAAATAGTTAAAGCAAAGTTTCAGATTTGTGAGGTTTTGTCCAATGAATTCCTTTGAAGTTTTATCAAGGTTAGAATTACTGGGTCAAAGACAAATATACTTTTTAAGGATTTGAATGCATATATACAAAAGATCATAAAGTCCATTTGCTGGTTGGATCTCCTTGCAATCAAAGGGCCTCTAAAGAGTCTTCTCCTACACCACAGTTCAAAAGCATCAATTCTTCAGCACTCAGCTTTCTTCACTGTCCAACTCTCACATCCATACATGACTACTAGAAAACTTGAATTTAAGGAGAACACAGGATCCTTAAAATCAGAGAGGAATGGGTGTTCAATATAAAATTAGTGATGAGGACTGGGACTTTAGTTGTGGATTCTATTAACATATAGAGATTAGAGAGATTTAGTGCAGTTAGTGCTGATTGGGTTTATCCAAGGGAACTGTGGTAATCTAATCAGGTATGGGCCTCAAGGATCCTGATAGTCGATTTCAGATGCACTGTTTCTTCTGTTCAGAGGTGTTCTGAGTTGGCTGGACCATGGACAGCTCTGAAAGGTACAGCTGCTGACCCATCCAGAGAACACAGAACTCCTGACTGGACGGGACTGATTTTCATACCAGCATTGAGGAGACCAAATCTACAACTTTCTGGTGAGTAAATGGTTCTGAGTAGATGGATTCATATGTCTTTCCCTCAAAAATTAAAAAGAATAATTTTAATATAGCAGTAGTAGGCTTAAGAATTTCTTAAGCAAATGAAAAATCTAGTTCATAAGAATTATGTTATTACTTAGAATTAACTCTGAAACTACAGACTTACCTTCAAATCATTGGAATTTGTGAATGAACATGAGTGATGCTACGAACTGGAAAAACCACCGCACTGACTAGATGGACCTTTGTTGGCAAAGTAGTGTCTCTCCTTTTTAATATGCTGTCTAGGTTGGTCGTAACTTTTCTTACAAGGAGTAAGCGTCTTTTAATTTCATGGCTGCGGTCACCATTGGCAGTGATTTCGGAGCCTAGAAAAGTAAAGTCTGTCACTGTTTCCCCATCTATTTGCCATGAAGTGATGGGACCAGATGCCATGAACTTTGTTTTTTGAATGTTGAGTTTAAGCCAACTTTTTTACTCTCCTCTTTCACTTTCATCAAGAGGCTCTTTAGTTCTTTGCTTCCTGCCATAAGGGTGGTGTCATCTGGGTATCTGAGGTTATTGGTATTTCTCCCAGCAATCTTGGTTCTAGCTTGTGCTTCATTTAGCACAGTGTTCCTCATGATGTACTCTGCATAGAAGTTAAATAATCAGGGTGACAGTATACAGCTTTCATGTACTCCTTTCCTTATTTGGAACCTGAACGTTTTAGAAGTTTTTTATTTTCTCTAATAGTGAATCTGCTAATATTTAATCTTAATTTTGTGTTATAAACAATGCACCATTTATTGATTCCCTTAATTTTTATGATGATAAAATATTATATTTAAACTAATTAGAACTACTGACCTCTGCAAACTGTTTATGTGAATGCCATGTATGTAATAAAAATCACTGTGATTTTTCAAGAGCAGTTCATCAAAATCTATGAATTATGTGTATAGAGATGAAACATTTATTTTTAGCAAATCCCGTCTACTAACTACCATGAATCCTCTAAAAAGTTTAGCAATCCAGTGTATATTTTGATATATGATTTCAGCTTTGCCTGTGCACATTCATAAGTAAAAGTATATACCCACAATGATGCCAGTTATTTACCATTATTTGAAGCTATGTATCAAAATATTTCACCGATTTAGCTTTTCCAATTTATATCTTACTCTTACATGTTTCACAAGTACTAGTTTAAAAGTATATTTATATATAATTTAGGAAATAGAAGAAATCAATTTTAAGACTGTTATGAAATCTGTTATTGGTCTAATAACTAGTCATTTCAAGCTAGATATACTTTTGACCATGTTGGGTGAATCAAATTGTTCTCAACAAACAACTGTATTTTGTAAAATGCAATGTTCCTGTTTAATCACTCTAAAATCAGAATTAGATCAATCTTGGATGCCAGAGTTTGGAGCCTCTTTTCTCAAATTCCCAAACTAATCTACAATAATTATTCATATTTTTATCTATTCTATAGATAGAATAGATAGAACTGAAAGGGTTTTAATGACCACTGTAAATTTGATATGTTGTTAAACCCTAGAGCTTGTGAATAAAGGGCAGAAATGATCAAAACATGGAAGGATACATATTCAAATGTCTTAATAAACTAAAATCAAATATGGAGGGAATTTAAGGAGAATGCAAGATCCTTAAAATCAGAGAGGAATGGGTATTCAATATAAAATCAGTGATGAGGACTAGGACTTCAGTTGTGGATTCTATTAACATATAGAGATTAGAGAGAGATTTAGTGTAGTTCGTGTTGATTGGCGGAGAAGGCAATGGCAACCCACACGAGTACTCTTGCCTGGCAAATCCCATGGATGGAGGAACCTGGTAGGCTGCAGTCCATGGGGTCGCTAGGAGTAGGACACGACTGAACGACTTCACTTTCACTTTTCACTTTCATGCACTGGAGAAGGAAATGGCAACCCACTCCAGTGTTCTTACTTGGAGAATCCCAGGGACAGGGGAGCCTGGTGGGCTGCTGACTATGAGTGACTTATCATCAGCAGCAGCAACAGGGTTGATTGGGTTTATCCAAGGGGACTGTGGTAATCTAATCAGGAAGGGGCCTCAAGGGTCCTGATAGTGGGATCTCAGATGCACTGTTTCTTCTGTTCAGAGTTGTTCTGAGTGGCTGGACCGTGGACAGCTCTGAAAGTTACAGCTGCTGACCCATCCAGAGAACACAGAACTCCTGACTGGATGGGACTGATTTTCACACCAGGATTGAGGAGACAAAATCTACAACTTTCTGGTGAGTAAATTGTTCTGAGTAGATGGCTTCATATTTCTTTCCCTCAAAAATTAAAAAGAATAATTTTAATTCAGCAGTAGTAGGCTTAAGAATTTCTTAAGCAAATGAAAAATCTAGTTCATAAGAATTATGTTATTACTTAGAATTAACTCTGAAACTATAGACTTACCTTCAAATCATTGGAATTTGTGAGTGAACATGAGTAATTCTATGAACTTATGATTCCATGATATAAAAGGAAAATATGAATTTCTTGATGGGAAGTCCTAGACAGTTTTTCCATTTAGCATGATACCTAAAATTTGAATGAGAAACTGTGCTGTAGAACATGAAGAGTAATATATTTGTAAGGAAAAGTTGGAGTTTCTGCCTTTAAATTGTCCAATAGCAACCCAGACCTGATGATGGCTGTGAAAACAACATTGGTAACACACCAAATACCTGAAAGAAAAAGAAAGTCTGCACTCACTCTGATATAGAAGTGAAAACTTTTATTAACTTCAGTCATTGATTTTGAAGCACAATATATTAGATGGCTGGCTTCCCTGGTGGCTCAGGGGTAAGAAACTGCCTGCTAATGCAGGAGACACAAGTTCAATCTGTGGGTCTCAAGGGCCCCTGGAGAAGGCAATGTCAACCCACTCCAGTATTCTTGCCTGGAAAATCCCATGGACAGGAGCCTGGTGGGCTACAGTCCAAGGGCTGCAGAAGAGTCCCACAGGCCTCAGGGACTAAACAACTACAATATTAGAAGGAACTGTGTATTAATTGATTGATGGATTTGATGAATTTGGCTGCACCAGATCTTTCTTGCACCTTGAGGGACCTTTAGATGGGACATGCAAACTCTTAGTCCCCACACGGGCACTCTGTGTCTTGGCAGGTGAACACTTTGCTGTGGAATGTGGGCTCTCATTCCCTGACGAAGGACCAAATGCTGGTCCCGTCCACTGGTAGCATGGAGTCTTAGATACTGCACCTCCAAGGAAGTCCCAGAACTGATCTTATTGTAACCCGGAATTTGTATGTTTCCAAACGGGAAAACTTTTCTGATAGTAGAGCAAATCTGATATGATTGGGAGTATGTTGATGTGCTGATCAAAGAAATGGATTCCCCTTACATTAAGGTCACCTAAATTGAACAGTGACATTGTCAAAGAGAAGAGAAACTTCAATTGTTAGAGTTCTCAGAACTGAAAGTTGTAGTTAAACAAAAATTAACGTTATGCTTAAGAGTCATTTTTATTAGAGATAGAAGGGACTGAGTTTTAACAGAATAAAATAAAACACTGAACGTAGGTACCTTTGTTTAGTGTAGATTACTGTGTGTGATACACTGTGTGTGATGTGTCATTGTTTCTCAGGTTGCTGTGTCAGAGGCAGTCAGAAGACTCTTCTTGTGTGAGTGCAGGAGACACGTGCTTCCCCTGCCAGTGCCTGAAGTACCTGCGCCTCCTTCACAGGTCAGTGTTCCTATGTGTTCATTTCTATGAGCTTCTGATGAGACATGTTTTGTCATCTTTATATTTCAGCTAAAACAGAGAGTCCCTAGCTTATTGTGAAGTGGTGAAGTGAAAGTCTCTCAGTTGTGTCCAACTCTTTGCGACCACATGGGCTATCCAGTGGATGGACTTCTTTAGGCCATATACTGGAGTTGGTAGCTTTTCCCTTCTCCAGGGGATCTTCCCAACCCAGGGATCAAACCCAGGTCTTCCGCATTGCAGGCGGATCCTTTACCAGCTGAGTCAAAAGGAAAGGGTCTTCTTGTATACAGTTGTATTTAATATGCCTTATTATAATGTCTATTGACCTCCCCAGAAATGAAATATTGACCACTTAAACTCTTTTTCAATCCTTACATACACATGGTTTCCCTTCTCCCCTCTTCATCTTCCCTTTGTACTTCTATGACATGTTTCTTAGATGAATTATATCTATTACAGCTTTCTTAGATTAATTATATCAGTTATCATCTCAACTGCACATTCAGTCTATGGCCATCTGGACTTTTCTTAGGAGTGAGCTATGCTCAGGATCCTAAGGATTGTTAGTGTTCTAGAGAAGATTGCATTCACAATAACATTGAGCAGAAAGTACAGAATTCTTGTCTACATCCTGTGCTCCCAGAATAAGCAGGCGTTTCCCCCTGTTATCACATTATGTCTCAGAGTGGTGCGTTTATTATGATTTAGGAACCTCCACTGACACTTCATTATCACCCAAAGTCTATGGATGCACATTACTGTTCACTCTTGGTGTTGTGCATTCTGTTAGTTTTCACTGATATACAGTGACAGGTATCCAGCTTTATAATATCCAGAAGGGTTAGACTGCTGAAAGTCATTTGTGATCACCTATTCATCAGTCCCATCATCCTAACTGCTGGGAAGCAAGGTTTATTTCACTGTCCTCATATATTTCTCTTTTTTTCCATATATTCCTTTTTCCTTGAATGTCTTATAGTTGGACTCATGAAATATGTATGTTTTTCAGCTTAGATTCATTCACTTAGAGATATGAATAAAAGAATACCCCATGTCTCTTACTGGCTTGATCACTCATTTCTTTTTAGAACTGAATACTATTTCGTGGTCTTAATGTACCAGAGTTGCTTTATCCATTCATTATGGTTGTTTTCATGTTTTGTGATTAAGACCAAAGTGGCTATAAAATCCCATTGCAGGTCTTTTTTTCTTTTTTATGGATACAGGTTTTTAAATGATTTGGGCAAATACAAAGGAGCATGAGTCCTGACTTACGTGGTAGGAGGATATTTAGTTTAGTAACAAATTGCCTTATTGTCTTTCAGAAGGCTTGTACTGTTTTTCATTGCCTTACGAAATGAATCAAATTGCCTGATATTCCACCCTCTCAGTACTTGGTCCTTCTTTGGGATTTTGACCATTCTTGTCCATGTGCTGTGGTATCTCATTGCTATTTTAAAGCCCTCTTGCTTGTCAGGCATTTTTATTTTTAACTTCCCTTCCTTCTCTCTCATCCTTTGTCCCTTGAGTCAATCCCCAGGCTCTTGTTCATTTCTATGTAAAACCCACCATGGTTAGACTGAAAGGCAAGTTGGGTTCAGGCCTGAGGATTTTTAATTGTGAAAAGAAGCTTCATAATGCTCAACAGGACTCTCAACTCACAGGCTGGGCTGGTTTTCATTTACATTCTTGAGGGTAAATGAAATTACAAAAGGGACATATCTCAAGCAGGCTGTGCTTCTCTCCTGTGTCACGTAGAAGAGTAACTTTCCTTTTCTTTCTCCACAGAAACAGAGGATTGCACACACTGCAGGACTTCAGAAATAACTCACCTGCTGAATCTTGAGAGTGAAGAAGTTGAAGATTCTACTGAGGTGTCTGAACTGCTGGGATCACATAAGTGTCCCAAAGACCTAGAAATGGCGATGCCTAAACGCCAAGATGACTGGTCCAAGGAAGACATTGTGCAGTTACTGGAAAGTATGGAGAAAAGCATTCCATCCAGTGACGGGCACATGTTCAAAACAACCCAGTCAGTGATGGACTGGGAAAAAGTAGCTTTTAAAGATTTTTCTGGGGAAATGTGCAAACTCAAATGGTTAGAAGTTTCCCATAAGGTGAGAAAGTTTCGCACGCTGAAAGAATTAGTCCTGGAAGCTAAGGAAAATGTTAGCAATCCTTCCAAAAAACACAAGAAAACACAAGAAAACAGCAGAAAACATAAGAAACATGCTTATTTGTTCCAGAAGTCCCTGACAGCTTACCGGCACATTTCCCAAGTGATGCGACACCAGTACATCCAAAAACACCCCAAGATAAGCAACCAGGAGCTGACCAGGGTTCTGTCTGAGGAACACAGGAAGGTGCCTGAGCAGCTGAGGGTGAAAGACAGTCAGGATCTTGAGAAAGAGAAAAAGGATATTAGGGAGAAAATAGCTCTGTTCAGAGCACAGCATCCTGATCTAGTCCCAAACCCTGAGAAATCTGGTGTCCCTCAAAGAAGTGAAATGAAAGTGCCAGAGAAGCTTCAGGAGAATGTTCAAAAAGTGAAGTCTCCCCTAGAAAAGAGTTTACCCATGAAGTGGAAATTCCACGGAGAGCCCAAGAAGCCCCCGATGAATGGCTATCACAAGTTCCACCAGGATCTCTGGTCGAGCAGGGAGCTGAAAGTGGTGCCCCCGAGGGAGCGCATGGTGGAGATCAGTAGACGCTGGCAGCGGGTCCCCCAGGACCAGAAGGAGCTTTATAAGAAGCAGGCGGAGGGACTGCAGACACAGTACAAGGTGGACCTTGATCTCTGGCTCAGGACTCTGTCTCCTGAAGAATATGCTGCTTACAGAGAGGCGACCTGTGCTAAGCGTAAGAACATGAGCGTGACGGGGGGCCCGAACTCCAAGATTAGAAGGATGGGTCTGCAGTCCCCATCATCAGGGAATCTGCAAGGAAGGCTTAGAGAGGACCCAGGGCTTCAGGCTGCAGAGTTAGCATCATCAGACATGATTAGAGAATATTCTCCTGCCTCAGGGAGATCAGAGGAAAATGAGGAAGAGGAGGAAGGCAGCCACTCCTCAGCCCCCAGCAGTGAGGATGAAGATGGAGATTCTGAGCCAGAGGACCACGGGTCCAGCTCATCGTCCTCAGGGGACTCCTCTGACTCGGATTCCAACTGAGTTTAGTTCACAACCTGAAGAGACAGAACTTTCAGCAGAAGTCCATGGGCTCGTCTCTCCATGCTTTTTCATTGCCTTCCTTCTTTCCCTCCCTCTTCATACAAAGTTGGACCTCTTGGAAAGAAGGCACCTTGAGCTGTAATTTCTAGCTTTTCCATCCACTCCATGTTCACCCTGAGAGAAAGTCAATGCAATGACGCCTCGTGGAATAAACCCTGAGCTGACTGGGCTGTGGGGCCCCCTGGACTAGACTGAGCTCCCTGAACTGGAAAGGCTTGCTCTCCTCACCCTCTGCCTGCCAGAAGTTTTAGGGGCTCCAGGGGTCGGTGAGCCCCTTCTCTGTGACCCTGTCCCTCAGGACTCAGGCAGTGATCTGGGGAGGGAAGATCTGATTGACTGAAGTGGGAGACTTGCCTTAAAGAAAGCTGTCAGGCCCTGATGTCTCTGGCCCTTCTCTCTGAGCTGAGGAGCTGGCCCTTCCTTTCCTTGGAAATGGGGCCGGCACGTGGGCAGCAGCATTTCCATGTGTGTGTATCCCTGTTAACTGTCCATGAGATTTTCTCACTGATCAAAATCTCAACATTAAAAATGTATAACCCCTCCACCTGAATTAGGTTTTCCTTAAAACCAGCCTCTTTTGACCCAGTGCCCTGAGTTTTCAGGCCATGTCTGAATTTCTACAGGTTTCTGCCCCAACCCCTTCCTCCTGCTCTAGGTTACAAGTGAATCATGTTTTTACCATACACTCAAATTGTATTATGTTATGACTTGTATGGTTTGAGTGTCAGTATTTTAATTCACAGATACTAAACTGTTTGGGAATTCATTTACCACTATGACACATTTTTATTGTTTTGGTTTATTGATGTATTTGAAAATGTATTTAAATATAATGCCATCTCATTAAACTTTTTTTCCTAAACTTTCCTGGCTATTTTCATTTTTGATTCTCATGGACAATTAGTATCATACAAGTATTGTTCTTGTATATGAAAAGTGTTGAATTTGGAGACTTCCTCTTCATCCATGATGTCTTAATGGGGCATTTTATTCCTCATGAATATACAGTTGGGGAACTACTGTAGAGCACATGGAACTCTGCTCAATTTTGTGTGGCAGCCAGGATGGGAGGGAAGTGTGGGGAATGATGGGCACAGGTATATTCATGGCCAAGCCCCTTTGCTCTTTACCTGAAATTACCACAATATTAAAACTTCTCTCTCTCTCTTTTCACAGATTAATTTACTTATTTTTCATGGAGCTTGGTCTTCTTGCAGTGCAGGACACGTTTCTAGTTAGGGGGAGCTGGGGCAACTCAGTGCTTGGGCTCCTCCCTGAGGTGGTTTCCCTGGGTTTGGAGCAGGGCCCTAGAGCAGTGGCTCAGTAGTTGTGACACGTGGGCTTTAGTGCTCCAGGGTTGTGAGATCTTCTGGGACCAGGAATCAAACCCATGTCCCCTGCATGGGAAGGCAGATTCTTAACCATTGGACCAGCAGAGAAGACCTACCACAGAATTATAACTGTCTATACTGCAATACAAAATAAAAACTGTTTAAAGAAACAGGCAGGAAATTACACATATGAGATGAATATAGGCTAAAATTCTGAATTTTCTAATAGAAGAAGACAACATTGGTTAAAATACTAAAATATCTTTTTATCTGTTGCTTCACCTATACATGAACTGGGAATAAACCTCCAGTCTTATAGGATCTAATTTAAGAACAAGATTTAGTGCTTCCAAAATGACTTGTTCACAGTTCGTTCACGTCCACAAAATGTTAAGTGGGTTTCTTTCCTCTAGGAAAATCTAAGCAGATTTTTGGTTGAAAAGACTCAGGGAGGAAAGCAGGAAGCACTGCTCACTGCCTGCCAGACAGCATCTCCCTTTTATTCTAGAAATGAAATTGAAGCCAGGAGTCTAGAACTCAACCCCAGAGATACTTCTGCCTCTTTAGCTGTGGGACCCGGCTGCTCCACGTCATTAGACCTTCCTTCCCAGAACCTGCCAGCCTGCACTTCTGATCCCTTCACTGTAGAAGGACAGGTGCGGGGCAGCAGCAGGAAGAAAGCAGAGGTCAGGGTCTCACCTCTCAGGATTCTCAGGCTGCCATTTCCTCCTCTAGGAGATCTTCCCATCCCAGGGATCAAACCCAGATCTCCTGCATTCCAGGAAGATTCTTTACCCTCAAACCACAGAGGAAGCCCAGGCTTGGCTCTTAAATACTCCCAAGAAGTAAAATGACTTTACTTTCAGGTGGTGACTCCTGTTTGAGTCGACAGTTTCCATCTAATCCCTGGAACTCAGGTGAGTGGGGACAAGACACTGTGGGCTGGGAAAAGGTATTGGAAGAGCAGGTCAAATGACAAAAAAAAAAAAAAAATGAACAAACTAAAACATGGCACATATGCTTTATTCAGTGATTTTACAGAAGATCGTAGCCAGAAAAGTGTCTTCTTATGTGGCTCTGAGGAACTGTTCAAAAGTTATAAGGGGAGCCAGAATACAAATGGTCAGGGGCTGAAAAAACATTCAGAAAGCATCAAAAGATTACTGTGGATGATGATCATGATACATCTCAAATTAATGATTTTCATGCTTTTAAACAACCGTTATTTATTTATTTTTATAATCTTATTTGTTTGCTTATTTTAGCTGTGCTGGGTCTCTTTTGCTGACTGAGTGCAGCCTTTTCTGGTTGTGGTGAGCAGGGGCTACTCTCGAGTTGAAATGTGTTGACTTCTCCTTTTGGCGGCGTCTCATCTCAGAGTGTGGGATCGGGGGGTGGTCATCAGTGGTCATGGCCCCCAGGCTCTAGTCGGGTGCTCAGTAGTCATGGTGCTTGGGCTTAGCTGCTCCACAGTCTGTGGGGTCTTCCTAGACAGGGATCCAACCTGTATCCCTGTCTCTGACCAGTGAATTCTTAACCACAGGAACCCCAGGGAAGATCCTTTTCATGATTTTCTCTATGAAAAGAGGCAAGAGTCTGGGCTTATTGAAGTCCTGTTTGGAACTGAGCTGTTGCTCGGTTGCTCTGTCGTGTGCCTCTCTTTGTGACCCCATGGAATGCAGCATGCCAGGCTTCTGTGTCCTTCACCATCTCCCACAGTTTGCTCAAATTCATGTCCATTGTGTCGGTGATGAGATCCAACCATCTCATCTTTTTTGGTCCCCTTCTCCTCCTGGCCTCAATCTTTCCCAGTATCAGGGTTTTTTTTGTTTTTTGAATCAGCCATGGGTGTACAGGTTGTAATGTGCGGAGTTAAGGAAAGCGAGGTTCAGAAAAAGAATGAGACCGGCACTTTACAGGAACAAATCACCTTTAATAAGGTGAGAAGGGGCAGCAGTCAGATTAGTGAGCTGCTTCACTAACATAAGAAAAGAATAAGTATATATAGGCATGGATGTGGAAAGCTACTGTCTTAAGGGGGCCTGTTCTCCAAGGTTGTTCAGAGTAGTTATCTCTTAAAAGGCTGGGGCAAGGATTTCTGGAGATCTGCAAGAGGCTGGACGGGCTGGGAGCTGGGCATAGTGTCCATTTTTTTCTTTGGGTGAGAGAGTTCTTTGCTTTGCATAGAATGGTGGAGAGGATGTGGAGGGGAGTTTTAATTCCAGGCTATTTTGAGCTGTGCAACTTTCCTTCACAGAGATCAGGGTCTTTTACGATGAGTCAGCTTTTCCAATCAGGTGGCCAAAGTACTGGCATTTCAGTTTCAGCATCAGTGCTTTCAATGAATATTCACAGTTGACTTCCTTAAGGATTGATTGGTTTGATCTCCTTGCAGTTCAAGGGACTCTCAAGGAGTCTTCACAACACCACAGTTTGAAAGCATCGGTTCTTCAGTGCTCAGCCTTCTTTATGATCCAACTCTCACATCCATACATGACTACTGGAAAAACCACCGCTTTCACTAGAGAAAAGCCTACACACCCATGTGCTGTAAGAAGCTCATGATCTCTACAATGGCCCTGGACAGTATCACAAAGGTCCTGAATATGGTGGAGCTGGACTGCATCCAGGAGATGCAAGTGACCTGGATCTGGCATCTGTCCATCCTGGCCACGTTTGCTCCTCTCCTGGGTCAGACGAGCAATGTGCAGAAACCCTGTCTCTCCCGCATTCATGGTCTGCCCGTGAGGAGCAGCAGCAGGAAGTTGTTGGATTCCCCACTCAGTTTCTAAGTGGCACCATCTCCAGTCTATCTATCTGGATTCTCCCTCCTTGTCTGAACCTGCCTGCACCAGACGCTCAGGTGAGGGTGAACCGCTGCCTGGGAAACAGTGAACACAACACTGGCATGTCAAGCACACTAGGTCCTTTGAGTTTCTATCCTGAGCTCTGGAATCACTTCACCTCGGAAATCAAGGGGGAGGAGCAGACAACATGCTAGAAATCTATGGATGGGACATTTGGATCCAGTGAGGGCAGACATGGGTTCTTCCATAGGAAGAGAAAGCTATGTCAGATGACTAAGAAAATACGTAAGTGAAGAGGGCATTAAAGAACCGACACCACCTCACACCCGAGCTATTTGCAAGACAAGGTCTGAGGAATTCCCTGGTGGTCCAGTGGTTAGGACTCTTCTCTTTTGGGGCTGAAAGTCCAGGTTTGACCCCTTGTGGGGGAAGTAAAATTCACAACCTGTGCAGCGTGGCCAGTAAAGAAAAATGAAAACAGAAAGTTTGGGAAAGAGACAGAGAAAAGTTCTGTGCTTACCAGATGCTTGAACACAATGAACTTGTCTGAAATCACTGGTCCCTAAAAGATTGCCTTTTGCTCCCGATAAGTTAGTTAATATTTAAGAAATGCATAATTCTGAGAGGATCGTAGTGGAGCAGGAGTCAGAGATCATACAAAGCTGTAGGGAGTTTGAAGGTGATGCAGAGAGGTAGTGCCAGGCCAAAATGAGACGGGTGACCTTCAGGAGGTGGTTAGTAGGACCTTGTCTTTGGGCAAATCACTTATCTCACAACTTTAGCTCAGCTGCCACCCTGATTTCTCAGGCCTAATTGCTTGCTTTCTCCCCAGATGCCTGAGGACCCCCTTGGCCCACCCAGCAGTAACTAACTGGCAGCTTACAGAGTCAGACTTGCCCCATCTGTCCCAGAGCCCAAACTTGCATCAGCTCAAAGGCCTGGATCTGAGTGGGGTCACCATTATGGACTTTAGTCCTGAGGTCCTCCACGTTCTTTTGGAACAAGTTGCAGCCACCCTCCAGGAACTTAACTTAGAGTGGTGTTGGATCACAGAGTCCCAACATGAGTCCATCCTGAGTGAGTCCATGCATCAGGAATGGAAAACCAATCCATGGTTTCAGACATCAGTTCCACGCGAATGGAAAGGAAAAATGATACTGCAGGGGTGCAGGACTGCAAGGGGAAATGCAGACTCTGGTTGGTGATGGGACCTTCAGAGACATGGGTTTATAGCATGACAAACATGACTTACTTTCCGGAAGGAAATCTTGTATGCACATGTGGCATTACCCTTGGGTGGGGATTGGAAATAAATGGTCACAAATAAAGAAACCTGCATTGTATTTGTATCCAGTGCCGTTCATGATACATTATCGTGTTTGTCTGTTTTCACCTCAGGAATCTCCAAGTAGGGATGAAAGCAAACACACAGGATTGTCTATGCTCAGAAATCCTACTATTCCCACTAGTTCTCTATTCTGTCTCAGACATCCGCTACCTCCTAGCTTACTGCGGTGGCTGTTCAGTGGCTTACTGCACACACAGCAAGGGGAACATACTCAATGGCCAAGGAGTCATTGGAGCGAAGAGCCCTACGTTAGGGTACCCATGACCCTGTATGTGAGCTGTCCTCAGGGTTCTCCTGGTGGGACGATAGGTCCCAGTCCCTGACCTTTCTGTGCTGGGAAAGGGCTTCACTACACACATCAAGACCCTCCATCCTAGAAGCATCATCCACACTGCAGATGAGCCCAGTCTCTTTTCAAGCATGTGTAGTGGTTCTCCTTGCATAATAGAATATCTCCTGGCCAATAGAAGAGGAAAAGGTTGAGGTAGTGACAGATTTCCTCTTCTTGGACTCTAAAATCTCTGCAGACGGTGACTCAAGCCATGATATCAAAAGACAACTACTTTTCGTCAGGAAAGCTCTATGACTAACCTTAAACATTTTGTTGAGGATCAGAGGCATTACTCTGCTGACAAACGCCTGCATAGTCAAAGCTATGGTCTTTTCAGTCATCACCTGTGTGTGAGAGAGCTGGACGGTAAAGAAGGCAGCACCAAAGAACTGATGCCTTCAAACTGTGATGTTGGAGAAGACTCCTGAAAATCCCTTGGACTGCAAGGAGATCAAGCCAGTCAATCTGAAAAGGAATCAACCCTGAATTCTCATTGGAAGGACTGATGCTGACACTGAAGCTCCAGTATTTTGGTCATCTTATGCAAACAGCTGACTTATTGGAAAAGTCCCTGATGCTGGGAAATATTGAGGGCAGTAGGAAAAGAAGGCATGAAAGGATGAGATGGCTGGATGGTATCATCAATGGAATGGACATGAAATTGACAAACTCCAGGAGATGGTGAGGAATAGGAAAGCCAAAGAAATAAGCAAAGGGTTAAGAGATGCTCTTAAGAGAAGAAAGAATGTGCAGAAATGGTAAGGTATTGGATCATAGACAACTCAGTGCTCTTTTTTGAATCAGTAACTGGAGATTGCTGAGGAATAAGCTGAAAAGGAGAGGAAAAGACCATGGAAGGCAGCAGTTGGTTTTCAACGAGAGTTTCTTTATTTCTGACAGTTGCTTTACAAACATCTACCCAGGGAAAATTCCAACATGTGCATCTCAAACCCACATGCAGCTCCAAACATTGAGGTTTATATATGATTGTATAATACATATCCCCAAAAGTTCCAACACCTCCCAGAGTCTACATTTCCCCTTGCAATCCAGCACCCCCATAGGATCATCTTTCCCTTTCCCATTCACGTTGAGCTGATGTCTGAAACCATGGATTGGTTTTCCATTCCTGATGCATCTACTGCCAAGATTTTAGTTTGCAGGTGACCCGAAGTAAACTTTGACAGATGCATCCAGCTAGGAGGAGGGTAACGGTGGTACAGAAAAGGCTCCTCGGGATAGAATGCCTTAATGCCCTAGTGAGGATACAGGCTGGAGCTAAGCCAGATGGAGCTTGGATATCCTAAATCCCACATAATTTCAATGAGTTTATCTTGAAGTTGGACAAGTCAGCCGAGGTGGAGGGCTCCATGAGGCTACAGCTCTCCTGAGGGGAAGGACCAAACTCATCACTTAAGGTGCTCAGCCCAGTGGTGTGACTCAGAAGCTTCTCCAGGATGGCCAGAAAGGAGATTACCACACAGACACAGGCCCCAAGCTTGAAGGGCAGACAGGATGAAGTCACGTTGGGACTCTGTGATTTAATACCAATTTAGATTCAGTTCCTAGAGTGTGGCTTGTTCCAAAGAACAACTTGTTCCAAAAGAACATGGAGAATCTCAGGACTAAAGTCCATCTTGGTGACCCCACTCAGATCCAGGCCTTTGAGCTGATGCAAGTTTGGGCTCTGGGACAGATGGGGCAAGTCTGACTCTGTAAGCTGCCAGTTAGTTACTGCTGGGTGGACCAAGGGGGTCCTCAGGCATCTGGGGAGAAAGCAAGCAATTAGGTCTGAGAAATCAGGGTGGCGGCTGAGCTAAAGTTGTGAGATAAGTGATTTGCCCAAAGACAAGGTCCTACTAACCACCTCCTGAAGGTCAGTACCCAGAATGACCTGTCTCATTTTGGCCTGGCACTACCTCTCTGCATCACCTGCAAACCACCTGCAGTTTGTATGATCTCTGGCTCCTGCTCCACTATGATCCTCTCAGAATTATGCATTTCTTAAATATTAACTAACTTATCGGGAGCAAAAGGCAATCTTTTAGGGACCTGTGATTTCAGACAAGTTCATCGTGTTCAGGAATCTGGTAAGCACAGAGCTTTTCTCTCTGTCTCTTTCCCGAACTTTCTGGTTTCATTTTTCTTTACTGGCCATGCTGCACAGGTTGTGAAATTTACTTCCCCCACAAGGGGTCAAACCTGGACTTTCAGCCCCAAAAGAGAAGAGTCCTAACCACTGGACCACCAGGGAATTCCTCAGACCTTGTCTTGCAAATAGCTCGTGTCTGAGGTGGTGTCGGTTCTTTAATGCCCTCTTCACTTACGTATTTTCTTAGTCATCTCACGTAGCTTTCCCTTCCTAAGGAAGAACCCATGCCTTCCCTCATTGGATCCAAGCTGCCCCATCCAGAGATTTCTAGTGTGTTGTCTCTGTTCCTCCCCCTTGATTTCCGAGGTGAAGTGATTCCAGAGCTCAGGATAGAAACACAAAGGACCGAGTGTGCTTGACATGCCAGTGTTGTGTTCACTGTTTCTCAGGCAGCGGTCCACCCTCACCTGAGTGTCTGGTCCAGGCAGGTTCAGACAAGGAGGGAGAATCCAGATAGACAGACTGGAGACGGTGCCGCTTAGAAACTGAGTGGGGAATCAAAAAACTTCCTGCTGCTCCTCACGGGCAGACTGTGAATGCGGGAGAGACGGGGTTTCTGCACGTTGCTCGTCTGACTCAGGAGAGTAGCAAACGTGGCCAGGATGGACAAATGCCAGATCCAGGTGACTTGCACCTCCTGGGTACAGTCCAGCTGCACCATATCCAGGACCTTTGTGATACTGTCCAGGGGCATTGCAGAGATCATCTGCCTCTTACAGTACAGGTGTGTGCAGGCTTTTCTCTGTGCCACCCACCTGGGGAGGTAGGAGAGGAAATTATCCAGGGTCCTTTTACTTAGACAAAGGTCTGTGTATACTTTAAGGGAGCCAAGGCCTGCTGCGTCCTTGAGCTCTGCTCCACCACTGGTGTCATTCCTGAGTGTGAGCACCCTTGAGTGCTGGCTCCAGACCACACGCTCCAGAAATTCTGGCCAGTATTCCATGAATCTAGCACCTGCAGTTTGCACCTCCTGTGAGGAACAGGGATTGACAGGGATGCATTACCATCCACACAGACTGCAGCCACAGACTCAGAAATAGACCACAGACTGCCCTCTGCATTTCCCTCACGTCTCTCTCGTCACCTGCTTCCTCGCCGGCTCCCTTCTGTGCCTCTCTGTTCTCCAGCTCCCTTTCTCCCCCTTTCCTCTCCAGGTCTCCACTTCTAGTAGGATTAAGCCTCATGGGAAGGAGATGGGGCATGTTCTCTCAACCATCCTTGCATCTTAGGCACCCTTACATATCAGGAAGGCATTTCTCACACTGAGCCAAGGCCTCTAAGCCTCTCCATTGCCACCCTCAGAGCCCTCGGGTCTGTCCATGGGTCGCCGAATTGGCCCACCCTAGAAGTCTCTTCCGGGATGCCCAGGACCCTATCAAGCTACCTGGATCTCGTTCCCCTGGAGTGAACCTTCTGGGCCAGCAGGACATCAAGTGCTTCCAGCCCTGCTCATAAGGGACCCACATGGGGGCAATGAGGCCCTCCAGAGGGAGGCAGACAAAGGGACAGGCTTGCACCGTGATCCCAAGGTCTTGATGTGTCCTCCATGGATTGTGTCCATGAAGAGGGGTGGGAAGAGCTCCCTGGGCAGAAACTCCAGATAAGAATAGACCAAGGCATCTTCCCTGAGCAGGTGCATTCTCTCCAGGTCCAGGAGCCTACGGGGGTTCCGGACACTCATCCTGACTCTGCTTCAGGAGGAATCCTGTGGAAAATGCCAGTGAGCATATCATCCATGTCAGGCCAAGCAGGAGCAGACCTAAGACAATCTCCCAACCCTTCAGAGGAATTTACTCAGGACTAAGGCACTGCTCTGGCAGGGGTGGACGTGCCTGTTAGGCCACATGCCATTCAGGCCTCAGTGGGCACAATGATATAGCTCTTTCCCTACTGGATTCAGAACAAGCCTCTCACAAGTACCAATCCAGGGGAACGGCAACCACCAGGCCTTTCATTTCCATACGGTGCTTGGATTAATCCAAGTCCCACCTGGAAGTGGGCAGCAGGAATTCTGAAAACCCACTCCAGTCTTTATGAGGGAATGACGTCAGAGCGTCATTTAGAGCCCTAAATCAGTACGAGGAAGGTCATGTGGACCAACGCAGCCTCCATCCTCAGTTACCCCTAACATGAAGGCCATGTGTGTCAGAACTGTGTAGGTGAGACTCATGAAACACAACTCCAAAAAGAGATTTTAAATACACATGTTACATGTCTTTACAAGATATTTTAAAATGACAGAAGTTAAAGCACTAATTAAAATGTTTGAGTTCAGGCAAAACTACACTGAGGCAAAATTAAACCTGAAACGTGTTCATTGGAAAGAACTGACTTTTTAAACAACTCTTCCTTCACTAGGGATACATGGCACCCTTCAAGATTAGCTAACCACTGGTAAGAGAAGAGAAGGCTTCCTTCATAGCTCAGTTGGTAAATCATCTGCCTGCAATGCAGGAGGCCCCAGTTCGATTCCTGGGTCAGGATGATCCCCTGGAGAAGGAAATGGCAACCCACTCTAGCATTCTTGTCTGGAGAATCCCATGGATAGAGGAGCTTGACAGGCTACAGTCCATGGGATCGCAAGAGTCGGATACCACTTGGCGACTAAACCACCACCACTAGTAAGAGAAGAGCCTCCTTATATGAGGGTGGAAACTTACTGCTCTAATGTGCCTGGTGGGATGCTCACAATTCAAACCCTGTGAGAACCCCTCTAATGTCTCCAGAGCCAGGAAATTCTGCACCTCTTCTCCAGTGCTTAAGACTTTTATAAGTCTTTTTGTTCTATCATCCCTCTGTCCCACTGCTAACCCAACCAGAACAGTATATCTGATTAGATTACAGAGGGACCATTGGATTGACCCTGATTGGATCATCGTACTTCTCTAGATTAGTTGATTGAATCATATACACATCACCAAACAGAGACTGATGGAGTAGTCAGGTAATCAAGGATCTGTTCACTGATTCACTTCACAAATATTTACTGTATTCTACTAATATGGACAGTTATATTCTTGTGGATCAAGCATGAAAGGGATTATTGATTCCTGCCCTTGGCCAAGAAAGAACAAAAGTTGACAGAATCATTGTTGGGGGAATTTTGGTCAAGTCAAAATTAGCAAAATGTCCTTGAGTTAAAACAGCTCATGAAAGCAGTAGTGTTGTCATCAAAGAAACCAAAATACAGTCATTCTTGTATGAGATTTTCACTCAGGTGTTATGTAGGAAACACAGGAGATTCTAAGCCTATTTGGGCAGCAAGGGAAGAGCTCTGGGGGATGTGATTGGTTTTCTAGCCCTAAGCCAAGCCTTCTCTGAAGGTGGACAGGTCAAAACCTCAGTGAGTGAAAGAGTGGTTCTGGACAGTTTGGAGCTGAGCATTCCTAAAGGGACATCATGAGTGATCACAACGATGGAAAGTAAAAGTTTCCTTTTCATATTTCTATTTTGAGAAACAGGTAAATTTAAATACATTACTCTGGGTGATATTAAGATAGCAAAATTGGGCTTCCCTTTGATTTAGTCGTAAAAAATCTGATTGCCAATGCAGGAGACATGGGTTTGATCCCTGATCTGGGACGATCCCGCATGACATGAGGCATATAAACCCGCTTGCCACAACTGTTGAGTCTGTGCTCTAAATCCTGGGAGCCGAAACTACTGAAAGTCAAGCACTCTAGAGTTTGCTCTGCAACGAGAGAAGCCACCTCCGTGAGAAGCCACCTCCACGAGAAGCCTGCACACCACGACTAGAGAGCAGGCCCCTTGCCCCAGCTAGAGAAAAGCAGGAACAACAGTGAAGACCCAAGGCCACAAAAAGAAATGCAATAAATTTCAAGGAAAAGAGAGAGGCTCAGAGGAGACACTGTTACCTTAGAGGCTGTTCTTTCCCAGAGTTGAGATCAGCACAGCACACTGAGGGTGGGCACTGCGGGCTCTTTGGGAACTTGGAATCAGAGAAGAAATGAACCTGCTTCAGTCCCCAATAACCCTGCCATCAGTAACCCTGCCGTCCAGAGGTTTTCTTTAAGTTGTGTTTTTTTGTTGTTGTTGTTGTTCTCACTGAGGACACTTTCCAGATGGCTGTTTCTCCCTCCATTTTTCAGGGGTCTTAGAAGTCAAATAAATCATAATTTCACTGGCCACTTTTCTACTGCATTTAGATGATTATTGTTTCCTCAGACCTAGCTAAATCCACACAGATTCTGATCAAGTTGACACCGTTAGGCCCAGAAATAAAATTCTGCTATTTCTCTTCATAAATACCAACATCCTTTCTGCACTTAATACCGAAGCTCTTATGGTGTTAGCATACTACCTCGTTCAGGGATGACTCCCACTTTGAGACACATCATACAAGGATTTCTTTGAAGTTGAATGTCACATGCAAAGGGAGACCTTTTCTCCATCTATAAGAATTTTCCATGCCTCTCACACACCCCAGTTATTTGATGCCTGAACAATTCTTATACACCTCTGACCACCAAGGTGAAGACTCCCTGAAGGGTGTTCTCTGTCTGAGTCACTTTGGGGAAGATTGCTTTCACCATATTTCTCTCATGACCTTTACTTAAAATGCATTAAAATGAATTCTACTACTGACATTTTAAACATAAACATGATGAAAAAAATATATATATGTGTGTAACTGAGTCACTTTGCCCTACAGTTAAGATGAGACACAATAATTTAACTAAAATTATTTTCACTTGTGTGTTTAAATTGTGTTTATTTTTAATTGTGTGTTTAAGTAAAAACACAATGATTTAACTATACTTCAGTAAAAACTTTTTTTAAAAAAACCTGGGACTTCTGAGGTGGTCCAGAGTTGAAGAATCTATCTTACAGTGCAGGGGATGCCAGTTCAATCCCTGGCCCAGGAATATGTCTCATGCCACAGGGCAACTAAGCCCATGAGCAGCAACCATGAGCCCATGTGTAGCAACAAGTTAAGCCTGTGGACTGGAGCCTGTGCTCCAAAACGGGAGACACCACCACAAGGAGAAGCCCGAGCCCTGTGATGAAGAGCAGCTGTGTGCACCACAGCTAGAGAAAGCTATGCAGCAAGGAAGACGTAGCACAGCCAGAACAAAATCAACCAATCAATCAGAAAATTAGTCTCTGAAGAAAGCTCATGGGCCGATATGGAGCTCTGCCACAGGGGCCAGATTCCAAGTTGGTCATTCTCGGGTATGCGGGAATCTGGGGGATATGCAGAAGGACCTTTCCTGCCTGAGCTGTCATCATTGTGCCAAAGAAAATCAGAGACAGACACGGGGTTAAGTGTTGAAGACAAATTTTATTCAGCATGATGACAATAGACTGCCAAATGGGCTTCTTTTGACATTCCTCCAGAATTTGGCTTCTCTAGCTCCCCTGTGGACTTGATGAATTACTGCCACCAGACCACAATTGATTTTCACTAATCATTATTTAATTTGTTCTAACTTGTTTTCAAATGGTTTATGTCTTGTGTCTCTCTTGGCTGTATTATGAATTTATAAATGTAACGAGCTATATACCTTATAGCCCATCTACTTTATAAAATAGTGTCTCCTGCACTACCCAAGGGGAACCCAGGCTTCTAACACAGTTAAATATCCTGAGGCTATCAATCACATTTAAAACCACATAGAGAATATTTGTAATAGTACATATCTAGATATGAGAAGAGGGAACAGGGAAAAATATTTTCTGCATCATTATAGACTAGTAAGACAGGAGATCCAGAGAATCATAAGAAATATTTTATAATGAATCTGCAGCTGATTGAGGGAGACAGTAGGGAGCCGAGAATAAAAATGGCCAACTATAAGTTATATGGTGTAAAGACATTTTATTATACATCTTGATATGCTGATGTGAAAACATGCTCTACTAGTCTTCCTCAATAGGGAAGAACAATAGTAGGCATGGGAATAAAATAAAACTCTTATTGACATGACCTAGCCTTCAAAAGACATGCTTCTGAAATATACTTCTGGTATAAACATAACAAAACCATATTTCATGCCTGTATGATTTTAGTATTTTTCTCATAGGAATATGCATGTAAGTACCCACTCTTGACAGGATGTGCTATTGAGGACCACTGAGTGTATTTCCTTTGCTATTTGTATTAACCACCAGAACTAAGTAAGGAAACCATGAAGAAAAAAGATAACTAGGGAATGATGGAGTTTCAGATCATACACAACAGAGGGCTTCCACTCCACCAGTAACTGGAGATCCATGAGATTTAAATACAGAAAGCAGAATAATATCATGGATGGCATTTATCATTTACACTGAAGTTCTCTTTATTTCTTATCATTTCTACAAGTGTGCATACAGAAATAACTGGAACATGTGTGTCTCAGACTGAATCTTCCAGGAACTCAGTTTCATATTTGACTCTATAAACACATATCTAAAAAAGTCACATCAATTCCTCAAGTCAACACTCCCTTTTCGAATCCTGCACCCCTGCTGGATCAGGTTTTTCAATCACACTGAGCTTATATCAGAAACCAGGGCTGTGTTTTCCCTTCATAATGGATGTATGACCTAGATTTCAGTTTTCAAGTGTCCAGAAGAAAGCTTCTGATAGAAGCAACCGACTACGCAGTGTATTACAGAATTATGTGTTGGGACTCAGGTGACCACACGTGTCATCACCACAGTGAGGACAGGGGCTGGGGCTAACCCAAATCTTCCTGGGACGTTCTAAGTATGAAAGGATCACCCTCAGCTTAGCCTTCATCTGAGCAAGTCTCTCCTGGTGAAGAACACCCAGAGAGCTGTAACTCTCCCGAGGGGCTGGATAAAGCTCTAGATTTAAATCAGGGAGCCTGTCAGTATGACGCAGGACACTCTCCAGGACAGCCATGGAGATGAGGTTTCCGCACATGGTGAGGACCCTAAGCTGGGAGCAGCAGCTCAGGGCAGGCAGAAAGCCCATGAGGTGGACGTCCGTGATCCCACACAGGTTTAAGTCCAGTTCTTCCAGAGTGCCTGCAACTTTCTCCAGCAGAACTTGAAGGAGCTTGGGATTAAAGTCAGTCAGGGTGACGCCACTAAGATTCAGGCCCTTCAGCTGACAGATTTTTGGACACCAGGACAGATGGGTCAGGTCTGATTCTGTGAGCAGGCAGTTGGTGATTGAGATGTTGTCCAAGGGGGTCTTCAAGCACCTGGGGTGGAGGGGGGGAAGAAGCAATTAGATGAGGGAAAGCAAAGTAGCAGTTGAGTTCCAGAGGATAACTCAATGATTGGCCCAAAGCTGATACAGTTCAAATTCCAGAATGTCCAGTCTCATTCTAGGCTGAGTCCTGCCATTTTCTTAGTGTGACTGGATCACATTCACATGATCTTGAAAGCCGTCTTTCCTCATCTGTCAAGCAGAGTACAGTACACTCTTACTTCCTTAGCAGGATGAATAGAGATAATGGAATGCACTAGAACATGATCAGAGGAGAGCATGACACAAAGTGTCCATCAGGGTGGACATCACTGAGTGTTAGTTCTGGGAGATGAGATAAAAAATGCTTTTCATTTAGATCGCCACTCTGTGGGTGAGCTGCTGGTCATATACCTCTGGCCAGGTGAGGCTCTTGGCATACATGCAGAAAGGGGCTGCCGGTCTTTAGGGAACCCCAGCCCTATGACATCTACAAACTTTCTATCACTTTTTACATTCCTTTGGCTCTGCTTTGCTACCATCATCTCCAGAACCATGCATTTCCCATATATTAATTACCTTATATGCAGCAAAAGGCCACCTGTTACTGACTTGGACTTTAAAACAGGCTCCTTGTGGTCACAGGTTAGTGACCACAGAGTTTCTTTTCACAACGCTCAGGCTGATGTGATTTTCCCTCTTCAATGCCCCCTTTGCTTACCTATGCATAAATCTTCAGAACACAGAAATCTCTCCCCCAAGAAGAAATCACATACACACTTGCACTAGATCTAGGCCCCCTAACTTGTGGGTTCCCAACATGGCGTCCCTTTCCAGAGCTGCTTTAACCGATTCCCCCCACCTGGATTGCTGTGCTTCTGTAATACTGCATTTCATGGTGGAGCAGCAGATGAGACACTTCCCTTGATATTCTACCATTGTGTCCACTGTTAATCAGCTGCTGGCAGAGCCTCACCTGAGCATTTGGTCCAGACGGCCTTCAAGGAAGAATGGAGCTTCCATGCGGAGGTCCCGGAGGTTCCGCAGCCGGAGGATCTGAGAGGTCAATTGCAGAAGATCCTGATGGTCCTGCTCCTCCACAGCAGACCCACGAATGCGGGAGAGAATGAGACACTGAACATTGCTCATCTGACCTAGGAGAGGAGCAAACTGGGCCAGGGTGGACAGCTTCTGGGTGAAACTTAGTTTAATCATCTGTACACAGTCCAGCTTCACCATCCTGAGAACTGTCTTCATATTTTCCTTGGACATTGAAATAATCTTCATCTTCCTACAGCACAGGTGTATGGAGGCTTTTCTCTGCTCCACCCACCTGAAGATGTAGGTAAGGAATTTCTCCAGGGGCTTTTTCGTAAGACAAAGTTCTATGTACACTTCTAAGGGAGTCAAGGGGTGCCTTTTCCTGGACATGTCCTCAGCCACTGGAACCAGCAGTGAGCTGGAGGGCATGTGGCCCTTGCCTCCAGACCACATGTTCCAGAAGTCCTGGCCAGTATTCCTTAAGTCCAGCACCCGCAGCTTGCCCCTCCTGTGGGGAAACAGCAGATGGGTGGGGTAAGATTATTCAAAATCCACACTGAATGAACCCACAGCCTGGATGGAATGTTCAGGCAACATTCCATCTCCCCATGTGTGCTCTTACTTCACAGTCCTGCTCTCACCTGCTGTTCTTTCCTTTCTCGCTCCCTCTGCCCCAGCTCTTTTTCCTCTTCCATCCTTCCTATTATATATTTGTAAGGGATTTCCCAAAGTGATCTCAGCAATTCTGAAAAAGCCTCTAAGCTTTTTCAGAAGCCTCTGGTCACCACTTGGTCATCCACTCTGCCTGGCACCATGTGTCTCTTCCAGGAATCCAAGAACCTGCCAGGCTCCCTGGATCTGACTCACCTGGGGTGAACCTTCTGGGCAAGTAGGACATCAAGGCCTTCCAGCACTGCTTGTAAGGTTCCTTGGTGAGGCTTTTGCATCAGGCTTCCCAGAGGCAGGCGGGCAAGGGCCAGGCTGGCACCATAGCCTTCAGGGTCTCCCTGTGTCGGCCAAAGACGGCAGCCATGAAGAGCGGTGGGTAGAGCTCTGTGGGCAGAAACTCCAAAGTAGAGATGGCTAAGGGCTCATCTCTCAGCAGGCCAATTGCTGCCAAGATCGCAAGTCTGGGAGGGTTGTGAACACTCATCCTGACTCTTTTCTGAATTAAATCCTGGGAAACTGCAAAGAGACAAGACATCCTTCTCAGAACAATCATAACCATCAGGGTAGTCTCTCTCCCCACACTTCAGAGAAATCAAATCAAGGCCGCAGTCATTGCTCTGGCAATGATGAATCAGAATGGAAGACTTCGGTGTGTCTGGATTCCAGTCTGGGTTTGTGTCCCTAAGGCCAGAGCTCTCCCCATCCTGCCACTAGAGCAAGAATCTAACAAGTTGCAGGAAAGAAGAAAGCCAACTGGAGGCTCATCTGTTTCCATCCACTGCTTTCCTTAATGCATGTCCCTCTTGCACATCTGCACCAGAAGACTGAAAAAGCTGACTCTCTTTGTTTATATGGTGAAGAAAAAAAAAAAAAGAACTATTGCTTAAAGCCCAAACTATGGGGACAGGAGTTCATGTAGAACACAGCTTCCATCCTCAGTTCCCAAAGTCAACTTAGCTGGGAAAGATTAAGGAGATACTTGTAAAGGGAATGCCATTTGTGTATAGAGTAAAAACCTTAAATGTCAAGAAACAGCATGTCAAACAGATGTCTTTAAAAAGAAAAACTGCTGGTTAGGACTTTTAAATACTATAAACCAAAGCACAAATCAAAATGTTTAGAATGGAAGCAAAAGTATACCTTGAGGCAGAAAGATAGATTTAAATTTAACCTAAAGAAGAGAAAAAAGTAAACTCTCCATGCCATGTCAAACTGCATTATACCATTCATTGCATGCTGGCCATTGGCAGAACATCCCTCACTGAGGTTAACTCACCAGGTCTGATGTGGTCGGGGTTGAGGTGCTGCTCAGACCTCAGACTTGGTGGAGAACACAAGGAGTGACTCCAGGGCGAGAAGTTTCTGTGTCTATTCTTTGGTGCTGGGACATTTTATGGAACTTTTTAACCACATCTTTTCTACTTTCAACTGCTAACTTCCAATCAGTAGGCATTACCTGATTGGATTCCAGAGCATCCCTCAGGTTCATCCTGATTGGGTTACTGCTAGTCTCCAGATGAATTGATTGAGTTAGATCATCATTCATGAAAGAAAAAGAATTGGGGGAGGGGGAATCTAGGACTTATTCAGTGATTCACTATATAAAACTGATTGAGTTTTGTTAATATGGCCACTGAAATAAAAAGATGCTTACTCCTTAGAAGAAAAGTTATGACCAACCTAGACAGCATATTAAAAAGCAGAGACATTAGTTTTCATGAAATGTTCCCTTGGTATTTCTAATTTTCTTGAAGAGATCTCTAGTCTCTCATGCCCTATTATTTTCCTCTATTTCTTTGCATTTTTCACTTAAAATGGATTTCTTATCTCTCCTTGCTGTTTTCTGGAACTCAGCATTCAGATGGATATATTTTTCCTTTTCTCCTTTGCCTTTCACTTCTCTCTCTCTCTCTCTTTTTTTTTTTCCAGCTATTTTTAAAGCCTCCTCAGACAACCATTTTGCCTTTTAGCATTTCTTTTCTTGGGGATAGTTTTGATCACTACCTCCTGTACAATGTTACAAACCTCTGTCCACAGTTCTTCAAGCACTTTATCTATCAGATCTATTCCCTTGAATCTATTTGTCACTTCCACTGTATAATCATGAGTCTTCCCTGATAGCTCAGTTAGTAAAGAGTCTGTATGCAATGCAGGAGACCCAGTTCCATTCCTGGGTCCAGAAGATCCACTAGAGAAGGGATGGGCTATCCACTCCAGTGTTCTTGGGCTTCCCTTGTGGCTCAGCTGGTAAAGAAATTACTTGAAATGTGGAAGATCTGGGCTTGATCTCTGTGTTGGGAAGATACCCTGGAGAAGTGAAAGGCTCCTCACTCCATTATTCTGGCCTGGACAATTCCATTGACTGTATTGTCCATGGGTCTCAAAGAATAGGACACAACTGAGTGACTTTCACGTTTTTGATTTAGGTTAGACCTGAATGGCCTAGTGGTTTTCCCTACATTCTTCAATTTGAGTCTGAATTCAGCAAGAAGTTCATGATCTGGCCACAGTCAACTCCCAGACTTGTTTTTGCTAGCTATATAGAGTTTCTCCATTTTTGACTACAAGGAATATAATCAACCTGTTTTGGTATTGACCATCTGGTGATATCCATGTGTAGAGTCTTCTCTTGGGTTAATGGAAAGGGTGTTTGCTATGACAGGTGTGTTCTTTTCACAACACTCTGTTAGCCTCTGCCTGCTTCATTTTGTATTGCAAGGTCAAACTTGTCTGTTACTCTTGACTTCCTACATTTTCATTCTAGCCCCCTATGATGAAAAGGTCATCTTTTTTTTTGTTTGTTTTTAGCTCTAGAAGATTACATAGGTCTTCATAGAACCGTTCAACTTCAGTTTTCAGCGTTAGTGGTTGGGGCATCAATTCAGTTCCGTCACTCAGTCGTGTCTGACTCTTTGTGACCCCAGGGACCGCAGCCAAGTTTCCCTGTCCATCACCAACCCCTGGAGCTTTCTCAAACTTATGTCAATCATTGGACATGTCCATGGTTGGGGCATAGACTTGGATTATTTTAATGTTGAATGGTTTGCCTTGGAAAAGAGTCGAGATCATTCTGTCATTTTTGAGACTATACCCAAGTACTGCATTTCAGACTCTTTTGTTGACTATGAAGGCTACTACATTTCTTCAAAGAGATTCTTTCCCATAGTAGTAGATATAATGGTCATCTGAATTAAATTCGCCCATTCCTGTCATAGCTGAAGGGATGAGAAGGACTCCTCCAATTGTCAGACCACATAAGTGTTGGAAAAGGCTGTGATGTTAGTGGAAATGTGGAAATTTCAAAATTCAAGGTGCTGATGTTCCTCTGGGATCACAGTTACTATGGGATCAAAAAGAAGAATGTTTTAAAGTTTAAATGAATTTTCTGAAAATAACTCGAGGCCTGATATGGAAGCTAAAAATCTGGTCCGACTCCAAACTGGTCATCCTTGAGTATGTGGAAATCTGGGGGATACTTGTAGAACGCTTCCTGCCTGAGCAGTAATCAGCTGAGGGAGTTGTTTCCAAGGAAAATAAGAAATAGACACAGGTGTAAGTGACTACATCAAATTTTATTTAGGACAATGATAATACAGATAAGGATACCCTAGCATCTCAGGTCATCCAACTTCAACAGATACAGGTGATAGGGACTCACAATTCAGAAGCAGTGTGTTTCTTGGCTGGTAATTTCCTATGAGGAGGAATCAGGTCTGCAAAGGATCTTGGCTGAACCAAACTAGTAGATTTTTTGCTGAGGGCAGCCCAGATGAACTGGATACTAATAGTGGGCAGTGAGGAAGTTTGATCAGATTCTTGGGGAGACCAGATATCAAGATCAGATCAGATCAGATCAGTCGCTCAGTCATGTCCACTTTTTGTGACCCCATGAATCGCAGCACGCCAGGCCTCCCTGTTCATCACCAACTCCTGGAGTTCATTCAGAATCACGTCCATCAAGTCAGTGATGCCATCCAGCCATCTCATCCTCTGTCGTCCCCTTCTCCTCTTGCCCCCAATCCCTCCCAGCATTAGAGTCTTCTCCAATGAATCAACTCTTCACATGAGGTGGCCAAAGTACTGGAGTTTCAGCTTTAGCATCAGTCTTTCCGAAGAAATCCCAGGGCTGATCTCCTTCAGAATGGACTGGTTGGATCTCCTTGCATTCCAAGGGACTCTCAAGAGTCTTCTCCAACACCACAGTTCAAAAGCATTAATTCTTCGGGGTTCAGCCTTCTTCACAGTCCAACTCTCACATCCATACATGACCACAGGAAAAACCATAGAACTAATATCCAAAAAAGATGTCCTTTTCATTATAGGGGACTGGAATGCAAAAGTAGGAAGTCAAGAAACACCTGGAGTAACAGGCAAATTTGGCCCTGGAATACACAATGAAGCAGGGCAAAGACTAATAGAGTTTTGCCAAGAAAATGCACTGGTCATAACAAACACCCTCTTCCAACAACACAAGAGAAGACTCTATATATGGACATCACCAGATGGTCAACACCATAATCAGATTGATTATATTCTTTGTAGCCAAAGATGGAGAAGCTCTATACAGTCAGCAAAAACAAGACCAGGAGCTGACTGTGGCTCAGACCGTGAACTCCTTATTGCCAAATTCAGACTTAAATTGAAGAAAGTAGGGAAAACCACTAGACCATTCAGGTATGACCTAAATCAAATCCTTTATGATTATACAGATATCAAGAGTGGGTTTTTTTTTTGCTGAACTGACTTAGAATAATTATTCAAACTGGATTTTACAAGGAAGCCCTCTGATAATTCGAGGAGAAGGATCACGAGCCTGAATAAATTTTGGTGAAACAATGCTTTCCCTGCCTCACTTGTGTAACCCAGTGAGCAGGTGCATCTAGTGGGGACTCAGTAGACATTCTCCCTCAGTTCCACTTGCCTTCTGCTCCTACACTTTCCTTTGGAGACAATTATTCCACTTGCCATGTCAGTAAACAAAGGTTATTGCAGCCCAAAGGCCATCATCTACTGCAGCCCCAAGACAGTGTGCCCTGAGGGCAGTTCAAGGAGGAGAAGAAGGTCGGTGTCCTGAGGTGGTACCATGAACCTCACATGGATGACTTCAATAAGACCAGACTCCTGCCTCTTTCCATACAGAGAAAAAGAAAAAGAAAAAATTCTCTGGTGGTCCAGTGATTAAGAATCTACCAGTCAGTGCAAGGGATACAGGTTAGATCCCTGGTCTGGGAAAATCCCACAGGCTGCAGAGCAACTAAGCCCAAGCCCCACAAGCACCGGACTGGGGCCTGGGAGCCGTGACTACTGAAGCACACACACCCTGGCACCATGCTCTGCAATGAGAGAAGCCACCAAAATGAGAAACCAGTGCATTTCTACTAGAGAGTGGCCCCCGCTCGCCACAACAAGAGAAAGGCTGTGCATAGCAAGGAAGACCCAGAACAGCCAAAATAAGTAAATTTTAAAATTAGAGAATAAATAAAATTTAAAATGCATGAAAATTAGTGAGATGTATCATTTTTATTATGTGCAATAATTCTTTGATATTTTCTGAATATTTTAACACCAAATGATCTTATATACTGTAAGGTAAGGTAAATCACCTCAGTCGTGTCTGACTCTGTGCGACCCATCGGGCTCTCCTTATAATTTTCTTTTCCTCCTTGTAACTTTTGAACAGTTCCTTAGAGCTATCTGAGAAGCCACCTTTCTGCCTATACTCTGTAGTCACCAAATAAAACATACTTCTCACCTTTTAGGTTGTGTCTTTGTCATTTGATATGCTCTTCCGAGACCTTTTCCCAACACACATGTCCTGGCCCCACTCACCTGAGTTCCAGGAGTTACATGGAAACTGCCAATGAAAACATTAGCCACTCCCTGAAAGGAGAGAGAGATTTTATTTGGTAGCCGTGTTTAGGACCCAAGCCCAGGAGACAGAATCTCAGTTGCTCTGAGAAAACTGCTCCAAGAAGGCAGGAGGGGGAGTCATGTGATAATATTTGTAAAAAGGGAGAAGGCAGTCTGAACATCAAAGATTGTTGTGGTTCAGTCACTCAGTCTGACTTTGCAATTCCAGGGGATGCTGTAAGAAAAATCAGATTTCAAGTGAAGGAATTTAGCATACTGCATATGGGAAGATGCAAGCCTCTGGGCTCACTGAATTCATTCCTTTCATATGCACCTCAGCTCTCTGGGGCCAAATCCTGTTCCCTTGTTCAACTTAAGGAGTGGTAGATGCCCCAGATGGCTGCTTCTTTCACCCTCTGAGCTCCTCAGAGATCACCATGGGGAGCAGTGACATCTGTTGGATTGGAGGTCTGGGAGCCCTCATTCACATTTGGATGCCAGAAATCTCTGGTGACTGTGTCATTTCTTGTTTATTGAAATGGCAAGAGATGTCTTCATTTCACAAAACTTTCTGTACCTTCTATTCAATAATATTGTGAACCAAAAACTGCTCTAAATATAATGTCTACATCCTAAAGGAAATCAGTCCTGAATATTCATTGGAAGGACTGATGCTGAGGCTGAAACACTAATACTCTGGCCACCTGATGCAAAGAACTGACTCAACTGAAAAGACCCTGATGCTGAGAAAGATTGAAGGCAGTAGAAGGGGACGACAGTGGATGAGATGGTTGGATGGCATCACCGACTCAACAGACATGAGTTTGAGGAATCTCCGGGAGTTAGTGATAGACAGGGAGGCCTGGTGTGCTGCAGGCCGTGGGCTCACAAAGGGTTGGACACAACTGAGCAACTGAACTGAACTGAACTATTAAAAATATCCTTGGAAATCTTTCGACTCAAAATTTTATTGATCTACATATTTTTTTTAAAGAAACAATTCTTGTTCATTTATGGTTAAAATCAGTTTTTAAATCACATTTGTTTTTTGAGTCTTCTAAGCAAGTACAATATTTTTAAATTACCCACATGACTTCTTTTTTTTTTTAATTTTATTTTATTTTTAAACTTTACATAATTGTATTAGTTTTGCCAAATATCAAAATGAATCCGCCACAGGCATACCCACATGACTTCTTAAAAATAGTATATTGCCTCAATTAACTTTAGAGTGTTTTCTATATAAACCACTGTGCAAATATTTATACTCAATGATATTACCGGAAGACACAATTTTTTAAATATTTATTTATTTAATTATTTGGCAGCCCTGGGTCTTAGTCATGCACACAGGATCTTTGATCTTCCTTGTGACCCTGTGTGTGGGTATTGTGTGTGTGTGTGTGCCTGTATATGTTCAGTTTGCTCCAACTCTTTGTGACCCCATGGACTGTAGCCCACCAGGCTCCTCTGTCCATGGAATTTTCTAGGCAGGAGTACTGGAGTAGGGTGTCATTTCCTTCTCCAGGGGTTCTTCCCGACCCAGGGATAGAACCCATGTCTTCGGTGTCTCCTGCATTGGCAGGCAGATTCTTTGCCACTGGGCCACCTGGGAAATCAGAGGGATCATTCAGTTGTGGAATGCAAATACTTAGTTTCAGGACATGAAATCTAGTCTCTTGACCAGAGATTGAACCAGGGCCCACTGCGCTGGGAGCATGGAGTCATACCCACTGGATCACCAGGGAAGTTCCAGGACAGCAAGGTTTATTGAAAATTCTAAAGTATACAGTCCTGATTACAAAACGGATTTTTATTGTGAGGTGCTGTGGCCAGGGAAGCAGGTAGGGATTGAAAGTGGTTGATGCACAGTTTGGGGAAAAGAAACTAGAGACAGAATTAAAGTTTCAAAGATGGAACTGGGGGACTCAAGACTTCTTGGATTAAGAGCCCTGTTCTTTGGGGCCAGGTCACTATTTTTTAGTGTCTCGGCACACAGAAAGTGTCTGTTGTGTATGATACAATCAGTCCTGTGTCCCTGATCACATCTCCCATTGCTATATTTTGCTTTTATTCTTTTCCCATGGGGTTTTTCTCATGGCTTAGCCAGAGCAACAGGTGGCTGACTATTAACCCCTGCACTCTGGTCTGATCTACAAGCAGCTGGCCTAGAGACCTGAGGCTCAGAATGTCTATCACTGAAGATGAATCCAGTCTCTCCTACTCCCTCCCATCCCCTGCCCCCACCCTCACCCCCACCCCCGCACTGGCTACTGGAACAGTCTGGTTGAATCCTGACTCATTGGTAAGCACATGTAATATGTGAGTCCAGTTTCACATCCAGGTTTTTCTTTCCTCTGTTGTAAATAACAGTGGTTGAGTTCAAGGGATGAAGACTCATGCTATTCATGAGGAGGGAAAAGACTGTAAAAAAAAAAAAAAAATATTTGAAGTGCTTACATAATAATGAGCTCTTGTTCAACAACTCCAGAGCCCAGCCCTCAACAGGCAATATCTCCTTTTGTGAAAGTCACTCAGTCATGTCTGACTCTTTGTGACCCCATGCACTATACAGTCCATGGAATTCTCCGGAATACTGGAGAGGTTAGCCTTTCTGTTCTCCAGGGGATCTTCCCAACCCAGGGATTGAACCCATCTGAATTGCAGATGGATTATTTACCAGCTGAGGCTCCAGGGAAGCCTAAAAAATATGGAATGCTTCATGAATTTGTGTTCATCCTTGTGCAGGGGCCATGACAAACTTCTCTGTATCATTACAATTTCAGTATATGTGCTGCCAAAGTGAGAGCAAATATCTCGTTGGATCCTACTAAAAATCCCGTAAACTGTACGCTCATCATTATATTCACTGTGGGGGAACCAAAGATCTGCCTAAGGTCCTCTAAGCCCTATATCCCCTTCCATCAGATCAGAAACAATTGCAGCTTCTGAGTCCTTAGCAAGGAAACTTTTTATTTGTCTCCATTAGTTTAGACACACTGTGAGGGTTAAATTTATGTGTCAACTTCACTGTCTCTTGAGATGCCCAGATCAGGTCAAAGATTAACACTAGGAGAATCTGCAAGGGAACTCCTGGGAGAGATTAGCATTGAAATTAGTAATTGACTCAAGACATCAGCCCTCACCAGTGTGGGTGGGCATCACTTTATCATCTGGGGGCTTGGATGGAACAAAGGCAACTGTTCGCCTTCTCTCTCTTCTTGGCTATGAATACTGGAGCTTCTAGCTCCTGAACCTGGAAACTCCAGTACATACACAAGTGGCTCCCTGGTTCTCAGATCTTTAGTTTTGACTTAGAGCTACACCATCACTTCCATTGCTATTCAACCTTAAGATTAGGTCTGAATTATACCATTAAGATTAGGTCTGGATCATAAGGCAGTTCTATTTACAGATTTTTAAGGAATCTCCACACTGTTCTCCATAGTGGCTGTACTAGTTTGCATTCCCACCAACATTGTAAGAGGGTTCCCTTTTCTCCACACCCTCTCCAGCATTTATTATTTGTAGACTTTTGTATCGCAGCCATTCTGACTGGTGTGAAATGGTACCTCATTGTGGTTTTGATTTGCATTTCTCTGACAATGAGTGATGTTGAGCATCTTTTCATGTGTTTGTTAGCCATCTGTATGTCTTCTTTGGAAAAATGTTTATTTAGTTCTTTGGCCCATTTTTTGATTGCGTCATTTATTTTTCTGGAGTTGAGCTGGAGGAGTTGCTTATATATTTTTGAGATTAGTTGTTTGTCAGTTGCTTCATTTGCTATTATTTTCTCCCATTCTGAAGGCTGTCTTTTCAACTTGCTAATAGCTTCCTTTGATGTGCAGAAGCTTTTAAGGTTAATTAGGTCCCATTTGTTTATTTTTGCTTTTATTTCCAATTTCTGGGAGGTGGGTCATAGAGGATCCTGCTGTGATGTATGTCGGAGAGTGTTTTGCCAATGTCTCCTCTAGGAGTTTTATAGTTTCTGGTCTTACATTGAGATCTTTAATCCATTTTGAGTTTATTTTTGTGTATGGTGTTAGAAAGTGTTCTAGTTTCATTCTTTTACAAGTGGTTGACCAGATTTCCCAGCACCACTTGTTAAAGAGATTGTCTTTAATCCATTGTATATTCTTGCCTCCTTTGTCAAAGATAAGGTGTCCATATGTGCGTGGATTTATGTCTGGGCTTTCTATTTTGTTCCTTTGATCTATATTTCTGTCTTTGTGCCAGTACCATACTGTCTTGATAACTGTGGCTTTGTAGTAGAGCCTGAAGTCAGGCAGGTTGATTCCTCCAGTTCCATTCTTCTTTCTCAAGATCACTTTGGCTATTCGAGGTTTTTTGTATTTCCATACAAATTGTGAAATTATTTGTTCTAGCTCTGTGAAGAATACTGTTGGTAGCTTGATAGGGATTGCATTGAATCTATAAATTGCTTTGGGTAGTATACTCATTTTCACTATATTGATTCTTCCAATGATCCAGCAATCCCACTGCTGGGCATAAACACTGAGGAAACCAGAAGGGAAAGAGACACGTGTACCCCAATGTTCATCGCAGCACTGTTTATAATAGCCAGGACATGGAAGCAACCTAGATGTCCATCAGCAGATGAATGGATAAGAAAGCAGTGGTACATATACACAATGGAGTATTACTCAGCCATTAAAAAGAAAACATTTGTATCAGTTCTAATGAGGTGGTTGAAACTGGAGCCTCTTATACAGAGTGAAGTAAGCCATAAGGAAAAACACCAATACAGTATACTAATGCATATATATGGAATTTAGAAAGATGGTAACAATAACCCTGTGTACGAGAGAGCAAAAGAGACACTGATGTATAGAACAGTCTTATGGACTCTGTGGGAGAGGGAGAGGGTGGGAAGATTTGGGAGAATGGCATTGAAACATGTAAAATATCATGTATGAAACGAGATGCCAGTCCAGGATCGATGCACGATACTGGATGCTTGGGGCTAGTGCACTGGGACGACCCAGAGGGATGGTATGGGGAGGGAGGAGGGAGGAGGGTTCAGGATGGGGAACACATGTATACCTGTGGCGGATTCATTTTGATATTTGGCAAAACTAATACAATTATGTAAAGTTTAAAAATAAAAAAATAAAAAAAAATTAGGTCTGAATTATACCATTAAGTCAGAGAAGGCAATGGCACCCCACTCTAGTACTTTTGCCTAGAAAATCCTATGGACGGAGGAGCCTGATAGGCTGCAGTCCATGGGGTCGTGAAGAGTCGCACACGAGTGAGCGACTTCATTTTCACTTTCGTGCATTGGAGAAGGAAATGGCAACCCACTCCGGTGTTCCTGCCTGGAGAATCCCAGGGAAGGGGAAGCCTGGTGGGCTGCCGTCTATGGTGTTGCACAGAGTCGGACACGACTGAAGTGACTTAGCAGCAGTAGCAGGATACCATTAAGAACAGAGTGCAGCGGCTGCGGTGGCGCACAGAGCACGGTGGAGAGAAGCTACCCCCACGTCTGAGGTCAGGGGCAGAAGCCAGGAGGACCCCATGCAAAGGGGCGGTGACCAAGAGGAGCTACCCCAAGTCCGAGGTCAGGGGCGGCGGCCGAGAACGCCAGGCTGCGACACCGCAGGAGCAGCTGAGAGGATTTACCCTGCGTCCGAGGTCAGGGGCAGCGGCTGGGAGGAGCTACCTCACGTTGAGGTCAGGGGTGGCGGCCGGGAGGAGCTACCCCAAGTCCGAGGTCAGGGGCAGCGGCCAAGAATGCCAAGCTGCGACAGCACAAAAGCGGAGAGGAGCTACAGCCTCACGAGGCCAGGGGCGGCGGCAGGGAGGAGCTACCCCCATGCCCAAGGCCACGGGTGGCAGGGGGGAGGAGCAACCCCACGTCCAAGGAGCGGTGGCTGCGCGGGCCCAGGAGGGCCTAGAGGAGCTATTACACGTCACGGTCAGGAGGGGCGACGGTGAGTAGATACTCCTCGTTTTAGAAAAGGCAGAGGAACCAGAGATCAAATTGCCAACATCCGCTGGATCATGGAAAAAGCAAGAGAGTTCCAGAAAAATATCTATTTCTGCTTTATTGGGTATGCCAAAGTTTTTGACTGTGTGGATCACAGTAAACTGTGGACAAGTATGAAAGTGATGGGGATAACAGACCACATGACCTACCTCTTGAGAAATCTGTATGCAGGTCAAGAAGCAACAGTTAAAACTGGACATGGAACAACAGACTGGTTCCAAATAGGAAAAGGAGTACGTCAAGGCTGTATACTGTCACCCCGCTTATTTAAATTCTATGAAGAGTACATCGTGAGAAACGCTGGACTGGAAGAAACACAAGCTGGAATCAAGACTGCCAGGAGAAATATCAATAACCTCAGATATACAGTTAACACCACCCTTATGGCAGAAAGTGAAGAGGAACTAAAAAGCCTCTTGATGAAAGTGAAAGTGGAGAGTGAAAAAGTTGGCTTAAAGCTCAACATTCATAAAACGAAGATCATGGCATCCGGTCCCATCACTTCATGGGAAATAGATGGGGAAACACTAGAAACAGTGTCAGACTTTATTTTGGGGGGCTCCAAAATCACTGCAGATGGTGACTGCAGCCATGAAATTAAAAGACACTCGTTGGAAGGAAAGTTATGACCAACCTAGATAGCATATTCAAAAGCAGAGACATTACTTTGCCAACAAAGGTTCATCTAGTCAAGGCTATGGTTTTTCCTGTGGTCGTGTATGGATGTAGAGTTGGACTGTGAAGAAAGCTGAGGGCCAAAGAATTGATGCTTTTGAACTGTGGTGTTGGAAAAGACCCTTGCAAGTCTCTTGGACTGCAAGGAGATCCAACCAGTCCATTCTGAAGGAGATCAGCCCTGGGATTTCTTTGGAAGGAATGATGCTGAAGTTGAAACTCCAGTACTTTGGCCACCTCATGCGAAGAGCTGACTCATTGGAAAAGACTCTGATGCTGGGAGGGATTGGGGGCAGGAGGAGAAGGGGACAACAGAGGATGAGATGGCTGGATGGCATCACTGACTCGATGGACATGAGTCTGAGTGAAATCCGGGAGTTGGTGATGGACAGGGAGGCCTGGTGTGCTGTCATTCATGGGGTCACAAAGAGTTGGACACGACTGAGTGACTGAACTGAACTGAAGTGAATACCACTAAGATTAGGTCTGAATTATACCACAGCCTTTTCTAGTTCTCTAGGCAACAGATAGAAGATGGTGGGACTATGAGTTCAGTTGAGTCATTCAGTCGTGTCCAGTTCTTTGAAACTCCATGGACTGCTGCACGCCAGGCTTCCCTGTCCATCATCAACTCCCAGAACCTACTCACTTATGTCCATCGAGTTGGTGATGGGATCCAACTATCTCATCTTCTGTCATTCTCTTCTCCTCCTGCCTTCAATCTTTTGCAGCATCAGGGTCTTTTCCAAGGAGTCAGTTCTGTGCATCAGTGGCCAAAGTATTGGAGCTTCAGCTTGAGCATCAGTCTTTTCAATGAATATTCAGGACTGATCTCCTTTAGATGGACTGGTGGATCTTCTTGCAGTCCAAGGGACTCTCAAGAGTCTTCTTGAGACTCTACAGTGGGACTATAGAGTCTGTAATCATGTCAGCTTCTTCTGAAACTATGTATGTGTCTGTACCAGGTGAATCTTGAACAACACATGGTTCAACTGCTCAGGGTCACATAGACAAAGATTTATTTTTTTAACAGTAGTTAAAAAAATCATATGTAGTTGACTGAATCTGAGGATGATGAACAGAGGATAGGGAGAGGTGACTGTGAGTTATATGTAATACATAACATATATTTCTTTTCCATTTGAACATTCTGATGTCCAGACAAGCTACCCTTGACGTTTCTAATAGGGAGAGACTGGAACTGTAATGGAAACTAACAACCTATTCTGATATGATCAACCACCCAAACTGATATAAATCTAGAATGTGGTATGGAAATAAAATCCATGTCAAAATTTTTTTTTTTTTTTTTTTACATTTTAGCATTTTACTAAAAAGACTTTGAATGTCTGGTCACAACTCAATTATATCTCCTCCTATATCATTCTTATAATCACTCCTATATCACTTCTATATACCACTCCTATAATTGATTGTTATCGATTATAACTCCTCCTCCCTGACAGGCATGGAACAGTGAGAACCAGTCTCAGTCTTGTTGGCAGTGTGCAAAACTTAACAGAACTGAGGACCTCGCCTTTGACAGAGAAGGACACACAAAGGCAAGAAACTGACTTATACACCGACTGATAGAAGCATGAAGAATACCGATGCCCAAGGTCATGGCCTGAGTCAGCAGGGAGAGCCCTGCAGAGAGCTCTTCATTCCAATAGTTCATCGGATGCTGTGTTACCCTCTGTGTGTATTAATCCACTGAACAGCCAAAGAAACCAGCAAGGAGGTAAGAGTTGCCCCAGGAGGCTTACATTACATGGTGGCTCAGATGGCAAAGAATTTACCTATACTGCAGGAGACCGGGGTTCAAGCCCTGGATCGGGAAGGTCCCCTGGAGAAGGCAATCGTTACCCATTCCAATTTTCTTCTCTGGAGAATCCCATGAACAGAAAAGGCTACTCTTTAGGGGTCTTAAAGAGTTGGACACAATGGAATGACTAAGCATGTATGCACACACACACAGAACAATATATCATGGAGGACAGCAGTTGGTTTTCCATGAGCGTCTCTTTATTTACTTATCTTTTAATTCATTTTTATTGAGTAGATTTGCATTACAATGTTATGTTAGTTTGTTGCTTAACAACGAAATAAGTCATATCAATCTGTTTATCCACTCTCGTTTTAGATTTCCTTCCTGTTTAGATCACCAAGAAGATAACTTTCTTCCTGACAGTTTCTTTACAACTATCTTCCCAAGGATAATTGCAACATGTGGGTGTCCAGCTCGTATCCAGGTGTCAGATTCTAGAAGCACATGTCCATGCCAGTCCGACCCCTCCCACAGTCTACATTTCCACAGTAACCCCCCCCCCCCCACCCAGCCGAGGATCACTGTTCCTTTTCACTTCCACATTGAGCACATGTCTGAAACCATGCTGTTTTCCCTCCACGATATCCCCATGTTTTAGATTTCAGTTTCCAAGCACACAGAAGAAAGCTCCTGATGGAGCCAATGCTCTAGGCAGGGACAGTATACCTGTGTAATATGGGCACCACGTGATGCCCTCACCACAGGGAGGAAAGGGCTGAAGCTAAGCCACAGGCCCTGGGACATCCTGAGGCTCTCAGAATCTCCAACAGCTGAGCCCGAAGCTCAGCAAGTCTCGCTTCCAGGAAAATACCCTGAGGTCTGTCACTTTCCTGAGCGGCAGGATGACGCTCTTGCATTAAACGGGGCAGCCCAGTGGGGTGTCGGATCAGCTTCTCCATGACAGCCTGGACAGGAGGTTTCCCACCCAGACTGAAGTACCTGAGCTGGGAGCAATGGCTCAGGGCAGACAAGATGGCCTCCACCCGGGAGTCCTTGATCCCACACAGACCTAAGTCCAGTCAGTCCTGCAGGGTGGCTGCAACTTTCTCCAGCAGAACGTGGAGGACCTCAGGTCTAAAGTTAGTCATGGTGACCCCACTCAGAACCAGGCCCTTTAGCTGACTGATGTTTGGGCTCTGGGAATGGTGGGTAGAGCCTGATTCTGTCAGCCAGCAGTTGCTTATTGACAGGTTGTTCAAGGGGGACGCCAGGCACCTGGGGAGAAACCAAATAATTAGTTCTTGGAAACTGGAGTGCTAGGTTGCACACACGCAATAGACAAATGGTTTGTACAGAACTAACATTGGTCTGACCATCAATTCAGGGTCAATACACTGATTGTCATGTCTCATGCTAGGCTGAGTACTGTCACCTTCACTGCAGGGTTAAATCATGTCACAGAATCTGGAAGGTACACCTCCTCATCTCTCAAGTAGAGTCAACACACCTCACTTCCTATGAGGATGAACGAAGTTTATGGAATCACTAGAACAGTGAGAGCCAGAGTCTCCATCGAGTCTGGACATCACTGAATATTAGTGTTGGGAGATGAGATTTAAAAATGATTCCAGTTAAGCCTTCAGTTGAGGTTGAGTTCTAGATGCCTATATCTCTGGCCAGGGCGGCTCTAGCAAGACATGCATAAGGAACCAACTTACACAAGATCCCACAACATGAAATGCGATGCCAGATCAAAGGGGCTTACATACATCCCTGCATCGTCTTCAACTTTCTATCACTTTTTATTATCCTTTTCTTTCAGCTTGATTAACATCATCTCCAGAATCATGCTTTTCCCACATGTTAATTAACAGGTCCACTGTGGGTACAAACCTGTGGAGCATAGAGCTTCTCTTCAAGAATGCTTGGATCTGACGCAGTTTCCTCATTTCAATGTCATTTCTAGCTTACTTAATTTTATCATTTCAACATAGACACCTCCACAAAAGGAGGGAATTACAAATGCTGGGATGCAAACATCCCAGTCAATCCTCTGTATCTCCCCAGCCAGGTATCTCACAAGAGCCACGAGACCAGTTCAGCCCCCTACCCCCTACATTTGTGTGGTTATGGGATGCCACGCTTTAGGAGAATGCAAGAAAGGAGAGGGTACTTTTGAAATTCTAGGGTTGTGTTCAGTGTTACCCAGCTCGTGGTCCACTCTCACCTGAGCATGTGGTTCAGGCATCCTTCAGGGAGGGAGGGAGACTCCAGATGGAGATCCAGGAGGTGGCCCAGCCTCAGGAACTGAGACGTAATTTGGACAAAGTGATCCTGCTCCTGCTTCGTAAAGGCAGTCAGGTGGATGGGAGAGAGGCAGAGTCTCTGCAAATTATTCATCTTTCCCAGAACAGGAGCAAACGTGGCCAGCATGGACAGATGCCAGGGCCGATTCCCACTCACCTGGACACATCCAGCTGCACCATGCTCAGGAACTTCACAGTGCCATCCACGGGCATAGAGACAGTCTTCAGCTTCTTGCTGCACAGGTGGATGGAGGATTTACTCTGCTGCACCCACCTGAGGATGTAGGTGAGGAAGTTGTCCAGGGGCCTTTTCTCCAGGCAAAAATTTATAAAAACCTTCAGTGGAGCCAAGTGCTGCTTTGTGGTTGAGCTCTGCTCAGCCACTGGTGCCGTTTGTGAGCCTGAGCACCAGACCACATGATCCAGAAGTTCTGGCCAGTATGTCGTAAATCCAGGACCCTCAGTTTGCACCTCGTAGGGAAAGGAGACTAATTGGGATGCATTCAAATCCTCACAGAATTAAAAAAAAAACAAAAAACAAAAACAGCCTCATAATTTGACAACATCCTGCCCACCTCTGCTATAACTTAACATTCCGGATGTCGTCTGCTGCCTTGATCCCTACCTCTCTGCCTCACTTTCCTCCATCTCCCTTTGCCCTCTTATCCTTCCTATTTTTCCACTTTAGTAACTGATGCATGACTTTGAGGAGGTAGGGAATGTTCTTTCAGGCTCTCATTCACTAAAGGCACTCATATGCTTCCAGAAGCTATTTCCCTTAGCATGCAAAGGCTTCTTCATTGCCATCTTCAGAATCCTCTCCATCCATTTGCCCTCAACCCAGCAGTCTCCTCTGGGACACCCAGGATTTTGTCAGGGTGCCTTGATCACACTCACCTGGAATGAACCTTCTGGGTCAGCAGGACATCAAGTGCTTCCAGAACTGCTTGTAAGGGCCCCACATGAGGCAGGGAAATGAGGCTCCCCAGAGGCAGGCAGAAAAGGGGAAAGGCTTGCACCATGGCCTCAGGGTCTCGATGTGTCTCTCATAGAATGCCTCCATAAAGAGGGGTGGGAAGAGCTCCCTGGGCAGATCCTCCAAAGCAGAAAAGACCAAAGCGTCATTCCTCAGCAGGTGCTTTCCTGCCAGATCCAGGAGTCTGGGTGGATTCCAGACATTAGTCCTGACTCTACAAGAAACGGAGTCCTGTGGAAACCGCCAAGGAACAAGGCATCCATGTCAGGCCAAGCAGCAGCACACCTAAGACAATCTCCCAACCTTTCAGAAGGACCTACTAGGTCCAAGGTCACTGCTCTGGCAGGGGTGGAAGTGCCTCAGTTAGCTCATATGACACTCTGGCCAAAGAGGAAAAAAGACAATCACTAGCCTGTTCAGTTCCACCCATTGCTTTACATGATGCAGGTCCCCCTAGAAAGTGGGTACCTAGAAGCCTGAGAGTTCACTCCAGTCTTTGTTTGGGGAAGAGCTGCACATCATCCTTAGAGCCCTACATTAATGGGCAGATGAGAGTCATGTGGACCAGCACAGCCGCTAACCTCAGTTACCCCCAACATGAATGCCATTGTGTCAGAATATCTTAAATTTCATGAAATAAAATTCTAAATGGATGTTTTTCATTAAAAATATCTCCTTGGTAACTGCTAAGTCACTTCAGTTGTGTCCAACTCTGTGCGACCCCAGAGACGGCAGCCCACCAGGCTCCCACGTCCTTGGGACTCTCCAGCCAAGAACACTGGAGAGGGTTGCCATTTCCTTCTCCAATGCATGAAAGTGAAAAGTGAAAGGGAAGTTGCTCAGTCATGTCTGACTCTTAGTGACCCCATGGACTGCAGCCTACCAGGCTCCTCCATCCATGGGATTTTCCAGGCAAGAGTACCAGCTAATGCACAAATCAAAATGTTTGAGATTCAGGCAAAAATACTCTGCTAGGCAAAATCAAGGCATGAAATGTGTTCATGTGAGAGAAATGTTTTTTTTTTTTTTTTTTAAACTCTTACTACATCCAGAGATACAGGCCACCCTTCAAGGTTAGCTAGTCAATGGTAAAAAACGGTTCCTCATATGAGGGAAGTGACTTCCTGCTCTCATGTGTCTGGAAGGTGCTCAGACCTCAGACGCATGGAGAACCCAGATGGTGTCTCCAGAATATGAAGATTCTGCATCTCTTCTCCAGTGCCTCAGACTTTTATACAACATTTATTCACATCATCCCTCTGTCCCACTACTAACCCAGTCAGAAAGGGATACATGTATAGATTACTGAGTACCTGTTGGATTTATCCTGATTGGATTATCACGTTTCTCTAGGTTAGTTGACTGAATCTGATACACATTCAGGAGGCAGAGAAAGATGGGGTGGCTGGATCACCAAGGACCTGTTCACTGATTCACAAACACACTATTTGGGGTGATATTAAGGTAGTGAAGGAGGGCTGCCCTGTGGCTCATCAGTAAATAATCTGATGGCAGTGAAGGGATCGGGGTTTGATCCATGGTCGGGGAAGATAGCCCAAGTCGAGGAGCAATGAACCTGGAGCCCCACAACTACTGAACATGTGCTCTAGAGCTGGGAGCGAAACCACTGAAAGTGACGCCCTCTAGAGCCCACTCTACAGCACAGAGGGTGCTGCAGGGAGGGGCCCAGGCCCCTCAACCAGAGGGCACCCCTCTCGCCTCAACTAGAGAAAAGTGTACTCAGCACTAAAGACCTCGGGCAGTCAAAAATAAATAAAAATTTTTTTTTTTAAGGTAGTAAAGGAGAGTGGCTCAGAGCAGACAGTCATCTTAGTGTTTTTTCCTCAAAAATTTGGGATCAGCACAGCAAACTGCATGCAAAGATTCAAGGTAAGATGTGAGAAGAGGAAGAAGTAAAAATTCTGTCATCAACTTTTCCCAAGACCAAAAGGCTCAGAAGGTGGGCCCCGAGGGGCGTTTTGAGAACTTGGAGTCAGAGAAGAAATCAACATGGGCCATTCCCAAACAGTCATGCAGAGGCAGCTGCTACCAGGAGACATATACCTATTTCTTTATGTGTTTTTCTCACTAAGGACATTTTTCAAAAGGCAAATTTCCCCAGCCGTTTCTCCAGAATCTTAGAAGCCAAACCATAATTTTATTGGCCCCTTTCCAGTGTATTTACATCACTACTCAAACTTAGCTTGGTCACAAATTCTGACCAAGGTTATGGAATTAGGCAGATAAATAAAATTCTGTTATTTTCTTCATAAGTACCCACACCTTTTCTGCACTAAGTACAGAAGCTCTCCTTGGTGTCTAACATTTCTGCTACATTCAGGGATGACACCCACTTTGGGCTGCATCACGCAAAGATACCTTTGAAGTTTAAGGTCATACATAAAGGGAGACGCTTTCCCCATCTCCAAGAGTTTCCCATGCCGCTCTCCCAGCCCATTTATTTGATGCCCAAGCAATTCTTACATACCACTAGCTACCAAGGTGACGACTCTGCTAAGGGTGTCCTCCCACTTGGTCTCTTTGGGGATGATCCCTTTCACCATATTTCTACCATGGGTATGAATAGCCTTAGCATAAGAAAGGGTTTAAGGGATTCAACTCAGTAGGTGTTTTAAATCCCAGGTCAGCAATCCCTTTTGTTAATAACATGCAATTGAGTGAGATTAGTAACAATAATAAGCATAAATATGTCTGTTACTGAACAGAAACTGAGTGAGCCACCATGTGGGCACTTCTTATTCACTCCTTCAGATAACCTTCAGGGAAAAGGTAAACTTTACTTATATTTTTGCCCATTCTAGGATGGTGAACCAAGGTCACTGCTCAGTTCAGTTTGGTTCAGTCGCTCAGTCATTTCTGACTCTTTGCAACCCCATGAACCGCAGCATGCCAGGCCTCCCTGTCCATCATCAAATCCCAGAGTCCATCCAAATCCATGTGAAATTTTAATTGAGGAGAGACCTCAAATCACAGAAATCTTGAAATTTAAAGATTGAAATTCACCAGAGTAAACAGCAAAACTTTTTGTTGAGTGTATAAAGAATACTTCAGTTCAGTTCAGTTGCTCAGCCATGTCCAACTCTTTGCGACCCCATGTATCGCAGCACGCGAGGTTTCCCTCTCCATCACCAACTCCCAGTTTCCACCCAAACCCATGTCCACAGAGTCAATGATGCCATCCAACCATCTCATCCTCTGTTTTCCCCTTCTCCTCCTGCCCTCAATCTTTCCAGCATCAGGGTCTTTTCCAATGAGTCAGCTCTTCCCATCAGGTGGCCTAAGTACTGGAGTTTCAGCCTCAACATCAGTCCTTCCAGTGAACACCCAGGACTGATCTCCTTTAGGATGGACTGGTTGGATTTCCTTGCAGTCTAAGGGACTCTCAAGAGTATTCTCCAACACCACAGTTCAAAAGCATCAATTCTTCAGCACTCAGCTTTCTTTATAGTCCAACTCTCACATCCATACATGACCACTGGAAAAACATAGCCTTGACTAGACAGATCTTTGTTGGCAAAGTAATGTCTCTGCTTTTTAATATGCTGTCTAGGTTGGTCATAACTTTCCTTCCAAGAAGTAAGCGTCTTTTAATTTCATTGCTGCAATTGCCATCTGAAGTGATTTTGGAGCCCAGAAAAATAAAGTCAACCACTGTTTCCACTGTTTCCCCATCTTTCTGCCATGAAGTAATGGGACCACGGATAACATGATCTTAGTTTTCTGAAGGTTGAGCTTTAAGCCAACAAGAAAAAGAAAATTGTATTTAAAATTCTTTTAGTTAATCTAATCTTCAGTTTCAAAATAATAGTACATTACTACCACGTGATCTAATAAGAGTCATAAATACCACACTATCCAGCAAATCCATTTCTGAGGATTTATGGAAGAAAACAAAAAGACTAACCTGAAAAGATACATGCACCCCAATGTTCATTCTAGTGAATATGATTCTGTGTCCATTTATTGGAAGTTAGTCCGAGATGCAGGTGTATGTCTTGAAGGAGTCAAGGGGTAAACTGCTGCCTATGTTTCTAAGATTCAAATCACAGATTTCTTCTGGTGTCCAGGATCATTTCCTCCAGGTAGCATCAACTGAAAGGCAGGTCTGGCTGCCCACTGCTTGAAAGTCTACTCCAAAGATGAGGTTGGTCTAAAGGAAAGTCCGCTTTACTTTGGAGACCAGCAATTGTCAGAGAGGGTCCACATGTCCAAATTTCCACTCCCCACTGATAATTTGAGGGTGAGGATTTTTAAATGGGGAGTTTAGGGTGTGTAGGAGAAAGGAAAGGGCTCCACGCAGAAATAGCACAGTCAGCTCCAACAGTCATCTTGAAATTGGTCATGAGGTTGTCTGACTAGCATCATTTGATTGTTTTAAGTACAGTTAATTTTCAAGTCTAGAGTCATTTATATTTTTCCAGTTTCTCTGAGGCCAGTTCTTGGAATTGTGTCGGTTACGGCATGGACAGTCTGGTTGTCATGCAGTTAACTTCTGTCAGGCGGGGCTTCTAGATTCTACAAAACAGGTCAAAGCATATGGCTCAGAATATTATGCATAGTCTTTGGAGAGGAATTAAAGGTTCTTGACTTTGCTTAATGACTAAATTATTATTATTTTATCTTGTTTGACTGTTTTTCCTTTGTATCTGGGTTTTCTCACTTCTTACATTACATGTATCCTTTGACTAAAGTTTTTCTACAGGCAAAAGACAGGCTAAGGACGTTGCAGGTGGAGGGAGGAAGGAGCATAGGGTTCTGCTCTATTTCAGGGGTAGGTGAGAGAGGTAAGTACCTCTGAGAGTCAGGACAGTGGAGTCAGACAAGAGAAAAATTAGAAAGATTCTCTAAGAATTGTGCAAATTTATCTGATGTTTGTGCAGTTATAATGTAATATGAGATAAAGATTTTGATGGAAACTTCTCAAGTGACTGTCTGTCATTTGTAAATACATTGATACAAAAGAGAAACTCTTAAAGGAATCTCTTTGCAGGGATGAGTAAGTGCTGCTGTCCATGTGCCAACTTATGAACCCAAAACTTGGTCCAGAAGCCATCAGGGACGGATGGGCTGGCTCAACCACTTTCAAGATGAGTTTGGTCCATTGGTGTAACCACACACTGGGGTCTTTAAACAATGATTCTGTATTGTCAATCTTAACCTCTTTACCAATCTTCAATTTAAATATTTAAAATCATATTTCTACCAAGATAATATGGACAAATCTACCTGAAAGTTGGTGAAATGATAATGGGATTCAAGCCTATTATACATTTTTTTTGTATAATGAGAGACGACTCTGAAAGAAAGTTTCCTTAAGAACTGGAATTATTCTTAGATATGTCAATTGCTCATGTGCATGAGTCTTGTGCATGCTCAGTCCCTTCAGTCATTTGCCACTCAGTCTTTGCCATCCCATGGACTGTAGCCCAGCAGGCTCCTCTATCCATGGGAATCTCCATGTGAGAATGCTGCAGTGGGTTGCTTTGCCCTCCTGCAGGGGATCTCCCAGACCCAGTAATCAAACATGTGTCTCCTGTGACTCCTGCACTGCAGGCAGATTCTTTACCTCTGAACCACCAGGGAAGCCCCAGAGTCACAGAGAACTATAAATTAGTTCAGGACATTTCAATTACAAGTTATATGCAAATAGAAATTATGATAGGGTACCTTACAGTTAAAAAAATTTCCCCTAAACATTCTTGGAAGTTAAATTTGTTGGTTGGTGATGTCATCCACCTTCTCGTCCTCTGTCGCCCCCTTCTCCTTCTGCCTTCAATCTTTCCCAGCACTAGGGACTTTTCCAATGAGTTGTCTGTTCGAATCAAGTGGCCAAAGTACTGGAACTTCAGCTTCAGCATGAGTCTTTCCAGTGAATATTCAGGACTGATTTCCTTTAGGATAGACTGGTTTGATCTCCTTGCATTTCAACGGAGGAAGTTTAGGCCTTAAAAATTGTGGTTCTCCAGGAGCTCACAAAATTTCCCAGGGTGCAGAAAGCCCTGTGATACCAAGGAATCCTGGCAGCTTCTAAAGGGACTTGGACCCAGGAGGGAGGTGATCTCGTACCTGCCCAAGGCCAATCTGCCCACAGTGGTGCTGGGCCCCAGTAGACTCGGCCCTGGACTCAAGGGGTGGCTACCCGCTGGGACCTTCCTTCAGGGTAGGAAGGGACCTTGCAGACCTTTGAGATGGCAACACTCGGTTCTGTGTTCTCGTCCCTGCCTCTGTAGGCACTGAAACTCTGACAGTCCAATGTGGTTTTGTCCAGAGAGGGAGCTTTACCCTGAAGCCCCAGACCGGCTCGTGTACCTGGCACATCTGGGAAAGCAGGGGTGAGGCTCTGCTCAGCCCAGAGTCCCCCCACCGGAGGATGTGCAGGAGGGGGCAGGGGAGGGGGGCTGCAGGGGTCCCAGAGATGCTCTTTACACTCAGAGTCTGTGCCCCTCACCTCCAGGGCCGGCACCTCCAGGGGAACCAGTGGGCTCCACTCCTGGATAGAGGGGACAGAATAACTAGGAAGGGTTTCAGGACTGAAAGTTCAAGAACTCCTGCCCTTCATTGAAAGACAAGCTGCAGACAAGGAGAGGGGAGACCGAGAATCCTGAGAGCTGAGTCCCTGACTCCTGCTTTCCTCCTGCTGCTGCCCCACACCTGTCCTTCCACAGGGTAAGGATCAGAAGTGCAGGCTGGGCAGGTTCTGAGAAGGAAGGTCTAATGAAGTAGAGCACTGGGTCGTGCTGGCAAAAATGCAGAAATATCTCTGCGGCTGAGTTGCTAGACTCCTGGCTTCAATTTCGTTTCTAGGGGAAAGGGAGAAGCTGTCTGACCATCAGTGAGCAGCGCCTCCCTCTCTTTTCTGTGAGTTTTTCAGTCAAAAGATATGTTTAGATTTACCAGGAGGATAGAAATCCACTTAACATTTTGTGGGTGTGAATGAACTGTGGGTCAGTCATTTTAGAAGCACTAAATCTAATCTTAAATTAGATCTTTTATGATTGCAGTTTTATTCCCAGTTCATGACTGGGTAGATGAGGCAACAAATACAGATTTATAATTTTAACAAATGCCATCTGCTTCTATTAGAAAATTCAGACTTTGAACTTATATTGATCTAGTATTTGTATTTTTCTGCATCTGTTTTTAAAACTTTTCATTTTGTATTGGCATATAGCTGAATAGCAATGTGGTAAGCCTTTTCTGGTGATCTAGTGGTTAAGAATACCCCTGCCAGTGTAGGGGACATGGGTTCGCTCCCGGGTCTGGGAAGATCCCACAGGCCGTAATGCAACTGAGCCCATGTGCCACAGCTGTGGAGCCAAAGAGCTGGAGCCCATGTCTGCAACAAGAGAAGCCACCCCAATGAGAAGCCCACACACTGCAAGGAAGAGGAGCCCCACTTCCTGGGCTAGAGAAAGCCCTTGGTCACCAATGAAGACCTAGTGCAGCCAAAAACAAAAAACAAGTAATCATAGAAATATGAAACGAGTCGCCAGTCCAGGTCCGATGCACGATACTGGATGCTTTGGGCTGGTGCACTGGGATGACCCAGAGGGATGGTACAGGGAGGGAGGAAGGAGGAGGGTTCAGGATGGGGAACACGTGTATACCTGTGGCAGATTCATGTTGATATATAGCAAAACCAATACAATATTGTAAAGTTAAAAATAACATAAAATTAAAAAAATTAAAGGAACAAAAAGGATTAATCCTACGGACTTGAGAAAAAATTTCAGGTATATTAGTCATGATTGTTACCTTTTAAAAATGCTCTTGTAATATTTGGGCATCATTTGGGCTGTTATAATTTTAATGGTTAATTTTAATAAATTATTTGGCTGTTACTTAAAAAAAAAAAAAAGAAAGAAATACTGTGATAGTTTCAGGTGCGCAGTAAAGGGACTCAGCCCCACAAAAACGTGTGTCCATTCTCCTCAAACCTCCCTTCCATCCGTGCGGCCACATGACACTGGGCAGAGCTCCATGTGCTGTACAGTAGGTTCCCTGTCTGTACATTTATAAAGAATCAAATATTTCCCTAAGACATCAAGGAGTAAGATGAACTCTCAAAACTCATCCCTTTTCATATATAAGAACACAACTACTTCTGTGATACTAATAGCACATGAGAGCCAAAAATGAATATTTTTCATTTTCAGCCAAGAATATTTAGAAAAGTTTAATGAGATGATGATGGTTTACACTCATTTTCAAATATATGAATAAACCAAAATATTAAAAGTAATGTCATTCTGCTACATAAAAATTCCCAGTTTACTAACCTATGGACTAAAATGCTTATACAAAACACCTGTTTAATACAATCACATAACATAATGCAAAAAAACCCAAGTCTATGGTAAGAACATGATTCCTTACAATCTTCAGCATGAGGAATGGGTTGGGACAGAAACCAGAAGAAATTTAGATGCAGCCTGGAAAATTAGTGCCATTGAGTTTTAAGGAAAAGCTAACTCAAATGGAGCAGTTTTAAATTTTAATTTATAATTTTTGAAATCAGTAAGAAAAATCTCACTGATAACTCAAAGGATAAATATATAGAGAGAAATGCTGCTGCCCACATGCCCATTCTTGCTTCCAAGATAAGGAAAGGCCAGGTCCTCACTTCAGAGAGAAGGGATAGAGACAATTGTCTTAAAGGCAAGTCTCCTACTTCCAGTCAAACAGATCTTCCCTCCCCAGCTCACTGCCTGAGTCCTGAAGGACAAGGTCACAGAGAAGGGGCTCACAGACCCCTGGAGCCCCTCACACGTCTGGCCCGCAGAGGGTGAGGAGAGCAAACCTTCCCAGTTCAGGGAGCTCAGTCTAGTCCAGGGTGCCCTGGAGCCCAGTCAGCTCAGGATTTATTCCACGAGGGGTCATTGCATTGACTTTCTCTTGAGGTGAACGTGGGGTAGATGGAGAGGGCAGAAATTACAGCACAAGATGCCTTCTTTCCAATAGGTCCGACTTTGTATGAAGAGGGAGGGAAAGAAGGAAGACAATGAAGAGGCAATAGAGAGAAAGGCCCATGGACTTTTGCTGGGAAGTTCTTTGTCCCTTCAGGTTGTGAACTAAACTCAGTTGGAATCCGACTCAGAGGAGTTTCCGGAGGATGATGAGCTGGAGCTGCGGTCCTCTGGCTCAGAATATCCATCTTCATCCTCAATGCTGGGCGCTGAGGAGCGGCTGCCTTCCTCCTCTTCCTCATTTTCCTCTGATCTCCCTGAGGTAGGAGAAAGTTCTCCAGTCATGTCCGATGATGCTAACTCTGCCACCTGAAGCCCCGGGTCCTCTCTAAGCCTTCCTTGCAGATTCCCTGATGATGGGGACTGCAGACCCATCCTTCTAATCTTGGGGTTTGGGCCCCCCATCACGCTCATGTTCTTATGCTTAGCACAGGTCGCCTCTCTGTAAGCAGCATATTCTTCAGGAGACAGAGTCCTGAGCCAGAGATCAAGGTCCACCTTGTACTGTGTCTGCAGTTCCTCTGCCTGCTTCTTATAAAGCTCCTTCTGGTCCTGGGGGACCCGCTGCCAGCATATACTGATCTCCACCATGCGCTACCTCGGGGGCACCACTTTCAGCTCCCTGCTCGACCAGAGATCCTGGTGGAACTTGTGATAGCCATTCATTGGGGGCTTCTTGGGTTCTCCTTGGAATTTCCATTTCATGGGTAAATGGTTTTCTGGGGGAGGCTTCACTTTTTGCACATTTTCCTGAAACTTCTTTGGCACTTTGCTTTGACTTCCTTTGGGGACATCAGGTTTCTTGGAGTTCTGGACTAGTTCAGGGTGCTGTTCTCTGAACAGAGCCATTTTCTCCTGAAACTCCTGTTTCTCTTTCTGGAAATCTTGACTGTATTTCAGCTTGAGCTTTTCGGGTAGCTTCTTGTATTCCTCAGACAGAACCTTGGTCAGCTCCTGGTTGTTCATCTTGGGGTGTTTTTGGAGGTACTGAGGTCTCATCTCTTTAAAAAAGAGAAGGTAAGCTGTCAGGGGCTTCTTGGGTAAATTAGGATGTTTCTTGTGGTTTCTGCTTTTAGAAGGATTGTTAACATTTTCCTTAGCTTCCAGGATTAATTCTTTCAAAGTGTGGAACTTTCTCAATTTATACAAAATCTCTAACCATCTGAGTTTGCATTTTTCCCCAGAAAAACCTTTAAAAGCTACTTTTTCCCAGTCCACCATTGACTGGGTCATTTTGAATGTGTGCCTCTCATTGGATGGAATGCTTTTCTCCATATATTCCAGTAACTGCACAATGTCTTCTTTGGACCAGTCATCTTGACTTTTAGGCAGCACCATTTCTAGGTCTTTGGGACAGTTATATGGTCCTGGAAGTTCAGCCATCTCAGCAGAATCTCCAGCATCTGCACTCTCAAGATTCAGCAGGTGAGTGTGATGATTCTGTGAAGAAAGAAAAAGAAAGTTACTCTCCTATGTGACACATGAGAGAAGAACATATCACTTGGGATATGTCTCTTCTATCATTTTATTTACCCGTAAGAATGTAAATGAAAACTGGCCTAGTCTGAACTGACATTCATGGTGAACATTATGAAGGTTCCTTTGCAGAGTTAAGTATCTTCAGACCGCATTCACTCTGCCTTCCAATTTCACCAGACAGTGTTTTACATATAAAGGAGCAAACTAAAAGACTGGCTACTCACTCAAGGGACAAAAAATAAGAGAAAATGAAGGGAGTTAATAAAAGTAAGTGCCTGAAAAGCAAAGGACTTTAAAACAGCAATGCCAAACCACAGCACATGGATAAGAATGGTCAAAATCCCAAAGACAGCCATCACCACATACTGAGAGGATGGGGAGAATCAGGAATTAATTGATGAATTCCTGATTCATTGATGAATTCCTGATTGAGGAATTCATTGATGAATCAGGATTCATCATCAATTGATTCACTGATGATGGGAATTCAAAATAGTACAGGCCTTCTGAAAGACAGGACAAGGGAATGGCAACCCACTCCAATATTCTTGCCTGGAGAATTTCATGGACAGAAGAGCCTGGTGAGTTACAGTCCGTGTGGTCACAAAGGGTTGGACATGACTGAATGACTGACACTTTCTGAAAGACAACATGGTGGTTTGTTACAAAACTAAATATCCTCCTACCATGAAATTCCATAATCATCTTCTTCTACATTTGCCAAAATCAGGTGAATCCATTTAGAAAAAGTGCAGATGGATACTTCTAGTAGCTTTGCTCATAACTACAAAACTTGAAAGCAACCAAGATGTCTTTAGGTAGATGAATGGATAAAGAAACTCTGGTACATCCAGGCCATGGAATAGTATTCACTGCTAAAAAGAAATGAGTGAGAAAGCTAGCAAGAGACATGGAGTATAGTTGAATGCATATCACTAAGTGAAAGAAGTTAATCTGAAAAGGATACATACTTCATGAGTCCAACTATAAGACATTCCAGAAAAAGAAAAATATAGAGTGAAATAATCCTTGGTTTCCAGCAGTTAAGGTTATAGGACTGATGAACAGGTGATCACAAAAGATTTTTAGGGCATATAGCACTTTCATATATTATATTGGGGGGCACCTGTCACTATACATCAGTTCAAAACTAGTAGAATAAACAACACCAAGAATGAACACTAATGTAAAATCAGGAACTTTGGGTGACAATGAAGTATCAATTATAATAAGTACACCACTCTGATACATTATGTGATAATGGGGAAACTGTGTGTGTGCCTTTGTTTTGAGGAGGCAGGATATATATGGGAACTCTCTGTACTCTGCTCAGATTTAATGTGAATATAATCTCTTGAATAGTAACACTCCAGGGATTCCAGAGAATAGCTACATTCTTCTTCCTTTTTATTAATTTATTTTTGATTGGAGGATGATTGCATTAGAGATTGTATTGGTTTCTGCCGTACAACAATGTGAATCAGCTATAAATATAGAAAGAAGTGTCCAGACGGCCATGGACTGAATGTGCAACTGAGATAATAATTGATATGATTCATCGAACAACAGAAGTGCCATCGAAGATGAAGACAAGTGTAAACGTGTTTATGTAAGAGTCAAAGATTTGAAGGGCTAAATATTTCTTTTCAGATAACATCAATAGACATTGTATTAAGGCCTATTGAATACAATTTATTTTATTGGGTTCCAGAATCACTGTGGATGGTAGCAGCAGCCACGAAATTAAAAGAAGCTTGCTCCTCAGGAGGAAAGCTATGACAAATTTAGACAGCATAGTAAGAAAGCAGAGACATCATTTTACTGACAAAACTCCATATAGTCAAAGCCATGGTTTTTCCAGTGGTCATATATGGATTTGAGAGTTGGACCCTAAAGAAGGCTGAGGGTTGAAAAATTGATGCTTTCAAACTGTGGTGCTGGAGAAGAATCTTGAGAGTCCTTTGGACTGCAAGGAGATCCAACCAGTCCATTCTAAAGGAAATCAGCCCTGAATATTCATTGGAAGGACTGATGCTGAAGCTGAAACTCCGATACTTTGGCCACCTGGTGTGAAGAACTGACTCAATGGAAAAGACCCTGATGCTGGGAAAGACTGAGGGTGGGAGGAGTTGTCCATGGAGGATGAGATGGTTGGATGGCATCACTGATGTGAAGAACTGAATTTGAGTAGGTTCTGGGAGTTGATGATCCTCAGGGAAGCCTGGTGTGCTGCAGTCCATGGGGTCCCAGAGAGTCAGACACAACTGAGGGACTGAACTGAACTGATACTCTTAAAGATTTTTCACATTTGGAAATATGTAGATTCCAAGTTAAAATGCAAAAGAGTGCTGGCCCTTCCCTGGTGGTCCAGTGGCTAAGACTCCATGCTCCCAGTGCAGGGCATCAGGGTTCAATCCCCCTCAGGGAACTAGATCCCACGGGCCACAGCAAAGTGCTCACATGCCAGGACTAGTAGTCCATGGGTGGTGACTAAGTGTTTGCATGCCTCAACCAAGTATCCCACACATCTCTAGCTAAGAACCAGAACATACAAGTAAATAAGTGAAATTTAAAAATAAATACTTAAAAATAATAGTGCTGTCTAATATAGTAGGCATAAACATAAATGGCTGAAATTAATCAAGATTTCCATTTCTATATCAGACTGAGTGAAGAATTTTCTCTGCTTTTTCATATTTGATGTTACCAATGTTATGTTTTAAGAGTCATCACCAGTATCTAGGTTATCACTGAACATCTCAAAGAATAAGCCCCACCATTTCCTGAATAAATATTATTCTTCACATTCTACAACAGTTTCTCAATCAAGTTTTAGGCATCATGCCAAATGTAAAAACTATCTGTATAGGATTTCCCATCCCCAAATTCACATTTTAGTTTTACACCATGGAAACCATAAGTTAGCAGAATCATTCATTTTCATTTACAAATTTCAAACATTGGAAGATATTATAATTCTCTAGCTCCAGAGTGAACTGAAAGCAATTACAAAATTTTTTATTAGCTGGGAGTACTTCACCTGCATATATATAAATATATATTTTTATATATATATAAAGAAGCAAAAATTCCACTACTCAGAACTCTTTACTCACCATAAGATTGCAGAATTGGTCTCATCAATTCCGGTAGGAGAATCCACCCAATCGGGTCTGGAAATCTATGCTCTCTGGATGGGTCAGCACCTGTAACTTTCAGAGTTTCCCAGGGTTCAGACAACTCAAAACATCTCTGAACAGGAAAAAAAGAAAACAGAAACATTGGTTTTGAGATGCTTGAGTATCAGGATTCTTGAAGTCCCTCCTTTGATTAGGTTACTACAGTTCTCTTGGATAAACCCAATCAACACTGAATAGATTCATGCCATTTCTCATCTCCATTAACATCCACTGCCTAAGTCCTCCAGGGCTGGTTTATTCTCACCATTGATTTTTATAATAGTTATCCATTCTGTTCTCATATTGAGGGTCTCACATTCTACTCCAATTCCCTCCATATTTTATTATACTTTAATAAGGTATTTGAATACGCATCTTTCCATGTTGTGATAATTTCTGACCTTTCTTTTCACACGATCTAGCAGGTCAGGAAGCAACAGTTAGAACTGGACATGGAACAACACACTGGTTCCAAATAGGAAAAGGAGTACATCAAGGCTGTATACTGTCACCCTGCTTATTTAACTTATATGCAGAGTACATAATGAGAAACGCTGGGCTGGAAGAAGCACAAGCTGGAATCAAGATGGCAGGGAGAAATATCAATAATCTCAGATATGCAGATGACACCACCCTTATGGCAGAAAGTGAAGAGGAACTAATAAGCCTCTTGATGAAAGTGAAAGAGGAGAGTGAAAAAGTTGGCTTAAAGCTCAACTTTCAGCAAACTAAGATCATGGCATCTGGTCCCATCACTTAATGGGAAATAGATGGTCAAACAGTGGAAAGAGTGTCAGGCTTTATTTTTTGAGGCTCCAAAATCACTGGAGATGGTGATTGCAGACATGAAATTAAAAGACGCTTACTCCTTGGAAGGAAAATTATGACCAACCTAGATAGCATATTAAAAAGCAGAGACGTTACTGTGCCAACAAAGGTCCATCTAGTCAAGGCTATGGTTTTTCCAGTGGTCATGTATGGATGTGAGAGTTGGACTGTGAAGAAAGCTGAGCACCAAAGAATTGATGCTTTTGAACTGTGGTGTTGGAGAAGACTCTTGAGAGTCCCTTGGACTGCAAGGAGATCCAACCAGTCCATTCTGAAGAAGATCAGTCCTGGGTGTTCATTGGAAGGACTGATACTACAGCTGAAACTCCAATACTTTGGCCATCTGATGTGAAGAGTTGACTCACTGCAAAATAATCTGATGGTGGGAGGGATTTGGGGCAGGAGGAGAAGGGGATGACAGAGGATGAGATGGCTGGATGGTGTCACGGAGTCGATGGACATGAGTTTGAGTAGACTCCGGGAGTTGCTGATGGACAGGGAGGGCTGGCGTGCTGTGATTCATGGGGTCACAAAGAGTCAGACAGGACTGAGCGACTGAACTGAACTGAACTGAACTGAGGGTCTACTAACAGGTCAAGTTTAGAATGGACTTTTTAATCCCTTTAGTTCTAATCCATTTCTATCACCGTATAGCATACATGAAAATGTGAATAATTATTGAGGATAATTTTGGAACTAGAGAAACAGAAGCTCCAAATTCTGTCATCCTTGGCTAATTTAATTCTGATTATATGGTGATTAAATATGAGCAATTCATTTTTAAAAAGCCGTGGGCATTGTTGAAAGAAATTGGATTAAACCTGAGGTGGTCTAAAGTATGTCTAGCATGATATGATTACTTATTAGATCAAAGAATGTTTGACAATATCAGACTTCATGATTTTTTGAAACTGGCTTCATCTATTTTCAAATTTAATTATAAATGTACGTTCCATGTAGTGATTAAGTGACAAACAATAGAATATGATTGGAAAAATGATATAAATGAGATATTTACTTAAAAAAACAATGAAAATATATGGCCTCATTTTTGATATGTATTTTTACTTATTGGTATACACAGGCAAAACTGAAATCATGTACAAAAATATATGTGGGAAATGTTAAAACTCTTGGAAATGTTCATGGCAGTAAACTTCTTTGCTTTTTTAAAAAAGTTTCATCTCTCTCTATATATTTTATAATATTTTGGTAATGAGAATGAACTGTTCTTGAAAACACCACTATTTTTATTAAAATAACCCATAATATTCATAACCTTTATATAAGTATCATTCAGAAGTCTATAGTTCTAATTAGTTTTAATATGCTATTATAAAAATTAATTAAGGGAATCCATAAATGTTACATTTTATGCTTATAATATCAAATTCAGACTAAGTTTTAGAAGATTCAGTATTATTGAAAATAATAACATAATATATTAAGTAAAAAGCAAGTAAACTAATAATTAAACTATTATTATGAAGTATTAAACACTATTCCACTATTAATTTGGCAAATCTTTGAGAGATAATATCCAGTTTTATTGACAGTAAAAATGTATACCTTCACATACTTTGATATGTTTATGTGAGATTAACAGAGGGTGTTTTCATTATATGCATTAAAGTTCTTAAAAAATATGTTAAAACTGCCTTATGATCCAGCAATCCCACTGCTGGGCATACACACTGAGGAAACCAGAAGGGAAAGAGACACGTGTACCCCAATGTTCATCGCAGCACTGTTTATAATAGCCAGGACATGGAAGCAACCTAGATGTCCATCAGCAGATGAATGGATAAGAAAGCTGTGGTACATATACACAATGGAGTATTACTCAGCCATTAAAAAGAATACATTTGAATCAGTTCTAATGAGGTGGATGAAACTGGAGCCTATTATACAGAGTGAAGTAAGCCATAAGGAAAAACACCAATACAGTATACTAACGCATATATATGGAATTTAGAAAGATGGTAACAATAACCCAGTGTACGAGACAGCAAAAGAGACACTGATGTATAGAACAGTCTTATGGACTCTGTGGGAGAGGGAGAGCGTGGGAAGATTTGGGAGAATAACATTGAAACATGTAAAATATCATGTAAGAAACGAGTTGCCAGTCCAGGTTCGATACACGATACTGGATGCTTGGGGCAGTGCACGACCCAGAGGGATGGTATGGGGAGGGAGGAGGGAGGAGGGTTCAGGATGGGGAACACATGTATACCTGTGGCGGATTCATTTTGATATTTGGCCAAACTAATACAATTATGTAAAGTTTAAAAAAAAAATATGTTTGCTTCTCACCCAGTAATTGTAGTCCTAGAAAAATATTCTAAGGAATTCATTGGCCAAACTTGGCAAATCTGAAATCTTACCATAACAGTTTCTCTCCCTACTGCATATAACTACCTACAAAGCAAAGCAAGAAAACAAATAAATAAATAAATGAGATTTTTACTTTCCCCAGCAAAACATTAGACCTCATATTTGAGGGCAATAATCTTTCATTCTGCTGGATGAGGTAGTGAGATCAATGTCCCCCTTATGCCCTCCCAAGTCATATTCAAATCCCAACAGCCAGTACCTCTAAATATGACCTATTTTAGAAATAAAGTTTTTGCTGATGTAATCACCTGGAGGATGTCAGGATGAGACCATTCAGGGTAGAGAGTGGATCCGAAATCTGCTGACTGGAGTCCTGATAAAAGAAAAAAGAGGGGTGTTTTAGATGCAGCAAGAAATGTCATATGGAGAGGCAGAATTTAAATTAATCTGTCATAATTTAAGAATTCCAGGAGCCACCAGACACTGAAAGAGACAGACAAATCCCTTTAGAGCCTTTGGAGGAATTATGGCCCTGCCAACACCTTGATTTCCAGCCCCCAGGACTGTCAGAGAATACACCGGTTTTAAGCCACTCCATGTGGGTTCATGTGCTGTGGGAGCCCTAGGAAACTGATAAACATGGTGACCTCCATGGACAGTGGCTAGCCCTTCATTTTCACCCCCTCTCTTCTGTGTCTTCAAATACAGCACTTAGCACCCAAACATGAGGCAGCAGGGCTGTGAGACTCTGGTCTCTAACAATAATATGAAACATGTGCGTGTGTGTGTGTGTGCGTGTTGGTCACTCAGTTGTGTCCGACTCTGCGGCCCATGGATTGTAGCCCACCAGGCTTTTCTGTGTATGGGATTCTCCAGGCAAGAATACTGGAGTGGGTTGGCATTTCCTTCTCCAGGGGATTGTCCCGATCCAGGGATCAAACCCAGGTCTCCTGCATTGCAGCCAGATGCTTTACCATCTGAACTACTAGGGAAGCCCAACAACCAGTTCCATCATTTAGTGCTATCCTAACTTCTTTCATGCACTGATACCTGTACTATGAAGTTTTTAACCTAGTAAATAAAATATTGGCCTTCTCAGGTGGTGCTAGTGACGCTAAAGAACCCATCTGCCAATAGAGGTGACGTCAGGGACTCAAGTCCCATTCCTGGGTCAGGAAGATCCCCTGCAGGAGGGCATGGCAACCTACTCCAGTGTTCTTGCCTGGAGAATCCCATGGAGAGAGGAGCCTGGCGGGCTAGTGTCCATGGGGCACAGAGAGTCAGAGAGGAATGAAGCAAATCAGCATGCAGGCATGAACACAGAAAGAATATTAATCAACATATCTAACATGATATATAAATATAGACACTACATCACTGAACTCTGCCTCTTCTCCCTTCTCACCGTGACTCTACGGAAATTATGGGTACTACGTATACAGCTGCTTTTCCCTATGTTTTTTTTTTTCATTTGATACTAAGGGGAACTAAACTTCTGCCTGTCCCCTTCTGAAATACAGAAGAGGCTTTAGTGTAAATTTATATTTCCATCATTTCATCAGCAGAATTCTTTTACATATACTATAAATGGATTATAGTAACCACAAAGGAGAATCATTCATCTTTAACTTTTTTTCTTGTAGAAGGAAATATTTAAAAGGCATCATTTTTTTGAGATTCATATCACAAAATATTATTGATTCAATCATCCATTATGGGCAGGAGTTAAGCTGTTTCTTATTTTCTTCCACACACACACTCCTCAGAGTCATACACATACACACTCATGTATGCCAATAAAATACTGTTGAGAAAATCTTTTAATTCAAAGACTCATCCAAATACTTCTGCTTTCCTGGGTGCTAATACTAAGAAAGAGAGATTTCTCAAAACAAAGAAAAGTCATTATTTGGGTATTCCACCAATGGGATAATTTTTGTGGTGTGTCTCTCTTACTCTTCCTAGCTAATGCTTTCTTTCTTTCTGTCAGCACCTTTAATTCTTGGGAGAAAATATTGGCTGCATGTCAGTATGTTACAAATTAAAGACCCATTGTTAATATTCTTAATATTTAATTTGTAAGGACCGGCCTTAGTGCACAGGACACAGGAGACACTGGAAGTCAGAACTGCGGCTTCTCAGGAGGATTCTCCAGGCTCTGCTGATCCTTTGCTGTCTGTTTCACTTTATGCCGCATCACTTCCAAAGGACAGGACAGGACACAGTGCAGACATGAAATTGTTCCTTCAGTTACCCAGAGAGTAAAGGAAGTCACTGCTGTTTAAGAAATAGAAATAATTGCTTCAGAATGCTCTGGGTGGAGGACGTTCCAAGTCCAGTGATCTCCCTGACATATCTGCTAAATCTGTGGGACTCATCTTTTCTTGGACAAGAAAAGTCTCCCAACTCCACAGAATCAACTCAGGTTCTGGAACATATTCTAGACCTTAGTTGCAACGATTTTGAGCTTACCTAAATTCAGATAAAAATGAAATCTCTTTCTTTAACTTCAGTAATTTAAAAGAACAAAAGTGTCTTTCAAGCACATAAAATTAAAAGTATTGGCTATTACAATTTTCCTCTTCTCCCTTTACAGCTTTTCCAGAGTCTTGGTTCTCACCCTGAGATAGTCCTTGGCTTTCTCCCAAAGTACACTCTGGTCTTTCTACAACACAGATTCCCAGTCTTTTAAGGCCTAAGGACACCTAGGAATATATAAGGTAATGAAATAAGAATGATTAAATTACTTAATATTACTAATCAATAAGAGAAAAAATTAACTTTTGTGCCCATGATTACCATTAAAGTTTCATTATTAACTGAACATAGCACAAATTCATCATACATGGATCGGAACTTACCTCAGTACTGTTACAGAAATGCTCTCTCTTGTTCAGTAAGTAACTCTCTTAAATTCAGTCCAGGGTTTAGGTGCCCACCTCCTGGTGGAAAAAACTTTCAAAAGTCTCCACAGTCCAGTCAAGTCCAAATTCAACAGCTCTGGGCTCTGGAGAAGATAAGCTTGGCTCCTTGCTGGATGCTTTATATGATCTCCAAAGGTCATGCCCACTTCCTTCAAGTGATAGGGTTATCAACCCTGGAGAAAGGTAAAGGTGTCCATGATTCACTTGATCAAGAGTTGTAAAGGCATTCAGAGGACAACAGATCAGATCAGATCAGTGGCTCAGTCATGTCTGACTCTTTGCGACCCTATGAATTGTAGCACACCAGGCCTCCCTGTCTATCACCAACTCCCGGAGTTCACTGAGACTCATGTCCATCAAGTCAGTGATGCCATCCAGCCATCTCATCCTCTGTCGTCCCCTTCTCCTCTTGCCCCCAATCCCTCCCAGCATCGGAGTCTTTTCCAATGAGTCAACTCTTTGCATGAGGTGGCCAAAGTACTGGAGTTTCAGCTTTAGCATCAGTCCGTCCAAAGAAATTCCAGGGCTGATCTCCTTTAGAATGGACTGGTTGGATCTCCTTGCAGTCCAAGGCACTCTCAAGAGTCTTCTCCAACACCACAATTCAAAAGCATCAATTCTTCGGCGCTCAGCTTTCTTCACAGTCCAACTCTCACATCCATACATGACCACTGGAAAAACCATAGCCTTGACTAGACGAACCTTTGTTGGCAAAGAAATGTCTCTGCTTTTCAATATGCTATCTAGGTTGGTCATAACTTTCCTTTCAAGGAGTAAGCGTCTTTTAATTTCATGGCTGCAGTCACCATCTGTAGTGATTTTGGAACCCAGAAAAATAAAGTCTGATATTGTTTCCACTGTTTCCCCATCTATTTCCCATGAAGTGATGGGACCAGATGCCATGATCTTCGTTTTCTGAATGTTGAGCTTTAAGCCAACTTTTTCACTCTCCTCTTTCACTTTCATCAAGAGGCTTTTGAGTTCCTCTTCACTTTCTGCCATAAGAGTGGTGTCATCTGCATATCTGAGGTTATTGATATTTCTCCTGGCAATCTTGATTCCAGTTTGTGTTTCTTCCAGCCCAGCATTTCTCATGATGTACTCTGCATATAAGTCAAATAAACAGGGTGGCAATATACAGCCTTAACGAACTCCTTTTCCTATTTGGAACCAGTCTGTTGTTCCATGTCCAGTTCTAACTGTTGCTTCCTGACCTGCATACAAATTTCTCAAGAGGCAGATCAGGTGGTCTGGTATTCTCATCTCTTGAAGAATTTTCCAGAGTTTATTGTGATCCACAAAGTCAAAGGCTTTGGCATAGTCAATAAAGCAGAAATAGATGCTTTTCTGAAACTCTCTCACTTTTTCCATGATCCACCGGATGTTGGCAATTTGATCTCTGGTTCCTCTGCCTTTTCTAAAACCAGCTTGAACATCAGGAAGTTCACGGTTCACATATTGCTGAAGCCTGGCTTGGAGAATTTTGAGCATTACTTTACTCGTGTGTGAGATGAGTGCAATTGTGCGGTAGTTTGAGCATTCTTTGGCATTGCCTTTCTTTGGGATTGGAATGAAAACTGACATTTTCCAGTCCTGTGGCCACTGCTGAGTTTTCCAAATTTGCTGGCATATTGAGTGCAGCACTTTCACAGCATCATCTTTCAGGATTTGGAATAGCTCAACTGGAATTCCATCACGTCCACTAGCTTTGTTCGTAGTGATACTTTATAAGGCCCACTTGACTTCACATTCCAGGATGTCTGGCTCTAGGTCAGTGATCAATGCAAACTTTTTGAAACCTGCTTAATACAATCATCATGATCCAATCTCAGGTAAAAAGTCAGAGGTTGACTGCACATTCCTAGTTCTTGAAGTTCTGTTTGAAAAATAATTGAACTCCCCAATTATGAATTCATATCTCCATTTATAAAATTTATTGTAGCCCCAATTACTGTGACCCATGATCACCCAATATTTGTAGTAACCTGTCTGAATTTGCCTGAATTACTTTCTTGATATTTTATCAGAAAGAGTTCTTCACATTCCATTTTTCACCTGGAGCAGTCAAGCTCCCCAATAATGCCACTTAATACTCTTGCCTTCTGCTGTTTCATGGATGTTCTCAACCTCTTAAGAACTAAAATTCTCTTAAATTTCATACTTTTCATTCAGTTTTCCATGAAAGTCTTCCCTCTGAGGATTTGATATTTGCTTTTTTTGTTCTGTTTTGATTTTGATTACACACTATTGCTTTCACTCTGTCTATAACTGCACACACTGCTCACACAATAGCTGTTGGTGGTTATTCTCTTAGGCTCTGGCCTTTAGTCATTCCCTGAACGTCATCTCATACTTTATCATTCTATTATTCAATATGTAAGCACACTTGACATATTGATACTAGGTTGTGAAATTAATGATTATGGCATAGTTGTATACTACAGGGTAGACTAAAAGAATCATAGACAATTGATTAAACAACTATGATATTTTCTGTGAAGTTTGGGCAATTATCTCTTAAGAGATTCTTTATTTTGACTGTGCTTACATTCTATTCCTCAAAACATTTTCCAATTTATCAAAGAGGGCCATGATGCTCTACTCAGGGAAAGATACTAGATGGGGAAATTTGTATTCTTATTTTTTAAATTTCTGAAGTATAATTGATTTACAATGTTGTGTTAGTTTCAGTTGTACACCATAGTGAGATATATATATTTATATATTCCAGAGAAGGCAATGGCACCCCACTCCAGTACTCTTGCATGGAAAATCCCATGGACAGAGGAGCCTGGCAGGCTGCAGTCCATGAGGTCATTAAGAGTGGGATACGAATGAGCAACTTCACTTTCACTTTTCACTTTCATGCATTGGAGAAGGAAATGGCAACCCACTCCGGTGTTCTTGCCTGGAGAATCCCAGAGACAGAGGAGCCTGGTAGGAGGCTGTCTATGGGATTGCACAGAGTCGGACCCGACTGAAGTGACTTAGCATATATATATATTCATAGGAATGTGTATTTTGTCTATAGTAACGTGTATATGTCAATCCCAATCTCCTAATTAATCCTTCCCCACTTCATAGCTCCTAAGATATGTTTTAGTAAGTTATCTTTTCCTACATCTGTGACTGTATTTTGTAAATAGCTTTATTTGTATCATTTTCTTAGACTCCAATATCATATGATACTGATCTTTCTTTTTCTGCCTTACTTTACTCAGTATGACAGTCTCCAGGTCCATGCATGTCACTGCAAATGGCATTTTTGGTTCTTCTTAATGGTTGAATAATACTTTTTTTTTAAATTTAGTTTTATTTTATTTTTAAACTTTACATAATTGTATTAGTTTTGCCAAATATCAAAATGAATCCGCCACAGGTATACATGTGTTCCCCATCCTGAACCCTCCTCCCTCCTCCCTCCCCATACCATCCCTCTGGGTCGTCCCAGTGCACTAGCCCCAAGCATCCAGTATCGTGCATCGAACCTGGACTGGCATCTTGTTTCATACATGATATTTTACATGTTTCAATGCCATTCTCCCAAATCTTCCCACCCTCTCCCTCTCCCATAGAGTCCATAAGACTGTTCTATACATCAGTGTCTCTTTTGCTGTCTCATACACAGGGTTATTGTTACCATCTTTCTAAATTCCATATATATGCGTTAGTATACTGTATTGGTTTTTTTTCCTTCTGGCTTACTTCACTCTGCATAATAGGCTCCAGTTTCATCCATCTCATTAGAACTGATTCAAAGGTTTTCTTTTTAATGGCTGAGTAATACTCCATTGTGTATATGTACCACTGCTTTCTTATCCATTCATCTGCTGATCGACATCTAGGTTGCTTCCATGTCCTGGCTATTATAAACAGTGCTGCGATGAACATTGGGGTTCACATGTCTCTTTCCCTTCTGGTTTCCTCAGTGTGTATGCCCAGCAGTGGGATTGCTGGATCATAAGGCAGTTCTATTTCCAGTTTTTTAAGGAATCTCCACACTGTTCTCCATAGTGGCTGTACTAGTTTGCATTCCCACCAACAGTGTAAGAGGGTTCCCTTTTCTCCACACCCTCTCCAGCATTTATTATTTGTAGACTTTTGGATCGCAGCCATTCTGACTGGTGTGAAATGGTACCTCATAGTGGTTTTGATTTGCATTTCTCTGATAATGAGTGATTTTGAGCATCTTTTCATGTGTTTGTTAGCCCTCTGTATGTCTTCTTTGGAGAAATGTCTGTTATCGTTCTTTGGCCCATTTTTTGATTGGGTCATTTATTTTTATGGAGTTGAGCTGTAGGAGTTGCTTGTATATTTTTGAGATTAGTTGTTTGTCGGTTGCTTCATTTGCTATTATTTTCTCCCGTTCTGAAGGCTGTCTTTTCACCTTGCTAATAGTTTCCTTTGATGTGCAGAAGCTTTTAAGGTTAATTAGGTCCAATTTGTTTATTTTTGCTTTTATTTACAATATTCTGGGATGTGGGTCATAGAGGATCCTGCTCTGATGTATGTCGGAGAGTGTTTTGCCTATGTTCTCCTCTAGGAGTTTCATAGTTTCTGGTCTTACGTTGAGATCTTTAATCCATTTTGAGTTTATTTTTGTGTATGGTGTTAGAAAGTGTTCTAGTTTCATTCTTTTACAAGTGGTTGACCAGATTTCCCAGCACCACTTGTTAAAGAGATTGTCTTTAATCCATTGTATATTCTTGCCTCCTTTGTCAAAGAAAGATAAGGTGTCCAGAGGTGCGTGGATTTATCTCCGGGCTTTCTATTTTGTTCCATTGATCTATATTTCTGTCTTTGTGCCAGTATCATACGGTCTTGATGACTGTGGCTTTGTACTAGAGCCTGAAGTCAGGTAGGTTGATTCCTCCAGTTCCATTCTTCTTTCTCAAGATCGCTTTAGCTATTCAAGGTTTTTTGTATTTCCATACAAATTTTGAAATTATTTCTTCTAGCTCTGTGAAGAATACTGTTGGTAGCTTGATAGGGATTGCATTGAATCTATAAATTGCTTTGGGTAGTATATTCATTTTCACTATATTGATTCTTCTGATCCATGAACATGGTATATTTCTCCATCTATTAGTGTCCTCTTTGATTTCTTTCACCAGTGTTTTATAGTTTTCTATATATAGGTCTTTAGTTTCTTTAGGTAGATATATTCCAAAGTATTTTATTCTTTCCGTTGCAATGGTGAATGGAATTGTTACCTTAATTTCTCTTTCTGTTTTCTCATTATTAGTGTATAGGAATGCAAGGGATTTCTGTGTGTTGATTTTATATCCTGCAACGTTACTATAGTCATTGATTAGTTCTAGTAATTTTCTAGTGGAGTCTTATCTTATTGTATATATGCAATACATCTTTTTTATCCATTCATCTGTCTATGGACATTTAGGTTCCTTCCAGGTCTTGACAATTGTAAACAACTTGCCAATGAAAGTTTGGGTTCGTGTATTCTATTGAACCACATTTTTCTTTGGATACCTGCCCAGGAATGGAATTGCTGGATCTTACAGTAGCTCTACTTTTAGTTTGGTAAGGAATTTTAAGTGTTCTTCATGGTGGCCTTACCAATGTACATCCCGGTAAACAGTGTAGGCAGGTTCCCTTTTCTCCATATCCTCTCCAGAATTTACTGCTAGTAGTAACTTAGAAGGCAATGGCACCCAACTCCAGTACTCTTGCCTGGAAAATCCCATGGGTGGAGGAGCCTGGTGGGCTGCAGTCCATGGCGTCGCTAAGAGTTGGACACGACTGAGCAACTTCACTTCCAATTTTCACTTTAGTGCATTGGAGAAGGAAATGGCAACCCACTCCAGTGTTCTTGCCTGGAGAATCCCAGGGATGGGGGAGCCTGGTGGGCTGCCGTCTATGGGGTTGCACAGAGTCGGACATGACTGAAGCAACTTAGTAGTAGTAGTAACTTTGATGACCACCATTCTGATTTGTATGAGGTTATATCTCACTGTAGTTGTGATTTGTTTTTCTCCTGTAATTATTTGGTGTTGAGAATTATTTCATGTGTTGCTTGGCCATTTGTATGTCTTCTTTGAAGAAATGTCTATTTAAGTTATCTGCCTATTTTTTCATTATTATTTTTAATATTGAACTACATGAGCTCTTTATAAATTTTTGGAGACAAATCCCTTATTAGTCCCAAAATTTTCAAACATTTTCTTCCATTCTGTGGGTTTTCTATTTGTTTTGTTTACAGTTTCCTTTGCTGTGAAAAACCTTTTGAGTTTAATTAGGTTCCTTTTTTTTTTTTTTTCTAATTTCCTTTACTCTAGGAGAAGTCTGGCAAAAGATATTGCTATGATTTATGGCAAAGAGAGTTCTGCCTGTGTTTTCATCTAAGAGTTTAATAATATCTGGTCTTACTTTTAGGTCTTTAATCCATTGAGTTTGTTTGTGTGTATCAAACCAGTCAATCCAAAGGGAATAAACCCTGAACATTCATTCAAGGACTTATGCTGAAGATAAAGCTCCAATACTTTGGTCATCTGATGCAAAGAGCCAACTCATTTGAAAACACGTTAATGCTGAGAAAGACTGAAGGGAAAAGGACAAGGGAGCAGGTGAAATGATGGTTAGACAGTATCACCAACTCAATGGACATGAATTTGAGCAAACTCTGGGAGATAGCAAACTCTGAAGGAGAGCGGAGCCTGCCGTATTACAGTTTATGGGATTGAAGAGCTATGGACACCATTTAGTGCCTGAAGAACAACAATGATGTTAAAGGATGTTCTGTTTCAGGTTTTCACATGAAGCTGTCCTGTTCTCCCAGAACCATTTTTTATTTTTTTTTTAAGCAGACGGTCTTTCCTTCCTAGTAAAGAAATGAAGGTACTTTTAAACTAAAGATTTAGGCTGATACATGTCTTTTTGTGTGTGTTTTTGTGTGTAAGCTAAATGGTTTATTAACATATTGAGACCAATACATCTAATTGAGAATAGGATCAGCAGGGAAAAAAAAATTCACACACTGAAGAATATAAAATTAAAGATTAAAAGACCCTTATATCAGTCAAGTTTACATAAGGTGATTTGAGATACCAAGATTTCAGTTATTATCATTGTTAGCATTCCCATATTATTATTTTTTTTAATTAATTTATATTAACTGGAGGCTAATTAATTTACAGTATTGTAGTGGTTTTTGCCATGCATTGACATGGAACAGCCATGGGTGTACATGTGTCCCCATTTGAACCCCTCTCCCACCTCCCTCCCCATCCCATCCTTCAGGGTCATCCCAGTGCACAGGCCCTGAGTGCCCTGTCTCACGTATCAAACCTGGACTGGTGACCTGTTTCACATATGGTAATATACATGTTTCAATGCTATTCTCTCAAATCATCACACCCTCACCTTCTCCCACAGAGTCCAAGAGTCTGTTCTTTACATCTGTGTCTCTTTTGCTATCTCACATATAGTGTTATAGTTCCCATTTTTCAAAATTCCATGTATATGCATTAATGTACTGTATTGGTGTTTTTCTTTCTGATTTACTTCATTGTGTATTATAGGCTGTGGTTTCATCCACCTCTTTCGAACTGATTTAAATGCGTTCTTTTTAACAGCTGAGTAATATTCCATTGCATATGTGTACCACAGCTTTCTTATCCATTTGTCTGCCTATGGACATCTAGGTTGCTTCCATGTCCTAGCTATTGTAAACGGTGCTGCGATGAACATTGGAATAGACCTGTCTGTTTCAATTCTGGTTTCCTCGGTGTGTATTCCCAGCAGTGGGATTGCTGGGTCGTATGGCAATTCTATTTCCAGTTTTTTTTAAAGGAATCTCCACACTGTTCTCCACAGTGGCTGTACTAGTTTGCATTCCCACCAACAGTGTAAGAGGGTTCCCTTTTCTCTGTACCCTCTCCAGCATTTATTGTTTGTAGACTTTTGCATAGCAGCCATTCTGACTGGCATGAGATGGTACTTCATTGTGGTTTTAATTTGCATTTCTCTGATAATGAGTGATGTTGAGCATCTTTTCATGTGTTTGTTAGCCATCTGTATGTCTTCTTTGGAGAAATGTCTGTTTAGTTCTTTGGCCCATTTTTTGATTGGGTCATTTATTTTTCTGGATTTTGAGCTGCATGAGATGCTAATATATTTTAGAGATTAACTCTTTGTCAGTTGCTTCATTTGCTATTATTTTCTCCCATTCCAAAAGCTGTCTTTTCACCTTGCTTATAGTTTCCTTCATCGTGAAAAAGCTTTCATGTTTAATTAGGTCCCGTTTGTTTATTTTTCCTTTTATTTCCAATACTCTGGGAGGTGGGTCATAGAGGTTCCTGCTTTGATGTATGTCAGAGAATATTTTGCCTGTGTCTTCCTCTAGGGGTTTTATAGTTTTTGCTCTGGTTTAGATCTTTAATCCATTTTGAGCTTATTTTTCTGTGTGGTGTTAAAGTGTTCTAGTTTCATTTTTTTACAAGTGGTTGACCAATTTTCCCAGCACCACTTGTTAAAGAGATTGTCTTTTCTCCATTGTAAGTTCTTGCCTCCTTTGTCAAAGATAAGGTGTCCATAAGTGCATGGATTTACCTCTGGGCTTTCTATTTTGTTCCATTGATCTATATTTCTGTCCTTGTGCCAGTACCATGCTGTCTTGATGACTGTAGCTTTGTAGTATAGTCTGAAGTCAGGCAGATTAATTTTTCCAGTTCCATTCTTCTTTCTCAAGATTGCTTTGGCTCTTCAAGGTTTTTTGTATTTCCATACAAATTGTCAAATTATTTGTTCTAGTTCTGTAAAAAAAAATACCATTGGTAGCTTGATAGGGATTGCATTGAATCTATAGATTGCTTTGGGCAGTATACTCATTTTCACTATATTGATTCTTCTGATCCACGAATATGGTATACTTCTCCATGTGTGTCATCTTTGATTTCTTTCATCAGTGTTGTATCCATTCGGCCAGTCTTTGTCTTTTGGTTGGGGCATTCAAGCCATTTACATTTAGGGTAATTATTGATAATTATTGGAGGCCTGGCATGCTGCAATTCATGGGGTCGCAAAGAGTTGGACACAACTTAGCGACTGAACTGAACTAAGCTGAACTGATGGTCCCGTTGCCATTTACTTCATTGTTTTGGGTTCGAGTTTATAAACATTTTATGTGTTTCTTGTCTAGAGAAGATCCTTTAGCATTTGTTGTAGAGCTGCTTTGGTGGTGCTGAATTCTCTCAGCTTTTGCTTGTCTGTAAAGCTTTTGATTTCTCCTTCATATTTGAATGAGATCCTTGCTGGGGATAATAATCTGGTTGTAGGTTTTTCTCTTTCATCACTTTAAGTATGTCCTGCCATTCCCTTCTGGCCTGAAGAGTTTCTATTGAAAGATCAGCTGTCATCCTTATGGGAATCCCCTTGTGTGTTGTTTGTTGCTTTTCCATTGCTGCTTTTAATATTTGCTCATTGTGTTTGATCTTCGTTAGTTTGATTAATATGTGTCTTGGTGTGTTTTGTCTTGGGTTTATCTATTTGGCACCCTCTGGGTTTCTTGGACTTCGTGGTTTTTTCCTTCTGCATTTTAGGGAAGTTTTCAACTATTATCTCCTCGAGTATTTTCTCATGTATTTCTTTCTTTTTGTCTTCTTCTTTTGGGACTCCTATGATTTGAATGTTGTGGTGTTTAACACTGTTCCAGAGGTCTCTGAGGTTGTACTCCTTCTGAAAGAGCTTCAAATAACAAAGCCTTATATATTTACCAACATAATTATAATTTCTGGTGCTCTCCAGTTTTTTTTGTGTATTTTCCTTGTAATGTGCTTATACATTTAGAAGCCATGATTTCTTGCAGTTTTTGGATCATGCAGGAAGGAAAACCTAGTCTCTGTTTTTCCATCTTAAGAAGTAGAAGTCTCCCCTTGTGTATCTTTTGTAAGCAGTAGTAAGTATTTTATAATTAAAAGAAAATAGACTTTCTACTAATTTTCTTACTACTACAGTTTTAGTATTTTAAAAGTTAAGGGCTTCTGGGTTGCTAGTGAAAATATCTTACATTGCTTATTTCGAACATGAACACTTAAAAAAGTATTAAATTGAGATGCACCAATGGGAAACTGGAAAACATTGCGATTGTTAACAATGACTTTTGTCTGGGTGATATTATTAGAAACAAATGTGCAGTTATAGATTTGGAAAAACATGTAGGAAAATGTTTATTTTTCTTTATTATCATATACATTCCCATTGTCTCTTTGAAGAAAATTAATATTGAACATTTAATTGTAAATGTGCAGAGTTTTGAGGTCATTGAAACACTTCTTACTTCTTTTTCATTTTTTAAATAAAGCTAATTTTTTTTATAACAGTTTAAGTTTACAGCAAAACTGAGTGAAGTAAGGGGATTCTGATATACCCCCTCCCTCACACATGCATAGCCTCCCCCACAAGCAAAATCCTGCAGCAAAGTGGAACCTTTGCGGCCTTTGCAGACTGGCTATGCTTATTTCCTTATATACAATCAGGCTTCCTTCCTGGCTTCCTGTGGTCTGATAGCTCCTTTCTTTTGAGCACTGAGTAACATTCTGGGATCTGGATGTGCCATGGTTTACTCATCCTTTCACCTAGTGAGGGACATCTTGGTTGTTCCCGTTTCCACAGTTATGAACAAAGTTGCTACAGACGTCTGTGTACATGTTTTGGATAAGCAGACATTTTCTATGCCCTTGTGCAAATAACAAAGAGTGAGATTGCTGGACAAACACATGTTTAGATTTGGAAGAACTGCCAAACTTTATTCCTAAGTGTCTGTGCCATTTTGCATTGCCAAGAGCAATCATTGAGTTTCTGTTACTCCACGTCCTTGTTGGCATTTGACATGTTTTCTACTCCTTTATATTTTGCATGGCAGCCAGCACTTGTTGGTACATGTTTATTTGAAGAAATAAATTTAAACAAAAAGCATGATATTCAGAGTTGAAAGCAAACAAATAAACAAGAAATCCCAGCTGTATTTTTCTCAGAGGGAAAAGGCCAGTGCTAGGAGCACACTAGGGCTTCCCAGGAGGCTCAGTAGTACAAACTCTGCCTGCCAACGCGAGACACAGAAGACGCCGGTAAGACGCGGGGTAGATGCTTGACCAGGGAGGATCCGCTGGAGGAGGAAAGGGCAGTCCCCTCCGGGATTCTTGCGTGGAAGATTCCATGGACAGAGGAGCCTGGCACGTTGCAGTCGTCCTCAGGGTCCCAAGGAGGAGGAGAAACAGCGCACACAGGAGCTCCGGGGCTTCCCTGTCCACGGCCGGCTGCGCCTGGCCTGGTGGTTCCGGCAGCCCCGGGGATCCTCCTTTCAGGTCGCCCTGGACACAGAAGTCCCCCGCGGCCTCGCTCCGCACACGGGGCCCTTGGCGTCCTTGCCCACAGAGCCGGAGGTGACGTCGCGGCCACAAAAGTGCGCAAATTTCCTCTGGGGCTTAGTGGCCCGGCGCACCCCGTTTCCCGCATAGGGCCCACAGATCCCGGTTTTCTGACTGCCTCCCTCCCGCGACAGCATCCCCGGGGACGCAGGCCTCATCGGCGCCACCAGGAGCTCGTGGACAGAAGGAGTCCGGGTCCCGTGAGGAAGCCGCCGGGTCCCGTGAGGAAGCCGCCGTCTCCCACCCAGGAATCGGTCTGCTCTCCGTCACCCTACGCAGCCTCCTTACTCCCTGCACGGCTTCGGCGGGATGGAGCCAGACACCTCCCGCAGACCGGCCAGGGACTGGCTCCCCGGGCGCCCTCATGCGTCCTCCCCGGGCTCCGGAGCCGCGCACCCAGCGCTATGCCTCGGCGCTCCTCCCGGTGGCGGGCGCGCTCGGCGGAGCGCGGAGAGGAGCCCCCCGCCACCCCGCAATGGCTCGGAGCTTAGTTCCGCTGCCACAGACATCTCCTGGAGACGCGCTTCTCTCTGGAAAGAAGGAGGCTCCTCCCAGAAAGGATGCGAGAACCAGGGACAGACTCTAAGCTCACAAGAGCTCTGTCCCCAACAGTGACACAGAACCAGAGGCGGGGCTGAGGCCGGGGGTCTCCAGATCTGCAGGGTCAGAGGGTCCCAAGGGGCCGCCTCTGCTCATGCTCCTGCCCCTGGGGCCGCGGAATTCTGCTCTGTAGGGCTTCTGTCTAGGGCCATGAGGCCTTTGTATACTATCTTTGATTCAATATTTTTCTGTAGCACCACTTACATTTTTTTTCCTAGATAACGTTTGTATTTTTTATTCCTATTGTTTTTGTTCAAAGCCGAATCCCTTGATATTTTAAAAGATAATACAAGAAATAGTGAAAACTTTGTTTCTAAATTAAAGAGATAAAAATAATTACAAATTATAAATCTAATCAATGTACAAAAAGCCTACAGTATCACAAATTCATGAAAGAGGAAACTGGAATTGTTTATAGTAAGACAGAAATTAATTTACTCATTTTTATATGTTCTAAAAATAATACTACATAATGAAGAATAAAACTCATGTGGAAATGCCCTCAAATTTTATATAACTAAAATTCATGTAACCCAATTCCTGACTGTGTCATTTTTAAGTCATTTTGGACTAAACCTCTACTTGCCTTTACCCTCCCATACACTCTCTCATCAAGTCGTGTATAGCAAAGGGCTCTGGAGTTATTGGTCTGTTAGAGAGACATAAACAGGCCATAACTTCATCTAAACAACTGTTTTCCCATCAATAGAATTCCTGAAACAGTCAGCTGATTTAAATTCCCTGTCTTAGATTGTATATTGTACATGATACCCAGATTAAATATTTTCAAACTGTGTGCAAACACGAAAGAGGACAGTAACTAGTAGTTTCAGTCTCCAGAGTAAGTGTTGCCAGATCTCTCCTGCTATTGATCCAGAAAGGAAAATTACAAGCAGGGATTTATTTTCTGCCCCTGCACTAAGGTGGTTGTCCTTTTTCTGGGCACTGGCAATGAGAGTTTCAAGGACACAGGGCAGAGAAATTGGGAACACTGGGTCACAGCCGGGGAAGGGAAGGCCTGGGACACACACCTGGATCTGTACACTGTCCTGCCCATTAACTTCTGTGACTGACTGTTCCGCCTCTCCTGCCTCATTCTCATTACTACTTTCACTTCATCTTGGCTCCTGTATCAGTCACCCTTTGTATATTGTGACCCTACATATGCTTTGCATGGCTCTCTCAATGATAAAGCTTTCTATTACTGATTACAGTTACTGTTCAATCTTCAAGAATGAAATACTATAAAGTCAAGAACTGTAACTTTTAGGTTTGTATCCTATGCAACAGACATGCTTAGAAAATCTGTTGAATCTTCAAGGATAGAATGACATACTATAAAGTCAAGCATTGTAATTTTAGGTTTTTTATCCTCTATAAACTGTGGAAAATTCTTCAAGAGATGGGAATACTAGACCATCTGACCTGCCTTTTGAGAAATCTGTATGCAGGTCAGGAAGCACCGGTTAGAACTGGACATGGAACAACAGACTGGTTCCAAATAGGAAAAGGAGTACGTCAAGGCTGTATATTGTCACCCTGCTTATTTAACTTATATGCAGAGTACATCATGAGAAACGTTGGGCTGGAAGAAACACAATCTGGAATCAAGATTGCCGGGAGAAATATCAATAACCTCAGATATGCAGATGACACCACCCTTATGGCAGAAAGTGAAGAGGAACTAAAAAGCCTCTTTTTAGAAAGTGAGAGAGGAGAGTGAAAAAGTTGGCTTAAAGCTCAACATTTAGAAAGCAAAGATCATGGCATCTGGTCCCATCACTTCATGGGGAATAGATGGGGAAATAGTGGAAACAGTGTCAGACTTTATTTTTGGGGGGGCTCCAAAATCACTGTGGTCATGTATGGATGTGAGATTTGGACTGTGAAGAAGGCTGAGCACCAAAGAAATGATGCTTTTGAACTGTGGTGTTGGAGAAGGCTCTTGAGAGTCCCTTGGACTGCAAGGAGATGCAGCAAGTCCATTCTGAAGGAGATCAGCCCTGGGATTTCTTTGGAAGGAATGATGCCAAAGCTGAAACTCCAGTACTTTGGCCACCTCATGCGAAGAGTTGACTCATTGGAAAAGACCCTGATGCTGGCAGGGATTGGGAGCAGGAGGAGAAGGGGACAACAGAGGATGAGATGGCTGAATGGCATCACTGACTTGATGGACATGAGTTTGAGTGAACTCCAGGTGTCGGTGGTGGACAGGGAGGCCTGGCGTTCTGCAATTCATGGGGTCGCAAAGAGTTGGACACGACTGAGCAACTGAATTGAACTGAACTGAACAAGACATGACTTAGAAAACAGTAGATGCTGAATGAATTAGAAAATATGTGCTTTAAATTCACAAGACTTTATTTTTTTGCGATCCAAAATCACTACAGATGGTGATTGCAGCCATGAAATTAAAAGACGCTTACTCCTTGGAAGGACAATTATGACCAACCTATATAGCATATTCAAAAGCACAGACATTACTTTGCCAACAAAGGTCGTCTAGTCAAGGCTATGGTTTTTTCTGTGGTCATGTATGGATGTGAGAGTTGGACTGTGAAGAAGGCTGAGTGCTAAAGAATTGAGGCTTTTGAACTTTGGTGATGGAGAAGACTCTTGAGAGTCCCTTGGACTGCAAGGAGATCCAAACAGTCCATCCTAAAGGAGATCAGTCCTGGGTGTTCATTGGAAAGACTGATGCTTAAGTTGAAACTCCAATACTTTGGCCACCTCATGCGAAGAGCTGACTCATTGGAAAAGACTGCAATGCTGGGAAGAATTGGGGGCAGGAGGAGAAGGGGACGACAGAGGATCAGATGGCTGGATGGCATCACCAACTCGATGGACGTGAGTTTGAGTGAACTCCGGGAGTTGGTGAAGGACAGGGAGGCCTGGCGTGCTGCAATTCATGGGGTCGCAAGAGTCGGACAAGACTGAGCAATTGAACTGAACTGAAATTCACAAGAAGAGCCCCACTTGACTGGATATCTCACTATCTATCTTGGGTTATAAGACTTATTGCACTTCATGGCAAAAATAACTTATGAGAAAATCTCCTGCTTTTAGGGAAAAAGAACTGTAGCTTGGACCTAATTTTGCAAATTAAAGCCAATTAGGGAAGCAAGTGACACAAACTGATAAGAAAATTTCCAAACGAATTCAATGTTTTAGTCATCTATTAATAAAAGAATAAAAATTTAAAATTTCTGGAAACTTTAAGAAATCAAAAGCATTTATGTACAGTGCATTCTAAAAGCATGTATTAAAGAGCATACCAGTGAATGAAACTTCATACACAGCACTCCATGGGAAATAAATCTATTGGTCATTTTTGAATACCAAATGCCTTGTGCACTACTTAATTGCTTGTTATTTAAAAAAAAAATTCAAAATCAACTTTAACAAATATTTGTTTAAGAAAGTAAAATATAAAAGTATTTTGAAGAGTCTGAAATAACTAGCTATTTGCCTATCTACCTAATATGTATCTATCTAATTCAAAGACCTTTATGTTTTAAAATAAAAATATTTTCATATAACCACAGTGAAAACTATGGGCTTGGTTGACAATGATGTGTCCATGGTGGTTCACAAGTTGTAAAGAAAAAAAAATGTATCTATTGCATAAGAGAGACAACTTACAGAAAGTGTGAGAACATGACCATGAGGGAATCCCTGAGCCCAATTCAGGCAGATCTATGGTCCCCATCTACAGCACATCCTTCAGGACACTAACTCTAGAGCTGAGGACCCAGGTCCACCTCGTACTGTTTCTCCACCTCCTCAGCCTGGTTCTTATAATGCTATTTCTGACTGTTCAGGATGCCTTGGCAGGATCTGCCAATCTCCAGTCTCCTGCAGGGGAGATTCTTGCAACTAGATCTGACCACGAATCCTCATGGAAAATCTGTCCTCTGTCCTTGAAGGGGTTTTTAGACTCTCCATGGAATTGAATCCCTTGTGGAAAAATAGTTTTCTGGGGGAGATTCAACTCTTGTACATTGTCCTAAAACTTCTTGTGGGTTTTCATTTGGATTCCTTTGAGGACATCTGATTTCTTGGAAAACTGGACACATAATTTCTTGGAATATTTCTTTGGGAACATCCATTGTCTTGGACTATTGAACACTCGAATCATGTTCCCTGAAGTGAACCACTTTCTCCTCGGACTCCTTTTTCTCCTTGAAATCTTGAATGTATTTCAGCTTTATGTTCTCTGAGAACTACTTGTCTTTCTCAGACAGGACGATTGTCAGGCCCTGATACTCAGTTTGGGATGTTTTGGGAAGTATTAGGGCCATAAGTTCTTTAAAAAATGGGTAAGCTTTCAGGGGCTTCTTCGGTAAATTAGAAGAGTATGTGTGTGTGTGTGTGTGTGTGTGTGTGTGTGCGCATGCACACATGTGTTTTCTTTTTGTGAGGAATTTCTAAATATTCCTTAATTTCCAGGAATAATTCTTAAAGGGCACAGTTTGCTCATGTTATAAAAGTTTCTAACCATTCCATTATACACATTTCTCCAGAAGTATCTTACAAGTAATTTTCCCCCAGTCTATCAGGGACAGAGATATTTTGAATGTGTGGCCATCACTGAGCAGGGGACTATTCTACATGTCTTCCAGTAATTTTACAAGATCTTCCTTGGACACTGGAAACTCCATTTCTAGAATTTGGGGCCACTTACAAGGTGCCAGTGATGTAATCACCACCCCAAGAGCATCCTCACACTAAAGGTATGGCAGGTTAATTCTTACTTGAAGTTCTGTAGTGTGTGGGATGCAATGATTCTGCAGAGCAAGGGAAGGAAAATTCCTTTCCTTGTATTTGCTAAATGAGAAAATCACACCACTTTTGTTATATATCAATTTTATAATCTAAGTTGACCCTTAAAAATAAAATGAAAATTGTTGCAAATCCTGAATTGAAATTTATGTTTGGATTTCAAATGCGAGATCTGTACTCTTCAAAATTCCCTGATCTCTTCAGTACATTTTCCACCCAGTTTTACAGGGCTTATCCTAAATGAAACCTAACAAAAAAAAAAAAATGAGTTATTCAATCAAGAGAGTTAGAATCAGAGATGTAATCCAGGAAAGTGAAGTAAAAAGGTGAAAATGAAAAGAGAAGTGGCTGAAAGGAAAGGCCTTGGATTCTGTACCGCAGAGAATGGCCTTCTGTGAATTGAAGGATCGAGGGTCCAAGAGAAGATTAGGAGATAAAATGAGATAAACAGAGAAGCTGGTTTGAGATCTGTCAAAAAGAGACTGATTGTCTCAGGGAAATCTCAAAATCAACATTATAAAACAAGCATATGTAGTAGATATTATTAACCACAAAATAATAGAATTTCCTTAAGCTGTGAATCTGCATCTCAGTTTCCTCTCTACTCTTGACTTTATCCCTAGTACTTTATGTCTGTTATGTTGACTATCTTTTGGAAAATTTTGTCAATGAAGGAAAAATATTTTGTCTATTAAGTTCAGTTAAGTCGCTCAGTAATGTCTGACTCTTTGCAACCCCGTGAACCACAGCTGCCAGGCCTCCCTGTCCATCACCAACTGCCAGAGTCCACCCAAACCCATGTCCATTGAGTCAGTGATGCCATCCAACCGTCTAATCCTCTGTCATCCCTCAATCTTTCCCAGCATCAGTGTCTTTTTAAATGACTCAGCTCTTCGCATCAGGTGGCCAAAATATTGGAGTTTCAGTTTCAACATCAGTCCTTCCAATGAACACCCAGGAGTGATCTGCTTTAGCACGGACTGGTTGGATCTCCTTGCAATCCAAGGGACTCTCAAGAGTCTTCTCCAACACCACAGTTCAAAAGCATCAATTCTTCAGCACTCAGCTTTTTTTTATAGTCAACTCTCATATCCATATGTGACTACTGGAAAAACCAAAGCCTTGACTAGATGGACCTTTGTTGACAAACTAATGTCTCTGCTTTTCAATATGCTGTCTAGGTAGGTCATAACTTCCCTTCCAAGGAGTAAGTGTCTTTTAATTTCATGGCTGCAATCACCATTTGCAATGATTTTGGAGCCCCCAAAATAAAGTCAGCCACTGTTTCCACTGTTTCCCCCTCATTTTTGCCATGAAGTAATGGGCATGGATGCCATGATCTTAATTTTCTGAATGTTGAGTTTTAAGCCAACTTTTTCATTCTCCTCTTTCACTTTCATCAAGAGGCTCTTTAGTTCTGCTTCACTTTTTGCCAAAGGATGGTATCATCTGCATATCTGAGTTTATTGATTTTTTTTCCTGGCAATCTTGATTCCAGCTTGTGCTTCCTGCAGCCCAGCGTTTCTCATGATGTACTCTGCAGAGAAGATACATAAGCAGGGTCACAATATATAGCCTTGGTGTACTCCTTTTCCTATTTGGAACCAGTCTGTTGTTCAATGCCCAGTTCTAACCGTTGCTTCCTGACCTGCAAGACACAGGTCAGATGGTTTGATATTCCCATCTCTTTCAGAATTTTCCACAGTTTATTGTGATCCACACAGTCAAAGTCTTTGGCATAGTCAACAAAGCAGAAATACATGTTTTTGTGAAACTCTGTTGCTTTTCTGATGTTCCAGCAGATGTTGGCAATTTGATCTCTGGTTCCTCTGCCTTTTCTAATACCAGCTTGAAAATCTGGAATTTCACACTTCACGTATTGCTGAAGCCCGGCTTGGAGATCTATGATCATTACTTTACCAGTGTGTGAAATAAGTGCAATTGTGCAGTAGTTTGAGCATTCTTTGGCATTGCCTTTCTTTGGGGTTGGAATGAAAGCTGACCTTTTCCTGTCCTGTGGCAGGAGTTTTCCAAATTTGCTGACATATTGAGTACAGCACTTTCACACCACCATCTTTTAGAATTTGAAATAGCTCAACTGGAATTCCATCACCTCCACTAGCTTTGTTCGTAGTGATAGTTCCGAAGGCCCACTTGACTTCACATTCCAGGATATCTGGCTCTAGGTGAGTGATCATACCATCATGATTTTCTGGGCTTTTTGTCTATATGAATTATTTAATTCATGTGTTTCTTCACTGACTGACCTAACAGTTCTGTATGTTCTGTTCTGAGTACTGCACGGAGAGTGGGAATGTAACAATAATATGAAATAAGATGAGAACTATCTGAACTGTCACAGGAATTTCCCTCAAGTAGTAAAAATATTTACTAACTTGAGAAAAGTTTGCTGAAGAGTGTGATGAGATGGTATATGCTGAGAGTGAGTAAATGGTACTGGGCATTGGTTCCTTTTCGAGGTCACGCACATGTCCCACAATGAGATAGTCCTGGTTTTATAATTTTGTATAGTTCTAAAAACCATTGATTATGTAGTTTAAAAGTAGTGATCTTTATGGTATATAAATGTAGTTTAAAATAATCCTTATTTTAAAAAGAAAAGTAATTGACTATATTCTATGAAATACTCCATAATAAATGTTTATTAAAATTTAATTAACAGATTTATGCATACAACACCTTTATGCCATTTTATAAACATACACTCACTGTGTTACATTAAGTAACAATGGGCTGCTGGACACAGTCAGGTATCCTGTGGCCTCCCATGAAGTGAAGGGCAGCAATATCCCCAGAAAAGAAGCCCCAATAATGGTCCAAAAATTGGACAATTCATGGAGATTTAAGGCAAAGGAAAGGTATCATAGGGGAGGAGAAGGCATAAGGAAGGAAACTATATATGAGAGAACTTCTGAAAACATCATAGAAGCTCACCGTTCCATTGTCATAATCCAAAAACACGCCAATCTTACCCAGAGGCCTTTTCACAAACTGCACTAAGGGTGGGGAGGTGGTGGACAGAATATACTGACTGTTCACCTTTGTAGAACACAGAAAAAATGCTTCTTCAGCACCAATACTGATACTGGAATCACTTGTGAAGATGCTTTTACAGACCCCCAGAACCCAGCTGGAAGACTGGGCCACGTCCAGCTCCCAGTAATGCCTCCCGGAGGTGAAGCCCCAAGCTCCCCAGGACACAATACATGACCCGCCCTGGGGCTGTCTTGACGCGATTGGGTGATCATCCTCAAACAGCGCACTTTCATCATCGAGGATCGCATGGTGAACGATCGTTGTCAGACTCAGAACATTATCCACTGTAGAAAGAGTAAAAATTGTGTTAGCCAGTCGAATTTCCATGTCTCTGAGAGGCAGAGGCTTTCTAGACAATAAGCTTTTTAATTTTCCTTCTCCAAGGAAATCAAAACAAAGACAGCAAAGGGAGTTAGAGTGACTCTTCTCTGAAGAATAAAAGTTATTACCATCTCTGTGGCATACAGAAGTACATCAAATCAAAGAGAAAATTAAAAAAAGACATATATCATGAACTGAGTGAAGTCTGACTTAGGTCAATCTCTTCATAGTTTACTTTAGGATTCACCTAAAAGCATTGATTCTTATATTAGAAAACTTTTCTTGTGTCCTTTGTACTTAATACTATGGAAACTACAGATGGCACTTTGTTATCACATGGACACTTATGGGGGTATAATCTGTACCTATTACATTTTCAAAGGTCAAAAGAATTGATAGAAATCCATCTATGAATAATTTGGAAGCTTCAAAAAAGATATTCTAACTGACAGTGTTCATGCATCCCTTGCCTTAAAGTTGTTGTAAGATTGAGAGCATTATAATTCTTCCACCAAAGCCCATTTCATTTTTTCTGTCATTTATTCCTAATTTTAGAAATAATAAATCTTCTTTGTACAATGTGTAATAAATGTAGCTATAATGAAGTGAAAGTGAAAGTGTTATCCTTCAGTCCTGTTTTACTCTTTGCAACCACGTGGACTGTGTGTAGCCCGCCAGGCTCCTCTTTCCATGGAATTGTCCAGGCAAGAATACTGGAGTGGATTTCCATTCCCTTCTCCAGGGAACTTCCCCACCCAGGGCTCGAACCTGGGTCTCCTGCATCGCAGGCAGACTCTTTATCATCTGAGCCACCAGGGAAGACCATACAGTGAATTAAAAGCAGCAATGATGGATTTAAGCTCAAGAGTGAAATAAACTGAGTAAACAATATATTGATGGTCACTCACAGAACTAAATATTCAGTCTCTATAATCACAGTAACAACCTGGTTGCTCTCCCTTTGCTCATCCTATATCATAAATATATATATGTGTGTGTGTGTGTGTGTGTGTGTATCTGGTTTTGCATTTTCAGGAAATTTCAGGTGGCAAACATCAGACTTGGTGTTTATAATCTGACTATAGAGGCAACAAAAGAGTCTGAAATGCAGTACTTGGATGCAGTCTCAGAAACCACAGAATGATCTGTTCATTTCCAAGGCAAGCCATTCAATATCACAGTAATCCAACTCTATGCCTCAACCAGTAATGCTGCAGAAAATGAAGTTGAACAGTTCTAGGAAGACCTACAAGACCTTCTAGAACTAACACCCCAAAAAAGATGTCGTTTTCATTATAGGGGACTGGAATAAAAAAATAGGAAATCAAGGAATACCTGGAGTAACAGGCAAATTTGGCCTTTGAGTACAGAATGAAGCAGAGCAAAGGCTAATAGAGTTTTGCCAAGAGAACGCACTGGTCATAGCAAACACCCTCTTCTAACAACATGTGAGAAGATTCTATACATGGATCACCAGATGGTCAGTATCGAAATCAGATTGATTATATTCTTTGCAGCCAATAATGGAGAAGCTTTACACAGTCAGTAAAAACAAGACCGAGAGGTGAGTGTGGCGCAGACCATGAAATCCTTATTGACAAATTCAGACTTAAATTGAAGAAAGTAGGGAAAACCATGAGACCATTCAGGTATGACCTAAATCAAATCCCTTGTGACTATGCAGTGGAAGTGAGAAATAGATTCAGGGGATTAGATCTGATATAGAGAATGCCTGAAGAACTATGGACAGAGGTTCATGACACTGTACAGGAGGCAGTGATCAAGACCATCCCCAAGAAAAAGAAAAGCAAAAAGGTATATTGTTGTCTGAGGAGGCTTTATAAATAATGGTGAAAAGACGAGTACGTAAAGGAAAAGGAGAAAAGGAGAAATATGCCCATTTGAATGTAGAGTTCCAAAGAATAGCAAGGAGAGATAAGAAAGCCTTCCTCAGCGATCAATGCAAAGAAATAGAGGGATATAATAGAATGGGAAACACTAGAGATCTCTTCAAGAAAATTAGAGATACCAAGGGAACATTTCAGGCAAAAATGGGCACAATAAAGGACAGAAATGGTATGGACCTAACAGAAGCAAAAGATAATAAGAAGAGGAGGCAAGAATACACAAAAGAACTATACAAAAAAGATGTTCATGACCCAAATAACCATGATGGTGTGATCACTCACCTAGAGCCTGACATCATGGAATGCAAAGTCAAGCAGGCCTTAGGAAGCATCTCTATGAACAAAGTTAGTAGAGGTGATGGACTTCAGTTGAGCTATTTGATCCTAAAAGATGATGCTGTGAAAGTGCTTCACTCTATATGTCAACAAATTTGGAAAGCTCAGCAGTAGCCACAGGACTGGAAAAGGTCAGTTTTCATTCCAATCCCTTAGAAAGGCAATGCCAAAGAATGCTCAAACTACTGCACTACTGCACTCATCTCACACACGAGTAAAGTAATGCTCAAAATTCTCCAACCCAGGCTTCAACAGTACTTGAACCCTGAACTTCCAGATGTTCAAGCTGCATTTTGAAAAGCCAGAGGAACCAGAGATCAAATTACCAACATCTGCTGGATCATAAGAAAAAAAAGAGAGAGTTTCAGAAAAACATTCTATTTCTGCTTCAGTGAATACACAAAGCCTTTGAATGTGTGGATCACAACAAGCTGTGGAAAATTCTAAAGAGATGGGAATACAAGACCACCTGTCTCCTGAGAAATCTGCATACAGGTCAAGAAGCAACAGTTAGAACTGGACATGGAACAACAGACTGTTTCCAAATCAACAAAGGCATAAGTCAAGGCTGTATATTATCACCCTGCTTATCTAACTTAAATTCAGAGTACGTCATGAGAAATGCTTGACTGGATGAAGCCCAAGCTGGAATAATGACAGTTGGGAGAAATATAAATAATCTCAGATATGCAGATGATACCACCCTTATGGCAGAAAGTGAAGAAGAACTAAAGAGCCTCTTAATGAAAGTGAAGGAAGAGGGTGAAAAAGTTGGGTTAAAACTCAACGTTCAGAAAACTAAGATCATGGCATCTGGTCCCATCACTTCATGGGAAATAGATGGGGAAACAACAAAAAAGTGATAGACTATTGGGGGGGTGCAGTCCAAAGTCACTGCCAGTGGTGACTGCAGCCATGGAATTAAAAGATGCTTGCTCCTTGAAAGAAAATTTATGACCAACCTAGACAGCATTTTAACAAGCAGAGACATTACTTTGCTAACAAAGATCCATCTAGTCAAAGCTATGGTTTTTCCAGTAGTCATGTATGGATGTGAGACTTGGACTATAAAGAAAGGTGAGCATGGGAGAATTGATGTTTTTGAACTATGGTGTTGGAGAAGACTGCTGAGAGTCCCTTTGACATCAAGGAGATCCAGCCAGTCCATCCTAGAGGAAATTGGTCCTAAATATTCACTGGAAGGACTGATGCTAAGGCTGAAACTCCAATACTTTGGCACCTGATGTGATGAACTCACTCTTTTGAAAAGTCCCTGATGCTGGGAAATACTGAAGGCAAGAGGAGAAGGGAACGACAGAGGATGAGATGGTTGGGTGGCATCCCTGGTTCAGTGGACATGAGTTTGAGTAAACTCCAGGAGTTGGTGATGGACGGGAAAGCCTGGCGTGCTGCAGTCCATGGGATCGCCAAGAGGCAGACAAGACTGAGCGACTGAACTGAACTGAAAGAGGTAGAAAAGGTGTTAGCAAATTCAGGAATTTATGCACCACCTTCATAACCAAAAACGAAAAAAAAAAAAAAAGAAATAAAATGAAAATGAAAGAAGGGTTGTTCCCAAGAAGCTCTAATGAAATGTAGTCCTGATCACCAAAAGGCTGACTCTTACCTCTGAAGTTGTTCAGCATGTGTAGAAATCCAGAGACAGGCCAGGAAGGGAGCTCTGGGTTCACGGGCTGAGGCTTCTGTATCTGTGCCAGATGAGTCCTGTACAAAGGACATCGATTCCATGTCAAGACCAATGGCTAATCACATGAGCATTGCAAAACAGCAGACTTTACCACAGGATCCCATATGTTCTCAGGATTCTCCTACTTTTGGTGATTTGCATATATAATATATTCTACTCATTTGAGAATATAAAAATGTTGCCATATATTTTACTAAATAGAAATTACATCAAATTTCATTTTCCCCATTTTTCTCAGACAATATTCCAAATTTGCACTCACTAAACTTCATTCCCTTCCTCAATTCCATCCATTCAAAGATCCTGGGTATTTTACAGAGAGCAAAAAGTTCAGGCTAAGCCTGTGAGACTTCACTCACAAAGTAGTCATCAAGGATACATTCTGTGTCTAAACAGAAGTGCTCACTGACCAGACATGTTTACTCTTGTCAGTCCAGCAAAGTGACCCAGGTCCAACCTGGCTGTCCTGGTCCTGAACGTCTCACTTAGAAGTGGGCAGCAGAAAGGCGCTCCGTGTGAGGTCCTGCCTGCAGGGCGCTTGCTGTGATGGAACAGGCTGAGTCACTGCTGCTCAGTATTAACAAAATCACAGTCTCTTGTCATGGTAGGGAATATGCCTCTTTCATGCCTTTTTCACCTTTCAATCCACTAGGATAGGTGCTTCCTCTGTGATGTCTTAGAAAAATCCCTCGCTAAGGTTTATTGTGGTCAAGCTGGAGAGAATGGGTTGAGTAGGTGGAACAAAGCCCAGAATGGCAGCAGGTTTTCAGATATAGTTGATTGCAGTCAAATGAAAAGGAAATGACTGAGACCAAGGGTCAGAAACCCTTGAAATTCTTTTGAAATAAAATAGAAAATGGCCAAAAAGACAATGTGGTAATCCATATGCTAGGGGTCTGTACTTGTGGATTCACACATGCATTCAATCTGTACATTCTGGGCTATGTATTTGCTTATTTATTCTTTTATTTTATCATAGGATCAGAGCTACTATTCTAACTATGTTTCATATACAGTGCGTACCAGTCAATCCCAAATTCCCAGTGTAAACTTCCTTCCCCTTTGCTTTTGTTCTGAGTGGAAAAAATTCACAAAACATTCCAGAAACTTCCAAAAATGTAAAAATTGAAAATGCCACATACCAGGGAATGACTTATGTAGCATTTACTTTATACTGTATATGTTGTAAAGTTGTCTAGAGATGACAAAGTGTACAGGAGCATGTGTATTAGTTATCTGCGAATAACATGGTATTATGTATAAAGAATCCTGTCCTGAGATTTAGATATGGGGGAGGACCTGAAATCAATCCCCAGGTCCCAAGCAAGAACTTTGGGTCCACTTCATCAAAAAGACAAAAATGTTTCAGAAATCAAAAATCATTAATGTATACTCACGTTTCCAGCACATTTTCCAAGCCCTGCAAAGGAAAAAAAAAATCATGTTAATCATTAGAGTTCTGTTTCCATCTCCTATTCCTATTCTTGTTTCATAATAAGACATAGTTTTCTAAATCTCTTCTAAGTAACACTCAGAAGCAATCTTCATAACAGACCCTAACCTAAGACATAATGGGCTTCCTCAGGTCTCATTAAGGAAGCAAAGGGGGCAGGAAGGGTCTGCACAATGCTGCAGCAACATCTAGGTTTCCAGTGTCACTCACTGCCCACTGCTGTCTTCAGGAAGTGATCTCACCACTTATGGTAACAATTAAGGTAAAGCAGACAATTGCATAAAAAGAACCATCGGTTGCATTAAAATTGATACCAGTTCTAAATATCTTGTCTGTATACAGTAAGAACCTCAGTGTCTTCAGGAAGAGTGGATAACAGAGAGTGCCAAGGGTTTAGGGGAATGTATACTGAGATTTACTCCAAGAAAATTAACTTCCCCCTGGTCACAGAGTCTTGCTGATTGTGTAATCATCTGTCTGGATAGGTAATATTTCAGTGTCACAGCACTTGTCTAGAAGAGTATTTCTCTCTCTGAGGATGGACCCTCCTTTCTCACCTGGAGCAGCTCCATGTCCGGCTTGTGGCACATCTCAGTCAGCTCTTTGTACATTTCTTTCAGACTTTCTCTGTACTGAGACATTCTGAACACACTCTCCTTGAGTTCTTCACAAATCTCTTTGGCCTCTCGCTCCAGGGCCTCCAGATGCAGTTGCTCCTCCTCCCGGAGCAACAGAAGCATCCTCTGATATTCAAGCTTGATCATCACCTTCCTTAAGGCCACATAGTCCTGCAGAGATAGTGGATCCAAAGCATTACGTATGTTCACATTCAAAAGAAAACTCCAAATATTATTTCCTTAGTGTCATCAAGGAAGTTCCTGACAAACTGCCACATGCATTCAAAGAGTCTTGAATATTTTCAGGTCCTTATTGCCCAGGCTTTCTCTGAATTCCTAATCTCTTTGCCTGTTTAAAACAAGTCATCTGAGGGACCCCAGGCTGTCTCCCAAGGAAGATTCTTCCGGGTTCTTACTCCATCAGTTATTTCCTCTCCGACCTGAGTTTGTTTTTCTCTTGTTCCTTTCTCTGATTCTTCTAAATATTCTTTCATGAAGTAAACCTCATTTTGAATATATGTATTTTCTTTTTTCCTTCATGCTGACTCTCTTCAGTCGTGCACAACTCTTTGTGACCTTGTGGACTATAGTTCACCAGGCTCCTCTGTCCATGGGATTCTCCAGGCAGGAATACTGGGGTGGGATGCTATTTCCTCCTCCAGGGCATCTTCCCAACCCAGGGATGTAATCCAGGTCTGTTGTGGCGCCCGCACTGCAGGCAGATTCTTTACCCCTGAGCCATCAGTTTTCCTCTAGGTACGACTCTCTTCCTCTCTTCTCCTTCACAGTCACAGTTAGTGCAATGCATCTTATACCCCATGTCTGAAAAGGCTTTTTCCAATCTTCAAAATGTGGCCTTGGAATACATTTCATGCCTTGGTCTTTGAATATACTAGTATTCTTTGAACTACCATATATTAGCCTGTTCTCATTCCAATTACTGATCAGTCATTTGAAACCACTCCTCCAGGGAAGAGACCAGTAGCCTTTCACAGGAACTTACATTGGCCTAAAAAAAAATCTAAGGTAAAATTATATCAATATTTATACAAATAAATAGAAACATTTTTATTCTTACCTCAAAGGACTGAGTTGTGTTAGCTTCCTGATTCAGACAGATTTGGATTTCTTCTCTCATTTTCCATAAAGAGCTCATTCTCTTCAGGAGTTTCTCCTGCAAAATACCCTCAGGATTTAGTGACACAGAAGATGACACTGTAAATTTAATCCCCTTATTCATGAGAAAAGGCGTTTATTAGTTACACAGAAAACTTGACTTAGGAGGCTGTTGTCAGACTTTTCCACATTAATTTGATGCCAATATTTGAATATCAAGGAATAGAACTGTATACTAGAGAACTGGGGGGACTTTACAGATAATGGAATCCATGTCCCATGATACTGAGACTCAGACTCAAATAGCCCGAGTAAGAAAGCCTCAAGCTCCCATCAGAAGCCTGTGTCCCTGGTGCCACTCGCCCCGGGATGCTGCATTTCCACACGTGTGGACAATTGGGCAACAACACTCAGAGGACACATTATATGTGAGGATCCACATTCAGAAATCCCACCTCGACTATCTCCACCCCCATCACCATCATAGCATCCTCATCTTCCTCTCTGACTTAGGAGCCTCTGGATCCCAAACTGCTTGAGAGGCATCACCTACCCGGTATTCCTCAGCAGCCCTGTGTATTGGACTGTGGCTGTGAGCTGCGTGCTCAGGGCATTCAGAGCAGGGCCCACAGAGCAGGGTCTGGTCAACCTCACAGAAGAGGCCTTTGGCTTCCTGGTGTGTCACACAGATCTGCTCCTCAGAGCTGTGGTCGTGGTCAGCTCTGGCCTGCCTGGCAAGGGAAGCCAGCCTCTTGAGGGCAATGTTGGTTTTGTAATCGGGCCTCGCTGATATTCCCCTGCACTCCGGGCACCTCCTTGGTGTCTGGCCTTCTTCCCAGCAAAGGCTCAGACAGGGACGGCAGAAGCTGTGCCCACAGTCTATGGTGATGGGGTCCAGGAAGCAGTTCATGCAGATGGAGCAGGTGAGTTCACTCTGGAAGACCTGCAGTGTGTCTGAATCCATGTTTCTGAAAATTAAAGAAAGAAATAAGACAGGGTAAGAGAAAAAGTCTTTCTTCTGCCCTCATTGGGAAAAATAAATCCTTTGGACAAAGTCCTGTCTTGAACTCTAATTTCCCTATTTGCTTACCTCCCCAGAACAAACCTAGAAATGGTGACTGTATACACCTTGGATTTACTATTATACAAAAGATGAAATACAATAAGAGTCCTTAGCAACTTTTTTGTTTCAAATAAACCAGGATTTCAATCATACTAAAATTAGTAATACATGGAGAAGCTTAAAGATTAGTGTGAGTGTGCTCACTCCTGTCTGACTTGTTGCTACACCATGGACTCTAGCCCACCAGGCTCCTCTGCCCTTGGGATTTCCCAGGCAAGAATCCTGGAAAGGGTTGCCTTTCCCTTCTCCAAGGGATCTTCCCAACTCAGCGGCTGAACCCATGTTTCCTGCGTCTTCTGCATTGGCGGGTGGACTCTTTATCACGGAACTCCCTGGAAGCCCCTTAAAGATTAGAATGGAGGGTAAGTGTTGGGATGACTTCAGAGTTACTTTATTAGCTGACTCTGACAGAAGCACACACAGAACCTCAGTCAGTCTCTCTCTCGACCTCCACGACTCCCTGACTGGAAGCCACACTAGCACACCCTTCCTTTCTCTCCTCATGGCCTCAGTTCCTTCCATCATCAAAGTGACAGAAGTGCTTTTCGAAAGACAAAGAAATTTGTTTACAAAGAACTTAAACTTCATACAATCAATGTTGGCTTTAATCTGATGTCCTAAAGAGTTCAGAGCTTGCTTCCAGCTTAAATAACAAAACTGCTCCTTTCAAGATAAAAAGAAGAAAAAAAAGAATGTCACTTCTAGTTCAGTAAAGCAAGTTTTCCCGGAGTCGGTTCATATCATCATAGTATGTCATATTTTGAACTGGTGAATGTTCAGGTATCACAATAATCAGGAAACAATAGTCAGCATGAATATAATCATTTGTAGACTGATAGCATCAAGGACTATGATAATATTAAAACAATAATAGGAGAACTTAATATGTGTTGCCTAGTATTTCTCAGCATTGAATTAAATCCTTTCCTATAGATTAACTGCTTTCATCATCTCAACAATATTTACTAATTTTTTATTTTTACCCACATTTGATAAGGAGGTTACTTGATATCGTGTAGGCAAAAATAAGTTATTTGTCTGCAAATCCCACATGGAATCAATGCTTGAGGAAGTGCTCAAACATAGATAGTACTGACAGGATAAATACAACTAGCTTTTGTGTCCAGGACTGCCATTAAAGTTTTATTTTTAACTGAACATATCAGAATTTCATTGTACCTTGATCAGAACTCACTTTGGTTGTAGTTAATGAAGTTTCCACTCCTTTTCAGTGGGTAAGTCTCAAATTCAGTTCAGGATTTAGATGCTCCACTGCTGGTGGCAGAAACTTTGAAAAGTCTTCACAGCTCAGCCAACTCCACACACCACAGCTCTGGGCTCCAGAGAAGACTGAACTTGGTTCTTGCTGAATGTTTTATATTCTCCAATGACCACGCCCATTTCTTCCAAGTGATAGGGTTACCAACTCCATGAAAAGGTATAGGTGCACATGATTAGATTTTGCAGAGTTGGAAACACATCAGGATGCCAATGATTGAATTCAAATGTTTGAAACCTACTTGATCCAATTGCCACAATCCAACCTCTGATAAAAGTCTCAGCATGAATTCACCTTTGTAACTTACGGAGTTTTGTTTTGGAATAAACTATCCAAGTATAAATTTCACACCTCCATTTAATGAACTAATTATAGTTTTAATAGCACCTACCCATCTAGACCTATCACCCACTAGATTTACTTGCCTTTCTGAATTTGCCTGCATTCATTTGGAGATATTTCTTCAGAATGAGGAATCCCTCACATTCTATTTTTCAAGCCGGGTACTCAAGCTCCCCCTAAATACACATACTGCTCTGGCCAGGATAGCCAGAAGTTGTTGTTTGGAAGTAACTGAACTCTCCAGGACTGAATTTCATATCTTCATTTCACAAACTATATGATAGTCTAATTGCAGCAACCAGTAATCTCACCAGTAACAAGTGAGAGTGTGTGAGTGCTAAGTTTCTTCAGTTGAGTCAGACTCTTTGCGAAACCCAGGGACCGTAGCCCACCAGACTCCTCTGTCTGTGGGATAATCTAGGCAAGAATCCTGGAGTGGATTGCCATGCCCTCATCCAGGGGATCTTCCCAACCAAGGGATCGAACCCTCAGCTCTATGCGTCCTGCATCGGCAGGTTTTTTACCATTAGCGCCACCTGGGAAGCCCACAAGTGAGAAGAGGGACATGAGTTTCCTTCTAGGAGTCACGGTGACTCAGCTTGTTCCATCACAGCAAGCCCGCTTGTTCTCTAAAATGCAGCAAACTTTGCCTTACCTGACATGGAATAGGGGAAGGGAATGAAGTTCAATGAGTTGAAAATTGAAATAATGTCTGAAAAAAAGAGGAAAGGTTAAATTGAATATAATTTATATTTTGAAAACATAATATGGTAAGATTTTATATTCCCAAAGGCACCATTGCTGGTTTTTAATTTTCTCTGTATTATAACTGAATATACTATTCATTGCACAAAGAATATTTATTATTTGTAAAATCGGGAAGAATTGACAAAAAAGATTAAAATTGTCTTAGGTCAAATAATTGTAAGGATCATATACGGAATCTAAATATTAGATCCATATCAAGTAACTGAAAGGCAAGAGATATGTGAACATGGTTATCTGGAACATCCTTTTTGAAGTTTTCTGTATTCATTGATGAAGTGCGATCAAATTTTTGGACCCTTGAAAATGTAATAGGTAAAAAAAAAAAAAGAAAAGAAAAGAAAATGTAATAGATAGAGAAAACTCCCCAATAAATATCCACATGATAGCAAAGTGCCATCTACGTGCTCCATGCCTTTAACAAAAGGGACACAAGAAAAACTTTCTACTAAAAGATAAAAATAATGTTTTGGGTGAGTCCTGAAATAAAGTATCAAGATAACAGAGCTTGTGCGTGCTCAGTTGTGTGTGACTCTGTGACTCCATGGACTATATAGCCTGCCAGGCTCCTCTGTCCATGGGATTTCCCAGGAAGAATACTGGAGGAGGTTGCCATTTCCTTTTCCAGGGGATCTTCCTGACCCAGAGATCAAACCCTATCTCCTGTGTCACCTGCATTGGCAGGGAGATTTCTTTTGCCACTGAGCCTCCTGGGAAGCCCCAAAGTATCAAGAGGCTGACATTAAATCAGACTTCACAGTTTATAATATACCTCTCTTGCTTTTGTTTTACTCTCTCTATGTGATTGGAGGTGTTTCTATATGCAGTAGTGATACTAATAACTTTTGTTCTTCCTAGAAAAGTCAGTCTGAACTCTCTGGGTTTTGTGCTCTGTCTTTCCTTGGAGAAGGGAAACTGAACTAACTCACTGAATAGAGAGACTTTCTCTCTGAGGATATGGACATGCCATTAACTGACCTGGTTTTTCTCTTTCTCCCTTGGATAACATTCTCAGTCAGAAAATTACCATTCACAATGTGAGCCTTTCAGAGGACGATACAAGTGTGATGTTTTGAAAGCACCATTACTGATTTTTATTTTGAAAAATAAACATATAACAAAAAATGTAAGTGTTGCTACAGAAAAATATTGAATCAAAAACAGTATATAAAGGCTTCAGCTACATAGTTTGAACTCCTACAGCCCAGAATTCCAAGGCCACTGCAGTGGGAGGGAGAGCAGAAAGCGGTCCTCAGGCCCCTCTGACCTGCAGGGCTGGAGACAAGCAGCCCCAACCTCAGGGTCAAGGTTTCCCCCTGGAGATGGGCGTTTGGAGTCCTTTTTCTGGCATCATCACTGATGGAGCCACCTCCTTCTATAGAGATGTGCCTTCCCTGAGAGCAGCGTGTCTTTCAGGAGAGCCTGGTCTGCCAGGGTCTGAGCCCGAGCCATCCTGGTGGTCAGTGGGCTCTGGCCCCGCCACTGAGGGACCCACCCGAGGTGGGCACATGGGGCTGGAGGCGCTCAGACACCTGTTCCAGGGGCTCTGGGAGGTACACCAAGTCTGCACAGCCACAGGGCTCAGACTCCGCGTTTCTGGGAAGGATTTTGGTTTCTGTCTGCCCAGGAACCCAAAGGCCCAGTAGGGAGTCAGGAGGACGTGCATGGCAATGGGAGAATGGCCCTATTCCTGGATCTTAAATGGGCTGCTCCAGGGAACCCCAGTATCTTTTTGTCTGCAAGTGCCTGACAGGGCCCCAGACTCCGGCCGTCCTGAGGATACTGTCTCCCGATGGACGTGGCCCGAGTGTCAGAAAAGAACTCTGATCCGCAGGCACCATGTGCGGGTCTTGGCAAGAGTCAGTGTTGGAAACAGGGGTGCTGGACCCCTGAGCCTGAGGGTGTTCATGTGGATTCCGGGGCTGCGGCCTCATCGAGGCTCTCAGGAACTTCACTGGCTCCTGAACCCTGCAGTTTCCCCGGCATTGCACCTGCCCACCTGCCGCCTCTTTCTGTGCGAAGCCCCAAGGGTGGTTCTCTGTCCAGGGTGAACTCAGGAGAGAAGCGACTGAGTCAGAAAAAGAAAGGTAAAGATCTTGTGATATTGACCATATGTGGAATCTAAAATAATGGTACCCATGAGGTTATTTACAAAAGAAAGACACAGATGTAGAAAACAAACTTAAGGTTCCAGGCGCTAAGAAACAGGGTGGAGGATGGGAGGGATAAAGTGGAGATCTGGATGATCATACACCCATTCCTATGCATGAAACTGTCAGAAATAAGGATCTACTGTGTAGCACGGGAAATTCTCTTCTATACTCTGTAATGACCTGTATGGGAAAAAATCTTTTACAAAAAAGAGTGGATACATGTATGTATAGAATTGATTCACCAGACTGTACAAGAGGAACTAACATAACCTTGAAAATCAAGGATAGTCCAATGAAAATTGAAAAATACATAAATGTTCTTATCTAGTAACCTTCCCTGAGTGAAGTGTCATGGCCCATCATTGAATAAATAGAAAAATGTTTTGAGGACTAGAATGCGAACACACTGTAATAAAGAAAACCTGAAGAGATAGTTGCCCAAACTTAACAGATATCATATTTCTTTCACAAATTGTCTATTATTTTCTAGTCAATCTTGTATTGTACAAAACAATGACATAATCTTTAACTCCACAACCTAGCATCAATATTTCCACTGTGCATACATATTGAATAATAGAATGAGAAGGTATGAGGTCATATGCAAGCAATGAGGATCAGGTATAGAGTCTTAGAGAAAAAACCACCAACAGCTATTGTGTGTGGAGTTACAGACATAAAGAGAAAAGCAATAGTGTGTAACCGAAACAGAAGAACGAAACAAAAAATAAGCAAACAAAAATATTCTGAAGGAAAAATTTCATGCAGAACTGAATGAAAAGAATAAAACGTGAAAGACTTTTACTTCAGTGAGGTTGAGAATACCTGTCAGAGACTAGCGGGCTATCTCAGCACAGTCAGTGGTATTTTGGGGACACTGAGTGTCTCGTGTTGAAAAATGGAATCTGAAGGACTCTGCTTTCTGAAGAAGTGTCACAGAGCGAATGCAGGCAAACTCAGACAGACAAGTAAATCTAGTGGGTGATGAGCCTGGATGGGTCAATGAAATTTAGGACTATTATATTGTTCCTGAAATGAAGGTATGAAATTCATGCTTGGGGAGTTCAATTATTTCCAAACAGCAACTTCATGGATAACAAATGTAAACCATCGTGTGACTTCATGAGAATGAAATATGTAAAGACATATATATGAAACACACACACACATACATACATATTTTTAGGTATGTATATATATATATACGCATACTTATATATATATATGTATGTGTGTGTATATATTTGCATACTTGTGTGTTTTCTGTATATATATATATATGTGTGTGTGTGTGTGTGTGTGTGTGTGTGTGTATACACATGAGAGGAACTTGTATCAAAGGAGACTAATGAGATTTTAAACCATGCTGCTCCCTTTCCTTTCTTCCTCCAACAGTTCCACTCTGCCCTTCAGTTTCCTGTCTGTTCCATTCCTGCCACTAACATGAGCAGGTTGTCTAGGAAGTTACAGCTCTTTTATTGGAAGATTTAAGAGATTTTTGTCTTAATTTCCAACTTTCATTTCCCTTAACAGCTTCCCATTTTGACTACAGTTCTTTAGAGTAAGAGAAGTTTGAATTAATCAAATATACTGGAGTTAAAAACTTCTTGCCCTGGGTTTAGGAAATTGAGAAAGTTTCTCAAATATTGTTTGGTGTGCACAGAGCACGTGTCCTTAGCCACGTCTGACTCTTTGGGACCCTTTGGACTGTAGCCCACCAAGATTCTCTGTCCGTTGAATTTTTCAGTCAAGAATACTGGAGTAGGTTGTCATTTCCTCCTCCAGTGGATCTTCCTGACCCAGGGATCAAACCCGTGTCTCATGTGTCCCCTGCATTACATTTTATGTGAATTCTTTACTCATTGAGCCATCAGGAGAAAATAAACAAACCAAACACTAGATGGCATAGGGGCTTCCCTGATCGCTCAGTTGATAAAGAATCCGGCTGCAATGCAGGAGATCCCGGTTCGATTCCTAACTCAAGAAGATCCGGTGAAGAAGGGATAGACTACCCACTCCAGTATTCTTGGGCTTCCCTTGTGACTTAAGGGAAAGAATTTGCCTCCAATGTGGGACACCTGCGTTGGATCCCTTGTTTGAAAGATCCCCTGGAGAAGGGAATGGCTACCCACTCCAGTATTGTGGCCTGGAAAACTCATGTGGAAACTCCATGTGGAAAAGTCCATGGTGGCAAAGAGTTGCACAGGACTGAGTGACCCTCACTTTTAGATGACATAGAGGCAGGAGACCAGGAGAGGGCGCTGTCTTGTACTGTTACGAACTTTACACCTTGGAAACCAAAGGAGAGTCCAGTAAAATCCTTTTTAATGATAAAATTGTCTCTCATAGAAGAGCCTCCACCTAGATTCTTTCTGGAAAAAAATAACAGGCTGTGACTTTGGAGTTCTGACTGGAAATATATCATTCTCAAACACAATCAGCAAATCTCTGAGATTATAAAGTGTAGGGATCGTAGCTACGTTTCTCTGATTACTTTTCACGGCACAGGAAAGTTGTGACCTGTGTATTGCTGCAAGTGCACAGCAAGCGGCTGAGCCTGACCATCGCCAAGTGATGGCTCCTGAAATAGGCTCCGGGGTCACAGGCCCGCACATGGACAGCAAGACTGACTCATCACTGCAGTGAGGATTCCCGCAAGAGTTCCTCTTTTGGTGCCACAGGCTTCATCAGTGTTTATTAATACACATTAACCTGAAAAAGTTCATCAGAACTTTTTCTCATATTAATCAGGCAGAAACATCAGGTGATTTTGTATCATTCTTAGAAAAATTTTCTCATTTTTCTTTTTGCCTGTCTGCTTCCACTGTCATGACTCTCAGAGGCACTTGCCTCTGTTATCTACAAACTGAGGAAAATTAGCCTACAAGCTGGTTGCTGTTTCCTTCTCCAGGGGATCTTACTGATCAAGGATTGAACTCGAATCTTTTGTGTTTCTTGCATTGGCAGGCAGACTTTTTACTTCTGTGCCACCTGGGAAGCCCCATATAATAATATTACACTATAGATATTTCAAATCTCAAGCTAATGAGATTTTTTTGGTTGTGACTTTGAAAATCAATTTCCTATCTCTTGTTGATATTATTCATTAGTATTTTATTTGTAATACGTTAGGTAGATTTTGGAAAACTTCAATAACCATAGAATAATATTTCAGAGTTTTAACTCTTTCACTCATATATTTGCTTATTCATTCACCTTTTATTTATTGTGTGCCACGTTCTAAGTGCTGAACTGGATAGTGGGAACAGAGAAGTAAATAAGGCAAAGACTGTGCTTACTTTCTCAGAATCTGCAGTCCCCTAGTAAAATGCACCTAGGTATTTAAAGAAATTCTGTTGAATATTATGATAAGATGGTATCTCACCAGAGAGTATGTTTTAATAGAAACTAAGCTGAGCTGTGAGTGAACTCCGGGAGTTGGTGATGGACAGGGAGGCCTGACGTGCTGCGATTCATGGGGTCTCAAAGGGTCGGACACGACTGAGCCACTGAACTGACTGAACTGAAGCTGAGCTGTACAGTCAGGAAAAACTTCCTGGATAATCTGTTGATGAGCTATGATATGGTGAATGACTAGGGTTTAGAGAAAGTCTAAATGTTGGACAAAGAGAAAGGGTTTCACAATGTCTGTCAACTACTTGAATCCACACAACAAGGTCACTCTTCAAGAAAAACTGAGTTATTTCTTTAGTTTATGAGGCTGCAATATATACCACGTCACTCTTCTACTCAAATATGATGCAACTATGCAAAGAAGACACATTTCTTACAGTGTACATGAAACTTATGGCATGCTACTTTTATTCTAATAAAACTATTATATGTAAACCAAATATCCACGGATTATATTTGAGAAATGCTCCACAAGCGTTTTTATTATTAGATAACTTAATTAACAAAGTTATACTTTCAACCTGGTTATGCTACTTTATAAACACACAATCATACTGTTCCATTAAATCACAGTGAGATCAGAGACAGACAGGTATCATCCTGTAGCCTCACGTGATGTTTCAGGGCTGTATTTTCCTCAGATATAAAGTCACCAAATAAACTGTCACAGAACTTGGCAAATCATGGAGACCTAAGCAACAGAAAGCTCCAGATAGGAGGAGAAAGAGGAAAGAAGGAAGCTATATATGAGGGATCCTCTGGAAACAACAGAAGCTCACAGCTCTATTATCATAATGCAGAAACAATCCAATAAGCTGGGGGGCAGAAATTAATGATTGTTCACCTTCATAAGAAAAAGAAGAAATGCTTCTTCAGAATCAATACTGATAATGGTATCACTTGTCAAGCTGTTTGTACAGACTCCCACAGTCCAGTCGGAGGAGTGGGTCACATCCGCCTTTCAGTACTGCCTCTGGGAAGTGGAAGGCCTGAGCTCCCCACACCACAAGAGTCTCTCCGCCCTGGTCTGTCTGGACTTGCCATGGCAGTCATCTCAGAAAGGCTTATATTGTGAGTGGTCATTGTCTGAGTCAGAACGTTACCCACTGCAGAAAGAGCAAGTATCAGACTAGCATGTGGGATTTCCATGCCCTGAGAGGCAGAGGGTCTCTACACAAGGAGTCTTTTCATTTTCTTTCCTCCAAGAAAATCGGAAATGAATACAAAAGGGAGTTCAAACAGGTGCTTCTATGAAGAACAAAAGCTATTATTATATCTATAGCACATGGAAACTCCTTAAATCATGTAGAAAAAGTAAATATAGATATAGATATATCATGAACTCTGTGAAATCTGGCAATGTCAAAATCTTGACAGCTTACTTGAAGAACACATAAAATTTAATTTTTTCAGTACTTTAGTACTTTACACTTTTCAGTACTTTACACAAAATGTATTTGTGTCATTTGTCTTTAATATTATTTAATATATAAACAACACTTTACTATTACATAGGTATTTTGGGGACTATAGTCTCACTTATTAAGTTTTCAAAGTAAAAATATTTGAGAGAAATTCATCCATGTCTTACTCGAAATCTTTTGACCGGATGTTCTGACCAGTCATGTTCACATACCCCTTGCCTTTCTGTTGTTTTGATATTTTCTAACAGCATTACATTTATTCTGCCTAAGACAATTTTCATCTATTTTCTTAAAAGTTAGTAATTACAAAAATAACAAATATTTGTGTACAATGCATAAAAAATGCAGCAGTAATATAGAACAAATTAAAACCAAGCAAGGCCATATTTAAACTTTCAGGAATGAAATAAACTGAATAACCATACATGATGGACTGCTACACTGAGAGCTAAAGCTTCTGTTTAGAACCAACTAACCAACTGATCTCTTCTTGCTGTCCTTATTTGAGATTCAACTAAAAATATATGACAAGGTCACATACCATTTAGCATAAATTATATTATAGAATTATAAATTCTATACATATAGAATTATAAATATTCTCTTATTTTCTGCTTACTACACATGATTGCCTATTCTGCAAATGGCTGGAATATGTACTCTGTTTCTCAATAAATGCATCATTTTAGTAAACATTTCTAATTTCAGTGTCAATAATATGGAAATGCTAACAATGATAATAACAGTAATGTTCGTATCTTAAATCACCTTTTCTGAACTTGACTGACATCAGCCTTTTAATCTTTAACTTTATAATCTTTAGTGTATGAAGTCATTTTTTTTTTTTTTTTGGTGATCATTGTTCTCAATAGATGTATTAGTCTTAAAATGTTAATAAATAACAGCTTATGCACACAAAAAGCATATATTAGCCTAAGGGCACCCCACTCCAGTACTCTTGCCTGGAAAATCCCATGGATGGAGGAGCCGGGTGGGCTGCAGTCCATGGGGTCTCAAGGAGTCGGACACGACTGAGCAACATCACTTTCACTTTTCACTTTCCTGCATTGGAGAAGGAAATGGCAACCCACTCCAGCGTTCTTGCCTGGAGAATCCCAGGGACAGGGGAGCCTGGTGGGCTGCCATCCATGTGGTCGCACAGAGTCGGACAGGACTGAAGCGACTTAGCAGCAGCAGCAGCCTAAAGTACCTCTTTAAAATATCTTCTTTCTTTCTTTCTTTATTTTTAAATAGGGAGGAGGGAGGAGGGTTCAGGATGGGGAACGCATGTATACCTGTGGCAGATTCATTTTGATATATGGCAAAACCAACACACTATTGTAAAGTTAAATAAAATAAAATTTTAAAAAAATATATTCTTTAAATGGAGGAAATACAGTTTGTTCAACAAGAGGTTCTGGGAGAACACAGTAGCTTCAAGTGAAAATATGAAATAGAACTTTCTTTAACTGTTGTTCAGTCACTAAGTTGTATCCAGTGCTTTGCAACCCCCTAAAACTGTAGCTCACCAGGCTCCACTGTCCCCCACTGTCTCCCAGAGTTTGCTCCAATTCATATTCATTGAGTCAGGACATTATGTAACCATGTCTTCTGCTGCCCCCTTCTCCTTTCATCTTCAATCTTTCCCAGCATCAAGGTCTTTTCCAGTGAGTTGGCTCTTTGCATTAGGTGGCCAAAGTACTGGAGCTTTATCTTCAGCAACAGTCCTTCCAATAAATATTCAGGGTTAATTCCCTTTAGGATTGACTGCTTTGATACACATAAATAAACTCAAAATGGGTTAACAACCTAAATGTGAAACTATATACTATAAAACTCTTAGATGAAAACATAGAACACTCTTTACCATAAATCATAGCAAGATATTTTTTTTGAGCCTTCTCTTAGAGTAAAGGAAATTAAAAAAAATAAGCAAATAGAATCTAATTAAACTCAAAACCTTCTCCACAGCAAAGGAAACTGTAAACAAAACAGAAAGAAAACCCACAGAATGGGAGGAAATATTTGAAAAAGATGAGACCAACAAGAGATTTGTCTCCAAAACTTTATAAAGAGCTCATTTGGCTATATATATATATATATATATATGTATGTAAAAAATGGGCAGATGGCCAAAATAGAGATTTCTTAAAACAAAACATGTGAATGGCCAAGCAGCACAAGAAAAGATTCTTGACATCAATATTTACTGGAGAAATGCAAATCAATGCTACAATGAGATCTAACCTCACACAAGTCAGAATGACCATCGTCAAAGCTACTACAAAAGGTAAACTCTGGGGAGAGTGGTAGCTCAGCATTGAGACTGCTAACATGTGCATGATCATGCCCGCCTGAGACTTGGATTCAGCCTGGGACCAGAACATGCAGGCCCAGTCACTCAGCACTTTGTGCAATAAAGTTTATTAAAGAAACAGTGATGAAGAAGGCTTCCAGCAAAGTTACTGGAAGAGGCAGGAGAGTGCCTGCCTCACTAGTTTAAGCGGGGCCTTATGTACTTCTCAGCCGGCTACTGAGAATAGATAAAAAGAAGACCTCAAGGTTGTAAGAGTTCCACCAGACCCTTTCCCCAGGCACACATCCAGAGATAATTTGGCACAAGATTAGCCGAGGAGAACGGTACTGGTCAATGTCTCAGGGGTACGAATCTTGAGAAACAGGTTCCCGGGCAAGATCTGTTACAATTATAATCATTAACATAAAGCCAAAGAAAAGCATTTCCACCAATAAGACACTGTGCTGTGTGAACATTAGTTCCTAGAGAAGCCAGTTCTCAGGCAAGACACCTTGTAGCACAAGGCATAAGGAAAGCATGAGTGAGAATGTTCACCTCCTCCTTAAAGGTGACCTGGACGCCTAAGCGTTAACTCTCTCAAGAGTATGGAGAAAATGGAATCTTCCTGCTCTATTCATGGAGATATACATTGGTAAAGCATTGTGGAGAACAGTTAATGTCTCCTTAAATAACAAGAATAAACCTACCATGTGATTCAACAATCCCACTCCTGGGCATATATCCAGGGAAAAGTGTGGTTCAAAGGATACATGCACCTCCATGTTCACTGACGAGTTGTTTACAACTGTCACAACATGGAAGGAACATAAATGTCCAAGGATAGATGATTGGATGCAGAAAATGTGTTACATACACACAATGGAATATTACTCAGCCACAAAAAGAACCAAAAATGCCATGTGCGGCGATATGCAAGGAATTGGAGACTGTCATACTGAGTGAAGTAAGTCAGAAAAAGAAAGAGCAGTATCATATGATATTGGAACCTAAGAAAATGATGCAAATAGTTATTTATAAAACAGAATCACAGGTGTAGAAAAATAACATGTAACTTGGGGCTAAGAAAGGGTGAGGGGTTAATTAGGAGACTGGGATTGACACATACACATTACTATATGTGAAGTAAATAATTACTAAGAACCTACTGCATAGCACAGGGAACTCAAGGGAATACTTAGACGTATATAAAAAATTTTTTTTTCAAAAGAGTTATTGTTTTTATTCAGGAAATAAGTCATGTCCAACTCTTTGCAACCCCATGAACTGCAGGATGCCAGGCTTCCCTGTCCTTCACTATCTCCCGAAGTTTGTTCAAACTCATGTCCGTTGAGTCAATGATGTCACTCAACCATGTCATCCTCTATCACCCCCTTCTCCTGCCTTCAATCTTTCCCTACATCAAGGTCTTTTCAAATGAGCTAGCTCTTTGTATCAGGGGGCCAAAGTACTGGAGCTTCAGATTCAGCTTCAGTCCTTCCAATGAACATTAGGGTTGATTTTCTTTAGGATTGACTGGTTTGATCTCCTTGCTGTCCAAGAAACTCTCAAGAGTCTTCTCCAGCACCACAATTTGAAAGCACCAATTCTTTGACACTCAGCCTTCTTTATGATCCAACTCTCACACCTGTACATGATTACTGGAAAATCATAGATTTACCATAGGGACCTTTGTCAGCAAAGTGATGTCTCTGCTTTTTAATATGCTGTCTGGGTTGGTCATAGCTTTTCTTCCAAGGAACAAGCAGCTTCCAATTTGGTGGCTGTAGTTATTGGCTGCAGAGATTTTGGAGCCCAAGAAAATAAAACCTGTCATGGGTTCCACTTTTCCCCCATCTACTTGTCATGAAGTGATGGAACCGGATGCCTGGATTTAGTTTTTTGAATGATGAATTTTAGCCAGCTTTTTCACTCTCCTATTTCATCCTCATCAAGAAGCTTTTAAGCTCCTCTTTGTTTTCTGCAGTAAAAGTGGTATCATCTGTGTATCTGAGGTTGTTGATATTTCTCCCAACAATCTTCACTCTACTTGTGAGTCATTCAGCCTGGCATTTGGCATGATGTACTCCGCATATAAGTTAAAGAAGCAGGGTGACAATATATAGTCTTGACATCCTCCTTTCCCAATGTTGAACCGCTCTCTTGTTTCAAGTCTGGTTCCAACTGTTGCTTCCTTTCCTGTATACAGTCTTTTTAGAAAACAGGGAAGGTAGTCTGGTATTCCCATCTCTTTAAAATTTTCCACACTTTTATTTGATTCACAAAGTCAAAGGCTTTAGAGTGGTCAGTGAAGCAGATGTAATTCTTACTTTTGAATTTCCTTATTTTTGAATCTGATTCACTTTGCTATACACCTGAGACTAACACAATATTGTACATCAACTTTATATTTCAAAAAAAAATAAGTAAAGAAATTATCCCATTTGGTATCTTTCTCTGAGTGGAGCACCATGACCCATCTTTGATTAAATATGAAAATGTTTTGAGGAATAGAATGCAAACAGTCAAAATAAAGAAAATCTTAAAAGATAGTTGTCCAAACTTCATAGACAGTATCACATTTCTTTCACAGATGGTCTATGATTTTTTTAGTCTATTCTGCAGTGTACAACTATGCAATAATCCTTAACTTCACAACCTAGCATCAACATTTCAAATATAGATACATATTGAATAATAGAATGAAAGGGTATGAGATGATATGCAGGGAATGACTAAAAGAACAGACTCTTAGAGAATAACCACCATCTGCTATTCTGTGTGCAGTTATAGCCAGAGCAAAACAATAGTGTGTAACCAAAATGAGCCTCAGAGGGAAGACTTTAATGGAAAACTGAATGAAAAGAATAAAACTTAAGAGACTTTAGTTCTGAAGTCCATCAAACAGCATCCATCAAACAGCAGAAGGCAAGAGTAGTAAATGGTATTATTGGGGAGCTTGACTGTTCTGGGTTGAAAGATGGAATGTGAAGAACTCCTCTTCCTGAAGAAATATCCAGGAAGTAATGCAGGCAAATTCAGACAGGTAACCAAAACTAGTGGGTCGCTTCAATTAGGACTATAATAAACCTCTATAAATGGAGATGTGAAATTTATAATTGAGGAGTTTATTTATTAACCAAACTTCATGGATTGGAAGTGTGAACTCAATCTGTGACTCTTTACCTCAGATTGGATTACGGTAATTGGATTAAGTAAATTTCAGAAGGTTGACTTCAATCCTTGGCATCTAGATGTGTTTACAATTCTTGAAAAATCTAATCTTGTGCTACTGCACCTTAGTGCAGGGTTGATAGCCCTATCACTGTGAGGAAGTGGACCTGGTTCAGAGGATGTATAAAGCATCCAGCAAAGATCCAAGCTCATTCTTCTCCAGGGCCCAGAGCTGTTGCCTTTGGAATTGACTGGACTGTGGAGACTTGAAGGTGTTTGCCACCAGGAAGTGAGCACCTAAACCCTGAACTGAATTTAACAGAGTTACTTACTGAACCAGAGAGAAGACCTCTGTAACAGCACTGAGGTGAGTTCTGATCCAGGTACAATGAATTTTTGCTATGTTCAGTTAAAAATAAAACCTTAATGGTAATCATGGAGAGAAAAGCTATTTTTTTTTATCTTCCAGTAATATCTATTTTTAAGCCCTGCATCAAACATTTGTTCCATATGTGATGTTTAGACAGTAATAATTTACCCACAGTATGTCAAGTATCCTCTTTATAAACTGGGGGTAAAATTAGTGAATATTGCTGAGAATACTAAAATGGTTAATCAATATATCAAGACCTAATCCAATGCCTAAAAATAGTTTTCTTGGGGATGGTTTTGACCACCGCCTCCTGTACAATGTTATCAACTTCCATCCATTGTTCTACAGGAACATGGTCAAACAGCTGAGAAAAAAGAAGCAAAAGGCAAAGAGAAAAAGGAAAGATATATTCCTCTGAATGAAGAGCTCCAAAGAATAGCAAGAAGAGATAAGAAAGGTTTCCTAAGTGACCAATGCAAAAAAACAGAGGGAAATCTAATGGGAAAAAATAGAAATCATCAGGAAATTAGAGCTATCAAGGGAACATTTCATGCAAAGATGGGCACAATAAAGGACATAAATGGTATGGACCTAACAGAAGCAGAAGATATTAGGAGGAGTTGGCAAGAATACAGAGAACTATACAAAAAAGATCTTAGTGACTCTAATAGCCATGATGGTGTGATCACTCACCTAGAGCCAGACATCCTGGAATGCTTAGTCAAGTGGGCCTTTGGAAGCATCACTGCAAATAAAGCTAGTGGAGGTGATGGAATTCCAGATGAGCTATTTCAAATCCTAAAAGATGATGATGTTAAAGTGCTGGTCTCAATATTCGAGAAAATTTGGAAAACTCAGCAGTGGGCCACAGGACTGGAAAAGATAAGTTTTCATTCCAATTCCAAAGAAAGGCAATGTCAAAAATGTCCAAACTACCACACAAATTACACTCACTTGATAGGCTAACAAAGTAAAGCTCAAAATTCTCCAAGCCAGGCTTCATGAACTGAGAACATCTGGAGATTCAAGCTGAATTTGTAAAAGGCAGAGAAACAAGAGATCAAATTGCCACATCATTGGATCATAGAAATGGCAAGATAATTCCAGAAAAATATCTACTTCTGCTTCATTGACTGCACTGAAGCCTTTGACTGTGTGGATCATGGCAAATAGTGGAAAATTCTTAAGGAGATGGGAATACCAGAACACCTGACCTGTCTCCTGAGAAACCTGCATGCAGTTCAAGAGGCAACAATTAGAAAAGGACGTGGAAAAGACCGATTCAAAATTGGGAAAGGAGCATGTCAAGGCCTTATGTTGTCACCCTGCTTATTTAACTTATAGGCAGAGTACATCATGTTAAATGCCAGGCTGGATGAAACACAAGCCAGAATCAAGATTGCCTGGAGAAATATCATTAACCTAAGATATGCAGAGGACACCACCCTTATGGCAGAAAGTAAAGGACTAAAGAGACTCTTGATGAAAGAGAAAGAGGAGAGTGAAAAATCTGGCTTACAACTCAACATTCAGAAAATGAAGATCATCGTATCTGGTCACAAAACTTCATGGCATAGATATAAGGAAACAATGGAAACAGTGACCAATTTTATTTTCTTGGGCTCCAGAATTACTGCAGATGGTGACTGCAGCCATGAAATTAAAACACACTTGCTCCTTGGAAGAAAAGTTATGACCAACCTGGACAGCATATTAAAAAGCAGAGACATTACTTTGCCAGCAAAGGTCCATCTAGTCAAAGCTATGGTTTTCCCACTAGTCAAGTACAGATGTGAGAGTTGGGCCATAAACAAAGCTGAGTGCCAAAGAATTGATGCTTTTGAACTGTGGTGTTGGAGAAGACTCTTGAGAGTCCCTTGCACTGAGAGGAGATGAAATCAGTCAATCCTAACGGAAATCAATCCTGAATATTCGATGGAAGGACTTGTGCTGTTACTGAAGCTTCAATACTTTGGGCAACTGATGTGAAGAAGTCACTCATTAGTTAAGACTCTGACTTCAGGAAAGATTGAAGGCAGGACGAAAAGGGAATGACAGAGGAGATGGTTAGATGGCATCCCAGACTCAATGGACATGAGTTTGAGTGAGCTCCAAAAGTTAGTGAAGGACAGAGAAGCCTGCATCCTGCAGTCCATGGGATCAGAAAAAGTCAGAAACTATTGAGCGACTGAACTGAACTGAAGAGGTGGTGAAGGATCTCAAAGTTGAGAAAATGAAGGCCTAGCCATTGTGCCTGCTACTGCTAAGTCACTCAGTCATGTCCAACTCTGTGTGACCCCATAGATGACAGCCCACCAGGCTCCCCCATCCCTGGGATTCTCCAGGCAAGATCATTGGAGTGGGTTGCCATTGAAAAGTGAAAGGGAAGTCACTCAGTCCAGTCGTGTCTGACTCTTAGCGACCCCATGGATAGCAGCTTACCAGGCTCCACCATCCATGGGATTTTCCAGGCAACAGTACTAGACTAGGTTTCCATTGCCTTCTCCCGCCATTGTCCCTGGAAGTCACTATTCATTATCAGTTTTTTAGGGCTCCCACAACACCCAACCCCACACGGGGTTGCTTAAAACCAGTGTATTCTCTGACAGATCTGGAGGCTGGAAATCAAGGTGTGGGCAGGGCTGTACTCCTTCCAAAGGCTCTGAAAGAATTTGTCTTTGTCTCTTCCAGTGCCAGGTGGCTCCTGGCAATCCTCACATTATGACATTGAACTTGAATCTCTGCTTCCTTACAAGACCTTTTCTGGTGCATCTAAAACGTCCATCTTCTTTCTCTCATCAGGACACCGGTCAGCAGATTTAGGCTCCACTCTCTACCCTGGATGATCTCATCGTGGTACCTTCACCTCGATTATGTCTGCACAGACTCTATTCTAAAAATAAAGTTACAGAGATACTGGCTGTTGGGACTTGGACATAATTTGGGAGAGGGTAAGGGGCACATTTTGGAGAAGGGGATGGCAACCCACTGCAGTATTCTTGCCTGGAGAATCCCATAGACCGAGGAGCCTGGCGGCTACAGTCCATGCAGTCATAGAGGGTCGTACACAACTGAGTCACTAGCAAAATGGGTGCATTAACTCACTACTTCATGAACAGAACGAAGGAATGTTGTCCTAAATTCAGGAGGTCTCAGATTTTTCTGGGGGAAGTAAAAACCTCAATATTTTTTCCTTGCTTTGTACATAGATTACATGCAGTAGAGAAAGAAATAGTTAAAGCAAGGTTTCAGATTTGCAAGGTTTTGTCCAATGAATTCCTTTGAAGTTTTAATCAAGGTTAGAATTACTGGGTCAAAGACAAATATACTTTTTAAGGATTTGAATGCATATATACAAAACATCCTAAAGTCCATCTGCTGGTTGGATCTCCTTGCAATCAAAGGAACTCTCAAGAGTCTTCTCCTACACCACAGTTCAAAAGCATCAATTCTTCGGCGCTCAGCTTTCTTCACTGTCCAACTCTCACATCCATACATGACTACTGGAAAACTTGAATTTAAGGAGAACACAGTATCCTTAAAATCAGAGAGGAATGGGTGTTCAATATAAAATCAGTGATGAGGACTGGGATTTCAGTTGTGGATTCTATTAACATATAGAGATTAGAAAGAGATTTAGTGCAGTTAGTGCTGATTGGGTTTATCCAAGAGAACTGTGGTAATCTAATCAGGAAGGGGCCTCAAGGGTCCTGATAGTCGATTTCAGATGCAGTGTTTCTTCTGTTCAGAGTGTTCTGAGTTGGCTGGACCCTGGACAGCTCTGAAAGTTACAGCTGCTGATCCATCCAGAGAACACAGAACTCCTGACTGGATGGGGCTGATTTTCCTACCAGCATTGAGGAGACCAAATCTACAACTTTCTGGTGAGCAAATGGTTCTGAGTAGATGGATTCATATGTCTTTCCCTCAAAAATTAAAAGGAATAATTTTAATATAGCAGTCACAGGCTAAAGAATTTCTTAAGCAAATGAAAAATCTAGTTCATAAAATTAAAAGACGCTTACTCCTTGGAGGGAAAGTTATGACCGACCTAGATAGCATATTCAAAAGCAGAGACATTACTTTGCTAACAAAGGTTCATCTAGTCAAGGCTATGGTTTTTCCTGTGGTCATGTATGGATGTGAGAGTTGGACTGTGAAGAAGGCTGAGCACTGAAGAATTGATGCTTTTGAACTCTGGTGTTGGAGAAGACTCTTGAGAGTCCCTTGGACTGCAAGGAGATCCAACCAGTCCATTCTGAAGGAGATCAGCCCTGGGATTTCTTTGGAAGGAATGATGCTAAAGCTGAAACTCCAGTACTTTGGCCACCTCATGCAAAGAGTTGACTCATTGGAAAAGACTCTGATGCTGGGATGGATTTGGGGCAGGAGGAGAACGGGATGACAGGGGATGAGATGGCTGGATGGCATCACTGACTCGATGGACATGAGTCTCACTGAACTCTGGGAGTGTGATGGACATGGAGGCCTGACGTGCTGCCATTCATGGGGTCGCAAAGAGTGGGACTCGACTGAACGACTGATCTGATCTGAAGCATAAAATTGTTTACAAAATTCAAGTCAATGTGGTTTTATATCTTTATTTTCCATCACAATGTCATAATTACATTTATATATAACCTATATATGAAACCGCTGAAAAATAAATACATATGGCCAATGTAATTTGAATTTTCAGAGGCAACAATAGTAATTGAAACCAAAGTTTGATACAAAAAAAAAAAAAGAATTATGTTATTACTTAGAATTCACTCTGAAACTATAGACTTACCTTCAAATCATTGGAATTTGTGAATGAACATGAGTGATTCTATGAACTTATGATTCCTTGATATAAAAGGAAAATCTGAATTTCTTTTTTTTTTTCTTCCAGTTCTGCAACTCATTTATTTTTGTACTGGTCCCAGTTTTTAAAGGGTTTCTTCCCTTTGTATTTGGAAATATAATTATTCCTAAGGTATAAGTTATTAGACATATAATGCCTTCTTGTAAATGAATTTAGGCCATTTTCACATTGACCATCATGTTAGTGCTAGAGAACTGGAGAATGAAAGGAGGGCAGGCAAGAAGAGGGAGAAAATGATGGTTCAGTTCAGTTCCATTTCTCAGTTGTGCCTGACTCTCTGCAACCCCATGGAATGCAGCAAACCAGGCCTCCCTGTCCATCACCAACTCCTGGAGTTTACTCAAACTCATGTCCATTGAGTTGGTGATTTCTTGATGGGAAGTCCTAGACAGTTTTTCCATTTAGCATGATACCTAAAATTTGAATGAGAAACTGTGCTGTAGAACATGAAGAGTAATATATTTGTAAGGAAAATTGGGATTTCTGCCTTTAAATTGTCCAATAGCAATCTAGACCTGATGATGGCTCTCAAAACAACATTGTTAACACACTAAATACCTGAAAGAAAAAGAAATTTTGTACTCACTCTGATATAGAAGTGAAAACTTTTAAGAAGGCTGGCTTCCCTGGTGGCTCAAGAGTAAGAAACTGCCTGCTAATGCAGGAGACACAGGTTCAATCTGTGGGTCTCAAGGGCCCCTGGAGAAGGAAACGTCAACCCACTCCAGTATTCTTTCCTGGAAAATCCCATGACAGGAGCCTTGGTGGGGCTACAGTCCAAGGGGTTTCAGAAGAGTCACACAGGCCTCAGGGACTATACAACAACATTATTAGATGGAGCTGTGTGTTTATTGATTGATGGATTTGATGAATTTGGCTGCACCAGATCTTTCTTGCACCTTGAGGGACCTTTAGATGGGACATGCAAACTCTTAGTCACCACACGGGCACTCTGTGTCTTGGCAGGTGAACACTTTGCTGTGGAATGTGGGCTCTAATTACCTGACCAAGGACCAAATGCTTGTCCTGTCCACTGGGAGCACAGAGTCTTAGCCACTGAACCTCCAAGGAAGTCCCAGAACTGATCTTATTGTAACCTGGAATTTGTATGTTTCCAAACGGGAAAACTTTTCTGATAGTAGAGCAAATCTGATATGATTGGGAGTATGTTGATGTAAGGTCACTTAAATTGAAGAGTGTCATTTTCAAAGAGAAGATAAAATTCAATTGTTACAGTTCTCAGAACTGAAAGTTGTAGTTAAACAAAGATTAATGTTATGCTTAAGAGCCATTTTTATTAGAGAAATAAGGGACTGTGTTTTAACAGAATAAAATAGAACATTGAACCTAAGTAGCATTGTTGAGTGTAGATAACTGCATGTGATACACTGTTGTGATGTGTCATTGTTTCTCAGGTTGCTCTATTAGAGGCGGTAAGAAGACTCTACTTGTGTGAGTGCAGGAGACACGTGCAGAGAAGGGCTTCCCCTGCCAGCGCCTGAAGTACCTGCACCTCCTCCACAGGTCAGTGTTCCTATTTGTTCATTTCTATGAGCTTCCAATGAGACATGTTTTGTCATTTTTATATCTCAGCCAAAACTAAGTCCCTGGCTTATTGTGAAGTAGTGAAGTGAAAGTCGCTCAGTCGTGTCCGACGCTTTGCGACCACATGGGCTATCCAGTGCAGGAAATTCTCCAGGCCAGAATACTGGAGTGGGTAGCCTTTCCCTTCTCCAGGGGATCTTCCCAACCCAGGGATCAAACCCAGGTCTTCCACATGGCAGGCGGATTCTTTACCAGCTGAATCACAAGGAAAGGGTCTTCTTGTATACAGTTGTATTTAATATGCCTTATTATAATGTCTATTGACCTCCCCAGAAATGAAATATTAACCACTTAAACTCTTTTTCAATCCTTACATACACGTTTACGCCCTTCCTCTCTTTATCTTCCCTTTGCACTTCTATGACATGTTTCCTAGACGAATTATATCTATTGCAGTTTTCTTAGATGAATTATATCAATTATCATCTCAACTGCACATTCAGTCTATGGCCATCTGGACTTTTCTTAGGAGGGAGCTATGCTCAGAATCCTAAGGAGTGTTACTGTTCTAGAGAAGATTGCATTCACAGTAACATTGAGCAGAAAGTCCAGAATTCCTGTCTACATCCTGCGCTCCCAGAATAAGCAGGCATTTTCCCCGTTACCACATTGTGTCTCAGAGTGGTGTGTTTATTATGATTTAGGAACCTCCACTGACACTTCATTATCACCCAAAGTCTATGGATGCACATTACTGTTCACTCTTGGTGTTGTGCATTCTGTTAGTTTTCACTGATGTACAGTGACAAGTATCCAGCTTTATAATATCCAGAAGGGTTAGACTGCTGAAAGTCATTTGTGATCACCTATTCATCAGTCCCATAACCCTAACTGCTGGGAAGCAAAGTTTCACTGTCTTCATATATTTCCCTTTTTTCCATATATTCCTTTTTCCTGGAATGTCTTATAGTTGGACTCATGAAATATATGTTTTTCAGCTTAGATTCATTCACTTAGAGATATGAATAAAAGAATACCCCATGTCTCTTACTGGCTTGATCGCTCATTTCTTTTTAGAACTGAGTACTATTTCATGGTCTTAATGTACCAGAGTTGCTTTATCCATTCATTATGGTTGTTTTCAAGTTTTGTGATTATGACCAAAGTGGCTATAAACATCCCATTGCAGGGTTTTGTTTTTTTTTCTTCTTTTTTATGGATATAGGTTTTCAAATGATTTGGGCAAATACAAAGGATCATGAGCCCTGACTTACGTGGTAGGAGGATATTTAGTTTAGTAACAAATTGCCTTATTGTCTTTCAGAAGGCTTGTACTGTTTTTCATCACCTTAGGAAATGAATCAAATTTCCTGATATTGCACCCTCTCAGTACTTGGTCCTTCTTTGGGATTTTGACAATCCTTGTCCATGTGCTGTGGTATCTCATTGCTATTTTAAAGCCCTCTTGCTTGTCAAGCATTTTTACTTTTAACTCCTCTTCCTTTTCTCTCATCCTTTGTCTCTTGAGTGAGTCCCCAGGCTCTTGTTCATTTCTTTTTTTTTTTTTTAATTTAATTTAATTTTTTAACTTTACAATATTGTATTGATTTTGCCATATATCAACATGAATCCGCCACAGGTATACACGTGTTCCCCATCCTCAACCCTCCTCCCTCCTCCCTCCCCATACCATCCCTCTGAGTCATCCCAGTGCACCAGCCCCAAGCAACCAGTATCGTTCATCAAACCTGGACTGGCGACTCGTTCCATATATGATATTATTCACGTTTCAGTGCCATTCTCCCAAATCATCCCACCCTCTCCCTCTCCCACAGAGTCCACAAGACTGTTCTATACATCAGTGTCTCTTTTGCTGTCTCGTATACAGGGTTATTCTTACCATCTTTCTAAATTCCATATATATGTGTTAGTATACTGTATTGGTTTTTTTGTTTGTTTGTTTTTTTTCTGGATTACTTCACTCTGTATAATAGGCTCCAGTTTCATCCACCTCATTATAACTGATTCTTGTTCATTTTTATGTAAAACCCACTGTGGTGGGACTGAAAGGCAAGTTGGGTTCAGGCCTGAGGAATTTTTTTTAATTTTATTTTATTTTTAAACTTTACATAATTGTATTAGTTTTGCCAAACATCAAAATGAATCCATCACAGGTATACATGTGCTCCCCCTCCTGAACCCTCCTCCCTCCTCCCTCCCCATACCATCCCTCCAGGTCGTCCCAGTGCACCAGCCCCAAGCATCCAGTATCGTGCATTGAACCTGGACATGGAAGCAACCTAGATGTCCATCAGCAGATGAATGGATAAGAAAGCTGTGGTACATAGGCCTGAGGATTTTTAATTGTGAAAAGAAGCTTCATAATGCTCAACAGGACTCTCAACTCACAGGTTGGGCTGGTTTTCATTTAGGTTCTTGAGGGTAAATGAAATTACAGAAGGGACGTATCCTAAGTAGGCAGTGCTTCTCTCCTGTGTCACATAGGAGAGTAACATTCCTTTTCTTTTTCCACAGAAACAGAGGATCGCACACACTGCAGGACTTCAGAAATAACTCACCTGCTGAATCTTGAGAGTGAAGCAGCTGAAGATTCTGCTGAGGTGTCTGAACTGCTGGGATCACATAAGTGTCCCAAAGACCTAGAAATGACAATGCCTAAAGGCCAAGATGACTGGTCCAAGGAAGACATTGTGCGGTTACTGGAAAGTATGGAGAAAAACATTCCACCCAGTGACGGACACACATTCAAAACAACCCATTCAGTGATGGACTGGGAAAAAGTAGCTTTTAAAGATTTTTCTGGGGAAATGTGCAAACTCAAATGGTTAGAGGTTTCCCATAGGTTGAGAAAGGTTCAGACACTGAAAGAATTAGTCCTGGAAGCTAAGGAAAATGTTAGCAATCCTTCCAAAAAACACAAGAAAACACAAGAAACATGCTTATTTGTTCCAGAAGTCCCTGACAGCTTACCGGCACATTTCCCAGGTGATGCGCCCTCAGTACATCCAAAAACATCCCAAGATAAGCAACCAGGAGCTGACCAGTGTTCTGTCTGAGGAACACAGGAGAGTGCCTGAGCAGCTGAGGGTGAAACACAGTCAGGATCTAGAGAAAGAGAAAAAGGATATTAGGGAGAAAATAGCTCTGTTCAGAGCACATTACTCTGATCTAGTCCCAAACCCTGAGAAATCTGGTGTCTCCCAAAGAAGTGAAATGAAAGTGCCAGAGAAGTTTCAGAAGAATGTTCAAAAAGTGAAGTCTCTCCAAAAAAACAGTTTACCTATGAAGTGGAAATTCCACGGAGAGCCCAAGAAGCCACCGATGAATGGCTACCACAAGTTCCACCAGGATCTCTGTTCAAGCAGGGAGCTGAAAGTGGTGCCCCCGAGGGAGCACATGGTGGAGATCAGTAGACACTGGCAGCGGGTCCCCCAGGACCAAAAGGAGCTTTATAAGAACCAGGCAGAGGGACTGCAGACACAGTACAAGGTGGACCTTGATCTCTGGCTCAGGACTCTGTCTCCTGAAGAATATGCTGCTTACAGAGAGGTGACCTGTGCCAAGCATAGGGACATGAGCGTGATGGGGGACCCAAACCCCAAGATTAGAAGGATGGGTCTGCAGTCCCCATCATCAGGGAATCTGCAAGGAAGACGGAGAAAGGAGCAAGGGCTTCAGGCTCCAGAGTTAGCATCATCAGACATGACTGGAGAACATTCTCCTGCCTCAGGGAGATCAGAGGAAAATGAGGAAGAGGAGGAAGGAAGCTGCTCCTCAGCTCCCAGCAGTGAGGATGAAGATGGACATTCTGAGCCAGAGGACCATGGCTCCAGCTCATCGTCCTCAGGGGACTCCTCTGACTCAAATTTCAACTGAGTTTAGTTCACAAACTGAAGGGACAGAACTTTCCAGCAAAAGTCCATGGGGCTCTTCTCTCTATGCTTTTTCATTGCCTTCCTTCTTTCCCTCGCTCTTCAAACAAAGTGGGACCTGTTGGAAAGAAGGCATCTTTTGCTGTAATTTCTGGCCTCTCCATCTACCCCACTTTCACCCCAAGAGAAAGTCAAGGCAATAACACTTCCTGGAATAAACCCTGAGCTGACTGGACTGCGGGGCACCCTGGACTAGACTGAGCTCCCTGAACTGGAAAGGTTTGCTCTCCTCACCCTCTGTCTGCCAGATGTGTGAGGGGCTCCAGGGGTCTGTGAGCCCCTTCTCTGTGACCTTGTCCCTCAGGACTCAGGCAGTGAGCTGGGGAGGGAAGATCTGATTGACTGGAGGTAGGAGACTTGCCTTAAAGAAAGCTGTCAGGCCCTGATGTCTCTGGCCCTTCTCTCTGAGGTGAGGAGCTGGCCCTTCCTTACCTTGGAAGTGGGGCCGGCATGTGGGCAGCAGCATTTCCATGTATGTGTGCATCCCGTGAAGTGTCCATGAGATTTTCTCACTTATCAAAACCTCGAAATTAAAAATGTGTAACCCCTCCACCTGAATTGGCTTTTCCTTAAAACCAGCCTCCTCTGACCCAGTCAGTGGCCCTGAGTTTTCAGGCCATGTCTGAATTTCTGCAGGTTTCTGCCCCAGCCCCTTCCTTCTGATCTAAGTTGTAAGTAAAACTTGTTTTTCCACAGACTCAAATTGTATTATATTAGGACTTGTGTAGTTTGTGTGTCAGTCTTTTAGTTCACAGATACTAAACTGTTGGGGATTCATCTACCACTATGTGTTCTTTGGAGGGAATGATGCTGAGGCTGAAACTCCAGTACTTTGGCCACCTCATGCGCAGAGTTGACTCATTGGAAAAGACTCTGATGCTGGGAGGGATTGGGGGCAGGAGGAGAAGTGGATGACAGAGGATGAGATGGCTGGATGGCATCACCGACTTGATGGATGTGTGTTTGAGTGAACTCCGGGAGTTGGTGATGGACAGGGAGGCCTGGCATGCTGCGGTCCATGGGGTCCCAAAGACTCGGACACAACTGAGTGACTGAACTTAACTGAACTGATGACACATTTTTATTATTTTGGTTTATTGATGTATTTGAAAGTGTATTTAAAGCTAGTGCCATCTTATTAAATTTTTTTTTCTAAACTTTCCTGGCTATTTTCATTTTTGATTCTCATGGACAATTAGTATCACACAAGTAATGTTCTTGTATATTATAATTGTCTAATTTGTAGACTTCCTCTTCAACCATGATGTCTTAGTGGAATATTTTATTCCTCATGAACATATAGTTGGGGAACTTACTGTAGAGCACGTGGAAGTCTGCCTAATTTTGTGTGGCAGCCTGGATAGGAGGGAAGTGTGGGGAAGGATGGGCACAGGTATACTCATGGCCTAGCCCCTTTGCTCTTTACCTGAAATTACCAGAATATTATTACTTCTCTTCTTTTTCTTTCTTTCTTCTTCTTTTTTTTTTTTTTACAGATTAATTTCCTTATTTTTCACAGAGCTCAGTCTTCTTGGAGTGCAGGGCATGTTTCCAGTTAGGGGGAGCTAGGGCAACTCAGTGCTGCAGCTTCTCCCTGGGGTGGCTTTCCTGGTTTTGGAGCAGGGCCCTGGAGCAGTGGCTCAGTAGTTGTGACACATGGGCTTCAGTGCTCCAGGGCCTGGGAAATCTTCTGGGACCAGGAATCAAATCCATGTCCCCTGCATGGGAAGGCAGATTCTTAACCACTAGACCAGCAGGGAAAACTTACCACAGAATTACAACGGGCTATACTGCAATACACATAAAAAGTCTTTAAAGAAAAAGGCAGGAAAACACAAATACTAGATGAATATAGGCTAAAATTCTGAATTTTCTAAAAGAAGAAAACAACATTGGTTAAAATACTAAAATATGCATTTACCTGTTGCTTCACCTATACATGAACTGGGAATAAAACTCCAGTCCTATAGGATCTAATTTAAGATTAAGATTTAGTGCTTCCAAAATGACTTGCTCACAGTTCATTCACACCCACAAAATGTTAAGTGGATTTCTTTCCTCTTGGAAAATCTAAACATATCTTTTGGTTGAAAAGACTCAGGGAGGAAAGCAGAAAGCATTGTTCACTGCCTGCCAGACAGCTTCTCCTTTTTATTCTAGAAATGGGATTGAAGCCAGGAGTCTAGCAACTCAATCCCAGAGATACTTCTACCTCTTTGGCAGTGGGACCCAGGTACTCCACATCATTGGACCTTCCTTCCCAGAACCTGCTCAGCCTGCACTTCTGACCCCTTCCCTGTAGAAGGACAGGCAGCAGCAGGAGGAAAGCAGGGGTCAGGGTCTCACCTCTCAGGATTCTCAGGCTGCCATTTCCTCCTCCAGGAGATCTTCCCGTCCCAGGGATCAAACCCAGATCTCCCACATTCCAGGCAGATTCTTTACCCTCTGAGCCACCGAGGAAGCCCGGGCTTGGCTCTTAAATACTCCCTTGAAATAAAGCGACTCTACATTCAGGTGGTGACTCCTGTTTTAGTCGACAGTTTCCGTCTAATCCCTGGAACTCAGGTGAGTGGGGACAAGACACTGTAGGTTGGGAAAAGGCCTTGGAAGAGCAGCTCAAATGACAAAAAAAATGAACAAACTAAAACATGGCAAATATGCTTTATTCAGTGATTTTACAGAAGATTGTAGCAGAAAGGTATCTTCTCAGGTGGCCCTGAGGAACTATTCAAAAGTGATAAGGGAAGCCAGAGTACAGAAGGTCACGGGCTAAAAAAAAAATTCAGAAAGCATCAAAAGATTACTATGGATGATGGACATGTTACATTTCAAATTAATGATTTTCATGCTTTTAAATAATTGTTATTTATTTTTATAATCTTATTTGTTTGATTATTTTGGCTGTGCTGGTTATTTCTTTCTGAGCGCAGCCTTTTCTGGTTGTGGCGAGCAGGGGCTACTCTCAAGTTGAAATGTGTTGACTTCTTTTGGTGGCGTCTCATCTCATAGCATGGGACTGGCTTGTGGGTGTCAGTGGTCATAGCCCCCAGGCTCTAGTCGGGTGCTCAGCAGTGTTGGTGCTTGGGCTTAGTTGCTCCACAGTCTGTGGGGTCTTCCTGGACCAGGGATCCAACCTGTATCCCTGGTGCTGACCAGTGAATTCTTAATCACAGGCCCCCAGGGAAGTTCCTTTTCATGCTTTTCTCTATGAAAAGAGGCAAGAGTCTGGGCTTATTGAAGTCATGTTTTTGATATGCATCTTAACTCCCTCAGGACACCATCCTGTTTTCCTCTCCTTGAATTCCCCTCAGGGCACACTGTCTTGTGGGGGCTGCAGTGGATAACGGCCTTTTACTGCAACATCCTTTGTTTACTGAAATGACAAGTGAAATATTTATCCCCAAGCAAAGGCTTAGGAGAAGACTGAAAATAGAACTGACTTGCTTTTCAGTTGCTTTGTCGTGTCTGTCTCTTTGTGACTGCAAGGAGTGCAGCATGCCAGGCTTCACTGTCCTTCACCATCTCCCACAATTTGCTCAAATTCATGTCCATTGGGTTGCTGATGCCATCCAACCATCTCATCCTTTGTCAAGCAATTCTCGTCCTGCCCTCAATCTTTCCAAGGATCAATTTTTCTTTTAACATAATCGTATACATTTAACGGTGTTTATGATTAATTACTATAATTTTATTTCATTATTTTTTATTATTATTTATTTTAATTGGAGGCTAATTACTTTACAATATTGTATTGGTTTTGCCATACATCAACATGAATCTGCTACGGGTGTAAACGTGTTCCCCATACTGAACCCCCCTCCCTCCCTCCCCATACCATCTCTTGGGTCATCCCAGTGCACCAGCCCCAAGCATCCTGTATCCTGCATCAAACCTGGACTGGCGATTTATTTCTTATATGATATTATACATGTTTCAATGATATTCTCCCAAATCATCCCCCCCACACACACAGTCCAAAAGACTGTTCTTACATCTGTGTCTCTTTTGCTGTCTTGCATACAGGGTTATCATTACCATCTTTCTAAATTCCATATATATGCGTTAGTATACTGTATTGGTGTTTTTCTTTCTGGCTTACTTCACTCTGTATAATAGGCTCCAGTTTCATCCACCTCATTAGAACTGATTCAAATGTATTCTTTTTAATGGCTGAGTAATACTCCATTGTGTATATGTACCACAGCTTTCTTATCCATTCATCTGCTGATGGGCATCTAGGTTGCTTCCATGTCCTGGCTATTATAAACAGTGCTGCAATGAACATTGGGGTACACGTGTCTCTTTCAATTCTGGTTTCCTCGGTGTGTATGCCCAGCAATGGGATTGCTGGGTCATATGGCAGCTCTATTTCCAGGTTTTTAAGGAGTCTCCACACTGTTCTCCATAGTGGCTGTACTAGTTTGCATTCCTATCAACAGTGTAAGAGGGTTCCCTTTTCTCCACATCCTCTCCAGCATTTATTGATTGTACACTTTTGGATCACAGCCATTCTGACTGGTGTGAAACGATACCTCATTGTGGTTTTGATTTGCATTTCTCTGATAATGAGTGATGTTGAGCATCTTTTCATGTGTGTGTTAGCCCTCTGTATGTCTTCTTTGGAGAAATGTCTGTTTTGTTCTTTGGCCCATTTTTTGGTTGGGTCGTTTATTTTTCTGGAATTGAGCTGCAGGAGTTACTTATATATTATTTAGATTAGTTGTTTGTCAGTTGCTTAATTTGCTATTGTTTTCTCCCATTCTGAAGGCTGTGTTTTCACCTTGCTTATAGAGTCTTTTGTTGTGCAGAAGCTTTAATTTTAATTAGATCCCATTTGTTTATTTTTGCTTTTATTTCCAATATTCTGGGAGGTGGGTCATAGAGGATCCTGCTGTGATTTATGTCGGAGAGTGTTTTGCCCAGGCTCTCCTCTAAAAGTTTTATAGTCTCTGTTCTTACGTTTAGATCTTTAATCCATTTTCAGTTTATTTTTGTGTATGGAAAAGGTCATTTTTCATTCCAATTCCAAAGAAAGGCAATGCCCAAGAATGCTCAAACTACCAATAATTGCACTTATCTCACACGCTAGTAACGTAATGCTCAAAATTCTGCAAGCCAGGTTTCAGCAATATGTGAACTGTGAACTTCCTGATGTTCAAGCGGGGTTTTAGAAAATGCAGAGGACCCAGAGATCAAATTGCCAACATCCGCTGGATCATGGAAAAAGCAAGAGAGTTCCAGAAAAGCCTTTATTTCTGCTTTGTTGACTATGCCGAGCCTTTGACTGTGTGGATCACAATAAACTTTGGAAAATTCTGAAAGAGATGGGAATACCACACCACCTGATCTGCCTCTTGAGAAATTTGTATGCAGGTCAGGAAGCAACAGTTAGAACTGGACATGGAACAACAGACTGGTTCCAAATAGGAAAAGGAGTTCATCAAGGCTGTATATTGTCACCCTGCTTATTTAACTTTTATGCAGAGTACATCATGAGAAATGCTGGACTGGAAGAAACACAAGCTGGAATCAAGATTGCCAGGAGAAATATCAATAACCTCAGATATGCAGATGACACCACCCTTATGGCAGAAAGTGAAGAGGAACTCAAAAGCCTCTTGATAAAAGTGAAAGTGGAGAGTGGAAAAGTTGGCTTAAAGCTCAACTTTCAAAAATTGAAGATCATGGCATCCGGTCCCATCACTTCATGGGAAATAGATGGGGAAACAGTGGAATCAGTGTCAGACTTTATTTTTGGGGCTCCAAAATCACTGCAGGTGGTGACTGCAGCCATGAAATTAAAAGACGCTTACTCCTTGGAAGGAAAGTTATGATCAACCTGGATAGCATATTCAAAAGCAGAGACTTTACTTTGCCAACAAAGGTTCGTCTAGTCAAGGCTATGGTTTTTCTTGTGGTCATGTATGGATGTGAGAGTTGGACTGTGAAGAAGGCTGAATGCCAAAGAATTGATGCTTTTGAACTGTGGTGTTGGAGAAGACTCTTGAGAGTCCCTTGGACTGCAAGGAGATCCAACCAGTCCATTCTGAAGATCAGCCCTGGGATTTCTTTGGAAGGAATGATGCTAAGGCCGAAGCTCCAGTACTTTGGCCACCTCATGTGAAGAGTTGACTCATTGGAAAAGACTCAGATGCTGGGAGGGATTGGGGGCAAGAGTAGAAGGGGACGACAGAGGATGAGATGGTTGGATGGAATCACTGACTTGATGGATGTGAGTCTCAGTGAACTCTGGGAGTTGGTGATGGACAGGAGGCCTGGTGTGCTGTGATTCATGTGGTCACAAAGAGTCAGACAGGACTGAGCTACTGATCTGATCTGATCTAATTTGATGGTGTTAGAAAGTGTTCTAGTTTCTTTCTTTTACAAGTGGTTGACCAGTTTTCCCAGCAACACTTGTTAAAGAGATTGTCTTTTCTCCATTGTATATTCTTGCCTCCTTTGTCAAAGATAAGGTGTCCATAGGTGCATGGATTAACTCTGGGCTTTCTATTTTGTTCCTTTGATCTATGTTTCTGTCTTTGTGTCAGTACCATATTTCCTTGATGACTGTGGCTTTGTAGTAGAGCCTGAAGTCAGATAGGTTGATTCCTCCAGTTCCATTCTTCTTTCTCAAGATTGCTTTGGCTACTCGAGTTTTTTTATATTTCCATACACATTGTGAAATTATTTGTTCTAGCTCTGTGAAAAATACCATTGGTAGCTTTATAAGGATTGCATTGAATCTATAGATTACTTTGGGTAGTATACTCATTTTCACTATATTGATTCTTCTGATCCACGAACATGGTATATTTCTCCACCTATTAGTGTCCTCTTTGATTTCTTTCACCACTGTTTTATAGTTTTCTATATATAGGTCTTTAGTTTCTTTAGGTAGATACATTCCTAAGTACTTTATTCTTTTTGTTGCAATGGTGAATGGAACTGTTTCCTTAATTTCTCTTTCTTTTTTGTCATTATTAGTGTATAGGAATGCAAGGGATTTCTGTGTGTTGATTTTATATCCTGCAACTTTACCATATTCATTGATTAGCTCTAGTAATTTTCTGGTGGAGTCTAGGGTTTTCTATGTAGAGGATCATGTCATCTGCAAACAGTGAGAGTTTTACTTCTCCTTTTCCAATTTGTATTCTTTTTATTTCTTTTTCTGCTCTGATTGCTGTGGCCAAAACTTCCAAAACTATGTTGAATAGTAGTGGTGAGAGTGGGCACCCTTGTCTTTTTCCTGACTTCAGGGTAAATGCTTTCAATTTTTCACCATTGAGGATAATGTTTGCTGTGGGTTTGTCATATATAGCTTTTATTATGTTGAGGTATGTTCCTTCTATTCCTGTTTTTTGGAGAGTTTTTATCATAAATGGATGTTAAATTTTGTCAAAGGCTTTCTCTGCATCTATTGAGATAATCATATGGCTTTTATTTTTCAATTTGTTAATGTGGTGTATTACATTGATTGATTTGCTAATATTGAAGAATCCATGCATCCTTGGGATAAAGCCCACTTGGTCATGGTGTATGATCTTTTTAATGTGTTGATGGATTCTGATTGCTTGAATTTTGTTAAAGATTTTTGCATCCATGTTCATTAGTGATATTGGCCTGTAGTTTTCTTTTCCTGTGACATCTTTGTCAGGTTTTGGTATTAGTGTGACAGTGGCCTCATAGAATGAGTTTGGAAGTTTACCTTCCTCTGCAATTTTCTGGAAGAGTTTGAGCAGGATAGGTGTTAGCTCTTCTCTAAATTTTTGCTGGAATTCAGCTGTGAAGCTGTCTGGACCTGTGATTTTGCTTGCTGGAAGATTTCTGATTACAGTTTCCATTTTCGTGCTTGTTTTGGGTCTGTTAAGATTTTCTATTTCTTCCTGGTCGAGTTTTAGAAAGTTGTACTTTTCTAAGAATTTGTCCATTTCTTCCACGTTGTCCATTTTATTGGCATGTAATTGTTGATAGTAGTCTCTTATGATCCTTTGTATTTCTGTGTTGTCTGTTGTGATCTCTCCATTTTCATTTCTAATTTTATTGATTTGATTTTTCTCCCTTTGTTTCTTGATGAGTCTGGCCAATGGTTTGTCAATTTTATTTATCCTTTCAAAGAACCAGCTTTTGGCTTTGTTGATTTTTGCTATGGTCTCTTTTGTTTCTTTTGCATTTATTTCTGCCCTAATTTTTAAGATTTCTTTCTTCTACTAACCCTGAGGTTCTTCATTTCTTCCTTTTCTAGTTGCTTTGGGTGTTGCATTAGGTTATTTATTTGACTTTTTTCTTGTTTCTTGAGGTGTGCCTGTATTGCTATGAACTATCCCCTTAGCACTGCTTTTACAGTGTCACACAGGTTTTGGGTTGCTTTGTTTTCATTTTAATTCGTTTCTATGCATATTTGGATTTCTTTTTTGATTTATTCTGTGATTTGTTGGTTATTCAGCAGCATGTTGTTCAACCTCCATATGTTGGAATTTTTAATATTTTTTCTGCTGTAATTGAGATCTAATCTTACTGCACTGTGGTCAGAAAAGATGCTTGGAATGATTTCAGTTTTTTTGAATTTACCAAGGCTAGATTTATGGCCCAGGATGTGATCTATCCTGGAGAAGGTTCCATGTGTGCTTGAGAAAAAGGTGAAATTCATTGTTTGGGGGTGAAATGTCCCATAGATATCAATTAGGTCTAACTGGTCTGTTGTATCATTTAAAGTTTGTGTTTCTTTGTTAATTTTCTGTTTAGTTGATCTATCCATAGGTGTGAGTGGGGTATTAAAGTCTCCCACTATTATTGTGTTATTGCTAATTTCCCCTTTACTACTTGATAGCATTTGTCTTACATATTGCAGTGCTCCTATGTTGGGTGCATATATATTTATAATTGTTATATCTTCTTCTTGGATTGATCCTTTGATCATTATGTAGTGTCCTTCTTTGTCTCTTTTCACAGCCTTTGTTTTAAAGTCTATTTTATCTAATATAAGTATTGCTACTCCTGCTTTCTTTTGGTCTCTATTTGCATGGAATAGCTTTTTCCAGCCCTTCACTTTCAGTCTGTATGTGTCCCCTGTTTTGAGGTGGGTCTCTTGTAGACAACATATATAGGGGTCTTGTTTTTGTATCCATTCAGCCAGTCTTTATCTTTTGGTTGGGGCATTCAACCCATTTACATTTAAGGTAATTATTGATAAGTATGATCCCGTTGCCATTTACTTTAGTGTTTTGGGTTCGAGTTTATACACCCTTTTTGTGTCTCCTGTCTAGAGAATATCCTTTAGTATTTGTTGGAGAGCTGGTTTGGTGGTGCTGAATTCTCTCAGCTTTTGCTTGTCTGTAAAGTTTTTGATTTCTCCTTCATATTTGAATGAGATCCTTACTGAGTACAGTAATCTGGGCTGTAGATTATTTTCTTTCATCACTTTAAGTATGTCTTGCCATTCCCTCTTGGCCTGAAGAGTTTCTATTGAAAGATCAGCTGTTATCCTTATGGGAATCCCCTTGTGTGTTATTTGTTGTTTTTCCCTTGCTGCTTTTAATATTTGTTCTTTGTGTTTGATCTTTGTTAATTTGATTAATATGTGTTGGGGTGTTTCGCCTTGGGTTTATCCTGTTTGGGACTCTCTGGGTTTCTTGGACTTGGGTGATTATTTCCTTCCCCATTTTAGGGAAGTTTTCAGCTATTATCTCCTCAAGTATTTTCTCATGGTCTTTCTTTTTGTCTTCTTTCTTCTGGGACTCCTATGACTCGAATGTTGAAGCGTTTAATATTGTCCTGGAGGTCTCAGTTTGTCCTCATTTCTTTTAATTTGTTTTCCTCTTTTCCTCTCTGATTCATTTATTTCTACCATTCTATCTTCTATTTCACTAATCCTATCTTCTGCCTCTGTTATTCTACTATTTGTTGCCTCCAGAGTGTTTTTGATGTCATTTATTGCATTATACATTATATATTGACTTTTTTTAATTTCTTCTAGGTCCTTGTTAAACCTTTCTTGCATCTTCTCAATCCTTGTCTCCAGGCTATTTACCTGGGATTCCATTTTTATTTCAAGATTTTGGATCATTTCCACTATCATTATTCGGAATTCTTTATCAGGTAAATTTCCTATCTCTTCCTCTTTTGTTTGATTTGGTGGGCATTTATCGTGTTCCTTTACCTGCTGGGTATTCCTCTGTCTCTTCATCTTGTTTATATTGCTGAGTTTTGGGTGGCCTTTCTGTATTCTGGCCGTTTGTGGAGTTTTCTTTATTATAGAGTTTCCTTGCTGTGGCTGGGGTTGTATTGGTGGCTTATCAAGGTTTCTTGGTTAGGGAAGTTTGTGTCGGTGTTCTGGTGGGTGGAGCTGGATTTCTTCTCTCTGGAGTGCAATGAAGTGTCTAGTAATGAGCTTTGAGATGTCAATGGTTTTGGAGTAACTTTGGGCAGCCTGTATATTGAAGCTCAGGGCTGTGTTCCTGTGTTGCTGGAGAATTTGCGTATGTCTTGCTCTGGAACTTGTTGGCCCTTGGGTGGTGCTTGGTTTCAGTGTAGGTATGGAGGTGTTTGATGAGCTCCTATTGATTTATGTTTCCTGGAGTCAGAAGTTCTCTGATGTTCTTAGAGTTTGGACTTAAGCCTCCTGCTTCCAGTTATTGGTCTTGTTTTTACAGTAGTTTCAAAACTTCTCCTTCTATACAGCACCATTGATAAAACATCTACGTTAAAGATGAAAAGTTTCTCTACTGTGAGGGTTACCCAGATAGGTTTACAGCGTTACATGGAGAAGAGAAGAGGGAGGAGGGAGTTAGAGGTGACCCGAATGAGATGAGGTGGAATCAATAGAGGAGAGAGCGGGCTAGCCAGAAATCACTTCCTTATGTGCACTCCACAACTTGACCGCTCAGAGATGTTCACGGAGTTATACAGAGAAGAGAAGATGGAGGAAGGAGACAGAGGTGGCCAGAAGGATAAAAGGGGGAATGAAAAGGAGGGAGACAGATCCAGCCAGTAATCAGTTCCCTAAGTGTTCTCCACCATCTGGAACACACAGAAATTCACAGAGTTGGGTAGAATAGAGAGGGGTTAGGGAAGAGACACAGGTGACCTGGTGGAGGAAAAGGAGAGTCCAAAGGGAGAGAGAGCAGTCAAGCCAGTAATCTCGCTCCCTAGTGAAAAATGGGTCCTGAAGATTGGGTTCTTAAAGGTACAAAATTGGTAACAAATACATAAAAGCAAAAATTAAAAATCTAGAGTAGAGTTTGGAATTTCAAAAATACGATGTTAAGGAAAAGAAGAAGGAAAAGAAAGAGAAAAAACGAACAAACAAAAACAAACAAGCTTGCGAAAATTACAAAGAAAATATAGGTACAAAATTGATAACTAATACCAAAAAGCAAAAGTTAAAAATCTAGAGTAGAGTTTGGAATTTCAAAAATACAATGTTTAAAAAAAAGAAGAAGAAAAAGAAAGAGAGGAGAAAAAAAAAAAAAAACAGACAATGTCACAAAAATTATAAAGAAAATACGGGTACAATATTGATATCAAATACCAAAAAGCATAAATTAAAAATCTACAGTAGAGTTTGGAATTTCAGATATACAATGTTATATAAAAGAAGAAGAGAAAGAAACAGAGGGGAAAAAAAGTCACAGAAATTATAAAAAAAACTATAGGTACAAAATTGATAACACATACCAAAAAGCTAAAATTAAAAATCTAGAGTAGAGTTTGGAATTTCAAAAATACAATGTTAAAGAAAAGAAGGAAAAAAAAAAAAAACAAGGTCAAAACATTATAAAAAACATATATATGAAGTTTGCTGTAAGAAAAAAAAAAGGGTCTTTTTTTTTTTGCAAAGTAATAGGTTATAAAAGTGAAAATTAAAGGAATAATAGAGGACTTAAAATTTTTTATAAAAAATTAAAAATAAAAGAAAGAAAGAATAATCGTAAAAATAGTAAAAATATATCTAGGACTTTCTCTGGTTTTGTTGTGAGTATTGTGGGTTCAGTTCATTTTTGGCTAGTTCCTTGGTCCAACTTATATTTCTCAAGATCTATAGGCCCCTTCCTATGTAGTCCGTAGTAACCACAGGGTTTTAATCTGTTGCCTGTAGCTTCCAAGGCGGTTCCCTCTGTTATAGCTTCTTCTGTTTGCTGGTCTCTTCAGTGTCTGGTTTCCGCCCTAACACAAAGGAGACGGTGGAGGACACTTTTTTTTTTTCAGGCTCACTCGTTCAGTCGCACTGTGGGGAGGGAGGGAGGGATGCTGCAAACAAATAACACTGGCGTGTGCTTGCAGTGCCTCAGCCACCCTGGGTCTGCCCCTGCTCACGGCGCGTGTAGCCTCCCTGCCCACACTGCTCAGGCTCTAGGTTGCTCCGCCGGGAACCATCCATGGCCAACCCTGGGCTGCCTACACCTCCCAGGTCCAAGCTGCTCAGGTTCAGGCACTCGGGTAGTCCTCAGAGGCGCAGACTCGGTTGGGCCTGGGTTTTGTGCCCTTCCTAGGTCTGAGCAGCTCAGGTGATGAGGTGTTTGGCGAGCGCAATTGCTGCGACTTATCGCCTCCCTGACGCTCGTTTATCTAGAAAACAATTTACCCGTGAAGTAGAAATTCCACAGAAAGCCCAAGAACCCCCCGATGAATGGCTATCACAAGTTCCACCAGGATCTCTGGTCGAGCAGGGAGCTGAAAGTGGTGCCCCCGAGGGTGCACATGGTGGAGATCAGTAGACGCTGGCAGCGCAACCCCCAGGACCAGAAGGAGCTTTATAAGAAGCAGGCATGGGACTGCAGACACAGTACAAGGTGGACCTTGATCTCTGGCTCAGGACTCTGTCTCCTGAAGAATATGCTGCTTACAGAGAGGCAACCTGTGCTAAGTGTAAGAACATGAGCATGATGGGGGGCCTGAACCCCAAGATTAGAAAGATGGATTTGCAATCCCCATCATCAGGGAATCTGCAAGGAAGACTTAGAGAGGACCTGGGGCTTCAGGCTGCAGAGTTAGAGTCATCAGACATGATTAGAGAACATTCTCCTGCTTCAGGGATATTAGAGGAAAACGAGGAAGAGGAGGAAGGCAGCCACTCCTCAGCCCCCAGCAGTGAGGATGAAGATGGACATTCTGAGCTGGAGGACCACAGCTCCAGCTCATGGTCCTCAGGGGACTCCTCTAACTCGAATTCCAGCTGGGTTTGGTTCACAACATGAAGAGACAGAGAGCTTTCAGCAAAAGTCCATGGTCCCTTCTCTCTATGCCTCTTCATTGCCTTGCTTTTTTCCTTCCCTCTTCATACAAAGTGGGACCTGTTGGAAAGAAGGCATCTTGTGCTGTAATTTCTGGCCTCTCCATCTACCCCACGTTCCCCCCGAGAGAAAGTCAATGCAATGACGCCTCATGGAATAAACCCTGAGCTGATTGGGCTGCAGGGCACCCTGGATTAGACTGAGCTCCCTGACCTGGAAAGGTTTACTCTCCTCACACTCTGCCTGCCAGACGTGTGAGGGGCTCCAGGGGTCTGTGAGCCCCTTCTCTTTGACCTTGTCCCTCAGGACTCAGGCAGTGAGCTGGGGAGGGGAAGATCTGATTGACTGGATGTAGGTGAGTTGCCTTTAAGAAAATCGTCTCTTGTCCCGTCTCTCTGAGGTGAGGAGCTGGCCCTTGCTTATCTTGGTAGCCAGGATGGGCCTGTGGGCAGCGGCATTTCTCTCTGTATATGTATCCTTTGTGCTATCAGTGGAATTTTTCGTAGTGATTTCAAAAATTAGAAATTAAAATTTAAAACTGCTCCATTTATGTTAGCTTTCCCTTAAGACCAGCATCCTTTGACTCAATGGCACTAATTTTCCAGCTCACATCTAACTTTCTTCTGGTTTCTGCCCCAACCCATTCCTCATGCTGAAGATGGTAAGTGAATCACGTTTTTACCATAGGCTTGTTTTTTTTTTTGTATTACGTTATGAGATTGTACTAAATAGGTGTTATGTATAAGTATTTTAATCCATAGGTTACTAAACTGTTTGCTAATTTATGTAGCAGAATGACACTGTTTTAATATTTTGTCTTATTTGTATATTTGAAAGTGTGTGTAAAGTCAGTGTCATCTCATTAAACTTCTCTAAATATTCTTGGCTGTTTTCATTTTTGGCTCTCACGTACTATTAGTATCACAGAAGTAGTTGTCTTCTTATATATGAAAAGGGATGAGTTTTGAGAGTTCATCTTACTCCTTGATGTTTTAGGGAAACATTTTATTCTTTATAAATGTACAGGCAGGGAACCTACTGTATAGCACATGGAAGTCTGCCCAGTGTCATTTGGCCACGCGGATGAGAGGGAGGTTTGAGGAGAATGGACACACGTGTCTGCGCGGCTGAGTCCCTTTGCTGCTCACCTGAAAGCCTCACACTATTTCTATGATTACTTATTTTTTGTTTTGGCTGCACTGGGTCTTCATTGCTGACCAAGGGCTTTCTCTAGCCCAGGAAGTGGGGCTCCTCTTCCTTGCAGTGAGTGCGCTTCTCTTTGGGGTGGCTTCTCTTGTTGCAGCCACAGGCTCCAGCTCATTCACTCAGCAGCTGTGGCACATGGGCTCAGCTGCACTATGGCCTGTGGGATCTTCTTAGACCCTGGAGTGAACCCATGCCCCCTGTACTGGCAGGTGGATTCTTAACCACTAGATCACCAGAAAAAGCTTACCACATTGCTATTCAGCTATATGCCATTACAAAATGAAAAGTTTTAAAAACAGACGCAGAAAAATACAAGTACTAGATTAATATAAGTTCAAAGTCTGAATTTTCTAATGGAAGATGATGGCATTTGTTAAAATTACAAATCTGTATTTGTTGCCTCATCTACCCAGTCATGAACTGGGAATAAAACTGCAATCATAAAAGCTCTAATTTAAGATTAGATTTAGTGCTTCTAAAATGACTGACCCACAGTTCATTCACACCCACAAAATGTTAAGTGGATTTCTTTCCTCCTAGCAAAGCTAAAAATATCTATTGATTGAAAAACTCACAGAGAAGAGAGGGAGACACTGCTCACTGATGGCCAGACAGCTTCTCCCTTTCCGCTAGAAATGAAATTGAAGCCAGGAGTCTAGCAACTGAGCCCCAGAGATATTTCTACATTTTTGCCAGCACGACCTAGTACTCTACTTCATTAGACCTTCCTTCTCAGAACTGGCCCAGCTTGCACTTCTGATCCCTTCATTGTAGAAACACAGGTGTGCGGCAGCAACAGGAGGAAAGCAGGGGTCAGGGACTCACCTCTCAGGATTCTCTGTCTGCCCTTTCCTTGTCTGCAGCTTCTCTTTCAGTGAAGGCCAGGAGTTCTTGAACTCTTAGTCCTGGAGTCCTTCCTAGTTATTCTGCCTCTCTCTCCAGGAGTGGAGCCCACCAGTTCCCCTGGGGGTGCAAGCTCTGGAGGTGAGGGGCGCAGACTCTGAGTGTAAAGAGCAGCTCCGAGACCCCTGCAGCCCCCCCACCCCCTCCTACACATCCTCCAAGGGGGCCTCTGCTCTGAGCAGAGCCTCACCTTCACTTTCCCAGATGTGCCAGGTACACGAGCCGGTCTGGGGCCTCAGGAAAAAGCTCCCTCCCTGGACGAAACCATGTTGGGTTGTAAGAGTTTCAGTGCCTATGAAAGCGGGGATGAGAACACAGAGCCCAGTGTTGCCCCCTCAAAGGTCTACAGGGTCCCTTCCTGCCCTGAAGAAAGGTCCCAGCAGGCAGCCACCCCTGGAGTCCAGGGCCGAGTCTACTGGGGCCCCACACCACTGTGGGCAGATTGGCCTTGGGCGGGCAGGATATCACCTCCCTCCTGGGTCCAGTCCCTTCAGAAGCTGCCAGGATTCCTTGGTACCACAGGGCTTTCTGTACCCTGGGAAATTTTGTGAGGTCCTGGAGAACCACGATTTTTCATCCCTGAACTTCCTCCATTGAAATGCAAGATCAAACTAGTCCATCCTAAAGGAAATCAGTCCTGAATATTCACTGGAAAGACTAATGCTGAAGCTGAAGCTCCAGTACTTTGGCCACCTGATTCAAACAGATAACTCATTGGAAAAGTCCTTGGTGCTGGGAAAGATTGAAGGCAGAAGGAGAAGGGGGCGACAGAGGATGAGATGGTGGATGGCATCACCAACCAACATATTTAACTACCAAGACGTTTTTAGGGGAAATTTTTTAACTGTACGGTACCCTATCATAATTTCTATTTGCATTTAACTTGTAATTCAAATGTCTTGAATTAATTTATAGTTCTCTGTGACTCTGGGGTTTCCCTGGTGGCTCAGAGGTAAAGAATCCGCCTGCAGTGCAGGAGTCACAGGAGGCACATGTTTGATTACTGGGTCTGGGAGATCCATGCAGGAGGGCAAAGCAACCCACTGCAGCATTATCACATGGAGATTTCCATTGACAGAGGAGCCTGCTGGGCTACAGTCCATGGGATTGCAAAGAGTCAGACACCACTGAAGTGACTGAGCATGCACGTGACTCACTGAGCAACTGACATACCTAAGAATGATTCCAGGTCTTAAGGAACCCTTTTTTTTTCACTGAGCAACTGACATACCTAAGAATGATTCCAGGTCTTAAGGAACCCTTTTTTTTCACAGTCTTCTCTCATTATCCAAAAAATGTATAACAGGCTTGAATCCCGTTATCATTTCACCAACTTTCAGGTAGATTTGTCCATATTATCATGGTAGAAATATGATTCTAAATATTTAAATTGAAGATTGGTAAAGAGGTTAAGATTGACAATACAGAACCATTATTGAAAGACCCCAATGTGTGGTTCCACCAATGGACCAAAGTCATCTTGAAAGTGGTTGAGCCAGCCCATCTGTCTAGTGATGGCTTCTGGACTGAGTTTTGGGTTCATAAGTTGGCACATGGACAGCAACACTGACTCATCCCTGCAAAGAAATTCCTGTAAGAGTTTCTTTTTTGTGTCAATGTATTTACAAATGATAGACAGTAACTTGAAAAGTTATCTCATATTGCATTACACATGCATAAACATCATATAAATTTTGCATCATTCTTAGAGAATTTTTCTAAATTTTCTCTTGTCTGACTCCACTGTCCTGACTCTCAGAGGTACTTGCCTCTCTCATTTACCCCTGAAACAGAGGAGAACCCCATGCTCCTTCCTCCCTCTACTCACAATTTCCTTAGCCTGTCTTTTGTCTATAGAAAAACTTTAGTCAAAGAATAAGTGTAATCTAAGAAGTGAGATGAGTACAATTGTGCAGTAGTTTGAGCATTCTTTGACATTGCGTTTCTTTGGGATTGGAATGAAAACTGACATTTTCCAGTCCTGTGGCCACTGCTGAGTTTTGCAAATTTGCTGGCATATTGAGTGCACCACTTTCACAACATCAACTTTAAGGATTTGAAATAGCTCAACTGGAATTCCATCACCTCCACTAGGTTTGTTCATAGTGATGCTTTCTTTTTTTTTAATTTAAATTTATTTATTTTAATTAGCGGCTAATTACAGTATTGTATTGGTTTTGCCATATATCAACATGAATCGGTAGTGATGCTTTCTAAGGCCTACTTGACTTCACATTCCAGGATGTCTGGCTCTAGGTGAGTGATCATACCATCGTGATTATCCTGGTCATGAAGATCTTTTTTGTACAGTTTCTCTGTGTATTCTTGCCACTGGTAAAAATGCTCAAAATTCTCCAAGCCAGGCCTCAGCAATATGTGAACCGTTAACTTCCAGATGTTCAACTTGGTTTTAGAAAAGGCAGAGGAACCAGAGATCTAATTGCCAACATCTGCTGTATCATCAAAAAAGCAAGTGAGTTTCAGAAAAACATCTATTTCTGCTTTATAAACTATGCCAAAAGCTTTGAATGTGTGGATCACAATAAACTGTGGACAATTCTGAAAGAGATGGGAATACCAGATCACCTGACCTGCCTCTTGAGAAACCTATATGCAGGTCAGGAAGCAACAGTTAGAACTGGACATTGAACAACAGACTTGTTCCAAATAGGAAAAGGAGTACATCAAGGCTGTATACTGTCATCCTGCTTATCTAACTTCTATGCAGAGTACATCATGAGAAATGCTGGGCTGGAAGAAGAACAAGCTGGAATCAAGATTGCTGGGAGAAATATCAATAACCTCAGATATGCAGATGACACCACCCTTATGGCAGAAAGTGAAGAGGAACTAAAAAGCCTCTTGATGAGAGTGAAAGAGGAGAGTGAAAAAGTTGGCTTAAAGCTCAACATTCAGAAAACGAAGATGATGGCATCCGGTCCCATCTCTTCATGGGAAATAGATGGGGAAAGAGTGGAAACAGTGTCAGACTTTATTTTTGGGGGGCTCCAAAATCACTGCAGATGGTGACTGCAGCCATGAAATTAAAAGACACTTACTCCTTGGAAGGAAAGCTATGACCAACCTAAATAGCATATTAAAAAGCAGAGACATTACTTTGCTAACAAAAGTCCATCTAGTCAAGGCCATGGTTTTCCCAGTAATCATGTATGGATGTGAGAGTTGGGTGGTGAAGGAATCTGAGTGCCGAAGAATTGATGCTTTTGAAGTGTGATGTTGGAGAAGACTCTTGAGAGTCCCTTGGACTGCAAGGAGATCCGACCAGTCCATTCTAAAGGAGATCAGCCCTGGATGTTCTTTGGAAGGAATGATGCTAAACCTGAAACTCCAGTACTTTGGCCAACTCATGCGAAGAGTTGACTCACTGGAAAAGACTCTGATGCTGGGAGGGATTGGGGGCAGGAGGAAAAGGGGACGACAGAGGCTGAGATGGCTGGATGGCATCACCAACTCGATGGAAGTGAGTTTGAGTGAACTCCGGGAGATGGTGATGGACAGGGAGGCCTGGCGTGCTGCAATTCATGGGGTCGCAAAGAGTCAGACACAACTGAGCAACTGAACTGAACTGAACTGAAGAAGTGAGAAAACCTAGACACAAAGGAAAAGCAGTGAAACAAGATAAAATAATAATAGTTTAGTCATTAAGCAAAGTCAAGAAACTTTAATTCCTCTCCAAAGACTATGCATAATATTCTGAGCCATATGCTTTGACCTGTTTTATAGAAACTAAAAGCCCCACCTGATGGAAGAAGTTAACTGCATGAGAACCAGACTTTCCATGGCGTAAGCAGCACAATTCCAAGAACTGGCCTCAGAGAAACTGGAAAAATAAAAATGACTCTACATTTGAAATTAACTGTACTTAACAGAATCAAATGATGCTAGTCAGACAACCTCATGACCCAATTCAAGATGACTGTCGGAGCTGACTGCACTGTTTCTGCATGGAGCCCTTTCCTTTCTCCTACACACCCTAAACTCCCCATTTAAAAATCCTTACCCTCAAATCATCAGTGGGGAGTGGGAATTTGGACATGTGGACCCTCTCTGACAATTGCTGGTCTCCAAAGTAAAGCCAACTTTCATTTAGACCAACCTTACCTTTGGAGTAGACTTTGAAGCAGTGGGAAGCCAGACCTGCCTTCCAGTTGATGCTACCTGGAGGAAATGAGCCTGGACACCAGAAGAAATCTGTGATTTGAATCTTAGAAACATCGGCAGCAGTTTACCCCTTGACTCCTTCAAGACATACGCCTGCATCACAGGAAGAGAGGAAAAAGCCCGGACTAACTTCCAATAAAGGGACACGGAATCATATTCACTAGAATGAACATTGGGGTGCATGTATCTTTCCAGGTTAGTCTTTTAGTTTCCTTCAATAAATACTCAGAAATGGATTTCCTGGATCATGTGGTATCTATGACTCCTATTAGATCACATGGTAGTAATGTACTTTGAAACTGAAAGTTGGATTAACTAAAAGCATTTTAAATACAATTTTCTTTTTCTTGTTGGCTTAAAGCTCAACATTCAGAAAATTAAAATCATGTTATCTGGTCCCATCACTTCATGGCAGATAGATGGGGAAACAGTGGAAAGGGTGGTTGACTTTATTTTTCTGGGCTCCAAAATAACTGCAGATGGCGATTGCAGCCATGAAAATATAAGACTCTTACTCCTTGCAAGGAAGGTTATGACCAACCTAGATAGCATATTGAAAAGCAGAGACATTACTTTGCCAACAAAGGTCCGTCTAGTCAAGGCTATAGTTTTTCCAGTGGTCATGTATGGATGTGAGAGTTGGACTATAAAGAAAGCTGAGCGCAAAGAACTGATGCTTTTGAATGGTGGTGTTGGAGAAGACTCTTGAGAGTCCCTTGGACTGCAAGGAAATCCAACCAGTCCATTCTGAAGGAGATCAGTCCTGGGTGTTCATTGGAAGGGCTGATGCTGAGGCTGAAACTCCAATACTTTGGCCACCTGATGTGAAGAGCTGACTCATTGGAAAAGACCCTGATGTTGGGAAAGATTGAGGGCAGGAGGAGAAGGAGACAAGAGGATGAGATAGTTGGATGGCATCATCAACTCGATGTTTGGGTAGACTCCGGGAGTTGGTGATGGACAGGGAGGCCTGGTGTGCTGTGATTCATGAGGTCTCAAAGAATCAGACATGATTGAGCGACTGAACTGAACTGAAGTATTCTTTATTACACTCAGTGAAAAGTTTTGCTGTTTATTCTGGTAAATGAAATTTCAAGATTTCTGTCACTTGAGGTCTCTCCTCAATTAAAATTTCTGAACTTTCCAAGATATGAAATCTTATTTTCTCTATGTCATTCTGTTAAGATATATATGCATTTATATTTAGTGTGCCTATGACAGAGAATTTCTTGAGCTTATAAATTTTACTGGTAGCCCATTCAACATTTTTGTTAAATAATATTACTGTTTTTCTTTCTGATGTTGGTTATACTTTATAAACTTTTTAACAGTTGTGGAGCATATTTTTAGTTATGACTTTGTATGGCTATTTATTGAGACAGTTATATTTCAAGCAGGTTGGTTTTTGTTACTTGGGATTTATCTGTACATATAGCAGACATAAACCTCCTAAGCTAGATGGGTCAGCCAGTATTAGATTATGAGTTTCACAGGAAAAAAAAAAAAAAGTACAAGATGTGCTGCATCTACCCAACAGGATGTCCTCATTTAGTCCAATAACTTTACAAATTACATCATGAAAAAGAGGTTTTAAAGCTGAGGCTTGGTAAGGCGTATGCACAGAAGAGATAAGAGAATTACAAATCTTGCCTTAACCCACTGAACTGGGTAAACAGAGACAGGAGTTCTTGGCATCCAACTACCTTAGAAATTAACAGACAAGACATAGAATAAAAATTGCACAGTATTCAAAGAGATAGTTTTATTTAACATTTTATACACCTTTATACAGTTGACATGAGCTTAGTCATGCAGTCATGTCCAACTCTTTGCGACCCCATGGGCTGTAGCTGTCAGAATCCTCTGTCCATGGGATTTTTTTCCAGGCAGAAATACTGGAGTGGGTTGCCATCTCCTACTCCAGGGGATCTTCCTGACCAGGGAGTAAACCCAAGTCTGCTGCTTGGCAGGAGGATTCTTTATGGCTAAACCATCCAGGAAGCCCATGCATTTAACATTTCAACCCTTAAACAAATCAATCAATATGCTTCATAAAGGAAGGCAAAGTTACAGAAAATCAAGCAGACATTAAATTAGTAATGTCAATTATTTACATTTCTGATACCTGTTTTCAGATTTCTACATTGTCCTTGATCAAGAGTGTCGAGAGCATAGAAAAGGTCTGAGAGGAGAGGAAAAGGAGCAGGAGAGGAAACTGCAAATGAGAGAACTATTGGCCACATTCACGAAGCTCACGACACCACCGTCAAAATCCAGGAACAGCCCCACCCGGCCCAGAGGCCTTTTGACATATTGAGGTGACAGTGGGGAGGCGGTGAAGAAACTGCACTGACTGTTCTCTCTGATACAGAGAAGTAGAAAAATTCCCTCTGAGTCAAGGACCATGTCACTGTCTCTCATCCAAGAATCATTACAAAATCCAATGGCCCAGTTACAACAGCCCGCCACATCCACCTCCCAGTAGCATTGACCAGAAGTGAACGACTCAGCTCCCCAGGCAAGAAAATATTTAGATCTTGGTGGAGAGTTGTTGACACCAGGACCATCAGGTACAGCCAGGAGACATCTCAGATCTTCAAACACAGGGACACAAGGAGTGACTCTTTCATTATCCAGTGCAACGTACACTGCAGGAAGAAGGAAGAAAAATTATCCAATATCGACAGGTCTGTCTCCGTAAGAAGATTTGAGCCAGACCAAATGGGAGAAATGATTTGTGTCTATGAGAACTACTGCTACCTCTTGGCCATCACTTCTACAATTCCTACATTTACTTTTCGTGAAACCATGTCTGGATGCGGCAAAGGCGGCAAAGGTCTGGGGAAAGGCGGCGCTAAGCACCATACAAAAAAATAAATAAATAAATAAAATAAAATTGGCAATTAATTAAAAAGTTCACTATCAGAAACCAATATAACTCGCCCTTCTCCTCAGAAAATGCACAGTAATACCAATAATAGTAAGAACTCCCAAGCTGTTTTCACTTTTCCTGAGAAGATTTTTCACTAAAGCATGCAAAGTTAAAATGAAAGCAGAATGTCCTATTTTTTGAAGTAGTTTCTTTGTGAGAATTTTCTGCCAGCATACCTTGAAGCGAAAAGGGATAAATCTAATGAAAAAAGTTGTCAGCTTACTTTGCCAATGTTTTGTATAAAGTGTGTATAAAATTTCCTTTTTGTTTGTAGTAAATTTGACCATAAAGAGGATTTATATTTTGTATTTATTACAAATAGTTTTATAAACTGAGTTAAAATTCTCTAAGCATCTCAAAACCAATGATAACATTCATTCATTCCGTAAAACCTGGTCTGTATTGAACGTACATGCAAAGTTACATGTTACTTTTAAACAGTCAATAATGTACCTCAGCCTGCTACAGACAATCCATTATGTTTTCCTATTGTTTACCCTCTAGATAGCTTACTACCACTCATTATAAATGTTTTTTTTTTTTCCAGATGCCATTTAGTTTTACTCCATATACAATATTCTCCTATAAGGGTAAGTGTGGATATTAAAATTTCCAGCATAGTCCACAGATTGGACAGTGGGGAAAGGTAACCCATAGGACAGTAACAGAGGCCAGTGTATCCCACCCCTACCAGAGGGCTGCCTGTTACCTTGGAATTGGTTGAGCCAGTCTATGAGTCCAGGGATGGGGCACGCACTGAGCTGTGGGACTACAGGCTGGGGCATGTGCAGCTGCACTGACTCACCCCTGCAAGAAAGGACACTTCATTACTCTTCTGGAGCTCAAGTTTTCATCACAGTAATTATGGCTGCATGACTCTAAAGAGGCTTCACTTCAATCCTCAAACTTAGGTTCCAGTCCCATGAAAGTAATCCCCCAAACTAGAGGATTTATGTTATCAAGATCAAATAATATTCTATCTCATCTATCCCAGGGCTAACACAGCAATCATAGCATTATTAAGTTCAAATAAGTCATGACAGTATCTGGTTTCCTGCAGCCAATCTCAGGGTTACGGAAAATGACTTGAAATGAAGGACATTCAAGAGGGGCACTCTGACTTTTAATCCACTCGAGTCACCAAAGAAATGCTCAGTGTCTGTACAACCACAGCTAGTGGGTGAGGAGCTTAGCTTGGGTAGCAATCCCAATTCCTGGGACCCAGTTTTCCTGAGGGCATCATAATCTTTCGTTTTTGCCTCCCCATGTGCTGTACATGGAAACCCTGCACCCAGATGATCCTCTGTTGGCCCATTCTCTCCCTGATTCCATCTTAGGTTTCTATCAACCCTTATTTCCTGCACATAATCCTGTCATGACTTTGGGTACATTCCCCCTGCCTTTTTTCTTTATCTGAAACTTAAAATCATCAGTGGTAGTTGTCCTCATGTGATCTTTGCACAAAATCCTGCAAGTAATTCTCCTGCCCAGCTTCACCTTGGGTAAACAACACGCAAAACTCTATCTTTGGAGAAAGGGAAATCTAAATACATCCTGAAAGAGGTTATAGTGTCCTGATAACTCATGCTCCCATTTCAGTGCCAACTGACTAATCACAGTTAAAATTATCAAAACTTGAAAATGTGGGCAACCTTACCTTTTCCACATGTTTTCGTAACACTGTAAAGAGAGAAACAGAAAGGAAGTCTTAGTGTATTTCACAGCATTCAGATCAGAGACACAGTTTCTTGTTTCCAAGGGTGAGTGAATCCACATTTCAGCACAGTATCATGCTCACAGAAACAGAAAGGGAAATGAGTTGCAGGGATTCCCAAATTTCTCATTATTGCCAGGTCCACATACCAACTGGTACATCTTCAAGCATCCTTCTCTGTGGCAGTTTTTCAGCAATTGAATACTAGGAGAATTTAAGAAGGGTTCTCTAGGATTTCTTTCTTTTTTTTTTTTTAACCAGTGCTTTTTTTAAATTTTATTTTTAAACTTTACATAATTGTATTAGTTTTGCCAAATATCAAAATGAATCTGCCACAGGTATACATGTGTTCCCCATCCTGAACCCTCCTCCCACCTCCCTCCCCATACCATCCCTCTGGGTCGTCCCAGTGCACTAGCTCCAAGCATCCAGTGAAGCTTTGAAATTCTTGTGAATGGCAAGAATGGTCCTTGGTCATTAGCATTACCTGGACAGATAAAACTCTCATCACAGCAATAGAAAGCATGATTTCAAACACATGATGAAAGACAAAGGAGAGGTGGGTATTATCCAGGAAACACCATGACTCTCCAAGCCTCCATCCTTACCTGAATCAGCTCCATGTCTGACTTACAGCACAATTCCTTGAGCTCCTCATATATCTGCCTTAAAAGTTTCCGCTTTAGGTCCATATTGTATTGACTTTCTTTGAGTTGTTGGAAAATCTCCTTGCTTTCCTCTTCTATTTTCTCTAAACGATGTTTCTCTCCATAGTAGACTAAGTAAAACATCTTCCAATACTGAGTTTGGTTCATCTTCTTCCACATTGTCACATAACTCTAGAGTGACAATGAATTAATCAGCTCTTGTATTCCCACTGATTTCATCCATAACGGTTATCTACTTTTTTCCCTCCACGTTTAGAAATTTGGTACATTCATTAAACACAATAATGTCAGAACACTTTTGTGTTGTTGTTCTCAGTGCTTTTTATTCCACTGAAACTGAAATCAATGTTTTGACTCCAAACACTGCCTCAAAGAGTCACTTCTTAAAAACAGGTATCTGTGATTTAATAATAATGTTATCAAGCGCTGCATTTATTATGCCAGCAAATTTGGAAAACTCAGCAGTGGACACAGGACTGGAAATGGTTAGTTTTCATTCTAATCCCAAAGAAAGGCAATGCCAGAGAATGTTCAAATTACCATACAGTAGCACTCATCTCACTGCTAGCAAAGTAATGCTCGAAACTCTGCAAGTTAGGCTTCAACAGTATGTGAACCGAGAACTTTCAGGTATTCAAAATGGATTTAGAAAAGGCAGAGGAACCAGAGATCAAATTGCCAACATCCACTGGATCATAGAAAAAGCAAGAAAATTCCATTATCTTTTTTGCTTCATTGACTATGCTAAAGCCTTTGACTGTGGGGATCACATCAAACTGTGGAACATTCTTAAAGAGATAGGAATATCAGACCACTTTACCTGACTTCTGAGAAACCTGTATACAGGTCAAGAAGCAACAGAACTGGACATGGAACAACGGACTGGTTCCAAATTGGGAAAGGAGTACATCAAGGCTGTATACTATCACCCTGCTCTTTTAATTTGTATGCAGAGTACATCATGCCAAATGCCAAGATGGATGAAGCACAAACTGGAATCAAGATTGCAGGGAGAAATATCAGTAACCTCAGATATCCAGATGACACCACTGTTGTGGAAGAAAGCAAGGAGGAACCAAAAACCTCTTGATGAAGTTGAAAGAGGAGAGTGAAAAAGCTAGCTTCAAACCCAACATCCAAAAAACTAAGATTAGGGCATCTGGGTCCATCACTTCATGGGAAATAGATGGGGAAACAATGGAAACAGTGACAGACTTTACTTTCTTGCACTCCAAAATCATTGCAAATGGTGACATTAAAAAATGTTTGCTCCTTGGAAGAAAAGCTATAAAAACCTAGACAGAATATAAAAAATAAAGACATTATTTTGCCAACAAATGTCCACATAGTCAAAGCAATGATTTTTCCAGTAGTCATGTATGGATATGAGAGTTAGACCATAAAGAAAGCTGAGCGCCAAAGAACTGATGCTTTGAACTGTGGCATTAGAGAAGTCTACTAAGAGTCCCTTGGACTGCAAGGAGATCTAACCAGTCCATCCTAAAGGAAATCAGTCCTCAATAATCATTGGAAGGACTGATGCTGAAGCTGAAGCTCCAGTACTTTGGCCACCTGATGGGAAGAGCTGACTCATTAGAAATGATCCTGATGCTGGGAAGGATTGAAGGCGAGTGGAGAAGGGGATGACAGAGGATGAGATGGCTGGATGGCATCACAGACTCAATGGACATGAGTATGAGCAAGCTAGGGGAGATGGTGAAGGATAGGGAAGCCTGGTGTGTTGCAGTCCATGGGGTTACAGAGTCTGACTTCACTGAGTGACTGAACAACTGAATCATGTTATATAACTTACAGAGTACTCTAATGACTAAATCTATTGAGTCTACCTCAGGTTTTCCCTAGAAGCTTATCTGGTAAAGAATCTGCCTGCAATGCAGGAGACAGTTCAATTCCTAAGTCAAGAAAATCTGCTGGAGAAGGGATAAGCTACTCACTCCAGGATTCTTGGGCTTCCTTTGATGGCTCAGCTGGTAAAGAACCTACCTGCAATGTGGGAGATCTGGCAGATCAAACATATTTGATCCCTGTTTTGAGAAGATCCCCTGGAGAAGGGAAAGGCTATCCACTCCAGTATTCTGGCCTAGAGATTCCATGGACTGTACAGTCTACAAGGTTGCAAAGAGTCAGACATGACTGAGCAGGTTTCACTTTCATCCTCAGATATTTTATCTACAGATTGACTCTTTCTACTAGGAAATAATAGCAAACATTAATTCATAGAATTAGATAAGACTTTTCTGAAATATTTATTTTCAGGTCCACAGACTGCATGCAAACCAGAACTTTGTGTGCATGAGTACAGACTAACTCCCCCTGCCTGCTGCTCTACAGTCCACTTCTTGAGTGACTTCTCCTCTATCCTTAGAGGCTACACTGGTCAGCAAATAACCACCTTCTGGTCTTGGTTCCCATCTTCTTCCTTTTTATCACTCTCTCTTTTCCTTCTTTCCTGTTAACATTTTAAAATACTTGACTCACAATGTTTTAAGGAAAAGAAAACGTCAATTATTGACTAAAATCTTCATGTGGTTCTTGTGTCATCTTTACTTCCAATTAGCATATTTTTTAATCACAAGTGTACATGCATAGCATGTATGTGTGTACTCTGTCAGGTTTGCCACCCCATGGACCATAGCCCACCAGGACCTTCTGTCTTGGTGATTTTCTAGCAGGAATACAGGAGTGAGTTGCCATTTCCTTTTCCAGGAGATCTTCCTGACCCAGGTATCAATCCCGTGTCTCTTGCATCTCCTGCATCAGCAGGCAGATTCTTTACCACGGCTCTGCCTGTGAATCTCACATTCACTTGATTCATTTCTTAGTAACATGCATAGTAAGAACTATGTGGATTCAGCAAAGGAGGTTCTTGATAAGATGAATGTGGTTTCATTATAATTCTGGAAATTGAAGAGAGTCCATTGCTTTGATGAAAGATTGAGTAACAAGTGAATATGGAATCTGTCAACACAGCCATAAACTCTTCAATTTCCAGCATTTTAAAACCAGATTCATCTTATCATCAAGAACCTCCTTTGCTGAATCCACATAGCTCTTACTATGCATACTATACATACTAAAAGTGTCTTCCTATTACACCAATCCTTCCTTTATAGAATGTATACACTTTAGGGTTCAAACAAACAACTTTCTCCCTGATTCCCTTAATTAGTTTACTTTAATAGCTCCACACAGAAATCCCTTGCATTCCTATACACTAATAATGAGAAAATAGAAAGAGAAATTAAGGAAACAATTCCATTCACCATTGCAACGAAAAGAATAAATACTTAGGAATATATCTACCTAAAGAAACTAAAGGCCTATATATAGAAAACTATAAAACACTGGTGAAAGAAATCAGTGAGGACATTAATAGATGGAGAAATATACCATGTTCATGGATCAGAAGAATCGATATAGTGAAAATGAGTATACTAACCAAAGCAATCTATAGATTCAATGCAATCCCTATCAAGCTACCAACAGTATTCTTCACATAGCTAGAACAAATAATTTCATAATTTGTATGGAAATTAAAAAAAACCTCGAATAGCCAAAGCAATCTTAAGAAAGAAGAATGGAACTGGAGGAATCAACCTGCCTGACTTCAGGCTCTACTACAAAGCCACAGTCATCAGGACAGTACAGTACTGGCACAAAGACAGAAATATAGATCAATGGAACAAAATAGAAAGCCCAGAGATAAATCCACGCACATATGGACACCTTATCTTTGACAAAGGAGGCAAGAATATATAATGGAGAAAAGACAATCTCTTTAACAAGTGGTGCTGGGAAAACTGATCAACCACTTGTAAAAGAATGAAACTAGAACACTTTCTAACACCATACACAAAAATAAACTCAAAATGGGTTAAAGATCTCAAGGTAAGACCAGAAACTATAAAACTCCTAGAGGAGAACATAGGCAAAACACTCTCTGACATACATCACAGCAGGATCCTCTATGACCCACCTCCCAGAATATTGGAAATAAAAGCAAAAATAAACAAATGGGACCTAATTAAAATTAAAACCTTCACCACAAAGGAAACTATAAGCAAGGTGAAAAGACAGCCTTCAGAATGGGAGAAAATAATAACAAATGAAGCAACTGAGAAACAACCAATCTCAAAAATATACAAGCAACTCATGCAGCTCAATTCCAGAAAAATAAATGGCCAATCAAAAAATGGGCTGAAGAAATAAACAGACATTTCTTGAAAAAGACATACAGATAGCTAACAAACACATAAAAAGATGCTCAACACCACTCATTATCAGATAAATGCAAATCAAAACCACAATGAGATATCATTTCAAGCCAGTCAGAATGTCTGTGATCCAAAAGTCTACAAGCAATAAATGGTGGAGAGGGTGTGGAGAAAAGGGAACCCTCTTCCACTGTTGGTGGGAATGCAAACTAGTACCGCTACTATGGAGAACAGTGTGGAGATTCCTTAAAAAACTGGAAATAGAACTGCCTTATGATCTAGCAATCCCACTGCTGGGCATACACACTGAGGAAACCAGAACTGAAAGAGACACATGTACCCCAATGTTCATCACAGCACTGCTTATAATAGCCAGGACATGGAAGCAACCTAGATGTCCATCAGCAGATGAATGGATAAGAAAGCTGTGGTACATATACACAATGGAGTATTACACAGCCATTAAAAACAATCCATTTGAATCAGTTCTAATGAGGTGGATGAAACTGGAGCTGATTATATAGAGTGAAGTAAGCCAGAAAGAAAAACACCAATACAGTATACTAACCCATATATATGGAATTTAGAAAGATGGTAATGATAACCCTGTATGTGAGACAGCAAAAGAGACACAGATGTATAGAACAGTCTTTTGGACTCTGTAGGAGAGGGAGAGGGTGGGATGATTTGGGAGAATGGCATTGAAACTTGTATAATATCATATATGAAACAAATCATCAGTCCAGGTTCGATGCATGATACTGGATGCTTGGGGTTGGTGCACTGAGACAACCCAGAGGGATCGTACGGGGAGGGAGGAGGGAGGGGGTTTGGGATGGGGAACACGTGTATACCCGTGGTGGATTCATGTTGATGTATGGGAAAACCAATACAATATAGTAAAATAATTAGCCTCTAATTAAAATAAATAAATTTAAATTTTAAAAAAATATGAAAAAAAAATAGCTCCTCTTTCCCTGATGGACCCATTAATACAAAGATTCCTGTAGTTATTTTCCTATGTAAAAATGTTTTTCTTTTCATCTTTAGAACACTACTGTGGTGGCCATCTCATGCCTAGACTGTATAGAAAATTGTGAACTGTTTCTCTCCAGACAAAAATTATTCACTAATTTCCATTCTCATTCACCCAGGTGCCTGCTACCTCTTTGTTAGAGTATTTGCCAGAACCTCAAAGTGCAACATTTCCCAAACTAATATTTTCTTAAACCAAAGTAGCAGTTCCTTCTTTGTTTATATGCTGTGATGCTCTACCTTCAGAGCAGAAACTAGGTCTCAAGTTTTATATTTTATCCTCTTTACATTGTACATCAATATGTCCTATTTTCTGACATTTCTCTAAAATCAAGAATATCTCTTGAGTTCTATCATTTCCCACTACCTGGGCTCCATCTATTCCTGACCTTAGCTTTAAGAATTTCTCAACTTTCAGATCTAGCTTCCAGTGTCTCTGTGCTCTCTCACTTTCCTTCATATCAAGGTGACACAACAGAGAAGCAGTGGCGAGTGTGGTGTGGGAAAGGAATGAGTCTAGTGTAAGACATGTGATTTATTTATCTCTTCCTGAAAACTTGTTCCACAAAGAGGCACCTGGCTCCAATTCTACTCTCATCCAAGCTTACGTCCGTACATGTTCCTCTATATAAGCCTTTTCTGATCATATGTAAAATTCATTTTGTCCAACTACTTATTTACCTTTATTGCTAAAATTTTCTCAAAAGCACTTAATCATAATGGATCACTCTACAAATGTTTTATTAGAATTGTTCATTGACTTTCCCACTACTCCATTTGACCCTCAGTACATCTGATCCTTGAGTACAAGGAAATCTGCCCCTTTTCTCTATTTCTACATTGGCTTATAACAGTTATCATGACACAGCAGGCTCTTCATTGTAAACTATAACCTTAATTGTAATACCTCTGAACAATTGAGTCAGTTGTACTACATCTCCTTGTCATTCACATAATCCCGCTTAAATTACCTTTATAGTGATGATAAGTAGCTTCTAATGTTGCTTGTTTATTGTTTCACATCATTAAATCTTTACTCCTTGAGAATCTAGCTCTACTGTTATTTCACCACTTCTGTTTGTGGTGCACAATTCATACTTTTGAATCAACAAATGATAGATCCCAATTTCTCAACCATGAATTTAGCTCACATTTGAAACTGATCTATCCACCATTTCCAGCCATATCTCTCAGCACTGCCTCTCTAATGATACATGTGTCAGCTAACATGGAATATGTAGAATCTCAATATTCAGATAATTTCTAATTTCTAGCCTTCAACTCTTACATATGTACCTGCCTGACATTCCCTTTAATTTGAACTTCAATTTGTCCTTCACTATCCAAATACAAGGCTTCCCTTGTAGCTCAGTCAGTAAAGAATCTGCTTGCAGTGCAGGAAACCCAGGGGTTCTGATCCCTGGGTTGGGAAGATCCCCTGGAGAAGGAAATGGCAACTCACTCCAGTATCCTTGCCTGGAAAATCTCATGGACTGAGGATGGTGGAGCCTGGTGGGCTGCAGTCCATTGGGTCACAAAGAGTTGGGCACGACTGAGTGACTAACACTTCACACTTATCCAAATAGTTAGAGAGAATGTCTTCCTGAATTTTCAAAAAATTTCCTTCTGAGAAACCCTAGATTTATCTCATTGACAAATTATGGTTGTAATTTTTCTATAACCAGTGGAATGTTATTGTGTTAGCCAGGAAATTAGAACTTTTATTTTGATATTTTGATTTTAAAAAGAAATCCAATAAAGTGACATGCCTAATTCTACATGATGAGATGAAGGCCTTTGTTATTGGCCTGTCATGTATATTGAAACATAAACATTATGATTTTTAACTAAACTCTTATCAAATAATCACCACATGTCCCCAGCTTGTGCTGAATGAATTAGAATTTCTTGCTTACCTCCCATGTTCTTATTTTGTTCGTTTCTCTGTTCAAATTTCTTTTATTTTCTTGTATCTTTTCCCACACAGACCTCATTATCTTCAGAAGCCTTTGCTGCAAAAGAACCAACAGTGTGAGTATCAGAGAGGTTGATATTGAAATTTTTCAGATCCTTGGGGATGAAAGATAGCGGCAAATATCAGATGATCACCCAGGAAGAAAAATGATCCACTTATTGTGCCTTTTAAGACCAAGTGTCTACTGTGAAGGAGGTTTGTAACCATAGAATAGATATAACATTGGAAAGGGTGCTTCTCCATTTAGAAACTGTCAGAATAAAACTAGTAAAAGATTTCATTGATGAGCCAATGCTTGCTGCCGAGTTTCCACATCCCCTGTACTGTATCCTTGAATGTGTATTAATTAATATAGTTGGTATGTAGAAAAAATAAGTAGTGGCCTTGGTGCTAGCAACTTTAGACCCTTAAGGTAATAAATTCTTTCCTTTGTTGTAAACCCATTACACATTTGCCCTATAGGAATGCAATTTTATCTAACACTTTCGGGAGATGGCGCCAAACCTTAAAATAATTGCTCTTAGAGAAAATAAGTCTTACGATTGACAAACCTTTGTCAAGAGTCATAAAGTTAATAGGCCTTCTGGCCAGAAGATGATGTAAATCACCTAAACCATTTGTATACGATAAATTTGCAGGAAAGAAACCCTAGTTTTTGATAAGGATCAAAGACTGCTGACTTTGCATCCCCTATTATCCTCTATGTGTAACTTAGGGTATAAAAACCCCTGTTGAAAATAAAGCTACGGGCCTTGCTCACCAAAGCTTGGTCTCCCCATGTCATTCTTTTTCTCAATTTCCAGCTGAGTCTCCATCTGGAGCGTGGAGGTCCTCTGTGGCCATTTATTTGCCTGGGCTTCTAAGACCCACTCGAGAAGGTGTCTAAGGTGGGGCACCTTCCACTATTCGAGAGGGCTCCTGTGGCCTCCGTGGTCAGAGCTAACCTGGTGTCACAGGTTATATTGATTTTCCGTGTAAACCAAGCTACTCAGCCTCTTTTCTCCACTGAATTTTCCTACTGAGCTATCCTCATTCTATTACTCTTTATATCTCTAATTACCATTTGAATAGGTCGCCGACGCCGTCTCTCCTTCGAATACCCTGGATCAGCCGGGGCTGGTCCTCGGCACTTTGGTGTTGCATTTCTTAGGGATTGGAATGAAAACTGACCATTTCCAGTCCTGTGGCCACTGCTGAGTTTTCCAAATTTGCTGGGATATTGAGTGCAGCACTTTCACAGCATCATCTTCCAGGATTTGAAATAGCTCAACTGGAATTCCATCACCTCCACTACCTTTGTTCATAGTGATGCTTCCTAAGGCTCACTTGACTTTAGATTCCATGATGTTTGGCTCTAGATGAGTGATCATACCATGGTGATTATCTGGGTCATGAAGTTATTTTTTGTACAGTTTTTCTGTGTATTCTTGCCACCTTTTCTTAATATCTTCTGCTTCTTTTAGGTCCATACCATTTATGTCCTTTATTGAGCCAATCTTTACATGAAATGTTCCCTTGGTATCTCTAACTTTCTTGAAGAGATCTCTAGTCTTTCCCCTTTTATTGTTTTCCTCTATTTCTTTGCATTCATAACTGAGGAAGGCTTTCTTATCTCTCCTTGCTGTTCTTTGGAACTGTGCATTCAAATGGGTATATCTTTCCTTTTCTCCTTTGGTTTTCTCTTCTCTTCTTTTCACAGCTATTTGTAAGGCCTCCTCAGACAGCCATTTTGCTTTTTTGCATTTCTTTTTCTTGGGGATGTTCTTGATCCCTTTTTCCTGTACAGTGTCACGAACCTCTATGTATAGTTCATCAGGCACTCTGCCTATCAGATCTAGTCCCTTAAATCTATTTCTCACTTAGACTGTATAATTGTAAGGGCTTTGATTTAGGTCATACCTGAATGGTCTAGTGATTTTCCCTACTTTCTTCAAGTTTGAATTTGTCAATAAGAAGTTCATGATCTAAGCCACAGTCAGCTTCTGGTATTGTTTTTGCTGACTGTATAGAGCTTCTCCATCTTTGGCTGCAAAGAATATAATCAATCTGATTTCGGTGTTGACCATTTGGTGATGTCCATGTGTAGAGTCTTCTCTTGTGTTGTTGGAAGAGGGTGTTTGCTAGGAGCAGTGCATTCTCTTGGCAAAATTCTTTTAGCCTTTGCTCTGCTTCATTCTGTACTCCAATGCCAAATTTGCCTGTTACTCCAAGTGTTACTTTCTACTTTTGTGTTCCAGTACCCTATAATGAAAAGGACATCTTTTTTGGGTATTAGTTCTAGAAGTTCTTGTAGGTACATGGAACCGTTCAGCTTCTTCAACAATACTGGTCGGGGCATAGACTTGGATTAATGTGATACTGAATGGTTTGCCTTGGAAATGAACAGTTGTTTTTGAGATTGCATCCAAGTACTGCAGAGTACATTATGAGAAATGTGGGGCTGGAGGAAGCACAAACTGGAATCAAGTTTGCCAGGAGAAATATCAATAACCTCAGATATGCAGATGACACCACCCTTATGGCAGAAAGTGAAGAAGAACTAAAGAGCCTCTTGATGAAAGTGAAAGAGGAGTATGAAAAAGTTGGCTGAAAGCTCAACATTTAGGAAACTAAGATCATGGCATCTGGTCCCATCACTTCATGGGAAATAGGTGGGGAAACAGTGGAAACATTGTCAGATTTTATTTTTCTTGGCTCCAAAATCACTGCAGATGGAGACTGCAGCCATGAAATTAAAAGATGCTTACTTCTTGGAAGGAACGTTATGACCAACCTAGACAGCATATTGAAAAGCATAGACATTACTTTGTGAAGAGAGGTCCGTCTCATCACAACTATGGTTTTTTCTTGGCCATGTATGGATGTGAGAGTTGGACTATAAAGAAAGCTGAGCACAGAAGAATTGATGCTTTTGAACTATGGTGTTGGAGAAGACTCTTGAGAGTCCCTTGGATGGCAAGGAAATCCAACCAGTCCATCCTAAAGGAAATCAGTTCTGAATATTCCTTGGAAGGACTGATGCTGAAGCTGAAACTCCAATACTTTGGCCACCTGATGTGAACAGCTGAATCATTTGAGAAGACCCTGGTGCTGGGAAAGATTGAGGGCAGGAGGAAAAGGGGATGACTGATGTATAGGGAGGCCCGTCATGCTGTGGTTCATGGGGTCACTAAGAGTCAGACACAAGCGAGCAACTTAACTGAACTGAACTGTGTTTCTGACTCTTTTACTGACCATGATGGCTACTTCATTTCTCCTAAGGCATTCTTTCCCACAGTAGTAGATATAATGGTCATCTGAGTTAAATTCACCCATTCCAGTCCATTTTAATTCACTGATTCCTAAAATGTCGACGTTCACTCTTGCCATCTCCTATTTGACCACTTCCAATTTGCTTTGATTCATGGGCCTATCATACCAGGTTCCTATGCAGTATTGCTCTTACAGAATTGAAGCTTGCTTCTATCACCAGTCACATCCACAACTGGGTGTTGTTTTTGCTTTGACTCCATCTCTTCCTTCTTTCTTGAGTTGTTTCTCCACTGATCTCCAGTAACATATTGGGCACCTACCGACTTGGGGAGTTCATCTTTCAGTGTCCTATCTTTTTGCCTTTTCATACTGTTCATGGGGTTCTCAAGGCAAGAGTACTGAAGTGGTTTGCCTTTCCTTTCTCCAATGGACCACATTCTGTCAGAACTCTTCACCATGACCCATCTGTCTTTGGTGGCCCTACTCAGCATGGCTCACAGTTTCATTGAATTAGACAAGGTTGTGGTCCATGTGATTAGATTGGTTAGTTTTCTGTGTGCCCTCTGATGGAGGATAAGAGGCTTATGGATGCTTCCTGATGGAATAGACTGACTGAGGGGGAAACTGGGTCTTGTCTTAAATCCCTAATTTTAAACCCCTATAAGACCTGCACTCCTGCCAGCCCATCTCTGTTACTTGCCTTCCATCACCGCTCTGCCACTTTGCTTCATCTCCTCTGTCTTCTTGGTTTACTTAGAATGTATGAAAACTGCTCTCACTCTAGGACATTTGCACTTCTTGTTTCCTCTGTCTGGAATGCTTTTCCCCACTCCTTTCAGGTTTCTCTCCAAATGCTTTCTTTTTGGTGGAGAGATCATGACTGACTACTTTTAAAAATAGTAACAATGATGTCACCTCATTCCTCTCTTTGCAAATTACCATGCTTTATTATTCTACTCATGTACAAAAGGCCACAAGCACATGAAAAGATGCTCAGCATCACTGATAATTAGTAAATTATAAATAATTTTCCACTCACCAAAATAACTATAATCAAAGGGACAGATAATAGGTGTTGACAAGGATATGGAGAAAATGAAACCCTCATACATTGCTGCTGAGAATGTAAACTGCCTCAGTCACTTTTGAGAACAATTTGACATAATATTGAGAAGTTAAACATAAACATTGCGTAGTTCAGGAATTCTACTCCTAAGAATCTACCAATGATAAATGAAAAAATATATTCACACAAAAACTTGTACATGAATGTTATAGTAGCATTATTCAAAATAGTCCAAAACTTGAAGCATTCCAATATCCAAATGGTGAATGAATTAAAATGTGGTGTATCTCTACAATGGTATATTATTTAACAATAAAAAGGAATGAAGTACTGATAAATGGTATAACATGAATGAATCTCAGAAATAGGCTAACAAAGAAGCAAGAGGCTAAAGATTACATGTTGATTCCAGTTGTATGAAATGTATAAAAAAATCAAATGTATAAATACAGGTATCAGGCCAGCTGGAGGTAATTAGGGTTGGTAGTAAATGAGAGAATTGACTGAAAACAGGATGAAGGAAATTTTTGAGGGTTAATGAGAATGTTTTAAAACTGGATTTTTGCAATGCTTATACAATTTAGTGTACTTACTAAAAATTTTTTCCTTTCAATGGATGAATTTTTACAAAATGTGAATCATAACACAATAAAGATAAAATGCTTTCTTATTAGTTCTCACTATAATTTACAGGCAGTGATATGCAGGAGCTATAACATTCTTTCTCTGTATATAGATATATAGAAAAAATGTGGAGTGCTTACATTTTCTTTTGGCATAAAATGTAAATACTACACACCTTTTCTGGGTATTTATTTTTATTTAGTTCTTGTTGGAGTATAGCTGATTTATAATTTGTTAATTTCTGCTGCATAGCAAAGTGAATCACTTATACATAGACAAATACCCACTCATTTTTAGATTCTTTCCTCCTGTAGGTCACTAGAGAGTAGTTCCCAGTGCTATGCAGTACCTCCTTATTAGCTTTCTGTTTTATATACACTGGTGTGTATATTGGAGAAGGCAATGGCAGCCCACTCCAGTGCTCTTGCCTGGAAAATCCCATGGATGGAGGAGCCTGGTAGGCTGCAGTCCATGGGGTCGCTAAGAGTCAGACACGGCTGAGCGACTTCCCTTTCACTTTTCACTTTCATGCATTGGAGAAGGAAATGGCAACCCACTCCAGTGTTCTTGCCTGGAGGATCCCAGAGATGGCGGAGCCTGGTGGACTGCTGTCTATTGGGTTGCACAGAGTTGGACACGACTGAAGTGACTTAGCAGTAGCAGTGTGTATATGTTAACCACAATCTCCAAAGTTGTCCCCCTTCCCTTTGCTCTTGGTAACCATAGTTGTTTGTTTGTTTTTTTAAATCTGTGACACTATTTCTGTTTTGTAAGTATGTTCATTTGTACCAGGTTTTTTTTTTTTTTTTTTTTTTTAAGACTTGACATATAAGTGATGACACATACTTATCTTTGTCTGACTTACTTCACTCAGTGTGACAATTTCTAGGTCTATCCATGTTGCTGCAAATGACATTTCATTTTTTCATGACTGAGTAAAATTCCATTGTGCATATGTAGTCACATCTTTATCCATTCCTCTGTTGATGGATATTTAGGTTGCCTCTGTGTTTTGACTATTGTGAATAGTGCTAGTATGAAAACTGGGGTGGGTGTATCTTTTTGGATTATGTTTTTCTCCAGATAGGTGCCCAAGGAATGGGAGTGCAGCATCAAATGGTGGCTCTATTTTCAGTTTTGTTAAGGAACCTACATTATGTTCTCCAAAGTGGTTGTACAGATTTGCATTCCCACCAATGGTGCAGGAGTGTTAATTTTATGCAAAAATGCTCCACAAAGTATCAGCAAACCAAATCCAACAATACATTAAAAGGATTATACTTCGTGATCAAGTGGGATTTATCCCATGTATGCAAGAAGTTTTCAGGATCCACAAATCAGTGTGATACACCACATTAACAAACTGATGAATAAAACCAGATGATCATATCAGTAGATACAGAAAAAGCTTTTGATAACATTCAAAAGCCATTTATGATAAAAAAAAAAAAACTCTCCAGAAAGTGGGCATAGAGGCAACCTACCTCACCATAATGAAGCCATATATGACAAATTAACAGCTGACATCATACTCAATGGTGAAAAACCGAGGGCTTCTCTGGTGACCCAGTGGTTAGAAATCTGCCTTGGTATACAGGGAACAGCAGTTCGATCCCTATTCCAGGAAGATCCCACATGCTTCAAGAGCAACTAAGCTTGTGTGCCACAAGTACTGAGGCCATGTGCTACAACTACTGAAGCCCGTGAACCTAGAGTCCATGGTCCATGACAAGAGAAGCCACTGTCATTGAGACGCCTGCACACAGCAAAGAGAGAGTAGCCCCTGCTCACCACAACCAGAGAATGAAGCCTGTGTATAGCAACAAAGACCCACCACAGCCAATAAGTGAATAAATCTTTAAAATAAAAAGCTGAAAGCATTGCCTCCAAAATCAGGAATAAGGCAAGGAGACCCAGTGCAAACCTTATTAAAGACAAAGTCAGAGCAGGGTCTCCTTGCTCTCATGCTCCCTACTACCCTTTTGTTAAGAACCGTACTGGTAAGAATTTATCAGAAATTTAACAAGTAGATTACAAAGTTATATTTTATCACTGTCACTCTCAGACTAACCCATATGTATGCATTTGTGTCACTCCAGAGACAATAGGCCTTGAGAGAGCTTAGTGGGCTTCACAGGGGGCACAGTGGTGAAGAATCTGCCTGTAATGCAGGAGCTGCCAGAGACACAGGTTCGATCCCTGGGTTGGGAAAATACCCTGGAGGAGGACATGGCAACCCATTCCCGTATTGTTGCCTGGAGAATCCCATGGGCAGAGGAGCCTGGCAGGCTACCATCCATGGAGTCACAAAGAGTTGGACATGACTAAAGCACTTAGCAGCAGCAGCAGGAGCTATAGGAAATTCACCTGACTACATTCTCTTCCACATTCAAAATGGAAAGCATCCTAAAGCTTATCACAGGGTCCTCCCCATTCCCCTGCAATGTAATTTCATCCTTGTTAGCAAGAAATAGTATTGAAGGGAATTGAAACTGACAAGCCTCCTTGATTTAGGAAACTAGATTAAGCATTCATTGATTAGCAAATGAAACTCCATGCAGCACTTCAAAGTAAACCATTCACTAATCTTACAACTAATGAATGTAGTCCAGACATGAAAGTCCCCCAATACATACAATGTAACATGTGAGGCAATCAAAGCATGAGCTATTTTATGAGCAACAACACAGAAAATTTTTTCCTACGTTATAAATCAGGTTTGGTCAGTTTCCATGTTTCCACTGAGGTGAGGGACAGAGAGAAGGATAGAGGCCCACTCAACAGAGATTAGGCCTTCGTGCAGAGACCATAAAAGGAGTGCATGACTAATTGAGGTTTCCTTAAGTCTTCTATATTTACATATATTTGAAGTAAATTACAAATACATGTAATGTTTCAAAAAGATTTGAATTTTGTTTTCACAGTGACTGAATTGACTCCGGGGTGTATTTTAGTCACTGGAAGAAGGTAGGTAATTTTTTTAAAGAGCACTTCAAACTTTGATAATGTATCTGATTTTTAAAACTTGCTCTGGGACTTCCCTGGTGGTCCTGTGGCTAAGACTCCAGCTCCCAGTGCAGGGGGCCCAGGTTCCATCCCTGGTCAGGGAATAGATCCCATATGCGGTAACAGAAGATTGCTCAGCCACAGTGAAGATCAAATATCCCATGTGCCGCAGCTAAGACCTGGCACAGCCAAATAAACATATTAAAAAATAGCTCTAATTTCAGATGGCTGGTTTCTTTTCTTAAGTAGGGAAAATACTATTGGGTATTGACACCCACCCCCCAACCCCAGTCAGGCTGCACTCTGCAGGCCTGTACTTGCCCAGATTCAAGACTGAGGAAACAGCCGGCCGTCATTGACATAAGCAAGGTGTTGGAGCAACATCCACAGCACGCCCTGGGCAGCTAGCAAGAGGTGGCAGCAGTCTTCATTCTGGGGGAGAGGGAGATGCCGGTGGCCAGTTATAGGGGAAATTGACATCAGGTTAGCTCATCAGTTACCAGGGAAACCAAGAGAGGGCCAAGCCCACCACCGCCTCTTTGATAAGCCCTCCAGGTGGAAATGTTCTGATCTAAAGGTTAGAATGGGCTTCCCTGGTGGCTCGCAGTAAAGAATCAGCCTGCAATGCAGGAGACCACCTGCAATGCAGGAGATGGGGGTTTGATCCCTGGGCCAGGTAGATCCCTGGAGACAAAAATGGCAACAAACTCCAATATTCTTGCCTGGGAAATCCCATGGACAGAGGAGCCTTGTGAGCTACACTCCATGGGGTCGCAAGAGTCGGACTCGACTTAGTGACTGAATCACCACCAAGGGTTAGAATAATCATTAGCTGGGGCCTGGGGCAAGTACATAGAAGGTCAGTCCTGTAAGTAAGGTGCAGCTGAAGCAGGCACTGGACTGGCAGAGGATGGACAAAGCACCAGAGAACAGCCATCATGAGTGGCCTGACCGTACACCCACCTTGGCAAGATTATAATCCTCAAGAACTTTGAATTATCACTATATTTGTGTGGATCACACTAAAACATATATTGATATAAAAGTTGGTATTAAGATTCTAAAATATAAACATGTGTAAAAGACAGTGGGAATGAGTTACATAGGAAGTAGTGACTTTTAATATAAAGTTTATTCACTTATATATTCCTTTACTTAGAAAATTTAAACATTTATTTGATAAATGCCAGAATCCCACCAGGTGTTGGAGATACAATGATTAAGCAAAACAGTCATCTCCTGTTCTCATGGAGCTTAAAATATCAGATTAATAACTTAGCAATTATAAGATAATTTATTTCATATTATCTGAGCTAGACAAACATACTTTCTACTGTCAGTTCATTAAAATAATGTTTGATTACTATTTTTGTGGACATCATTTTTATTACTTATATGGGGATGAGGAAAAAGGAACATTTATGGTAGACTGCATTTTCTGAAAATATTCACAGCAATATTTTTGGTCTTTAAATCTCTTTAAATCTTTGTCACACCAACAATCATGACAAGGAGTGCATTTTCTCCCTTTCAACTCGGAAGGCGTTGTATATGCTTTGAGCTATAGAGTACAGCAGATATGATACTATGAAGCCTCCAAGGTTAGATCTAAAAATTACACAGCTTTTGCTTTCCTCTCTCTTGGGATACTCACTGCTGGAACACAACCACCATGCTGTAAAGAAGCCCAAGTTAAACAAAGGGTTGTGTGTCCGTATTTCTGTTGATAGCCCTGGTTAAAGTCTTAGTGGCTAGTGAGAGCAACTGAGAGATGTGTGAGTGAGCAAGCTTTCAGATACCTATATACCTCAGCCTTAAAGCTGCCTCAGCTGAGTGGAGCCAAGACCAGCTATTACTTCCCATGCCTTGCCCACATGGCGCATTTGTGAGCAAAATAAACGCTTTTGATGTTTTGTCTTTGAGATTTTTTAAATGAAGAAATAATTTTTAAAAAGTCTCTATATCTAAACTTTTAAATTGATGCTTTTGAACTGTGGTGTTGGAGAAGACTCTTGAGAGTCCCTTGGACAGGAGATCAAACCAGTCAGTCCTAAAAGGAAGAAATCAACTCTGAGTATTCACTGGAAGGACTGGTGCTGAAGCTCCAATAATTTAGCCACCTGATGTGAAGAGCCAACTCATTGGCAAAGATCCTGATGCTGGGAAAGACTGAGGGCAGGAGGAGAAGAGTTTGACAGAGGATGAGACGGTCGAATAGCATCACTAATTCAATGAACATGAACATGGGCAAACTCCGGGAAATGGTGAGAGACAGGAAAGCCTGGCGTGCTGCAGTTCACGGGGTCGCAAAGAGTCGGATATGACTGAGAGACTAACACTTTCTCTTTTCATTGGGGTGAAAAGCTATTGCCATGAGAGTTCAGGAAATTTGAGAATGTTTCTTAAAAACCCAGTTTACTGTTTGGTGTGAAAACCTATTATCGATGACATAGAGGCAGGAAACCAGGAGAGGGCGCCCTCACGTCCTCCAAAGAGAGCAGAACCTAACAGGAAGAAAAGCTTCTCCCCTGGCAACAGTTAAGCCAATGAAGCGCTACAGAATCTTTGTTTACTATAACATTCCCATTTCTTTTTCCCCTCTAGGGAAGATATCTTCAGTTCAGTTCAGTTCACTCAGTCGTGTCCGACTCTTTGTGACCCCGTGAACTGCAGCACGCCAGGCCTCCCTGTCCATCATCAACTCCCGGAGTTCACTCAAACTCACGTCCATCGAGTCGGTGATGCCATCCAGCCATCTCATCCTCTGTCGTCCTCTTCTCCTCCTGCTCCCAATCCCTCCCAGCATCAGAGTCTTTTCCAATGAGTCAACTCTTCGCATGAGGTGGCCAAAGTATTGCAGTTTCAGCTTCAGCATCAGTCCTTCCAATGAATATTCAGGACTGATTTCCTTTAGGATAGACTGGTTGGATCTCCTTGCAGCCCAAGGGACTCTCAAGAGTCTTCTCCAACACCCCAGTTCAAAAGCATCAATTCTTTGGCCCTCAGCTTTCTTCACGGTCCAACTCTCACATCCATATATGACCACTGGAAAAATCATAGCCTTGACTAGACGGACCTTTGTTGGCAAGGCAATATCTCTGCTTTTAAATATACTATCTAGGTTGGTCATAACTTCCCTTCAAAGGAGTAAGCATCTTTTAATTTTATGGATGCAATCATCATCTGCAATGATTTTGGAGCCCCCCAAATAAAGTCTGACACTGTTTCCAGTGTTTTCCCATCTATTTCCCATGAAGTGATGGGACCAGATGCCATGATCTTAGTTTCCTGAATGTTGAGCTTTAAGCCAAACTTTTCACTCTCCTCTTTCACTTTCATCAAGAGACTTTTTAATTCCTCTTCACTTTCTGCCATAAGGGTGGTATCATCTGCATATCTGAGGTTATTGATATTTCTCCCGGCAATCTTGATTCCAGCTTGTGCTTCTTTCAGGCCAGCGTTTCTCATGATGTACTCTGCATAGAAGTTAAATAAGCAAGGTAACAATATACAGCCTTGATGTACTTCTTTTCCTATTTGGAACGAGTCTGTTGTTCCATGTCCAGTTCTAACTGTTGCTTCCTGACCTATATATAGGTTTCTCAAGAGGCAGGTCAGGTGGTCTGGTATTCCCATCTCTTTCAGAATTTTCCACAGTTTATTGTGATCCACACCAGTCAAAGGCTTTGGCATAGTCAATAAAGCAGAAATAGATGTTTTTCTGGAACTCTCTATTACTTATTTCTTTCAGCTAAGGACGACCTCAGATACAGGTTTCATAAGCAACGGTCAGGTTTCTGATTTATTCCTCAACAATTTGTGTCTAGTTTACAAGAAAACCTGACAGAGAAATTGAAAGACTCATCTGAGTAGACGGGAAACTTTAGGAGCATTCAAGGCTGCTACCTCTACCTAAAGACACCTCTACCTTCAACATCAAGAAACACCAACCCTGCCTAGAAGTCATCTAAATAAGAAGAAAACTTTGGAAGGTGATCTTGAGGAATATCCTTTTTCACACATAAGAATTATGACTTTGGGTAGATTCAGTGTGCAATCTTTCTTCTCCAGAAATCTGAACACATGCCTGGAGCTCAGTGCAGGAATGTTTGCATAGAGATGAAGATCTTGGTTCCTCTTACAGATCTTCTACAATGTAAAGCTCCATCTTTTTTTAATTGGAGGCTAATTACTTTACAACATTGTGCTGGTTTTTGCCATAAAAAACCATGGTGTACATGGGTGTACATGTGTTACCCATCCTGACCTTCCTTTCCATGGGTGTACAGGTGTTACCCATCCTGAATCAGCCATGGGTGTACATGTGTTACCCATCCTGATCCTCCTTTCCACCTCCCTCCCCATCCCATCCCTCAGGGTCATCTCAATGCACCAGCCCTGAGCACCCTGTCTCACACGCTGAACCTGGACTGGCGATCTATTTCAAATATGATAACATATATGTTTCAATGCTATACTCTCAAATCAGCCCATCCTCACCTTCTCCCACAGAGTCCAAAAGTCTGTTCTCTCCATCTGTGTCTCTTTTCTTATCTTGCATATAGGGTCATCATTATCATCTTTCTAAATTCCATATATATGTGTTAATATACTGTATTGGTGGTTTTCTTTCTAACTTATTTCACTCTGTATAATAGGCTCCAGTTTTATCCATCTCATTAGAACTGATTGAAATGCATTCTTTTTAATAGTTGAATAATATTCCATTGCATACATGTAACACAGCTTTCTTATCCATTCATCTGCCGATGGACATCCAGGTTGCTTCTGTGTCCTGGCTATTGTAAACAGTGCTGTGATGAACATTGGGGTACACGTATCTCTTTCAATTCTGGTTTCCTCAGTGTGTATGACCAGCAGTGGGATTGCTGGATTGTATGGTAGTTCTATTTCCAGTTTTTTAAGGAAAAACTCTTCTCCATAGTGGGTGTACTAGTTTGCATTCCCACCAACAGTGTAAGAGGGTTCCTTTTTCTCAACACCCTCTCCAGCATTTATTGTTTGTAGACTTTTTAATAGCAGCCATTCTGACCGGCCTGAGATGGTAGCTCATTGTGGTTTTGATTTGCATTTCTCTGATAATGAGTGATGTTGAGCATCTTTTCATGTGTTTGCTAGCCATCTGTATGTTTTCTTTGGAGAAATGTCTGGAATCAAGATTGCTGGGAGAAATATCAATAACCTCAGATATGCAGATGACACCTCCCTTATGGCAGAAAGTGAAGAGGAACTAAAAAGCCTCTTGATGAAAGTGAAAGTGGAGAGTGAAAAGTTGGCTTAAAGCTCAACATTCAGAAAACAAAGATGATGGCATCCGGTCCCATCACTTCATGGGAAATAGATGGGGAAACAGTGGAAACAGTGTTAGACTTTATTTTTGGGGCTCCAAAATCACTGCAGATGGTGACTTCATCCATGAAATTAAAAGACGCTTGCTCCTTGAAAGGAAAGTTATGACCAACCTAGATAGCATATTCAAAAGCAGAGACATTACTTTGCCAACAAAGGTCCGCCTAGTCAAGGCTATGGTTTTTCCTGTGGTCATGTATGGATGTGAGAGTTGGACTGTGAAGAAAGCTGAGCGCCAAAGAATTGATGCTTTTGAACTGGGGTGTTGGAGAAGACTCTTGAGAGTCCCTTGGACTGCAAGGAGATCCAAGCAGTCCATTCTGAAGGAGATCAGCCCTGGGATTTCTTTGGAATGATGCTGAAGCTGAAACTCCAGTACTTTGGCCACCTCATGTGAAGAGCTGACCCATTGGAAAAGACCCTGATGCTGGGAAATATTTAAGGCAGGAGGAGAAGGGGATGACAGAGGATGAGATGGCTGGATGGCATCACTGACTCGATGGACGTGAGTCTGAGTGAACTCTGGGAGTTGGTGATGGACAGGGAGGCCTGGTGTGCTGCGATTCATGGGGTCACAAAGAGTCGGACACGACTGAGAGACTGAACTGAACTGAACTGAGCCTGAATATCTTCTTAGAAGCCTCCAAATTATTCACCGATGATTTCTATTAATTTTTTGGACCTTTCAAAATATAATGGGTAGAGAATATACCCAGATAAATATCCCCATGATAGCAAAATGTGATCTACATGTTTCATCGTATTAAATACAAAGGACACAAAGAAAGCTTTCTAATATAAATAAAAAACAATATTTTAAGTGAGTCCTGAAGTAAACTATCAAGAGAATGCCATTAAATCCGACTTTACATAGTTCATTATATAGCTCTTTTTTTTAAATTTTCTATATGACTTGAGGTGTTTCTATATGCCATAGCGATAGTAATAACGTTTATTCTTCAGAGAAGAGTTACCCTGAACTCCCTTTGCTGTCTTTGTTTTATGCTTCCTTGAAGGAGAGAAAATGGAAAAATTTACTGAGTAGAGAGCTTATGCCTCTCAGAGACATGGAAATCTCACTGGTTAACTGCAATTTTGTTCTTTCTGCAATGGACAACGTTCTGACTCAGACAATGACCACTCACTATATGAGCCTTGATGATGCACACGTGATGTTTGAAGATGACCACCATGGTGTGTCCAGACAGCCCTGGGGTGGGACATGGGTTGTGTCCTGGGGATTTCAGGCCTTCACTTCTGGGAGGCATTACTGGGAGCTGGATGTGGCACAGTCCTCCAGCTGGATTCTGGGGGTCTGTAAGGACATCTTGTCTAGTGATACCACTATCAGTATTGATTCTGATGAAACATTTCCTCTATGTTCTGAAAAGGTGAACAATCATTATAGTCTCTTCACCAACTCTCCACCCTTAGTTCAGTATGTCAAAAAATTCCATTATTTTGAGTTTAAAAATAACTACTGCATATTTTTGATAATGTTGATTTTGAGTTTTCCTAAGTAAAGTAATGCTCAAAATTATCCAAGCCAAGCTTCAGCAATACGTGAACTGTGAATTTCCAGATGTTCAAGCTGGTTTTAGAAAAGGCAGAGGACCAGAAATCAAATTGCCAACATCTACTGGATCTTCGAAAAAGCAAGAGAGTTTCAGAAAAATCATCTATTTCTGCTTTATTGACTATGCCAAAGTCTTTGACTGTGTAGATCACAATAAACTGGAAAATTCTGAAGGAGATGGGAATACCAGACCACCTGACCTGCCTCTTGAGAAACTTGTATTCAGGTCAGGAAGCAGCAGTTAGAACTGGACATGGAATAACAGACTGGTTCCAAATAGGAAAAGGAGTATGTTAAGGCTGTATATTATCACCCTGCTTATTTAACTTATATGCAGAGTACATCATGAGAAATGCTGGGCTGGAGGAAGCACAAGCTGGAATCAAGATTGCCGGGAGAAATATCAATAACCTCAGATATGCAGATGACACCACACTTACGGCAGAAAGGGAAGAACTAAAGAGCCTCTTAAGTTGGCTTAAAGTGAAACATTCAGAAAACCAAGATCATGGCATCCAGTCCCATCACTTCATGGCAAATAGATGGGGAAACAGTGGTAACAGTGGCTGACTTTATTTTGGGGGCTCTAAAATCACTGCAGATGGTTTTTGCAGCCAGAAATAAAAAGACTCTTAGTTCTTGGAAGGAAAGTTATGACCAACCTAGACAGCATATTAAAACACAGAGACATTACTTTGTCCACAATGTTCTGTCTGGTCAAGGCTATGGTTTTTCCCATAGTCATGTATGGATGTGAGAGTTGGACTTCAAAGAAAGCTGAGCACCAAAGAATTGATGCTTTTGAACTGTGGTGTTGGAGGATTCTTGAGAATCCCTTGGGCTACAAGGAGATCCAATCAGTCTGTCCTAAAGCAGATCAGTCTTGGGTGTTCATTGGAAGGATTGACGTTGACGCTGAAACTCCAATACTTTGGCCACCTGATGCAAAGAGCTGACTCATTTGAAAAGACCGTGATGCTGGGAAAGATTGAGGGCAGGAGGAGAAGGGAACAACAGAGTATGAGATGGTTGGATGGCATCACCTACTCAATGGACATGGGTTTGGGTAGACTCCGAAAGTTGGCGAAGGACAAGGAGGCCTGGCGTGCTGTGGTTCATGGGGTCGCAAAGAGTCGGGCATGACTGAGCGACTGAACTGAACTGAACTGAAGAAATCAATATAATCTAATGGAAGATGAAGACCCTACATAAAATGATATGGAAGCAGAAAATACGGCTTCACATGATGGTGACCACCAGTATTTATGTTGACAATGAATTATAGTAAGTCTAAAGTGGTATATTCCTTAGCAGTGGAGAGGCCAAAACCACTTTACATTTGAAAGAATAATTCAGATGACAAAAAAAACAGAACTCTGTGATATAGTGTTATACTTAGTAAATACTGTAATTGCTGTATAATGCTCATTGTACCTTGGTCATTTGAAAGGAGAAGCAGTATGGTTCACTAGAAAGCATTCCTTCTCAGGCACATAAGAATATATGAAGTGACAGTTTCAAGTTCAATTCAAGTTCAATTTATAATATACCAATTCATAAGATCTTAAGAGCCAGACGTGTTTTCTTGTTCAGGAAGGACCTTCTCTGTTGATCTCATTTTATCTCCATATCCTTTATTGTACCCCCAGGCCTGCAATTCACTGGAGACCATTCAGTGCCGTATGGAGTGAAAATCCTTTCCCTTCAGCCACTTCTCTTTTCATTTTGACCTTTTTACTCCACTTTTTACACCTGGATTCCTGGATTACATATCTGATCCTAAACTTCTTGATTGAATGATTCACTTTTTGTTAAGTTCCATTTAGGATAAACCCTATAAAACTGGGTGTTACACAGGCTGAAGAGGCAAGGGACATTTCAAAGAGTACAAATAATGCATCTGATAACCAAACATAAATTTCAAATTGGATTTTGCAACAATTTTCATTTTTATTCTTAAGTGTCAGTTAAATTATAGAATTGACATATAAAGGCGTGGTGTGATTATATCATGTATGAAACAAAGAAGGAATTTTCTTACCTTGCTTTGTTGAATCATTGCATCATACATACTACAGAACTTCAAGAAATAATTCACCTGCTGAGTCTTGAGTGTGAGGAAGTTGGAGCTTTTGTTAGGATGACTGCATAACTGGCCTCTTGTAAGTGGCCCCAAATCTTTGAAATGGAGTTCCCCAATGGCCAAGATGACACTGTGAAGTTACTGGAAGATACAGAGAATAATCACCTGTTCAATGCTGGCCACACATCCACTCATCTCAGTCACTGATAGATTGAAATAAAGTAGCTTTTAAGATATTTCCTAGTCCTTCCCCACCCCGTGTTCTGACCCATTGTTCCCAATTGCTTTGTCCTCTCTCCTTGAAATTCTCACTGTTAGTTACAAAAAAATTAAAACTATCTTAATGTGGGGGCACAAAAAAAAAATCCCTATTTATTTTTTTCCTTTCTAGATCAATAGGGGGAAATAGCTGGCATCCATTATTCCGGAGATTGAAGCCACTAGTTACTGTCCTATTTCTTAGTTCCTGAACATAGTCTGAAAATTCTAATCTTGGTGTCATATACAATATATCATATGGAATATATAATCTAAGACATGGAATTTTGAAATTAGATGACTGTGTCAGGAATTTTATTGATTGGAAAGTAGTTGTTTGGATAAAGGTGTGGCCTGATTAATTCTCTCTCTAGAGTGAGACCAATAACTTGTTATAAATTACTCCATGAAAAAATGCATGGAAGAGTAAAGGCAAATAGTGAGTTTTGTCCAAAATAGCTAAAAATGACAAAGCCTATAAATGAGTTTGATGAATTTGAGTTATATAAAATTTGAGGACATTTCCACATTAGATGTAACTTTTCATAAAGTAGTAAGTATTATCTTTGTAATATACATAGGTGAGAAAACTTATTTCTGTCTTACTATAAACAAGTGCAGTTTCCTTTCTCATGAATTTATGATTTGGGAAACTGATTAGATTCATTATTTGTGTTTATTTTTATCTGTTTAATTTAAAGCTTGTCCTGTATTTGTTGTGTAATCTTTTAAAATATCAAGAGATTCTGTTCTAAACAAAAACAATATGAATAAAAATGTAAACATTTCTAGCAAAAAATGTAAGTGGTGTTACAGAAAAATATTGAATCAAAGATAGCATATAAAGGCTTTAGGGCCCCAGACTGAGCTCCTATAACCGAGGAGTGGGATGGCTGGATCAGATAGCAACTCCACTTTTAGTATTTGGAGGAACCTCCATACTGTTTTCCACAGTGGCTACACTAATTTACATTCCCACCAACAGTGTAAGAGACTTCACTTTTCTTCACACACATATTAGCATTTATTAAGTAGATTAACAGTCACTTTTATTTATCACTGGACTGGAGGTGCTGACTCCAAGGGGAAGAAATGTGAGCCTTTAGAACAATACTGCTTTTGGATCTCATAAAAGCTGTGATTGTATAGAAACATCCCAAGTCCAGACTTCTCAAATTCCAGATTTCCAAAAACATCACATGAAGTCTCTCAGACAGCCATTTTCAACATAGGTTTCCTGGCTACTTGGGAGAGCCCTTCTGACCCCATCAACTGATCATTCTCTGCGCATAAAAGGGTAATAACTCTACTTAGCAGTGACCTAAAAGTCAAAGGCTTTGGCATAGTCAATAAGGCAGAAATAGATGTTTTTTTTGGAACTCTCTTGCTTTTTCAATGATCCAGCGGATGCTGGCAATTTGATCTCTGCTTCCTATGCCTTTTCTAAAACCTTTTCTAAAATCGTGAGCATCTGGAAGTTCACGATTCACGTATTGCTGAAGCCTGGCTTGGAGAATTTTGAGCATTACTTTACTAGCGTGTGAGATGAACGCAATTGTGCAGTAGTTTGAGCATTCTTTGGCATTGCCTTTATTTGAGATTGGAAAGAAAACTGACCTTTTCCAGTCCTTTGGCCACTGCCGAGTTTTCCAAATTTGCTGGCATATTGAGTGCATCACTTTCACAGCATCGTCTTTCAGAATTTGAAATATCTCAACTGAATTCCATCACCTCCACTAGTTTTGTTCATAGTGATGCTTCCAAAGACCCACTTGACTTCACATTCCAGGATGTCTGGCTCTAGCTGAGTGATCACACAATCATGATTATCTGGGTCATGAAGATCTTTTTGTACAGTTCTGTGTATTCTTGCCACCTCTTCTTAATATCTTCTGCTTCTGTTAGGTCCCTAACATTTCTGTCCTTTATTGAGTGCATCTTTGCATGAAATGTTCCCTTGGTATCTCTATTTTCTTGACAGATCTCTAGTCTTTCCCATTCTGTTGTTTTCCTCTATTTCTTTGCATTGATCACTGAGGAAGTTTTTCTTATCTCTCCTTGCTATTCTTTGGAAGTCTGCATTCAAATGGGTATATCTTTCCTTTTCTCCTTTGCTTTTTGCTTCCCTTCTTCTCACAGCTATTTGTAAGGCCTCCTCAGACAGCCATTTTGCTTTTTTGCATTTCTTTTCCAGGGGGATGGTTTCGATCCCTGTCTCCTGTACAATGTCATGAACCTCCACCCATAGTTCATCAGGCATTCGATCTATCAGATGTAGTCCCTTAAATCTATTTCTCACTTCCACATTATAGTCATAAGGGATTTGATTTAGCTCATACCTGAATGGTCTAGTGGTTTTCTCCACTTTCTTCAATTTCAGTCTGATTTTGGAAATAAAGAATTCATGGTCTGAGCCACAGTCAGCTCCTGGTCCTGTTTTTGTTGATTGTATAGAGCTTCTCCATCTTTGGCTGCAAAGAATATAATCAATCTGATTTCGGTGTTGACCATCTGGTGATGCCCATGTGTAGAGTCTTCTCTTGTAGTGTTGGAAGAGGGTGTTTGCTATGACCAATGTGTTCTCTTGGCAGAACTCTATTAGCCTTTGCCCTGCTTCATTCTGTACTCCAAGGCCAAATTTGCCTGTTACTCCAGGTGTTTCTTGACTTCCTGCTTTTGCATTCCAGTCCCCTATAATGATCAAATTGCCAACATCCGCTGGATCATCAAAAAAGCAAGAGAGTTCCAGAAAAACATCTATTTCTGCTTTATTGACTATGCCAAAACCTTTGACTGTGTGGATCACAATAAACTGGAAAATTCTGAAAGAGATGGGCATATCAGACCACCTGACCTGCCTCTTGCGAAACCTATATGCAGGTCAGGAAGCAACAGTTAGAACTGGACATGGAACAACAGACTGGTTCCAAAAGGAGTACGTCAAGGCTGTATATTGTCACCCTGCTTATTTAACTTCTATGCAGAGTACATCATGAGAAACGCTGGGCTGAAAGAAGCACAAGCTGGAATCAAGATTGCTGGGAGAAATATCAATAACCTCAGATATGCAGATGACACCACCCTTATGACAGAAAGTGAAGAGGAACTAAAAAGCCTCTTGATGAAAGTGAAAGAGTTAGAGTGAAAAACTTGGCTTAAAGCTCAACATTCAGAAAACGAAGATCATGGCCTCCGGTCCCATCACTTCATGGCAGATAGATGGGGAAACAGTGCACATAGTGGCTGACTTTATTTCTCTGGGCTCCAACATCACTGCAGATGGTGATTGCAACCATGAAATTTAAAGTCTCTTACTCCTTGGAAGGAAAGTTATGACCAACCTAGGCAGCATATTAAAAAGCAGAGACATTATTTTGCCAACAAAGGTCCATCTAGTCAAGGCTATGGTTTTTCCAGTGGTCTTTTATGGATGTGAGAGTTGGACTCTAAAGAAAGCTGAGCACCAAAGAATTGATGCTTTTGAACTGTGGTGTTGGAGAAGACTCTTGAGAGTCCCTTGGACTGCAAGCAGATCCAACCAGTCCATCCTAAAGGAGATCAGTCCTGGAAGTTCATTGGAAGGACTGATGCTGAAGCTGAAACTCCAGTACTTTGGCCACCTGATGCGAAGAGCTGACTCATTTGAAAAGACCCTGATGCTGGGAAAGATGGAAGGCAGGAGGAGAAGGGGATGAAAGAGAATGAGATGGTTGGATGGCATCACTGACTAGACAGACATGGGTTTAGGTGGACGATGGGTGTTGGTGATGGACAGGGAGGCCTGGCGTGCTGTGGTTCATGGGTTTGCAAAGAGTTGGACACGACTGAGCAGCTGAACTGAACTGAACTGAGCAGTGACCTTGTTTCACCAGCCTAGAATGGGGAAAAGTCTGAGTAAAGTTTAGCTTTTCCCTGAAGATTATCTGAAGGAGTGAAGAAGAAGTGCCCACATGGTGGCTCACTCAGTTTCTGTTCAGTAACAGAGACATTTATGCTTATTATTGTTACTAACCTCACTCAACTGCATGTTATTAATAAAAGGGATTGCTGACCTGGGATTTAAAACACCTATTGAGTTGAATCCATTAAACCCTTTCTTATGCTAAGGCTATTCATACCCATGGCAGAAATATGGTGAAAGGGATCGTCCCCAAAGAGACCAAGTGGGAGGACACCCTTAGCAGAGTCATCACCTTGGCAGCCAGCGGTATGTAAGAATTGCTTGGGCATCAAATAAATGGGCTGGGAGAGAGGCATGGGGAATTCTTGGAGATGGGGAAAGCACTCCCTTTGTGTATGACCTTAAACTTCAGAGGTATCTTTGCATGATGCAGCCCAAAGTGGGTGTCATCCCTGAATGTAGCAGAAATTTGGACACCAAGGAGAGCTTCTGTACTTAGTGCAGAAAAGGTGTTGGTACTTATGAAGAGAAATCAGAGAATTTTATTTCTGTGCCTAGTTCCATCACCTTGGTCCGAATTTGTGTTGCTCTTAGCTAAGTTTGAGTAATGATGTAAATACAGTGGAAAGGGGTCAATAAAATTATGGTTTGGCTTCTAAGATTCTGGAAAAATGGCTGGGGAAATTTGCCTTCTGGAAAATGTCCTTAGTGAGAAAAACATAAAGAAATAGGTGGATGTCTCCTGGTAACAGCTGCCTCTGGATGACCATTTGGGAATGGCCCATGTTTATTTCTTCTCTTACTCCAAATTCTCAAAGTGCCCTGCAGGGCCCACCTTCTGAGCCTCTTGGTCTTGGGAAAAGTCTTGATGACAGAATTTGCTCTTCTTCCTCTTCTCATATTTTAGCCTGAATCTTTGCATGCAGTTTGCTGTGCTGATCCCAACTTTCTGAGAAAAAACACTAAGGTGACTCTGTCTCCTCTGAGCCACTCTCCTTTACTACCTTTAAAAAAAAAATCAAAACTGTTCTATTTATTTTTTGTTGCCCTAGGTCTGTGGTGCTGAGTACACTTTTCTCTAGTTGATGGAAGTGGGGGTGCCCTGTGGTTGAGGGGCCCCTCCCTGCAGCGCCCTCTGTGCTGTAGAGTGGGCTCTAGAGGGCATGGGGTTTCAGTAGTTTCATTCCCAGCTCTAGAGCACAGGCTCAGTAGTTGTGGGGCTCTGGGTTAGTTGCTCCTTGACTTGGGCTATCTTCTGTGACCATGGATCAAACCCTGATCTCTTCACTGCCATCAGATTATTTACCAATGAGCCACAGGGCAGCCTTCTTTCACTACCTTAATATCACCCTGAATAGTGTCTTTGTGAATCAGTGAATGGGTCCTTGATGACCCAGCCACCCTGTCTTTCTCTGCCTCCTGAATGTATATCAGATTCAATCAACTAACCTAGAGAAATATGATGATCCAATCAGGATAAATCCAATGGGTACTCAGTAAACTAAACATGTATCCCTTTCTGATTGGGTTAGTAGTGAGACAGAGGGATGATGGGAATAAAAGGTTGTACTGGAGAAGAGATGCAGAATCTTCATACTCTGGAGACAACAGCAGGGCTCTCCATGCGTCTGACGTCTGAGCACCTTTCCAGACACATCAGAGCAGAAAGTCACCTCCCTCATATGAGAACACCTTTTTTTTTTTTTATATTACCATTGACTAGCTAACCTTGAAGGGTGGCCTGTATCTCTGGATGTAGTGAGAGTTTTCAAAAAAAAAACCATTTCTCACATGAACACATTTCATGTCTTGATTTTGCCTATGCTATGCTATGCTAAGTCGCTTCAGTCGTGTCCGACTCTGTGCGACCCCATAGACGGCAGCCCACCAGGCTCCCCCGTCCCTGGGATTCTCCAGGCAAGAACACTGGAGTGGGTTGCCATTTCCTTCTCCAGTGCATGAAAGAGAAAAGTGAAAGTGAAGTCGCTCATTCGTGTCTGACTCTTAGCGACCCCATGGACTGCAGCCTACCAGGCTCCTCCGTCCATGGGATTTTCCAGGCAAGAGTACTGGAGTGGGGTGTGATTTTGCCTAGCAGTGCAATTTAGCCTGAATCTCAAACATTTTGATTTGTGCTTTAGCTGATATCAATTTTTTAATGTAAATTTATTTATTTTAATTGGAGGTTAATTACTTTACAATATTGTACTGGTTTTGCCATACATCAACATGAATCTGCCACAGGTATACATGTGTTCCCCATCCCGAATCCCCCTCCCTCCTCCCTCCCCGTACCATCTCTCTGGGTCATCCCAGTGCACCAGCCCTAAGCAACCAGTATCATGCATCGAACTTGAACTTACGATTCGTTTCATATATGATATTATACATGTTTCAATGCCATTCTCCCAAATCATCCTACCCTCTCCCTCTCCCACAGAGTCCAAAAGACTGTTCTATACATCTGTGTCTCTTTTGCTGTCTCGCATACAGGGTTATCGTTATCATCTTTCTAAATTCCATATATATGTGTTAGTATACTGTATTGGTGTTTTTCTTTCTGGCTTACTTCACTCTGTATAATTTTAAATGACTTTACAAAGGAGATATTTTTAATGAAAAACATCCATTTAGCATTTTATTTCATGAAATTTAAGATATTCTGACACAATGGCATTCATGTTGGGGGTAACTGAGGTTAGCGGCTGTGCTGGTCCACATGACTCTCATCTGCCCATTAATGTAGGGCTCTAAGGATGATGTGCAGCTCTTCCCCAAACAAAGACTGGAGTGAACTCTCGGGCCTCTAGGTACCCACTTTCTAGGGGGAACTGCATCATGTAAAGCAATGGATGGAACTGAACAGGCTAGTGATTGTCTTTTTTCCTCTTTGGCCAGAGTGTCATATGGGCTAACTGAGGCACTTCCACCCCTGCCAGAGCAGTGACCTTGGACCTAGTAGGTCCTTCTGAAAGGTTGGGAGATTGTCTTAGGTGTGCTGCTGCTTGGCCTGACATGGATGCCTTGTTCCTTGGCGGTTTCCACAGGACTCCGTTTCTTGTAGAGTCAGGACTAATGTCTGGAATCCACCCAGACTCCTGGATCTGGCAGGAAAGCACCTGCTGAGGAATGATGCTTTGGTCTTTTCTGCTTTGGAGGATCTGCCCAGGGAGCTCTTCCCACCCCTCTTCATGGAGGCATTCTATGGGAGACACATTGAGACCCTGAGCCCATGGTGCAAGCCTTTCCCTTTGTCTGCCTGCCTCTGGGGAGCCTCATTTCCCTGCCTCATGTGGGGCCCTTACAAGCAGTTCTGGAAGCACTTGATGTCCTGCTGACCCAGAAGGTTCGTTCCAGGTGAGTGTGATCAAGGCACCCTGATAAAATCCTGGGTGTCCCAGAGGAGACTGCTGGGTTGAGGGCAAGTGGATGGAAAGGGTTCTGAAGATGGCAATGAAGAAGCCTTTGCATGCTAAGGGAAATAGCTTCTGGAAGCATATGAGTGCCTTTAGTGAATGGGAGCCTGAAAGAACATTCCCTACCTCCTCAAAGTCATGCATAAGTTACTAAAGTGGAGAAATAGAAAGGATAAGAGGGCAAAGGGAGTTGGAGGAAAGTGAGGCAGAGAGGTAGAGAGCAAGGCAGCAGACAACATCAGGAATGTTAAGTTACAGCAGAGGAGCAGAGGTGGGCAGGCTGTTGTCAAATTATGAGGCTGTTTGTTTTTTTTTTTTTTAATTCTGTGAGGATTTGAATGCATCCCAATTAGTTTCCTTTCCCTACGAGGTGCAAACTGAGGGTCCTGGATTTACGACATACTGGCCAGAACTTCTGGAGCATGTGGTCTGGTGCTCAGGCTCACAAACGGCACCAGTGGCTGAGCAGAGCTCAACCACAAAGCAGCACTTGGCTCCACTGACGGTTTTGCCTGAAGAAAAGGACTCTGGACAACTTCCTCACCTACATCCTCAGGTGGGTGGAGCAGAGTAAATCCTCCATCCACCTGTGCAGCAAGAAGCTGAAGACTGTCTCTACGCCCGTGGATGGCACTGTGAAGTTCCTGAGCATGGTGCAGCTGGATGTGTCCAGGTGAGTGGGAATCGGCCCTGGCATCTGTCCATGCTGGCCACGTTTGCTCCTTTTCTGGGAAAGATGAATAATTTGCAGAGACTCTGCCTCTCTCCCATCCACCTGACTGCCTTCACGAAGCAGGAGCAGGATCACTTTGTCCAAATTACGTCTCAGTTCCTGAGGCTGGGCCACCTCCTGGATCTCCATCTGGAGTCTCCCTCCCTCCCTGAAGGATGCCTGAACCACATGCTCAGGTGAGAGTGGACCACGAGCTGGGTAACACTGAACACAACCCTAGAATTTCAAAAGTACCCTCTCCTTTCTTGCACTCTCCTGAAGCGTGGCATCCCATAACCACACAAATGTAGGGGGTAGGGGGCTGAACTGGTCTCATGGCTCTTGTGAGATACCTGGCTGGGGAGATACAGAGGATTGACTGGGATGTTTGCATCCCAGCATTTGTAATTCCCTCCTTTTGTGGAGGTGTCTATGTTGAAATGATAAAATTAAGTAAGTTAGAAATGACATGGAAATGAGGAAACTGCATCACATCCAAGCATTCTTGAAGAGAAGCTCTATGCTCCACAGGTTTGTGCCCACTGTGGACCTGTTAATTAACATGTGGGAAAAGCATGATTCTGGAGATGCTGTTAATCAAGCTGAGAAAAGGATAATAAAAAGGGATAGAAAGTTGAAGACGATGCAGGGATGTATGTAAGCCCCTTTGGTCTGGCATCACATTTCATGTTGTGGGATCTTGTTTAAGTTGGTTCCTTATGCATGTCTCGCTAGAGACGCCCTGGCCAGAGATATAGGCATCCAGAGCTCAACCTCGACTGAAGCCTTAACTGGAATCACTGTTAAATCTCATCTCCCAACACTAATATTCAGTGATGTCCAGACTCGATGGAGACTCTCTCTGGCTCTCACTGTTCTGGTGATTCCATGACCTTCATTCATCCTCATAAGGAAGTGGGGTGTGTTGACTCTATTTGATAGATGAGGAGGTGTACCTTCCAGATTCTGTGACGTGACTTAACCCTGCAGTGAAGGTGACAGTGCTCAGCCTAGCATGAGACGTGACAATCAGTGTATTGACCCTGAATTGATGGTCAGACCAACGTTAGTTCTGTACAAACCATTTGTCTATCGCATGTGTGCAACCTAGCACTCCAGTTTCCAAGAACTAATTATTTGGTTTCTCCCCAGGTGCCTGCCGTACCCCTTGAATAACCTGTCAATAACCAACTGCTGGCTGACAGAATCAGACTCGACCCACCAGTCCCAGAGCCCAAACATCAGTCAGCTAAAGGCCTGGACCTGAATGGGATCACCGTGACTGACTTTAGACCTGAGGTCCTCCACGTTCTGCTGGAGAAAGTTGCAGCCACCGTCCAGGACTGACTGGACTTAGGTCTGTGTGGGATCAAGGACTCCCAGGTGGAGGCCATCTTGTCTGCCCTGAGCCACTGCTCCCAGCTCAGGCACTTCAGTCCGGGTGGGAAACCTCCTGTCCAGGCTGTCATGGAGAAGCTGATCCAACACCCCACTGGGCTGCCCCGTTTAATGCAAGAGCGTCATCCTGCCCCTCAGGAGAGTGACAGACCTCAGGGTATTTTCCTGGAAGCGAGACTTGCCAAGCCTCGGGCTCAGCTGTTGGAGATTCTGAGAGCCTCAGGATGTCCCAGGGCCTGTGGCTTAGCTTCAGCCCCGTCCTCCCTGTGGTGAGGACATCACGTGGTGCCCATTTTACACAAGTATACTGCCCCTGCCTAGAGCACTGGCTCCATCAGGAGCTTTCTTCTGTGTGCTTGGATACTGAAATCTAAAACATGGGGATATCGTGGAGGGAAAACAGCATGGTTTCAGACATGTGCTCAGTGTGGATGTGAAAAGGAACAGCGATCCTCGGGGGCAGGGATTGCTGTGGAAATGTAGACTCTGGGAGGGGTCGAACTGGCATGGACATGTGCTTCTAGAATCTAATATGACACCTGGATATGTGCTGGACACCCACATGTTGCAATTATCCTTGGGAAGATAGTTGTAAAGAAACTGTCAGGAAGAAAGTTATCTTCTTGGTGATCTAAACAGGAAGGAAATCTAAAATGAGAGTGGATAAACAGATTGATATGACTTATTTCGTTGTTAAGCAACAAACTAACATGACATTGTAATGCAAATCTACTCAATAAAAATGAATTAAAAGATAAGTAAATAAAGAGATGCTCATGGAAAACCAACTGCTGTCCTCCATGATATATTGTTCTGTGTGCGTGTGTGCATGCGTGCTTAGTCATTCCATTGTGTCCAACTCTTTAAGACCCATAAAGAGTAGCCTCTTCTGTTCATGGGATTCTCCAGAGAAGAAGATTGGAATGGGTAACGATTGCCTTCTCCAGGGGACCTTCCCGATCCAGGGCTTGAACCCCGGTCTCCTGCAGTATAGGTAGATTCTTTGCCATCTGAGCCACCATGTAATGTAAGCCTCCTGGGAGCAACTCTTACCTCCTTGCTTGTTTCTTTGGCTGTTCAGTGGATTGATACACACAGAGGGTAACACAGCATCCGATGAACTATTGGAATGAAGAGCTCTCTGCAGGGCTCTCCCTGCTGACTCAGGCCATGACCTTGGGCATGGGTATTCTTCATGCTTCTATCAGTCGGTGTATAAGTCACAGTTTCTTGCCTTTGTGTGTCCTTCACTGTCAAAGGCAAGGTCCTCAGTTCTGTTAACTTTTGCACACTGCCAACAAGATTGAGACTGGTTCTCACCACTCCATGCCTGTCAGGGAGGAGGAGTTACAATCTATATAATCAATTATAGGAGTGATATATAGAAGTGATATAGGAGTGATTATAGGAATGATATAGGAGGAGATATAATTGAGTTGTGACCAGACATTCAAAGTCTTTTTAGTAAAATGCTAAAATGTAAAAAAAAAATGGACATGGGTTTTATTTCCACCCCACATTCTAGATTTATATCAGTTTGGGTGGTTGATCATATCAGAATAGCTTGATAGTTTCTATTACAGTTCCAGTCTCTCCCTATTAGAAAAGTCAAGGGTAGCTTGTCTGGACATCAGAATGTTCAAATGTAAAAGAAATATATGTTATGTATTACATATAACTCACAGTCAGCTCTCCCTATCCTCTGTTCATCATCCTCAGATTCAGTCAACTACATATGATTTTTTTAACTACTGTTAAAAAAATAAATCTTTGTCTAAGTGACCCTGAGCAGTTGAACCAGGTGTTGTTCAAGATTCACCTGGTACAGACACATACATAGTTTCAGAAGAAGCTGACATGATTACAGACTCTATAGTCCCACTGTGATGTTGAAGACTCTGGAGAGTCCCTTGGACTGCAAGGAGATCCACCAGTCCATCTAAAGGAGATCAGTCCTGAATATTCATTGAAAGGACTGATGCTCAAGCTGAAGCTCCAATACTTTGGCCACTGATGCACAGAACTGACACCTTGGAAAAGACCCTGATGGTGTGAAAGATTGAAGGCAGGAGGAGAAGGGAATAACAGAAGATGAGATGGTTGGATCGAATCAGCAACTCGATGGACATTAAGTGAGTAGGTTCTGGGAGTTGATGATGGACAGGGAAGCCTGGCGTGCAGCAGTCCATGGAGTTTCAAAGAACTGGACAAGACTGAATGACTGAACTGAGCTCACAGTCCCACCATCTTCTATCTGTTGCCTAGAGAACTAGAAAAGGCTGTGGTATAATTCAGACCTAATCTTAGTGGTATTCACTTCAGTTCAGTTCAGTCACTCAGTCGTGTCCGACTCTTGGCCACCCCATGAATGACAGCACACCAGGCCTCCCTGTCCATCACCAACTCCCGGATTTCACTCAGACTCATGTCCATCGAGTCAGTGATGCCATCCAGCCATCTCATCCTCTGTTGTCCCCTTCTCCTCCTGCCCTCAATCCCTCCCAGCCTCAGAGTCTTTTCCAATGAGTCAGCTCTTCGCATGAGGTGGCCAAAGTACTGGAGTTTCAGCTTCAGCATCATTCCTTCCAAAGAAATCCCAGGGCTGATCTCCTTCAGAATGGACTGTTTGGATCTCCTTGCAGTCCAAGGGACTCTCAAGAGTCTTTTCCAACACCACAGTTCAAAAGCATCAATTCTTTGGCACTGAGCTTTCTTCACAGTCCAACTCTACATCCATACACGACCACAGGAAAAACCATAGCCTTGACTAGATGGACCTTTGTTGGCAAAGTAATGTCTCTGATTTGAATATTCTATCTAGGTTGGTCATAGCTTTCCTTCCAAGGAGTAAGCGTCTTTTAATTTCATGGCTGCAGTCACCATCTGCAGTGACTTTGGAGCCCAGAAAAATAAAGTCTGACACTGTTTCCACTGTTTCCCCATCTATTTCCCATGAAGTGATGGGACCGGATGCCATGATCTTCGTTTTCTGAATGTTGAGCTTTAAGCCAACTTTTTCAGTCTCCACTTTCACTTTCATCAAGAGGCTTTTTAGTTCCTCTTCACTTTCTGTCATAAGGGTGGTGTTATCTGTATATCTGAGGTTATTGATATTTCTCCTGGCAATCTTGATTCCAGCTTGTGTTTCTTCCAGTCCAGCGTTTCTCATGATGTACTCTGCATAGAAATTAAATAAGCAGGGTGACAATATACAGCCTTGACGTACTCCTTTTCCTATTTGGAACCAGTCTGTTGTTTCATGTCCAGTTTTAACTGTTGCTTCTTGACCTGCATACAGATTTCTCAAGAGGTAGGTCATGTGGTCAGGTATCCCCATCTCTTTCAGAATTGTCCACAGTTCACTGTGATCCACACAGTCAAAAGCTTTGGCATAGTCAATAAAGCAGAAATAGATGTTTTTCTGGAACTCTCTTGCTTTTTCCATGATCCAGCGGATGTTGGCAATTTGATCTCTGGTTCCTCTGCCTTTTCTAAAACGAGGAGTATCTCCTCACCACCGACCCTCCTGACCTTGACGTGGTATAGCTCCTCTAGGCCCTCCTGGGCCCGTGCAGCCACCGCTCCTTGGACGTGGGGTTGCTCCTCCCACCCGCCGCCCGTGGTCTTGGGCATGGGGGTAGCTCCTCCCTGCCGCCGCCCCTGGCCTCGTGCGGCTGTATCTCCTCTCCGCTTTTGTGATGTCGCAGCTTGGCATTCTTGGCTGCCACCCCTGACCTCGGAGTTGGGGTAGCTCCTCCCGGCCGCCGCCCCTGACCTCGACGTGTGGTAGCTCCTCCCGGCCGCTGCCCCTGACCTCGGACGCAGGGTAAGTCCTCTCGGCTGCTCCTGCGGTGTCGCAGCCTGGCGTTCTCGGCCGCCGCCCCTGACCTCGGACATGGGGTAACTCCTCTTGGTCGCCGCCCCTTTGCATGGGGTCCTCCCGGTCTGCCCCTGACCTCGGACGTGAGGTAGCTCCTCTCGGCCACGCTCTGTGTGCCGCTGCAGCCGCCCGCGCTCTGTTCTTAACGGTATCCTGCTACTGCTGCTAAGTCGCTTCAGTCGTGTCCGACTCTGTGCGACCCCATAGACGGCAGCCCACTAGGCTTCCCCGTCCCTGGGATTCTCCAGGCAAGAACACTGGAGTGGGTTGCCATTTCCTTCTCCAATGCACGAAAGTGAAAAGTGAAAGTGAAGTCGCTCAGTCGTGTCCAACTCTTAGCGACCCCATGGACTGCAGCCTACCAGGTTCCTCCGTCCATGGGATTTTCCAGGCAAGAGTATTGGAGTGGGGTGCCATTGCCTTCTCTGACTTAATGGTATAATTCAGACCTAATCTTAATGGTATAATTCAGACGTAATCTTAAGGTTGAAAAGCAATGGAAGTGATGATGTAGCTCTAAGTCAAAACTAAAGATCTGAGAACCAGGGAGACACTTGTGTATGTACTGGAGTTTCCACGTTCAGGAGCTAGAAGCTCCAGTATTCATAGCCAAGAAGAGAGAGAAGGCGAATAGTTGCCTTTGTTCCATCCAAGCCCCCAGATGATAAAGTGATGCCCACCCACACTGGTGAGGGCTGATGTCTTGACTCAATTACTGATTTCAATGCTAATCTCTCCCAGGAGTTCCCTTGCAGATTCTCCTAGTGTTAATCTTTGACCTGTGATCTGGTCATCTCAACTGACACATAAATTTAACCCTCACAGTGTGTCTAAACTAATGGAGACAAATAAAAAGTTTCTTGCAAAGGATTCAGAGGCTGCAATTGTTTCTGATCTGATGGAAGGGAATATATGGCTTAGAGGACCTTAGGCAGATCTTTGGTTCCCCCACAGTGAATATAATGATGCACGTACAGTTTATGGGATTTTTAGTAGGATCCAAAGAGATATTTGCTCTCGCTTTGGCAGCACATATACTGAAATCGTAACGATACAGAGAAGTTTGTCATGGCCCCTGCACAAGGATGACACACAAATTCATGAAGCATTCCATATTTTTTAGGCTTCCCTGGAGCCTCAGCTGTTAAATAATCCATCTGCAATTCAGATGGGTTCAATCCCTGGGTTGGGAAGATCCCCTGGAGAACAGAAAGGCTAACCTCTCCAGTATTGTGCCCTGAAGAATTCCGTGGACTGTATAGTGCATGGGGTCACAAAGAGTCAGACATGACTGAGTGACTTTCACAAAATGAGATATTGCCTGTTGAGAGCTGGGCTCTGGAGTTGTTGAACAAGAGCTCATTATTATGTAAGCACTTCACAATTTTTTTTTTTTTTTTTTTTTTAGTCTTCTCCCTTCTCATGAATAGCATGAGTCTTCATCCCTTGAACTCAACCACTGTTGTTTACAACAGAGGAAAGAAAAACCTGGATGCTGAAACTGGACTCACATATTGCATGTGCTTACCAATGAGTCAGGATTCATCCAGACTGTTCCAGTAGCCAGTGCTGGGGTGGGGGTGAGGGTGGGGGCTGGGGATGGGAGGGAGTAGGACAGACTGGATTCATCTTCAGTGATAGACATTCTGAGCCTCAGGTCTCTAGGCCAGCTGCTTGTAGATCAGACCAGAGTGCAGGGGCTAATAGTCAGCCACCTCTTGCTCTGGCTAAGCCATGAGAAAAACCCCATGGGAAAAGAATAAAAGCAAAATATAGCAATGGGAAATGTGATTGGGGACACAGGACTGATTGTATCATAGCAAAACAGACACTTTCTGTGTGCCGAGACACTAAAAAAAAGTGACCTGGCCCCAAAGAACAGGGCTCTTGATCCAAGAAGTCTTGAGTCCCCCAGTTCCATCTTTGAAACTTTAATTCTGTCTCTAGTTTCTTTTTCCCAAAATGTGCATCAACCACTTTCAATCCCTACCTGCTTCCCTGGCCACAGCACCTCACAATAGAAATCAGTTTTGTAATCAGGACTGTATACTTTAGAATTTTCAATAAACCTTGCTGTCCTGGAACTTCTCTGGTGATCCAGTGAGCCCTGGTTCAATCTCTGGTCAAGAAACTAGATTTCATATCCTGAAACTAAGTATTTGCATGCCACAACTGAATGATCCCTCCGATTCCCCAGGTGGCCCAGTGGCAAAGAATCTGCCTGCCAATGCAGGAGACACAGAAGACATGGGTTCTATCCCTGGGTCGGGAAGAACCCCTGGAGAAGGAAACGACACCCTACTCCAGTACTCCTGCCTAGAAAATTCCATGGACAGAGGAGCCTGGTGGACTACAGTCCATGGGGTCACAAAGAGTTGGAGCAAACTGAACATATACAGGCACACACACACACACAATACCCACACACAGGGTCACAAGGAAGATCAAAGATCGTGTGTGCATGACTAAGACCCAGGGCAGCCAAATAATTAAATAAATAAATATTTAAAAAACTGTGTCTTCTGGTAATATCATTGAGTATAAATATTTGCACAGTGGTTTATATAGAAAACACTCTAAAGTTAATTGAGGCAATATACTATTTTTAAGAAGTCATGTGGGTAATTTAAAAATATTGTACTTGCTTAGAAGACTCAGAAAACAAATGTGATTTATAAACTGATTTTAACCATAAATGAACAAGAATTGTTTCTTTAAAAAAATATGTAGATCAATAAAATTTTGAGTCGAAAGGTTTCCAAGGATATTTTTAATAGTTCACTTCAGTTCAGTTCAGTTGCTCAGTCGTGTCCAACCCTTTGTGATCCCACGGCCTGCAGCACACCAGGCCTCCCTGTCTATCACTAACTCCCGGAGATTCCTCAAACTCATGTCTGTTGAGTCGTTGATGCCATCCAACCGTCTCATCCTCTGTCGTCCCCTTCTACTGCCTTCAATCTTTCCCAGCATCAGGGTCTTTTCAGATGAGTCAGTTCTTCGCATCAGGTGGCCAAAGAATTAGAGTTTCAGCCTCAGCATCAGTCCTTCCAATGAATATTCAGGACTGATTTCCTTTAGGATGTAGACATTATATTTAGAGCATTTTTTGGTTCACAATATTATTGAATAGAAGGTACAGAAAGTTTTGTGAAATGAAGACATCTCTTGCCATTTCAATAAACAAGAAATGACACAGTCACCAGAGATTTCTGGCGTCCAAATGTGAATGAGGGCTCCCAGACCTCCAATCCAACAGATGTCACTGCTCCCCATGGTGATCTCTGAGGAGCTCAGGGAGTGAAAGAAGCAGCCATCTGGGGCATCTACCACTCCTTAAGTTGAACAAGGCAACAGGATTTGGCCCCAGAGAGCTGAGGTGCATATGAAAGGAATGAATTCAGTGAGCCCAGAGGCTTGCATCTTCCCATATGCAGTATGCTAAATTCCTTCACTTGAAATCTGATTTTTCTTACAGCAGCCCCTGGAATTGCAAAGTCAGACTGAGTGACTGAACAACAACAATCTTTGATGTTCAGACTGCCTTCTCCCTTTTTACAAATTTTATCACATGACTCCCCCTCCTGCCTTCTTGGAGCAGTTTTCTCAGAGCAACTGAGATTCTGTCTCCTGGGCTTGGGTCCTAAACACGGCTACCAAATAAAATCTCCCTCTACTTTCAGGGGGTGGCTAATGTTTTCATTGGCAGTTTCCATGTAACTCCTGGAACTCAGGTGAGTGGGGCCAGGACATGTGTGTTGGGAAAAGGTCTCAGAAGAGCATATCAAATGACAAATACACAACCTAAAAGGTGAGAAGTATGTTTTATTTGGTGACTACAGAGTATAGGCAGAAAGGTGGCTTCTCAGATAGCTCTAAGGAACTGTTCAAAAGTTATAAGGAGAAAAAAAAAGTTATAAGGAGAAAAAAAAAGTTATAAGGAGAGCCCGACGGGTTGCACAGAGTCGGACACGACTGAAGTGACTTACCGTACCTTACAGTATATAAGATCATTTGGTGTTAAAAAAAAAAAAAACAGAAAATATCAAAGAATTATTGCACATGATAAAAATGATACATCTCACTAAGTTTCATGCACTTTAAATTTTATTTATTGATTTCTCTAATTTTTAAAATTTACTTATTTTGGCTGTTCCGGGTCTTCCTTGCTAAGCACAGCCTTTCTCTTGTTGTGGCGAGCAGGGGCCACTCTCTAGTAGAAATGCACTGGTTTCTCATTTTGGTGGCTTCTCTCATTGCAGAGCATAGCGCCAGGGTGTGTGTGCTTCAGTAGTCACGGCTCCCAGGCCCCAGTCCGGTGCTTGTGGGGCTTGGGCTTAGTTGCTCTGCAGCCCGTGGGAGTTTCCCAGAACAGGGATCTAACCTGTATCCCTTGCACTGAGTGGTGGATTCTTAATCACTGGACCACCCGGGAATTTTTTCTTTTTTCTTTTTCTCTGTATGGAAAGAGGCAGGAGTCTGGTCTTATTAAAGTCATCCATGTGACGTTCTTGGTGCCACCTCAGGACACTGACTTCTTCTCCTCCTTGAACTGCCCTCAGGGCACACTGTCTTGGGGCTGCAGTGGATGACGGCCTTTGGGCTGCAATAACCTTTGTTTACTGTCATGGCAAGTGAAATAATTCTCTCCAAAGGAAAGTGTAGGAGAAGACGGCAAGTGGAACTGAGGGAGAATGTCTACCGAGTCCCCTCTAGATGCGCCTGCTCACTGGGTTACACAAGTGAGGCAGGGAAAGCATTGTTTCACCAAAATTTATTCAGGCTCGTGATCCTTCTCCTTGAATTATCAGAGGGCTTCCTTGTAAAATCCAGTTTGAATAATAATTCTAAGTCAGTTCAGCAAAAGAACCCACTCTTGATATCTGTATAATCATAAAGGATTTGATTTAGGTCATACCTGAATGGTCTAGTGGTTTTCCCTACTTTCCTCAATTTCAGTCTGAATTTGGCAATAAGGAGTTCATGATCTGAGCCACAGTCAGCTCCTGGTCTTGTTTTTGCTGACTGTATAGAGCTTCTCCATCTTTGGCTGCAAAGAATATAATCAATCTGATTTCAGTGTTGATCATCTGGTGATGTCCATGTATAGAGTCTTCTCTTGTGTTGTTGGAAGAGGGTGTTTGTTATGACCAGTGCATTTTCTTGGCAAAACTCTATTAGTCTTTGCCCTGCTTCATTGTGTATTCCAAGGCCAAATTTGCCTGTTACTCCAGGTGTTTCTTGACTTCCTACTTTTGCATTCCAGTCCCCTATAATGAAAAGGACATCTTTTTTGGATGTTAGTTCTATGGTTTTTCCTGTGGTCATGTATGGATGTGAGAGTTGGACTGTGAAGAAGGCTGAGGGCCGAAGAATTGATGCTTTTGAACTGTGGTGTTGGAGAAGACTCTTGAGAGTCCCTTGGAATAAAAGGAGATCCAACCAGTCCATTCTGAAGGAGATCAGCCCTGGGATTTCTTTGGAAAGACTGATGCTAAAGCTGAAACTCCAGTACTTTGGCCACCTCATGCGAAGAGTTGACTCATTGGAAAAGACTCTGATCTTGGGAGGGAGGCAAGAGGAGAAGGGGACGACAGAGGATGAGATGGCTGGGTGGCATCACTGACTTGATGGACGTGAGTCTGAGTGAACTCTGGGAGTTGGTGATGGACAAGGACCTGGCGTGCTGCGATACATGGGGTCGCAAAGAGTCGGACATGACTGAGCGACTGATCTGATCTGATCTGATCTTGATATCTGGTCTCCCCAAGAATCTGATCAAACTTCCTCACTGCCCACTATTAGTATCCAGTTCATCTGGGCTGCCCTCAGCAAAAAATCTACTTGTTTGGTTCAGCCAAGATCCTTTGCAGACCTGATTCCTCCTCATAGGAAATTACCAGCCAAGAAACACACTGCTTCTGAATTGTGAGTCCCTATCACCTGTATCTGTTGAAGTTGGATGACCTGAGATGCTAGGGTATCCTTATCTATATTATCATTGTCCTAAATAAAATTTGATGTAGCCACTTACACCTGTGTCTATTTCTTATTTTCCTTGGAAACAACTCCCTCAGCTGATTACTGCTCAGGCAGGAAACGTTCTACAAGTATCCCCCAGATTCCCACATACTCAAGGATGACCAGTTTGGAGTCTGACCAGATTTTTTGCTTCCATATCAGGCCTCGAGTTATTTTCAGAAAATTCATTTCAACTTTAAATAATTCTTTTTTTTGATCTCATAGTAACTGTGATCCCAGAGGAACATCACCACCTTGAATTTTGAAATTTCCACATTTCCACTAACATCACAGCCTTTTCCAACACTTATGTGATCTGACAATTGGAGGAGTCCTTCTCATCCCTTCAGCTATGACAGGAATGGGCGAATTTAATTCAGATGACCATTATATCTACTACTATGGGAAAGAATCTCTTTGAAGAAATGTAATAGCCTTCATAGTCAACAAAAGAGTCTGAAATGCAGTACTTGGGTATAGTCCCAAAAATGACAGAATGATCTCGGCTCTTTTCCAAGGCAAACCATTCAACATTAAAATAATCCAAGTCTATGCCCCAACCATGGACATGCCCAGTGATTGACATAAGTTTGAGAAAGCTCCATGGGTTGGTGATGGACAGGGAAACTTGGCTGCGGTCCATGGGGTCACAAAGAGTCAGACACGACTGAGTGACGAAACTGAATTGATGCCCCAACCACTAACACTGAAAACTGAAGTTTAATGGTTCTATGAAGACCTATGTGACCTTCTAGAGCTAAAAACAAAAAAAGATGACCTTTTCATCATAGGGGGCTAGAATGAAAATGTAGGAAGTCAAGAGTAACAGACAAGTTTGACCTTGCAGTACAAAATGAAGCAGGCAGAGGCTAACAGAGTGTTGTGAAAAGAACACACCTGTCATAGCAAACACCCTTTCCATTAACCCAAGAGAAGACTCTACACATGGATATCACCAGATGGTCAATACCAAAACAGGTTGATTATATTCCTTGTAGTCAAAAATGGAGAAACTCTATATAGCTAGCAAAAACAAGTCTGGGAGTTGACTGTGGCCAGATCATGAACTTCTTGCCGAATTCAGACTCAAATTGAAGGATGTAGGGAAAACCACTAGGCCGTTCAGGTCTAACCTAAATCAAAAACGTGAAAGTCACTCAGTTGTGTCCGATTCTTTGAGACCCATGGAAAATACAGTCAATGGAATTGTCCAGGCCAGAATAATGGAGTGAGGAGCCTTTCACTTCTCCAGGGTATCTTCCCAACCCAGAGATCAAGCCCAGATCTTCCACATTTCAAGTAATTTCTTTACCAGCTGAGCCACAAGGGAAGCCCAAGAACACTGGAGTGGATAGCCCATCCCTTCTCTAGTGGATCTTCCGGACCCAGGAATGGAACTGGGTCTCCTGCATTGCATACAGACTCTTTACTAACTGAGCTATCAGGGAAGACTCATGATTATACAGTGGAAGTGACAAATAGATTCAAGGGAATAGAGCTGATAGATAAAGTGCTTGAAGAACTGTGGACAGAGGTTTGTAACATTGTACGGGAGGTGGTGATCAAAACCATCCCCAAGAAAAGAAATGCTAAAAGGCAAAATGGTTGTCTGAGAAGGCCTTAAAAATAGCTGGGGAAAAAAAAAGAGAGAGAGAGAGAGAAGTGAAAGGCAAAGGAGAAAAGGAAAAATATATCCATCTGAATGCAGAGTTCCAGAAAACAGCAAGGAGAGATAAGAAATCCATTTTAAGTGAAAAATGCAAAGAAATAGAGGAAAATAATAGGGCATGAGAGACTAGAGATCTCTTCAAGAAAATTAGAAATACCAAGGGAACATTTCACGCAAACTAATGTCTCTACTTTTTAATATGCTGTCTAGGTTGGTCATAACTTTTCTTCTAAGGAGTAAGCATCTTTTTATTTCAGTGGCCATATTAACAAAACTCAATCAATTTTGTATAGTGAATTACTGAATAAGTCCTAGATTCCCCCTCCCCCAATTTTTTTCTTTCATGAATAATGATCTGACTCAATCAATTCATCTAGAGACTGGCAGTAACCCAATCTGGATGAACCTGAGGGATGCTCTGGAATCCAATCAGGTAATGCCTACTGATTGGAAGTTAGCAGTTGAAAGTAGAAAAGATGTGGTTAAAAAGTTCCATAAAATGCCCCAGCACCAAAGAATAGACACAGAAACTTCTCACTCTGGAGTCACTCCTTGTGTTCTCCACCAAGTCTGAGGTCTGAGCAGCACCCCAACCCTGACCACATCAGACCTGGTGAGTTAACCTCAGTGAGGGATGTTCTGCCAATGGCCAGCATGCAATGAATGGTATAATGCAGTTTGACATGGCATGGAGAGTTTACTTTTTTCTCTTCTTTAGGTTAAATTTAAATCTATCTTTCTGCCTCAAGGTATACTTTTGCTTCCATTCTAAACATTTTGATTTGTGCTTTGGTTTATAGTATTTAAAAGCCCTAACCAGCAGTTTTTCTTTTTAAAGACATCTGTTTGACATGCTGTTTCTTGACATTTAAGGTTTTTACTCTATACACAAATGGCATTCCCTTTACAAGTATCTCCTTAATCTTTCCCAGCTAAGTTGACTTTGGGAACTGAGGATGGAAGCTGTGTTCTACATGAACTCCTGTCCCCATAGTTTGGGCTTTAAGCAATAGTTCTTTTTTTTTTTTTTCACCATATAAACAAAGAGAGTCAGCTTTTTCAGCCTTCTGCTGCAGATGTGCAAGAGGGACATGCATTAAGGAAAGCAGTGGATGGAAACAGATGAGCCTCCATTTGGCTTTCTTCCTTCCTGCAACTTGTTAGATTCTTGCTCTAGTGGCAGGATGGGGAGAGCTCTGGCCTTAGGGACACAAACCCAGACTGGAATCCAGACACACCGAAGTCTTCCATTCTGATTCATCATTGCCAGAGCAATGACTGTGGGCCTGATTTGATTTCTCTGAAGTGTGGGGAGAGAGACTACCCTGATGGTTATGATTGTTCTGAGAAGGATGTCTTATCTCTTTGCAGTTTCCCAGGATTCAATTCAGAGAAGAGTCAGGATGAGTGTTCACAACCCTCCCAGACTTGCGATCTTGGCAGCAATTGGCCTGCTGAGAGACGAGCCCTTAGCCATCTCTACTTTGGAGTTTCTGCCCACAGAGCTCTACCCACCACTCTTCATGGCTGCCGTCTTTGGCCGACACAGGGAGACCCTGAAGGCTATGGTGCCAGCCTGGCCCTTTGCCCGCCTGCCTCTGGGAAGCCTGATGCAAAAGCCTCACCAAGGAACCTTACAAGCAGTGCTGGAAGGCCTTGATGTCCTGCTTGCCCAGAAGGTTCACCCCAGGTGAGTCAGATCCAGGGAGCCTGGCAGGGTCTTGGATTCCTGGAAGAGACACATGGTGCCAGGCAGAGTGGATGACCAAGTGGTGACCAGAGGCTTCTGAAAAAGCTCAGAGGCTTTTTCAGAGGAATTGCTGAGATCACTTTGGGAAATCCCTTACAAATATATAATAGGAAGGATGGAAGAGGAAAAAGAGCTGGGGGAGAGGGAGCGAGAAAGGAAAGAACAGCAGGTGAGAGCAGGACTGTGAAGTCAGAGCACACATGGGGAGATGGAATGTTGCCTGAACATTCTATCCAGGCTGTGGGTTCATTCAGTGTGGATTTTGAATAATCTTACCCCACCATCTGCTGTTTCCCCACAGGAGGGGCAAGCTGCGGGTGCTGGACTTAAGGAATACCGGCCAGGACTTCTGGAACATGTGGTCTGGAGGCAAGGGCCACATGCCCTCCAGCTCACTGCTGGTTCCAGTGGCTGAGGACATGTCCAGGAAAAGGCACCCCTCGACTCCCTTAGAAGTGTACATAGAACTTTGTCTTACGAAAAAGCCCCTGGAGAAATGCCTTACCTACCTCTTCAGGTGGGTGGAGCAGAGAAAAGCCTCCATACATCTGTGCTGTAAGAAGATGAAGATTATTTCAATGTCCAAGGAAAATATGAAGACAGTTCTCAGGATGGTGAAGCTGGACTGTGTACAGATGATTAAACTGAGTTTCACCCAGAAGCTGTCCACCCTGGCCCAGTTTGCTCCTCTCCTGGGTCAGATGAGCAATGTTCAGAGTCTCATTCTCTCCCGCATTCGTGGGTCTGCTGTTGAGGAGCAGGACCATCAGGATCTTCTGCAATTGACCTCTCAGATCCTCCAGCTGCGGAACCTCCGGGACCTCTGCATGGAAGCTCCATTCTTCCTTGAAGGCCGTCTGGACCAGATGCTCAGGTGAGGCTCTGCCAGCAGCTGATTAACAGTGGACACAATGGTAGAATATCAAGGGCAGTGTCTCATCTGCTGCTCCACCATGAAACGCAGTATTACAGAAGCACAGCAATCCAGGTGGGGGGAATCGCTTACAGAAGCTCTGGAAAGGGACGCCATGTTGGGAACCCACAAGTTAGGGGGCCTAGATCTAGTGCAAGTGTGTATGTGATTTCTTCTTGGGGGAGAGATTTCTGTGTTCTGAAGATTTATGTATAGGTAAGCGAAGGGGGCATTGAAGAGGGAAAATCACATCAGCCTGAGCGTTGTGAAAAGAAACTCTGTGGTCACTAACCTGTGACCACAAGGAGCCTGTTTTAAAGTCCAAGTCAGTAACAGGTGGCCTTTTGCTGCATATAAGGTAATTAATATATGGGAAATGCATGGTTCTGGAGATGATGGTAGCAGAGCAGAGCCAAAAGAATGTAAAAAGTGATAGAAAGTTTGTAGATGTCATAGGGCTGGGAGTCCCTAAAGACCGGCAGCCCCTTTCTGCATGTATGCCAAGAGCCTCACCTGGCCAGAGGTATATGACCAGCAGCTCACCCACAGAGTGGCGATCTAAATGAAAAGCATTTTTTATCTCATCTCCCAGAACTAACACTCAGTGATGTCCACCCTGATGGACACTTTGTGTCATGCTCTCCTCTGATCATGTTCTAGTGCATTCCATTATGTCTATTCATCCTGCTAAGGAAGTAGAGTGTACTGTACTCTGCTTGACAGATGAGGAAAGACAGCTTTCAAGATCATGTGAATGTGATCCAGTCACACTAAGAAAATGGCAGGACTCAGCCTAGAATGAGACTGGACATTCTGGAATTTGAACTGTATCAGCTTTGGGCCAATCATTGAGTTCTCCTCTGGAACTCAACTGCTACTTTGCTTTCCCTCATCTAATTGCTTCTTCCCCCCCTCCACCCCAGGTGCTTGAAGACCCCCTTGGACAACATCTCAATCACCAACTGCCTGCTTACAGAATCAGACCTGACCCATCTGTCCTGGTGTCCAAAAATCTGTCAGCTGAAGGGCCTGAATCTTAGTGGCGTCACCCTGACCGACTTTAATCCCAAGCTCCTTCAAGTTCTACTGGAGAAAGTTGCAGGCACTCTGGAAGAACTGGACTTAAACCTGTGTGGGATCACGGACGTCCACCTCATGGGCTTTCTGCCTGCCCTGAGCTGCTGCTCCCAGCTTAGGGTCCTCACCATGTGCGGAAACCTCATCTCCATGGCTGTCCTGGAGAGTGTCCTGCGTCATACTGACAGGCTCCCTGATTTAAATCTAGAGCTTTATCCAGCCCCTCGGGAGAGTTACAGCTCTCTGGGTGTCCTTCACCGGGAGAGATTTGCTCAAATAAAGGCTAAGCTGAGGGTGATCCTTACATACTTAGAACGTCCCAGGAAGATTTGGGTTAGCCCCAGCCCCTGTCCTTACTGTGGTGATGACATGTGTGGTCATCTGAGTCCCAACACATAATTCTGTAATACACTGTGTAGTCGGTTGCTTCTATCAGAAGCTTTCTTCTGGACACTTGAAAACTGAAATCGAGGTCATACATCCATTATGAAGGGAAAACACAGCCCTGGTTTCTGATATAAGCTCAGTGTGATTGAAAAACCTGATCCAGCAGGGGTGCAGGATTCGAAAAGGGAGTGTTGACTTGAGGAATTGATGTGACTTTTTTAGGTATGTGTTTATAGAGTCAAATATGAAACTGAGTTTCTGGAAGGTTCAGTCTGAGACACACATGTTCAAGTTATTTCTGTATGCACACTTGTAGAAATGATCAGAAATAAAGAGACCTTCAGTGTAAATGATAAATGCCCTCCATGATATTATTCTGCTTTCTGTATTTATATCTCGTGGATCTCCAGTTACTTGTGGAGTGGAAGCCCTCTGTTGCGTATGATCTGAAACTCCATCATTCCCTAGTTATCTTTTTTCTTCATGGTTTCCTTACTTAGTTCTGGTGGTTAATACAAACAGCAAAGGAAATACATTCAGTGGTCCTCAATAGCACATCCTGTCAAGAGTGGGTACTTACATGCATATTCCTATCAGAAAAATACTAAAATCATACAGCATGAAATATGGTTTTGTTACATTTATACCAGAAGTATATTTCAGAAGTATGTCTTTTGAAAGCTGAGTCATGTCAATAAGAGTTTTATTTTATTCCCATACCTACTATTGTTCTTCCCTATCGAGGAAGACTAGTAGAGCATGTTTTGACATCAGCATATCAAGATGTATAATAAAATGTCTTTACACCATATAACTTAAAGTTGGCCATTTTTATTCTCGGCTCCCTACTCTCTCCCTCAATCAGCTGCAGATTCATTATAAAATATTTCTTATGATTCTCTGGATCTCCTGTCTTACTAGTCTATAATGATGCAGAAAATATTTTTCCCTGTTCCCTCTTCTCATATCTAGATATGTACTATTACAAATATTCTCTATGTGGTTTTAAATGTGATTGATAGCCTCAAGATATTTAACTATGTTAGAAGCCTGGATTCCCCTTGGGTAGTGCAGGAGACACTATTTTATAAAGTAGATGGGCTATAAGGTATATAGCTCATTACATTTATAAATTCATAATACAGCGAAGAGAGACACAAGACATAAACCATTTGAAAACAAGTTAGAACAAATTAAATAATGATTAGTGAAAATCAATTGTGGTCTGGTGGCAGTAATTCATCAAGTCCACAGGGAAGCTAGAGAAGCCAAATTCTGGAGGAATGTCAAAAGAAGCCCATTTGGCAGTCTATTGTCATCATGCTGAATAAAATTTGTCTTCAGCACTTAACCCCATGTCTGTCTCTGATTTTCTTTGGCACAAGGATGACAGCTCAGGCAGGAAAGGTCCTTCTGCATATCCCCCAGATTCCCGCATACCCGAGAATGGCCAACTTGGAATCTGGCCCCTGTGGCAGAGCTCCATATCAGCCCATGAGCTTTCTTCAGAGACTAATTTTCTGATTGATTGATTGGTTTTGTTCTGGCTGTGCTAGGTCTTCCTTGCTGCATGGCTTTCTCTAGCTGTGGTGCACACAGCTGCTCTTCATCGCAGGGCTCGGGCTTCTCCTCGTGGTGGCGTCTCCCGTTTTGGAGCACAGGCTCCAGTCCACAGGCTTAACTTGTTGCCACACATGGGCTCATGGTTGCTGCTCATGGGCTTAGTTGCCCTGTGGCATGAGACATGTTCCTGGGCCAGGGATTGAACTGGCATCCCCTGCACTGTAAGATTCTTAAACTCTGGACCACCTCAGAAGTCCCAGGTTTGTTTTTTTTTTAAAGTTTTTACTGAAGTATAGTTAAATCATTGTGTTTTTACTTAAACACACAATTAAAAATAAACACAATTTAAACACACAATTAAAAATAATTTTAGTTACATTATTGTGTCTCATCTTAACTGTAGGGCAAAGTGACTCAGTTACACACATATATATATTTTTTCATCATGTTTATGTTTAAAATGTCATGAGTAGAATCCATTTTAATGCTTTTTATGTAAAGGTCATGAGAGAAATATGGTGAAAGCAATCTTCCCCAAAGTGACTCAGACAGAGAACACCCTTCAGGGAGTCTTCACCTTGGTGGTCAGAGGTGTATAATAATTGTTCAGGCATCAAATAACTGGGGTGCGTGAGAGGCATGGAAAATTCTTATCGATGGAGAAAAGGTCTCCCTTTGCATGTGACATTCAACTTCAAAGAAATCCTTGTATGATGCATCTCAAAGTGGAAATCATCCCTGAACGAGGTAGTATGCTAACACCATAAGAGCTTCGGGATTAAGTGCAGAAAAGATGTTGGTATTTATGAAGAGAAATAGCAGAATTTTATTTCTGGGCCTAACGGTGTCAACTTGATCAGAATCTGTGTGGATTTAGCTAGGTCTGAGGAGACAGTAATCATCTAAATGCAGTAGAAAAGGGGCCAGTGAAATTATGATTTATTTGACTTCTAAGACCCCTGAAAAATGGAGGGGGGAATAGCCATCTGGAAAGTGTCCTCAGTGAGAACAACAACAACAACAAAAAAAACACAACTTAAAGAAAACCTCTGGACGGCAGGGTTACTGATGGCAGGGTTATTGGGGACTGAAGCAGGTTCATTTCTTCTCTGATTCCAAGTTCCCAAAGAGCCCGCAGTGCCCACCCTCAGTGGGCTGTGCTGATCTCAACTCTGGGAAAGAACAGCCTCTAAGGTGACAGTGTCTCCTCTGAGCCTCTCTCTTTTCCTTGAAATTTACTGCATTTCTTTTTGTGGCCTTGGGTCTTCACTGTTGTTCCTGCTTTTCTCTAGCTGGGGCAAGGGGCCTGCTCTCTAGTCGTGGTGTGCAGGCTTCTCACGGAGGTGCCTTCTCTTGTTGCAGAGCAAACTCTAGAGTGCTTGACTTTCAGTAGTTTTGGCTCCCAGGATTTAGAGCACAGACTCAACAGTTGTGGCTGCTGCTGCTGCTGCTGCGTCACCTCAGTCGTGTCCGACTCTGTGCGACCCCAGAGACGGCAGCCCACCAGGCTTCCCCATCCCTGGGATTCTCCTGGCAAGAACACTGGAGTGGGCTGCCATTTCCTTCTCCAATGCATGAAAGTGAAAAGTGAAAGTGAAGTCACTCAGTCGTTCCCGACTCTTAGCGACCCCATGGACTGCAGCCTACCAGGCTCCTCTGTCCATGGGTTTTCCAGGCAAGAGTACTGGAGTGGGGTGCCATTGCCTTCTCCGACAGTTGTGGCAAGTGGGTTTATATGCCTCATGTCATATGGGATCTTCCCAGACCAGGGATCAGACCCATGTCTCCTGCATTGGCAGTCAGATTTTTTATGACTGAACCACAGGGAAGCCCTCTTTTGCTATCTTAATATCACCCAGAGTAGTGTATTTAAATTTCCCTGTTTCTCAAAATATAAAAATGAAAAAGAAACCTTTATTTTCCACCGTTGTGATCATTCATGATGTCCCTTTAGGAATGCTCAGCTCCAAACTGTCCAGAACCACTCTTACTGTCACTGAGGTTTTGACCTGTCTACCTTCAGAGAAGGCTTGGCTTAGGCCTGGAAAACCAATCACATCCCCCAAAGCTTTTCCCTTGCTGCCCAAATAGGCTTAGAATCTCCCGTGTTTCCTACCTAACACCTGAGTGAAAATCTCATACAAGAATGAGTGTATTTTGTTTTCTTTGATGACAACACCACTGTTTTCATGAGCTGTTTTAACTCAAGGACATTTTGCTAATTTTGACTTGACCAAAATTCCCCCAACAATTATTCTGTCAACTTTTGTTCTTTCTTGGCCAAGGGCAGGAATCAATAATCTCTTTCATGTTTGATCCACAAAAATATAACTGTCCATATTAGTAGAATACAGTAAATATTTGTGAAGTGAATCAGTGAACAGGTCCTTGATTACCTGACCACTCCATTGGTCTCTGTTTGGTGATGTGTATATGATTCAATCAACTAATCTAGAGAAGTACGATGATCCAATCAGGGTCAATCCAATGGTCCCTCTGTAATCTAATCAGATATACTGTTCCAGTTGGGTTAGCAGTGGGACAGAGGGATGATAGAACAAAAAGACTTATAAAAGTCTCAAGCACTGGAGAAGAGGTGCAGAATTTCCTGGCTCTGGAGACATCAGAGGGGTTCTCACAGGGTTTGAATTGTGAGCACCCCACCAGGCACATTAGAGCAGTAAGTTTCCACCCTCATATAAGGACACTCTTCTCTTACTGGTGGTGGTGGTTTAGTCGCCAAGTCGTGTCCAACTCTTGCAATCCCATGGACTGTAGCCTGTCAGGCTCCTCTGTCCATGGGATTGTCCAGACAAGAATGCTAGAGTGGGTTGCCATTTCCTTCTCCAGGGGATCATCCTGACCCAAGAATCGAACCGGGGCCTCCTGCATTGCAGGCAGATGATTTACCAACTGAGCTATGAGGGAAGCCTTCTCTTCTCTTACTAGTGGTTAGCTAATCTTGAAGGGTGCCATGTATCCCTAGTGAAGGGAGAGTTGTTAAAAAACATCAGTTCTTTCCAATGAACACGTTTCAGGTTTAATTTTGCCTCTCAGTGTAGTTTTGCCTGAACTCAAACATTTTAATTAGTGCTTTAACTTCTATCATTTAAAAATATCTTTTAAAGACATGTAACATGTGTATTTAAAATATCTCTTTGGAGTTTTGTTTCATGAGTTTCACCTACACAGTTCTGACACACATGGCATTCGTGTTAGGGGTAACTGAGGATGGAGGCTGCGTTGGTCCACATGACCTTCCTCGTACTGATTTAGGGCTCTAAATGACGCTCTGACGTCATTCCCTCATAAAGACTGGAGTGGGTTTTCAGAATTCCTGCTACCCACTTCCAGGTGGGACTTGGATTAATCCAAGCACCGTATGAACTGAATGGGCTGGTGGTTGCCCTTCCTCCGGATTGGTACTTGTGAGAGGCTTGTTCTGAATCCAGTAGGGAAAGAGCTATATCATTGTGCCCTTGAGGCCTGAATGGCATGTGGCCTAACAGGCACGTCCACCCCTGCCAGAGCAGTGCCTTAGTCCTGAGTAGATTCCTCTGAAGGGTTGGGAGATTGTCTTAGGTCTGCTCCTGCTTGGCCTGACATGGATGATATGCTCACTGGCATTTTCCACAGGATTCCTCCTGAAGCAGAGTCAGGATGAGTGTCCGGAACCCCCGTAGGCTCCTGGACCTGGAGAGAATGCACCTGCTCAGGGAAGATGCCTTGGTCTATTCTTATCTGGAGTTTCTGCCCAGGGAGCTCTTCCCACCCCTCTTCATGGACACAATCCATGGAGGACACATCAAGACCTTGGGATCACGGTGCAAGCCTGTCCCTTTGTCTGCCTCCCTCTGGAGGGCCTCATTGCCCCCATGTGGGTCCCTTATGAGCAGGGCTGGAAGCACTTGATGTCCTGCTGGCCCAGAAGGTTCACTCCAGGGGAACGAGATCCAGGTAGCTTGATAGGGTCCTGGGCATCCCAGAAGAGACTTCTAGGGTGGGCCAATTCGGCGACCCATGGACAGACCCGAGGGCTCTGAGGGTGGCAATGGAGAGGCTTAGAGGCCTTGGCTCAGTGTGAGAAATGCCTTCCTGATATGTAAGGGTGCCTAAGATGCAAGGAGGGTTGAGAGAACATGCCCCATCTCCTTCCCATGAGGCTTAATCCTACTAGAAGTGGAGACCTGGAGAGGAAAGGGGGAGAAAGGGAGCTGGAGAACAGAGAGGCACAGAAGGGAGCCGGCGAGGAAGCAGGTGACGAGAGAGACGTGAGGGAAATACAGAGGCCGCCTGTGGTCTATTTCTGAGTCTGTGGCTGCAGTCTGTGTGGATGGTAATGCATCCCTGTCAATCTCCTGGTCCTCATAGGAGGTGCAAACTGCAGGTGCTAGATTCATGGAATACTGGCCAGAATTTCTGGAGCGTGTGGTCTGGAGCCAGCACTCAAGGGGGCGCACACTCAGGAATGGCACCAGTGGTGGAGCAGAGCTCAAGGACACAGCAGGCCTTGGCTCCCTTAAAGTATACACAGACCTTTGTCTGAAGAAAAGGACCCTGGATAACTTCCTCTCCTACCTCCCCGGGTGGGTGGCACAGAGAAAAGCCTGCACACACCTGTACTGTAAGAAGCAGATGATCTCTGCAATGCCCCTGGACAGTATCACAAAGGTCCTGAATATGGTGCAGCTGGACTGTATCCAGGAGATGCAAGTCACCTGGATCTGGCATCTGTCCATCCTGGCCACGTTTGCTCCTCTCCTGGGTCAGATGAGCAACGTGCAGAGACCCCATCTCTCCCACATTCACGGTCTGCCCGTGAGAAGCAGCAACAGGATGTTTTTCGATTCCCCCCTCAGTTTCTAAGCTGCACCATCTCCAGTCTCTCTATCTGGACTCTCCCTCCTTGTCTGAACCTGCCTGGACCAGACGCTCAGGTGAGGGTGGACCGCTGCCTGGGAAACAGTGAACACAACATTGGCATGTCAAGCACACTGGGTCCTTTGTGTTTCTATCCTGAGCTGTGGAATCACTTCACCTCAGAAATCAAGGGGGAGGAGCAGACAACACACTAGAAATCTCTGGATGGGGCGTTTGGATCCAGTGAGGGAAGGCATGGGTTCTTCCTTAGGAAGGGAAAGCTATGTCAGATGACTAAGAAAATAGGTAAGTGAAGAGGGCATTAAAGAAGGGAAACCACCTCTGACGCAAGCAATTTGAAAGACAAGGTCTGAGGAATTCCCTGGTGGTCTGGTGGTTAGGACTCTTCTCTTTCGGGGTTGAAAGTCCAGGTTTGATCTCTGGTGAGGGAAGAATTTTCACAACCTGTGCAGTGTGGCCAGAAAAGAAAAATGAAAACAGAAAGTTCAGGAGAGAGACAGAGAGAAAAGCTCTGTGCTTACCAGATTCCTGAACACAATGAACTTGTCTCAAATCACCAGGCCCTAAAAGAGTGCCTTTTGCTCCCGATAAGTTAGTTAATATTTAAGTTGTGCATAATTCTGAGAGGATCGTAGTGGAGCAGGAGCCAGAGATCATACAAAGCTGCAGGTGGTTTGCAGGAGATGCAGAGAGGTAGTGCCAGGCCAAAATGAGACGGGTCATTCTGGGTACTGACATTCAAGAGGTGGTTAGAAGGACCTTGTCTTAGGGCAAATCACCTATCTGGCACGTTTAGCTCAATTTCCACTCTGAATTCTCAGACCTAATTGCTTGCTTTCTCTCCAGATGCCCGAGGACCCTCTTGGCCCACCTGGCAGTAACTAACTGGCAGCTTAGAGAGTCGGACTTGCCCCATCTGTTCCAGAGCCCAAACATGTATCAGCTTAAAGGCCTAGATCTGGGTGGGGTCACCATGATGGACTTTAGTCCTGAGATCCTCCACATTCTTCTGGAACAATTTGCAGCCACCCTACAGGAGCTGAACCTAGAGCAGTTTGGGATCACAGAGTCCCAACGTGAGTCCATCCTGAGTGAGTCCATGCATCAGGAATGGAAAACCAATCCATGGTTTCAAACATCAGCTCAACATGAATGGAAAGGAAAGATGATACTGTGGGTTTGCAGGACTGCAAGGGGAAATGCAGACTCTGGTTGGTGATGGGACCTTCAGAGACATGGGTTTATAGCATAACAAACATGAATTAATTTCCTGCAAGGAAATCTTGTATGCACCTTACCCTTGAGTAGTGATTGGAAAGAAATGGTCACAAATAAAGAAACCTGCATTGTATTTGTATCCGGTGCCCTTCACGATACATTATCCTGTTTGTCTGTCTTCACCTCAGGAATCTCCAGGTAGTGATGAAAGCAAACACACAGGATTGTCTATGCTCAGAAATCCCTCTATTCCCACTAGTTCTCTATTCTGTCTCAGACATCCGCTACCTCCTAGCTTACTGCAGTGGCTGTTCAGTGGCTTACTGCACACACAGCAAGGGGAACATGCTCAGTGGTCAAGGAGTCACTGGAGTGAAGAGCTCTAAATTAGGGCGCCAGCTGTCCTCAGGGTTCTCCTGGTGCGTCCGTAAGTCCCAGTCCCTGACCACACATGTCAAAACCCTCCATCCTAGAAGCATCATCCACTCTGCAGATGAGCCCAGTCTCTTGTCCTCACCAACCCATCCCTGTCGAGCGTGTGTAGTGGTCCTCCTTGAATAAGCTATAGTAAAGACATACAGTAAAGTTATACAATTTCCTTTGAGCATAATACTAAAACCATACAGGCATATAGCATGGCTTTAGTATTTCTAAGCCACATTAAGAAAATGCATCCTTTTGTGGGAGTAGGTCATGTCTTTGGGAGAGTGACATTATTCCCATAACACCTACTGTTTCTCCCTATTCAGAGAAGAATAGTAGCATGTTTGATCATTAACATATCAGCCTGTTGTCAAAAATACTTCCTATATACATCTTAGAATTCATAATCAACTCTCACTTCCACATCCTGAGGTTTAAGCACCTGCAGTTGGGGTACATTTATTCTAGAAAAATGTCCTAGAGTAACAGGATCTGAGCAGTTCAAAGGAATGCCAGTCAAGAATGCTGTGTATATGCATTAAGATGGATTATTATGTGAATAGAGGCTACAGAGTTCAAAGAGGCTACAGAGATGGAGGAGTCTCATGGTCTGCTCTCTCTAAAGGAGAGGACCAAAAGATCCCCTTGATAACTCAGGCCAGTGCTTAGGACTGAAAATAGGAGGAGCTCGTGATGTAACTCCAAGTGGGAGGCTAAAGGCCTGAGAACCAGGGCACTACTCAGGTAGGTCCTGGAGTCTCAGCTCAAGAGCCAGAAGTAGCTATGTTCACGGGCAAGAAGAGAATGAGGGAGAGAAGACAGTACCTTGTTCCGTTCAGGCTCCCAGAAATCAGATGAAACCCAACTGTGTAGGTGAGGGCGGATGTCTTCACTCATTTGATGGGTTTAAATGCTGCTCTGTTCCTGGAACATCATCTCAAAAATACCCACTCTTATAATGTCACATAAATTTAACCAACACAGAGATCATAAACAAAGGGCACCCAAATGGAAGCTCCTGCTGAAGATTCAAGAGCTGGTATTGTTGGCTCTGGGGATGGAGTGGATATTGGGCTGGGGGGAATACAGTGGGTTGCTATTCCCTTCTCCAGGGGATCTTCCTCACCCAGGGATTGACCCCAGGTGTCCCACATTGTAGACAATTTCTTTACCATCTGAGCCACCAGGGAAGTCTTATCCTATAAATCAATTAGATGAAACATGTTAAGGCCTTGTCACTGGACCTGTTATAGAGTATGAGCTCAATAAATGAGTCTTTGCCTTCTTTTCCCTTGCTAGCAGACACCCAAAGGATTCCTCATTCCTCAGGCTTACTCTACATTCCTATAACAGGAAGGAAAGAAGGAAGGCTCAGCACGTACGTGAGGCCATGAATGGATCAGAATTCCCCTAAGCTGCTTTAGTAGCCATCAGAGGAAGGGACAAGAGTTGCTCATAGGAAAGATTCCCCTCCTCTCTGGGGACAGACATCCTGAGCCTTAGAACTCCTAGGAGACCTGCTGGTACATCAGCCCAGAGGACATGAATTAATGTTGCAAGCAGGGCTATGGGGTTCAGCATCCTATAAACATCTGCTGTAAAGTAAATGCATTTGTGCTGTGATTTATATAAACATAAGGACTTCCCCTTAGCTCAAATGGTAAAGAACCTGCCTGAAATGCAGGAGAGCAGGGTTCGATCCCTGGGTCGGAAAGGTCCTCTGGAGAAGGGAATGACAAGCCACTCCAGTATTCTTGTCTGGAGAATCCCATGGACAGAGGAGCTTGTCAGGCTACAGTCCATGGGGTTGCAAAGAGTCGGACATGACTGAGCGACTAACACACATTATATAAACATAGAAGATATACACTGTCTTTTAAAATTATAAAGGAAATTTAGTGAAAGGATGCATGTGGATTTGGAGTCTCCAAAGAAAAATTTCATTAAAATGGATTTCAAAGATCATTCAAAAAATAGTTCCTTTAAAAATATTTAGAATAATATTTCAGAACTGGATTTTAATTATCCTTTTTAAGGTAGACTTTACATTGAACAGCAATTTTGTGTTCAAAGTAAAATGGAGGACACGGTGCAGACAGTTTCCACTAAACCCTTCTCCCTCCACATGCATTGCCTCCCCAGCTGTCAACATTCCATATTCTACTGGTATATTTGTTATAACTGATGGGCCCACATTGACATATCATCATCATGCAAAGTGGAGAGTTTATATGGTACTTCCCTCTTGGTGTTGTGTGTTCTATGACTTCTAACAAGTATATAAGGACAGTGTAAAATCACACAGAGTGTCTGCTCTGCCTGTTTATCCCTCCTCCACCTCTACCCCTGGAAAAAATACTGATTATTTCATTGTTCTCCGAGTCTACCTTTTTTAAAATGTCATGTGGTTGAGCTCACTGTATGTAGGCTTCTCAGATTGGTTCTTTCACTTAGTAATAGACATTGTGGTTTCCTCCATGACTTTTCATGGTTTAATACCATTTCATTGTCTGTATATATCACAGTTCATTGGCTCTTTCACCTACTAAAGGACAGCTTGGTTCCTTTCAAGCTTTGGCAATGAGGAATAAAGCTGCTCTAAGCTTCCATGTGCTTGTGTTTGCATGGAAAGAATGTTTCAAGTCATCTGAAAGGAGCAAAATTGTTGGATTGTAAAATACCAATATGTACTAATTTTTTTTTTCTTAACAAACTACCAAGTTAGATATTGTCCAATAAATGGTAAGGACAATGTCCCTGTGGTCTCATAACTGATCACAGAGACTGGCAAATCAGTAAATGGTTATAAATGCATGATCCATAGAAAATTTTATCATTAGCATTTGGTGAAATATTATTGTTTACTAAAATGCCAACTCGAGGTAAATCAATGCTAGGCCAGGTGCCAATACCACAAATATAAACATATAGAAGAAATAACTCTTCTGGTAAATATATATGTTCATGAAAATTACTTATGAAGGAAAACTCCAATTTTTACCATACTTTTTAGTTTCTCCCAAATAAAAACACTTTCTAATGCTACAGATAGAAGAAGCATCTCTCATGAACTTCTTTCTCGTAAGTGTGTGTGTGTGTGTGTGTGTGTGTGTGTGTGTATATACACAAACGTGTATATATGTATTATTATGCCATGAAGAGAAAGATATCCTACCATATTCCACAAAGCAGGATGAATTTAGAGGGCATTATGCTAAGTGAATTATGTCAGCGAAAGTAAATACCATATATGCTTCTTTATCTGTGAAATCTAAATAACTGAGCTCCTCTTTCTCTTTCTTCCTGTGAGCTGTTTAACCCTGTCTCCATTTCTCCAATTCATTGTGTGCTTGCTCTAGATTTTCCAAAAGGATCATGGCTTTATTTTCAACACTGGTCATTGAAAAGACTGATAACAGAGAATATTCAATAAAATACAGAAAGTTGAGTGGAAATACAATAAAAATTCCCAGAACTTTGCAATCACCAGTGCTTTCATCTTAATGAAATTTCATCTTAATGAATCTTAATGAAATTTCATCTGGACATTTCAGCATGCTGATCATGATGCTCATAGATATGAATTTCCATCTTTGTGGTAATTATCATATCTGTTAATATATCTGTTTCATTTTCCTGAGAGTGAGCAAGAAAAACAATAAAGTTCTGATGCTTGCTTCTTGGATAGAAAGCTATGGCAAACCTGGTCAGCATATTAAAAAGCAGGGACACCATTTTGCCTACATCACTTTGTATAGTCAAGCTACGGTTTTTCCAGTAGCCATATACATGGCTATGTGAGAGTTGGACCATAAGAAAAGTTGAGCGCTGAAGAAATGACTCTTTCAAATGGTAGTACTGGGGAAGACTCTTGAGAGTCCCTTGGACAGCAAGGAGATCAAACCCATCAATCCTAAAGGAAATCAGTCCTGAATATTCATTGGAAGGACTGATGTTGAAGCTTAAACTCCATTATTTTGGTCATCTTATGTGAAGAGCTGACTCATTGGCAAAGTCCCTGATACTGGGAAATATTAAGGGCAGAAGGAAAAGAGGACAACAAAGGATGAGATGGCTGGATGGTAACACCAGTGGAATGGACATGAAATTGGGCAAACTCTGGGAGACAGTGATGGACAGGAAAGCCAAAGAAATAAGCAAAGGACTAAGAGGTGCTCTTAACAGAAGAAAGAATGTGCAGGAATTGTAAGGTTTTGGATCATAGACAACACAGTGCTTTTTTAAAAAATCAATAACTGGAGATTGCTGAGGTATAAGCTGAAAAAGAGAGTACTAAATCAGGGAAGGCAGCAGTTGGTTTTCAACAGCAGTTTCTTTATTTATGACAATTGCTTTAGAAGCATCTACCCAGGGAAAATTCCAACATGTGGATCTCAAACCCACATGCAGCTCCAAAAATTGAAGTGCATATTTGATTGTATAAATACATATCCCCCAAAGTTCCAACATCTCCCAGAGTCTACATTTCCCATTGCAATCCAGCATCCCCACAGGATCGTCTTTCCTCTCCCTTCCTGTTAAGATGATGTCTGAAACCGTCGATTGGTTTTCCGTTCCTGATGCATCTACTGCCTAGATTTTAGTTTGAAGGTGGCCAGAAGTGAACTCTGACAGATGCATCCACCTAGGCAGGAGTGTAACAGTGGTACAGAAAGGGCTCCTCAAGATCGAATGTCTTATTGCCCCAGTGAGGACACAGGCTGGAGCTAAGCCAGATGGACCTTGCATGTCATAAATCCCACAAAATCTCAATGAGTTTATCTTGAAGCTGGACGAATCAGCCCAGGTGGAGGGCTCCATGAGAGCTGCTGCTCTCCTGAGGGGCAGGATCAAACTCATCACTTAATTTGCTCAGCCCAGTGGTGTGACTCAGAAGCTTCTCCAGGATGGTCAGAGAGGATATTCCCACACAGACTGAAGGTCACAAGCTTGAACAGCGGGTCAGGGCAGACAGAATGGACTCACATTTGGATTCTGTGATCCCACACCACTCTAAGTTCATTCCTGGAGGGTGGCTGCAACTTGTTCCAGAAGTGGAGGATCTCAGGACTAAAGTCCGTCATGGTGACCACACTCAGATCCAGGCCTTTGAGCTGACACATGTTTGGGCTCTGGAACAGATGGGGCAAGTCCGACTCTCTAAGCTGCCAGTTAGTTACTGCCAGGTGGGCCAAGGGGGTCCTTGGGCATCTGAGGAGAAAGCAAACAATTAGGTCTTAGAACTCAGGGTTACAGCTGAGCTAAACTTGTCAGATAGGTGATTTGCCCTAAGACAAGGTCCTTCTAACCACCTCCTGAAGGTCAGTACCCAGAATGATCCATCTCATTTTGGCGTGGCACTACCTCTCTGCATCTCCTGCAAACCACCTGCAGCTTTGTATGATCTCTGGCTCCTGCTCCACTATGATCCTCTCAGAATTATGCATAACTTAGTATTAACTAACTTATTGGGAGCAATAAGTCTCAAATCCCTTATTATTATGCAGTGGAAGTGAGAAATAGATTTAAGGGCCTAGATCTGATAGATAGAGTGCCTGATGAACTATGGAATGAGGTTCATGACCTTGTACAGGAGACAGGGATCAAGACCATCCCCATGGAAAAGAAATGCAAAAAAGCAAAATGGCTGTCTGAGGAGCCCTTACAAATAGCTGTGAAAAGAAGAGAAGCGAAAAGCAAAGGAGAAAAGGAAAGATATAAACATCTGAATGCAGACTTCCAAAGAATAGCAAGAAGAGATAAGAAAGCCTTCTTTAGTGATCAATGCAAAGAAATAGAGGAAAACAACATAATGGGAAAGACTAGGGATCTCTTCAAGAAAATCAGAGATACCAAAGGAACATTTCATGCAAAGATGGGTTCGATAAAGGACAGAAATGGTATGGTCCTAACAGAAGCAGAAGATATTAAGAAGAGATGGCAAGAATACACAGAACTGTACAAAAAAGATCTTCAAGACCCAGATAATCATGATGGTGTGATCACTGACCTAGAGCCAGACATCTTGGAATGTGAAGTCAAGTGCGCCTTAGAAAGCATCACTATGAACAAAGCTAGTGGAGGTGATGGAATTCCAGTTGAGCTATTTCAAATCCTGAAAGATGATGCTGTGAAAGTGCTGCACTCAATATGCCAGCAAATTTGGAAACTCAGCACTGGCCAAAGGACTGGAAAAGGTCAGTTGTCATTCCAATCCCAAAGAAAGGCAATACCAAAGAATGCTCAAACTACGGCACAATTGCACTCATCTCACATGCTAGTAAAGTAATGCTCAAAATTCTCCAAGCTAGGCTTCAGCAATATGTGAACCGTGAACTTCCTGATGTTCAAGCTGGTTTTAGAAAAGGCAGAGGAACCAGAGATCAAATTGCCAACATGTGCTGGATCATGGAAAAAGCAAGAGAGTTCCAGAATAACATCTATTTCTGCTTTATTGACTATGCCAAAGCCTTTGACTGTGTGGATCACAATAAACTGTGGAAAATTCTTCAAGAGATGGGAATACCAGACCACCGGATCTGCCTCTTGAGAAATTTGTATGCAAGTCAGGAAGCAACAGTTAGAACTGGACATGGAACAACAGACTAGTTCCAAATAGGAAAAGGAGTATGTCAAGGCTGTATATTGTCACCCTGTTTATTTAACTTATATGCAGAGTACATCACGAGAAATGCTGGACTGGAAGAAACACAAGCTGGAATCAAGATTGTCGGGAGAAATATCAATAACCTCAGATATGCAGATGACACCAACCTTATGGCAGAAAGTGAAGAGAAACTAAAAAGCCTCTTGATGAAAGTGAAAGTGGAGCTTACAGCTCAACATTCAGAAAATGAAGATCATGGCATCCAGTCCCATCACTTCATGGGAAATAGATGGGGAAATAGTGGAAACAGTGTCAGACTTTATTTTTCTGGGCTCCAATATCATTGCAGATGGTGACTGCAGCCATGAAATTAAAAGCGGCTTACTCCTTGGAAGGAAAGTTATGACCAACCTAGATAGCATATTCAAAAGCAGAGACATTGCTTTGCCAACAAAGGTCCGTCTAGTCAAGGCTATGGTTTTTCCAGTGTTCATGTCTGGATGTGAGAGTTGGACTGTGAAGAAGGCTGAGCACTGAAGAATTGATGCTTTTGAACTGAGGTGTTGGAGAAGACTCTTGAGAGTCCCTTGGACTGCAAGGAGATCCAACCAGTCCATTCTGAAGGAGATCAGCCCTGGGATTTCTTTGGAAGGAATGATGCTAAAGCTGAAACTCCAGTACTTTGGCCACCTCATGTGAAGAGTTGACTCATTGGAAAAGACTCTGATTCTGGGAGGGATTGGGGGCAAGAGGAGAAGGGGACGACAGAGGATGAGATGGCTGGATGCATCACTGACTCGATGGACGTGAATCTCAGTGAACTCTAGGCGTTGGTGATCCTGGCGTGCTTCGATTCATGGGGTCACAAAGAGTCAGACATGACTGAGTGACTGATCTGATCTGATTGGGAGCAAAAGGCACCCTTTTAGGGACTGGTGATTTGAGACAAGTTCATTGTGTTCAGGAATCTGGTAAGCACAGAGCTTTTCTCTCTGTCTCTCTCCTGAACTTACTGTTTTCATTTTTCTTTTCTGTGCACACTGCACAGGTTGTGAAAATTCTTCCCTCACCGGGGATCAAACCTGAACTTTCAGCTCCAAAAGAGAAGAGTCCTAACCACCGGACCACCAGGGAATTCCTCAGACCTTGTCTTTCAAATTTCTCATATCTGAAGTGGTTTCCCTTCTTTAATGCCCTCTTCACTTACCTATTTTTTAGTCATCTGACATAGCTTTCACTTCCTAAGGAAGAATGCATGCCTGCCATCACTGGATCCAAACTGCCCCATCCAGAGATTTCTAGTGTGTTGTCTCTGCTCCTCCCCCTTGATTTCCGAGGTGGAGTGATTCCACAGCTCAGGATAGAAACACAAAGGACCCAGTGTGCTTGACATGCCAGTGTTGTGTTCACTGTTTCCCAGGCAGCGGTCCACCCTCACCTGAACGTTTGGTCCAGGCAGGTTCAGAGAAGGAGGGAGAGTCCAGGTAGTCAGAATGGAGACGGTGCAGCTTAGAAACTGAGGGGGAAATTGAACAACTTCCTTTTGCTGCTTCTCTCGGGCAGACTGTGAATGTGGGAGAGATGGGGTCTCTGCACATTGCTCGTCTGACCCAGGAGAGGAGCAAAGGTGGCCAGGATGGACAGATGCCAGATCCAGGTCACTTGCACCTCCTGGATGCAGTCCAGCTGCACCATATTCAGGACCTTCGTGATACTGTCCAGGGTCACTGTAGAGATCATGAGCTTTTTACAGCACAGGTATGTGCAGTGTTTTCTTTAGTCAAAGCAGTGGTTTTTCTAGTAGTCATCTATGGATGTGAGAGTTGGATCATAAAGAAGGCTGAGCACTGAAGAACTGATGCTTTCAAACTGTGGTGCTTGAGAAGACTCTTGAGATTCCCTTGAACTGCAAGGAGACCAAACCAGTCAATCCAAAAGGAAATCAACCCTGAATATTCATTGTAAGCACTGATGCTGAAGTTGAAACTCCAGTACTTTGGTCACCTGTTTGGAAGAGCTGACTCATCACCTGTACATCCATGGCCGCTTCATGTCAATGTACGGCAAACACCACTACAATATTGTAGTTAGCCTCCAATTAAAATAAATTAATTAATTTTAAAATTATAATAACTAATCTTAAACACCATTAAATATATACCATTATGAAAAAAAAAAAAACCTGACCCTGGGGAAGATTGAGGGCAGGAGGAGAAGGGGTCAACAAAGGATGAGATGGTTGGATGGCATCACCACTCAATGGACATGAATTTGAGCAAACTGTGGGAGATGGTGAAGGACAGGGAAACCTGGCATGCTGCATTCCATGGGGTCACAAAGAGACGGACATGACAGAGCAACTGAACAGCAACTCAGTTCTACTTCCAGTCTTCTCCTAATCCATTATCCACTGCAGCACCCCCCCGCCCCCCAAGACAGTGTGCCCTGAGGGGAATTCAAGGAGAGGAAAACAGGACAGTGTCCTGAGGGAGTTAAGAGGCATATCATAAACATGACTTCAATAAGCCCAGACTCTTGCTTCTTTTCACAGAGAAAATCATGAAAAGAGACTTCCCTGGGGGCCTGTGGTTAAGAATCCACTGGTCAGCACCAGGGATACAGGTTGGATCCCTGGTCCAGGAAGACCTCACAGACTGTGTAGCAACTAAGCCCAAGTACCACAACTACTGAGCACCCGACTAGAGCCTGGGGGCCATGACCACTAATGCCCACACCCTGGTCCCAGAGTCTGCGATGAGATGCCATCAAAAGGAGAAGTCAACACATTTCAGCTTGACAGTAGCCCCTGCTTGCCACAACCAGAAAAGGCTGCCCTCAGAAAGGAAGAGCCAGCACAGTCAAAATAAGCAAACAAATAAATAAGATTATAAAAATAAATAAATAACAATTGTTTAAAAGCATGAAAATCATTAATTTGAAATGTATCAAGTTTATCATCCACAATAATCTTTTGATGCTTTTGAATGTTTGCTTTTGAATCTTTTGAATGTTTTTTCAGCCCATGACCTTATGCACTCTGGCTCCCCTTAATACTTTTGAACAGTTCCTCAGAGCCACCTGAGAAGACACCTTTCTGGCTACAATCTTCCGTAAAATCACTGAATAAAGCATATTTGCCCTGTTTTAGTTTGTTCATTTTTTTGTCATTTGACCTGCTCTTCCAAGACCTTTTCCCAACCCACAGTGTCTTGTCCCTGCTCACCTGAGTTCCAGGGATTAGATGGAAACTGTCACCTGAAAGTAGAGTCATTTTATTTCATGGGAGAATTTAAGAACCAAGCCTGGGCTTCCTTGGTGGCTCAGAGGGTAAAGAATCTTCCTGGAATGCAGAAGATCTGGGTTTGATCCCTGGGACTGGAAGATCTTCTGGAGGAGGAAATGGCAGCCTGAGAATCTTGACAGGTGAGTCCCTGACCCCTCTTGCCTCCTGCTGCTGCCCTGCACCTGTCCTTCTACAGGAAAGGGATCAGAAGTCCACGTTCTGGGAAGGAAGGTCTAATGATGTGGAGCAGCTGGGTCCCACAGCCGAAGAGGCAGAAGTATCTCTAGGGTTGAGCTGCAAGACTCCTGGCTTCAATTTCATTTCTGGGATAAAAGGGAAAAGCTGTCTGGCAGGCACTGGGCAGTGCTTCCTGCTTTCCTCCCTGTCTTCTCAACCAAAATATATGTTTAGATTTTCCTAGGGAAAAGAAATCCACTTAACATTTTGTGGGTGTGAATGAACTGTGAGCAAGACATTTTGGAAGCACAAAATCTTAATCTTAAATTAGATCCTATAGGACTGGAGTTTCATTCCCAGTTCATGTATATGTGAAGCAACAGATAAATATATATTTTAGTATTTTGACCAATGTTGTCTTCTTCTATTAGAAAATACAGAATTTTAGCCTATATTCATCTAGTTTTTGTGTTTTCCTGCATGTTTCTTTAAACAATTTTTATTTGTATTGCAGTATAGCCAGTTATAATTCTGTGGTAGGTCTTCCCTGTTGGTCTAGTGGTTAAGAATCTACCTTCCCATGCAGGGGACATGGGTTTGATTCCTGGTCCCAGAAGATCTCACAGGCCCTGGAGCACCAAAGCCCATGTGTCACAACTACTGAGCCATTGCTCTAGGGCCGTGCTCCAAAACCTGGGAAACCACCCCAGCGAGGAGCCCAAGCACTGAGTTGCCTCAGCTTCCCCTGACTGGAAACATGCCCTGCACAGCAAGAAGACTGAGCTCATTGAAAAGTAAGGAATTAATCTGTAAAAAAAAAAAAAAAGAAAGAAAGAAAGACAGAAGGAAAGAAAGAAAAAGAGAGAGGATAGAAGTAATAATATTCTGGTAATTTGGTAATTTCAGGTAAAAAGCAAAGAGGCTTGGCCATGAATATACCTGCGTCCATCCTTCACCACACTTCCCTCCCATCCTGGCTGCCACACAAAACTGAGCAGAGTTCCATGTGCTCTACAGTAGTTCCCCAACTGTATATTCATGGGGAATAAAATACTCCACTAAGACATCATGGATGAACAGGAAGTCTCCAAATTCAACACTTTTCATATACAAGAACAATACTTGTGTGATATTATTTGTCCACAAGAATAAAAAATGAAAATAGTCAGCAACGTTTAGAAAAAAAAGTTTAATGAGATGGCACTAGCTTTAAATACAGTTGCAAATACATCAATAAACCAAAATAAAAATGTGTCACAGTGGTAGATGAATTCCCAAACAGTTTAATAACTGTGAATTAAAATAGTGACACACAAACTATAAGTCATAATATAATACAATTTGAAAGTGAAAAGTGAAAGTGAAGTCGCTCAGGCGCGTCCCACTCTTTGCGACCCCATGGACTGTAGCCTATCAGGCTCCTCTGTCTATGTGATTTTCCAGGCAAGAGTCCTGGAGTGGATTGCCATTTCCTTCTCCAGGGGATCCTCCTGATGCAGAAATCGAACCTGGGTCTCCCATATTGCAGGCAGACGCTTTACTGTCTGAGCCACCAGGGAAGCCCATGCAATTTGAGTCTATGGTAAAAACATGATTCACTTACAGCCTGGAGCAGGAGGAAGGTTGTGGGGCAGAAACCTGCAGAAATTCAGACATGGCCTGAAAACTCAGGGCCACTGGGTCAAAGGAGGCTGGTTTTAAGGAAAAGCTAATTCAGGTGGAGGGGTTACATGTTTTTAGTTTTGAGGTTTTGATCAGTAAGAAAATCTCATGGACAGTTCACAGGATGCACACACATGGAAATGCTGCTGTCCACGTGCCTGCCCCACTTTGAAGGTAAGGAAAGGCCAGCTCCTCACTTCAGAGAGAAGGGCCAGAGACATCAGGGCCTGACAGCTTTCTTTAAGGCAAGTCTCCTGCTCCTGCTGCTTCTGCTAAGTCGCCTCAGTCGTGTTCGACTCTGTGCGACCCCATAGACGGCAGCCCACCAGGCTCCGCCATCCCTGGGATTCTCCAGGCAAGAACACTGGAGTGGGTTGCCATTTCCTTCTCCAATGCAGGAAAGTGAAAAGTGAAAATGATGTTGCTTAGTCGTGTCCGACTCCTCGAGACCCCATGGACTGCAACCCACCAGGCTCCTCCATCCATGGGATTTTTCAGGCAAGAGTACTGGAGCCTTACCCAGCTCACTGCCTGAGTCCTGAGGGACAAGGTCACAGAGAAGGGGCTCACAGCCCCCTGGAGCCCCTCACACGTCTGGCAGGCAGAGGGTGAGGAGAGCAAACCTTTCCAGTTCAGGGAGCTCAGTCTAGTCCAGGGTGCCCTGCAGCCCAGTCAGCTCAGGGTTTATTCCACGAGGCGTCATTGCATTGACTCTCTCAGGGTGAACATGGGGTGGATGGAAAGGCTAGAAATTACAGTACAAAATTCATTCTTTCCAACAGGTCCCACTTTGTATGAAGAGGGAGGGAAAGAAGGAAGGCAATGAAAAGGCGTGGAGAGAGAGCCCATGGACTTTTGCTGAAAGTTCTGTCCCTTCAGGTTGTGAACTAAACTCAGTTGGAATCTGAGTCAGAGGAGTCCCCCGAGGACGATGAGCTGGAGCTGCTGTCCTCCGGCTCAGAATCTCCATCTTCATCCTCACTGCTTGGGGCTGAGCAGCGGCTGCCTTCCTCCTCTTCCTCATTTTCTTCTGATCTCCCTGAGGCAGGAGAATGTTTTCCAGTCGTGTCTGATGATGCTAACTCTGCAGCCTGAAGCCCCGGGTCCTCTCTAAATCTTCCTTGCAGATTCCCTGATGATGGGGACTGCAGACCCATCCTTCTAATCTTGGGGTTCGGGCCCCCTGTCACGCTCATGTTCTTACGCTTAACACAGGTCACCTCTCTGTAAGCAGCATATTCTTCAGGAGGCAGAGTCCTGAGCCAGAGATGAAGGTCCACCTTGTACTGTGTCTGCAGTCCCTCCGCCTGCTTCTTATAAAGCTCCTTCTGGTCCTGGGGGACCCGCTGCCAGCATCTACTGATCTCCACCATGTGCTCCCTCCGGGGCACCACTTTCAGCTCCTTGCTTGACCAGAGATCCTGGTGGAACTTGTGATAGCCATTCATCGGGAGCTTCTTGGGCTCTCCGTGGAATTTCCACTTCATGGGTAAACTCTTTTCTGGGGGAGACTTCACTGTTTGAACATTCTCCTGAAGCTTCTCTGGCACTTTCATTTCACTTCTTTGAAGGACACCGGATTTCTCGGGGTTTGGGACTAGATCAGGGTGCTGTGCTCTGAACAGAGCTATTTTCTCCCTAATATCCTCTTTCTCTTTCTCAAGATCCTGACTTTGTTTCACCCTCAGCTGCTCAGGCACCTTCCTGTGTTCCTCAGAAAGAACCCTGGTCAGCTCCTGGTTGCTTATCTTGGGGTGTTTTGGGATGTACTGAGGTCGCATCACTTGGGAAATGTGCCGGTAAGCTTTCAGGGATTTCTGGAACAAATAAACACATTTCTTGTGTTTTCTGGTGTTTTCTTCTGTTTTCTGTGTTTTCTTGTGTTTTTTTTTGGAAGGATTGCTAACATTCTCCTTAGCTTCCAGGACTAATTCTTTCAGCGTGTGGAACTTTCTCACCTTATGGGAAACCTCTAACCATTTGAGTTTGCACATTTCCCCAGAAAAATCTTTAAAAGCTACTTTTTCCCAGTCCATCACTGACTGGGTTGTTTTGAACATGTGTCCGTCACTGGATGGAATGCTTTTCTCCATACTTTCCAGTAACTGCACAATGTCTTCCTTGGACCAGTCATCTTGGCGTTTAGGCATCGCCATTTCTAGGTCTTTGGGACAGTTATTTGATTCCAGCAGTTCAGACACCTCAGCAGAATCTTCAGCTTCTTCACTCTCAAGATTCAGCAGGTGAGTTATTTCTGAAGTCCTGCAGTGTGTGTGATCCTCTGTTTCTGTGGAGAAAGAAAAGGAAAGTTACTCTCCTATGTGACACAGGAGAGAAGCACAGCCTGCTTGAGATATGTCCCTTCTGTAATTTCATTTACCCTCAAGAACGTAAATGAAAAATCTCTCAAAATCTGAGTTGAGAGTCCTGTTGAGCATTATGAAGCTTCTTTTCACAATTAAAAATCCTCAGGCCTGAACCCAACTTGCCTTCTAGTCTCACCACAGTGGGTTTTACATAGAAATGAACAAGAGCCTGAGGATTCACTCACAGGACAAAGGATGAGAGAAAAGGAAGGGAAGTTAAAAATTGAAATGTCTGACAAGCAAGAGGGCTTTAAAATAGCAATGAGATACCACAGCACATGGAGAAGAATGGTCAAAATCCCAAAGAAGGACCAGGTACTGAGGATGGCTATCAGGAAATTGGATTTATTTCCTAAGGCAATGAGAAACAGTATAAGCTTTCTGAAAGAGAATAAGGCAATTTGTTATAAAACTAAATATCCTCCTACCACATAAGTCAGGACTCATGCTCCTTTGTATTTGTCCAAATTATTTGAAAACCTATATCCATAAAAAAGAAAAACAGACCTGCAATGGGATGTTTATAGCCACTTTGGGCATAATTACAAAACTTGAAAACCACCAAGATGAATGGATAAAGAAACTCTGGTATATCAAGGCCAAGAAATAGTACTCAGTTCTAAAATAAATGAGCAATCAAGCCAGCAAGAGACAAGGAGTATTATTTTATTCATATCTCTAAGTGAATGAAGCTAAGCTGAAAAGCATACATATTTCATGAGTCCAAATATACGACATTCCCGGAAAGAGGAATATATGGAAAAGAAGAGAAATATATGAGGACAGTGAAATAAACTTTGCTTCCCAGCAGTTAGGGTGGTGGGTCTGATGAATAGGTGATCACAAATGACTTTCAGCAGTCTAACCCTTCTGGATATTATAAAGCTGGATACTTGTCACTGTATATCAGTGAAAACTAACAGAATGCACAACACCAAGAGTGAACACTAATGTGAAACCATAGACTTGGGGTGATAATGAAGAGTCTGTTTAGGTTCCTAAATCATAGTAAACACACCACTCTGAGACATAATGTGATAATGGGGGGAAAATGCCTGCTTATTCTGGGGAGGCAGGATGTAGACAGGAATTCTGTACTTTCTGCTCAGTGTTACTGTGAATGCAGTCTTCTCTAGAATGGTAATACTCCTTAGGACTCTGAGCATACCTCTCTTCTAAGAAAAGTCCAGAAGGCCATAGACTGAATGTGCAGTGAGATGATAATAGATATAATTCGTCTAAGAAACATGTCATAGAAGTACAAAGGGAAGATGAAGAGAGGAGAAGGGTAAACATGTTTGTGTAAGGATTGTAAAAGAGTTTAAGTGATCAATATTTCATTTCTAGGGAGGTCAATAGACATTATAATAAGGCATATGAAATACAACTGTATACAACAAGACCTTTCCTTGTGACTCAGCTGGTAGAGAATCCGCCTGCAATGCAGAAGACCTGGATTTGATCCCTGGGTTGGGAAGATCCCCTGGAGAAGGGAAAGGCTACCCACTCCAGTATTCTGGCCTGGAGAATTCCATGCACTGGATAGCCCATGTGGTCGCAGAGTCAGACATGACTGAGAGACTTCACTTCACTATTTCACAATAAGCCAGGGACTCTATTTTGGCTGAGATATAAAGATGACAAAACATGTCTCATCGGAAGCTCATAGAAATGAACACATAGGAACACTGACCTGTGGAGGAGGCGCAGGTACTTCAGGCACTGGCAGGGGAAGCCCTTCTCTTCACGTGTCTCCTGCACTCACAAAAGAAGAGTCTTCTGACCGCCTCTGACAGAGCAACCTGAGAAACAATGACACATCACACACAGTGTATCACACACAGTTATCTACACTAAACAAAGGTACTTACATTCAGTGTTCTATTTTATTCTGTTAAAACTCAGTCCCTTCTATCTCTAATAAAAATGCCTCTTAAGCATAACATTTATCTTTAACTACAACTTTCAGTTCTGAGAACTCTAACAATTGAAATTTCTCTTCTCGTTGAAAATGACACTCTTCAGTTTAAGTGACCTTAATGTAAGGGGAATCCATTTCTTTGATTAGCACATCAACATAGTCCCAATCATATCAGATTTGCTCTACTATCAGAAAAGTTTTTCCATTTGGAAACATACAAATTCCAGGTTACAATAAGATCAGTTCTGGGACTTCCTCGGAGGTTCAGTGCTTAAGATTCTGTGCTCCCAGTGGATGGGACCAGCATTTGGTCCTTCCTCAGGGAATTAGAGCCCACATTCCACAGCAAAGTGTTCACCTGCCAAGACACAGAGTTCCTGTGTGGTGACTAAGAGTTTGCATGCCCCATCTAAAGATCCCTCAAGGTGCAAGAAGGATCTGGTGCAGCCAAATTCATTAAATCCATCAATCGATAAACACACCGTTCCATCTAATATTGTAGTTGTTTAGTCCCTGAGGCCTGTGTGACTCTTCTGAAACCCCTTGGACTGTAGCCCCACCAGGTTCCTGTCCATGGGATTTTCCAGGCAAGAATACTGGAGTGGGTTGACATTTCCTTCTCCAGGGGCCCTTGAGATCCACAGATCAAACCTGTGTCTCCTGCAGGCAGTTTCTTTTCCCCTGAGCCACCAGGGAAGCCAGCCATCTAATATATTGTGCTTAAAAATATTACTGAAGTTAATAAAAGTTTTCACTTCTATATTAGAGTGAATACAGAATTTCTTTTTCTTTCAGGTATTTGGTGTGTTACCAATGTTGTTTTGAGAGCCATCATCAGGTCTGGATTGCTATTGGACAATTTAAAGGCAGAAATCCCAACTTTTCCTTACAAATATATTACTCTTCATGTTCTATAGCACAGTTTCTCAATCAAATTTTAGGTAGCACGCTAAATGGAAAAACTGTCTAGGACTTCCCATCAAGAAACTCATATTTCCCTTTTATATCATGGAATCATAAGTTCGTAGAATCACTCATGTTCATTCACAAATTCTAATGATTTGAGGGTAAGTCTATAGTTTCAGAGTGAATTCTAAGTAATTACATAATTCTTATGAACCAGTATTTTTCATTTGCTTAAGAAATTCTTAAGCCTGTTACTGCTGAATTAAAATTATTCTTTTTAATTTTTGAGAGAAATAAATATGAATCCATCTACTCAGAACAATTCACTCACCAGAAAGCTGTAGATTTGGTCTCCTCAATGTTGGTACGAAAATCAGTCCCAACCAGTCAGGAGTTCTGTGTTCTCTGGATGGGTCAGCAGCTGTAACACTCAGAGTTGACCATGGTCCAGCCAACTCATAACACGTCTGAACAGAAGAAACAGTGTGTCTGAGATCTGACTATCAGGACCCTTGAGGCCCCTTCCTGATTAGATTACCACAGTTCCCTTAGATAAACCCAATCAACACTAACTGCACAGAATCTCTTTCTAATTTCTCTGTGTTAATAGGATCTACAATTTAAGTCCCAGTCCTCATCATTGATTTTATACTGAATACCCATTCCTCTCTGATTTTAACAATGGCAACCCACTCCAGTATTCTTGCCTGGAGAATCCTAGGGACAGAGGAGCCTAGTGGGCTGCCGTCTATGGGGTTGTACAGAGTCGGACACGACTGAAGTGACGTAGCAGCAGCAGCAGCATTCTCCTTAAATTCCCTCCATATTTGATTATAGTTTACTAAGATATTTGAATATGTATCCTTCTGTTATTTCATAATTTCTGCCCTTTATTCACAAGTTCTAGGGTTTAGTAACATTTACAATGGTCATTAAAACCCCTTCAGTTCTAATCCAAATTCTACCAGTGTGTAGAATAGATAAAAATATGAATAATTATTGTAGATTAGTTTAGGAATTTGAGAAAAATAGGCTCCAAATTCTGGCATCAATGATTGATTTAATTCTGATTCTAGAGTGATTAAATAGGAATATTGCATTTTTTAAAATTCAGTTGCATTGTTGAGAACAATTTGATTCAACCCAACATGGTCAAAAGCATATCTGGCTTGAAATGACTAGTTAATAGACCAAAGAATGTTTTCAATAACAGATTTCATAACTGTCTTGAAATTGACTTCTTCTATTTCCAAAATTATATATAAATACACTTTGCAACTAATACTTGTGAAACATGTAACAGTAGGATATCATTTGGAAAAAGCTAAATCAGTGAACTATTTTGATACTTAGCTCCGAAAAACAGTCAATAACTATGCCATCATTTTGGGTATATACTTTTACTTATGGATGTGCACAGGCAAAGCTGAAATCATATATCAAAATATACACTGGATTGCTAAATTTTTGGAGAATTCCATAGTAGCTAGTAGATGGGATTTGCTAAAAGTAAATGTTTTGCTTTCTATATATAATTCATAGATTTTGATGAACTGCTCTTGAAAAAGCAGAGCTATTTTTATTACATACATAACATTCACATAAATAGTTTGCAGAGGTCAGTAGTTCTAATTAGTTTTAATAAAATATTTTATCATCCATAAAAATTAAGGGAATCAACAATTGTTGCATTATTTATAATGCAAAATTAAGATTAAATATTAGTAGATTCACTATTAGAGAAAATTAAAAAAAAAAAAAACTTCCAAAATGTTCAGGTTCCAAATAGGGAAAGGAGTACGTCAAGGCTGTATATTGTCACCCTGCTTATTTAACTGATATGCAGAGTACATCATGAGGAACACTGTGCTAGATGAAGCACAAGCTGGAATCAAGATTGCCGGGAGAAAGATCAATAACCTCAGATACTCAGATGACACCACCCTTTATGGCAGAAAGCAAAGAACTAAAGAGCCTCTTAGATGAAAGTGAAAGAGAAGAGTGAAAAAGTTGGCTTAAAGTCAACATTCAGAAAACAAAGATCATGGCATCTGGTCCCATCACTTCATGGCAAATAGATGGGGAAACACTGACAGACTTTATCTTTTGGGGCTCCAAAATCACTGCTGATAGTGACTGCAGCCATGAAATTAAAAGACGCTTACTCCTTGGAAGAAAAGTTACCACCAACCTAGACAGCATATTAAACATTAGAGATACTTCTTTGCCAACAAAACTCCGTCTAGTCAGAGCGATGGTTTTCCCAGTAGTCATGTATGAATGTGAGAACTGGACTATAAAGGAAGAGCTGAGCACTGAAGAACTGATGCTTTTGAACTTTGGTGTTGGAGAAGACTCTTGAGAGTCCTTTTGACCCCAGGGTGATCCAACCAGCCGATGGACTTTAGGATGTTTTGTATATATGCATTCAAGTCCTTAAAAAGTATATTTGCCTTTGACCCAGTAATTCTAACCTTGAAAAAACCTCAAAGGAATTCACTGGAAAAAAACTCACAAATCTGAAACCTTGCTTTAACTATTTCTCTCTCTATTGCATATAATCTATGTACAAATAAAGAAAAAATATTGAGGTTTTTACTTTCCCCAGAAAAATCTGAGACCTCTTGAATTTAGGACAACATTCTTTCATTCTGTTCACAAAGTAGTGAGTTAATGCACCCATTGTGCTAGGGGCTCAGTCGTGTTCCAACCTCTGCGACCGCATAGGCTGTAGCCTCCAGGCTCCTCTGTCTATGGGATTCTCCAGGCAAAATACTGGAGTGAGTTGCCATGCCCTTCTCCAAAATGTGCCCCTTATCTTCTCCCAAATTATGTCCAAATCCCAACAGCCAGTATCTCTGCGACTTTATTTTTAGAATAGAGTCTGTGCAGACATAATCAGGGTGAAGGTACCATGATGAGACCATCCAGGGTAGAGAGCAGACCCTAAAACTGCTGACAGGTGTCCTGATGAGAGAAAGAAGAAGGATGTTTTAGATGCACCAGAAAAGGTCCTGTAAGGAGGCAGAGATTCAAGTTAAATGTCATAATTTGAGGATTGCCAGGAGCCACCTGGCACTGGAAGAGACAAAAACAAATTCTTTCAGAGCCTTTGGAGGGAGTACGGCCTTGCCCACACCTTGATTTCCAGCCTCCAGATCTGTCAGAGAATACACTGGTTTTAAGCCACCCTGTGTGGGGTCGGGTGTTGTGGGAGCGATAGGAAACTGATAAAATTAGTGACCTCCAGGGACAATGGCTAGGCCTTCATCTTCTCAGCTTTGAGGTCCTTCACCACCTCTTCAGTTCAGTCCAGTAGCTCAATAGTTTCTGACTCTTTGTGACTCCATGGACTGCAGGATGCCAGGCTTCCCTGTCCATCACCAACTCTCAGAGCTTGCTCAAACTCATATCCATTGAGTCGGGGATGCCATCCAACCATCTCATCCTCTGTCATCCCCTTTTCATCCTGCCTTCAATCTTTCATGGAGTCAGAGTCTTAACTAATTAATGAGTTCTTCCCATTAGTTACCAAAGTATTGAAGCTTCAGTTTCAGCACAAGTCCTTCCATCAAATATTCAGGATTGATTTCCTTTAGGATTGACTGATTTCACCTCCTCTCAGTGCAAGGGACTCTCAAGAGTCTTCGCCAACACCACAGTTCAAAAGCATCAATCCTTCAGCACTCAGCTTTGTTTATGGCCCAACTCTCCCATCCATACATGACTAGTGGTAAGACCATAGCTTTGACTAGATGGACCTTGTCGGCAAAATAATGTCTCTGCTTTTTAATATGCTGTCTAGGTTGGTCATGACTTTTCTTCCAAGGAGCAAGCGTCTTTTAATTTCTTGGCTGCAGTCACCATCTGCAGTGATTTTGGAGCCCAAGAAAATAAAATCTGTTGCTGCTTCCATTGTTTCCTTATCTACATTCCATGAAGTGATGGGACCAGATGCCATGATCTTCGTTTTCTGAATGTTCAGTTGTAAGCCAGCTTTTTCACTCTCCTCTTTCACTTTCATTATGAGGCTCTTTAGTCCTTCTTTACTTTCTGCCATACAGGTGGTGTCCTCTGCATATCTGAGGTTAGTGATATTTCTCCAGGCAATCTTGATTTTGGCTTGTGCTTCATCGACCCTGGCATTTCACATGGCGTACTCTGCCTGTAAGTTAAATAAGCAGGGGGACAATATACAGCCTAACATAGTCCTTTCCCAATTTTGAACCAGTCTGTTCCATGTCTGGTTCTAATTGTTGCCTCTTGACCTGCATACAGGTTTCTCAGGAGGCAGGTCAGGTGGTCTGATATCTCCATCTCCTGAAGAATTTCCCACCATTTGCCTTGATCCACACAGTCAAAGGCTTTAGTGTAGTGAATGAAGCAGAAGTAGATATTTTTCTGGAATTATCTTGCCTTTTCTATGATCCAATGGATGTTGGCAATTTGATCTCTTGTTTCTCTGCCTTTTACAAATTCAACTTGAACCTCCAGAGGTTCTCAGTTCATAAAGCCTGGCTTGTAGAATTTTGAGCATTACTTTGCTAGCCTGTGAGGTGAGTGCAATTTGTGTGGAAGTTTGGACATTTTTGGCATTGCCTTTCTTTGGAACTGGAATGAAAATTGACCTTTTCCAGTCCTGTGGCCACTGCTGAGTTTTCCAAATTTTCTGGCATATTGAGACCAGCACTTTAATAGCATCATCTTTTAGGATTTGAAATAGCTCAGCTGGAATTCCATCACCTCCACTAACTTTATTTGCAGTGATACTTCCTAAGGCCCACTTGACTAAGCACTCCAGGATGTCTGGCTCTAGGTGAATGATCATACCATCATTGCTATTAGAGTCACTAAGATCTTTATATATATATATATATATATATATATATATATATATATATATAGTTCTTCTGTGTGTTCTTCCCACTTCCTCTAAATATCGTGTGCTTCTGTTAGGTCCATACAGTTTCTGTCCTTTATTGTGCCCTTCTTTCCATGTTCCCTTGATAGCTCCTGAAGATTTCTATTTTTTTCCCATTATGATTTTCCTCTATTTCTTTGCACTGATCACTTAGGAAGCCTTTCTTATTTCTGCTTGCTATTCTTTGGAGCTCTGCATTCAGATGGACATATCTTTCCTTTTTTGCTTTGCCTTTTGCTTCTCTTCTTCTCTCAGCTGTTGGTAAGGAGTGACCATGTTCCTGTAGAACTATGGATGGAAGTTCACAACATTGTACAGAAGGCGGTGGTCAAAACCATCCCCAGGAAAAATGTTTTTAGGCATTGGGTTAATTCCTGTTATATGATTTAACCATTTTAGTATTCTCAGCAATGTTCACTAATTTTTACCCCCAGTTTATAAATAAAATACTTGACATACTGTGAGTAATATTTTACTTCTCCAAAAATCACATATGGAACAAATGTTTGATGCAGGGCTTAAAAACAGATATCACTGGAAGACAAAAAAAAAAAAATAGCTTTTCTATCCATAATTACCATTAAAGTTTCATTTTTAACTGTATATAGCTCAAATTCATCGTACCTGGATTAGAACTCACCTCAGTACTGTTACAGAAGTCTTCTCTCTTGTTCAGTAGTCAACTCTGTTAAATTCAGTTCAGGGTTTAGTTGCTCACTTCCTGGTGGCAAACACCTTCAAGTCTCCACAGTCCAGTCAATTCCAAAGGCAACAGCTCTGGGCCCTGGAGAAGAATGAGCTTGGATCTTTGCTGGTTGCTTTATACATCCTCTGAACCAGGTCCACTTCCTCACGGTGATAGGGCTATCAACCCTGCACAAAGGTATAGGGACATGTGATTAGATTTTTCAAGAATGGTAAATCTAGATGCCAAGGATCGAAGTCAAACCTTTGAAAAATTTACTTAATCCAATTACCATAATCCAATCTCAGGTAAAGAGTCACAGATTGAGTTCACACTTCCAATCCATGAATTTTGGTTAATAAATTAACTCCTCACTTATAAATTTCATATCTCCATTTAGAGTTTATTATAGTCCTAATTGAAGCGACCCACTAGTTTTGGTTACCCGTCTGAATTTGCCTGCATTACTTCCTGGATATTTCTCCAGGAAGAGGAGTTCTTCACATTCTGTTTTTCAACCCAAAACAGTTAACTCCCCAGTGAGACCACTTACTACTCTTGGCTTCTGCTGTTTGATGGATGGCCTCAACCACTTCAGAACTAAAGTCTATTAACTTTTATTCATTCAGTTTTCCATGAAATTCTTCCCTCCGAGGCTCACTTTGGTTACACACTATTGTTTTGCTCTGGCTATTACTGCACACAGAACAGCAGTTGGTGGTTATTCTCTAAGACTCTGTTCCTTTTAGTCACTCCCTGCATATCACCTTATACCCTTTCATTCTATTATTCAATAAGTATGTATATTTGAAACATTGATGTTAAATTATGAAATTAAGGATTATTGCATAGTTGTGCACTGCAGGATAGACTAAAAAAATCATAGACAATCTGAGAAAGAAATGTGATACTGTCTATGAAGTTTGGACAACTATCTTTTAAGATTTTCTTTATTTTGACTCTGTTTGCATTCTATTCCTCAAAACATTTTCATATTTAATCAAAGATGTTTCATGGTGCTCCACTCAGGGAAAGATACTAGATGGGAAAATTTCTTTACTTATTTTTAATTTTTTTGAAATATAGTTGATGTACAATATTGTATTAGTTTCCGGTGTATAGCAAAGTGAATCATATATATATATATATATATATATGTATAAAATCTCACCTCTGTTTTCCATAATGTTCATAGGTTCTTGGGGCAAGAACACTGAGGTGGTTTGCCATCCCCTTCTCCATTGCAACACGTTTTGTCAGAACTCTCCACCATGACTCGTCCATCTTTGGTGGCCCTACAAGATATGACTCATAGCTTCCTTGAATTACACAAGGCTGTGATCCATGCAATCAGTTCAAGAAGGCAAAGTGCTTGTCTGAGGAGACCTTACAAATAGCTGGGAAACAAGAGAAGCAAACACAATAGAGAAAGGGAAAGAGATACCCATCTGAATGCAGAGTTCCAGAGAATAGCAAGGAAAGGAAAAAATGCAAAGGAATAGAGGAAAATGGGAAAGACTAGAGATCTCTTCAAGAAAATTGGGGATACCAAAGGAACCCTTCTTGCAAAGATGGACACAATAAAGAACAGAAATATCAAGGACATAACAGAATCAGAGAGATTAAGGAGCAGTGGCAAGAATACACAGAACTATACTAAAAAGGTCTTAATGACCTGGATCACGACAATGGTGTGGTCACTCACCTAGAGTCAGACATCCTGGAGTGTGAAACAAAGTGGGCCTTAAGAGGTATTACTAGGAACAAAGCTAGTGGAGGTGATGGAATTCAGGCTGAGTTATTTCAAATCATTAAAGATGATGCTGTGAAAGTGCTGCACTCAGTATGCCAGCAAACTTGGAAAATTTGTAGTGGCCATGGGACTGGAAATGGTCAGTTTTTCTCCCATCTGAAAGAAAGAAATGGCAAAGAATGTTCAGACTACTGTGCAACTGCAGTCATTTCACATGCTATCAAGATTATGCTCAAAATCCTTCAAGCAAGGCTTCGGCAGTTTGTGAACAGAGAACTTCCAGATGGGCAGGCTACATTTAGAAAAGGCTGAGGAATCAGAGACCCAATTGCCAACATCTGTTGGACCATAGGAAAAGTAAGGAAATTCCAAAAAATGAATTACATCTGCTTCATTGACTACTCTAAGGCCTTTGACTATGTGAATCAAATAAAACTGTGGAAAATTCTTAAAAAGGTGGGAATACCAGACTACCTTCCCTGTTTTCTAAGAAGACTGTATGCAGGAAAGGAAGCAAGAATTGTAACCAGACTTGGAACAAGATAGTGGTTCAACATCGGGAAAGGAGGATGTCAAGGCTACATATTGTCACCCTGCTTCTTTAACTTCTATGCAGAGTATATCATGCCAAATGCCAGGCTGAATGATTCACAAGTAGAGTCAAGATTGCTGGAAGAAGTATCACAACCTCAGATATGCAGATGATTTAGACTTTCTCTAAACCCTAGTCATTCACCATATCATAGCTCATCAACAGCTTTTCCAGGAAGTTTTTCCTGACTCTCCAGACCAGTTTGCTTTCTATTAAAACATACTCTCTGGTCAGATACCATTTCATCATAATATTCAACAAAATTTCTTTAAATAACTAGGTGCATTTTACTAGGGGACTGCAAATTCTGAGAGAGTAAGCACAATCTTTGCCTTATTTACTTCTCTGTTTCCACTATCCAGTTCAGCACTTAGAATGCGGCACACATAAATATAAGGTGGATGAATAAGCAAATACATGAGAGAAAGAGTTAAAAGTCTGAAATATTACTCTATGGTTATTAAAGTTTTCCAAAATCTACCTAACATATTACAGATAAAATAATAATCAATAATGTCAACAAGAGATAGGAAGTTGATTTTCAGAGTCATAACCAATAAAAACTCCATTAGCTTGAGATTTGAAATATCTATCGTGTGATATTATTATATGGGGCTTCCCAAGTGGCACAGAGGTAAAAAATCCGCCTGCCAATGCAAGAAACACAAAAGATGTGAGTTCGATCCTTGATCAGGAATATCCCCCAGAGAGGGAAACAGCAGACAGCTCTAGTATTCTTGTCTGGAAAATTCAGCTCCAGGAGTCTTGCCTGGAAAATGCCATGGACAGTACTCCTAGCAGGCTAGCGTCATTGGGGTGTCAAAGAGTCAGACATGACTGAACGTGTGTGTGCACATGCACGCACACACACACACACACACACACACACTGTACATTGCTTCAGATGATGAAACAGTCACTTGCGATGTCCCTTTGTTTGAAAATCTGAGATGTCTGCTGGCTTGGTCCTGATCATTCTGGTGTCAACAACACTCCATCAAGATCTAACTATTTTCTTGCCTGAGGAGCTGAGTCATTTATTTCAGGTCAATATTATTGGGAAGTGAACGTGATGGGCTGTTGCAACTGGGCTATGGGATTTTGTAATGATTCTTGATCCTGGGAGAATGACATGGTCCTTGATTCGGAGGGAATTTTTCCGCTTCTTTGTATCAAAGAGAACACTCAGTGCAGGCTACTACCCGTTCCCCACTATCACCTCAATCTGTCAGAAGGCCTCTGGGACCTGTGGGGGTGTTACTAGTTCATGGTGGTAGTTCTGTGAGTTTGCCTGTGTGTCCAAGAGTTCCGTCATTTGCAGTTTCCACTACTGTTCCTTCTCTTTTCCTCTCAAACCTTTTCTTTGTTCTGGACACCACTGATGAGGGAGAGATCAAACCTCTGACCCCAGGGGTCAGGAATTCGAATAATGGAGATTGTTAATTTAGTGCCCACTTGATCACCCTGCTTATTTAACTTTTATGCAGAGTACATCATGAGAAATGCTGGGCTGGAAGAAACACAAGCTGGAATCAAGATTGCCGGGAGAAATATCAATAACCTCAGATATGCAGATGACACCACCCTTATGGCAGAAAGCGAAGAGGAACTCAAAAGCCTCTTGATGAAAGTGAAAGAGGAGAGTGAAAAAGTTGGCTTAAAGCTCAACATTCAGAAAACGAAGATCATGGCATCCGGTCCCATCTCTTCATGGGAAATAGATGGGGAAACAGTGGAAACAGTGTCAGACTTTATTTTTCTGGGCTCCAAAATCACTACAGATGGTGATGGTGACTGCAGCCATGAAATTACAAGACACTTACTCCTTGGAAGGAAAGTTATGACCAACCTAGATAGCATATTCAAAAGCAGAGACATTACTTTGCCAACAAAGATTTGTCTAGTCAAGGCTATGGTTTTTCCTGTGGTCATGTATGGATGTGAGAGTTGGACTGTGAAGAAGGCTGGGTGTTGGAGAAGACCCTTGAGAGTCCCTTGGACTGCAAGGAGATCCAACCAGTCCAGCCTGAAGGAGATCAGCCCTGGGATTACTTTGGAGGGAATGATGCTGAAGCTGAAACTCCAGTACTTCGGCCACCTCATGTGAAGAGTTGACTCATTGGAAAAGACTCTGATGCTGGGAGGGATTGGGGGCAGGAGGAGAAGGGGACAACAGAGGATGAAATGGCTGGATGGCATCACTGACTCGATGGATGTGAGTCTGAGTGAACTCCGGGAGTTGGTGATGGACAGGGAGGCCTGGCGTGCTGCGATTCATGGGGTCCCAAAGACTCAGACATGACTGAGTGACTGAACTGAACTGAACCAACCTTCTGTAACTTCACCTTCTTTTATGAAACCTATTTTTTAATGTAAGCAATGGCACCCCACTCCAGTAATCTTGCCTGGAAAATCCCATGGATGGAGGTGCCTGGTGGGATGCAGTCCATGGGATCGCTAAGAGTCGGACACCACTGAGAGACTTCACTTTCACTTTTCACTCTCCTGCATTGGAGAAGGAAATGGCAACCCACTCCAGTGTTCTTGCTTGGAGAATCCCAGGGATGGGGGAGCCTCATGGGCTGCTGTCTGTGGGGTCACACAGTGTCGGACACGACTGAAGCAACTTAGCAGCAGCAGCAGCAGCAAGTATATATATTTGTTTGTTTTCTTGAAATAAATATAATCTCTCTGGAAATATTGTGCAACTGTTATTCTGTCTTGTCTGTTCACTTGATTTCTAAGATACCTGGAGGTCAAAGAGTATCATTTATGTTTCCCCAGCTTATTGGGTTAAAGTAGTAACACATATTTTTCTCACTGGAAAATTTAGAAACTTCTCCCTGCTATGCATCTCCAACATCATCTTCCTTCATCATGTCTAAGTTTGAAAGTCATTATTTCATAGATTTATTTTTGAAGTTACTGACCGAATGAGATCATTTTTTTGGATAGACTTGGCACATGTCATATTTTTTTCTGTTTAAAGCTCACAAAACTAATACAATTATGTAAAGTTAAAAATAAAATTAAATTAAAAAAAAAATAAAGCTCATAGCCTAATATTGCCCCCCCCCATTTAGTTTACCTATTAGAAGAACATGTGTATCTACCATCTGTACAGATAAATTCTACACAAGTAGCACAAATCTATCTGTCTAAAATATGTGTTCGAGTAAGTTAATATAGGTAGCAGGTCATATATAAAAACTTAATCTACCAATATATTTTTTAAGTAACTTAGTTTTATTTTCTGCTATAACCAGCACTGAAGCATCCCACTCCTCAAGCAGCATGGAAACAAAGCCAGTGAACCAAGAGATACCGACGGCCAGTGCAGGCAATAAATGAGACTCAAACAATGAGGGGGCGAGTTGGCTTCAGTGTGAGCTCCCTGTGTCCCCCGAGCAGCAGACAGGATCGGGCCTCAGCCCCTTTCCTCAGCCTAGGCTTCTGGGGGGGGGGAACCCCAGGCGCCGAAAGTTCCAGATCACCAGGGTAAGCTGATGGAGGGTTGGTTGATGGAAATTCAAAAGAAAGCAAGGCCTTCAGCATCCACCAACCCTCAGATCACTGCCATTCCCTGTCAGTTCCTCCAGATCACTCCTCGGTTGCCGTGGCAGGCTGAGATCAGAGATCTGTGCCTACGTCCACCTCCGGGGTCGGGAAAGGTGCTGAGTGTGAACTCTAGTCCACTTACCGGCCTGAAGGCCAGTGGCGCTGCACCCGATACAAGGTTGGGTCCCGGGCGGCTCCCAGCACGAGCTGCAGCGGCTCTGTCCGCCTCCTCTGCGGGCCTCGCCTCCTGGGCCAGACCGTCCTCACCCACAGCCTCTCCGGCAGGAGGCGCCATGGAGCCCAGGATCACCTCAGCCTCTCCCCAGGACTCCCTGAGGCTGCAGGGACCGCACGGCTCCTCTGGACACCACACATCATCCACCGACTTTCAAAACTGAGTCAGCTGGAGGCCTCCGGCTCCCTGACCTCAGACTGTACTAGTGATCAGGAGAGCAGGGTACTGACCCTGAAACAGAAAAGCAGATCAAGGAGACAGGACAGAAATCGCAGAGAAAACCCACACACCTATGGTAACCTTACTGTTGACAAAAAAGGCAACAATATATAGTGGAGCAGACAACCTCTTCAGTAAGTGGTGCTGGGAAAACTGGACAGCCAGCCCCACTCCAGTATTTTTGCCTAGAAAATCCCATGGACGGAAGAGCCTGGTAGGCTGCAGTCCATGGGGTCGCGAAGAGTCGGACACGAGTGCACTTTCACTTTTTACTTTCTTGCATTGGAGAAGGAAATGGCAACCCACTCCAGTGTTCTTGCCTGGAGAATCCCATGGACGGGGAAGCCTGGTGGGCTGCCGTCTATGGAGTCGCAGAGTCGGACACGACTGAAGCGACTTAGCAGCAGCAGCAGCTGTAAAAGAATTAAATCAGAGCAAACCCTAACACTATACATCAAAACTCAAAATGGATTAAAGACCTAAATGGAAGTTCATGCTCTATAAAATTCTATAGGAAAACATAAGCTAAACATACTCTGATGTAAATCACAGCAAGATACTTTTTGACCCACCTACTAGGGTAATGAAAATTCAAACAAAAATCTTAAAATTTTAATGAATAGTACCTTCCTATCACATGGTCCTAAATTAGTATATATTCCCTCAATTTCACCTCTGGGTCTTTAATTAGAAAAAATCAAACAGACTACATGGAAAACATATATGCACTCCAATATTCATCATAGTGAATATGATCTCTTGTGTCTCTGAATATGAAGTTATTCTGGGCTCTTTTTCCCCACTGACCTCTTTTGTTGCAGTGGTATATTTTGAAGGCTTCAAGGTATAAACCGCTAAAAATTTGCTACCTATGCTTTTAAGATTCAAATTCATAAACTTCTTCAAGCTTGTAGGCTAATTTTCCCCAGGTTGCAGGTAACAGAGGCAAGTGCCTCTGAGAGTCAGGACAGTGGAAGCAGACAGGCAAAAAAAAAAAAAAAAAAATTGGAAAGATTTTCTAAGAATGATACAAATTCACCTGATGTTTCTGCCTGATTAGTATAATATGAGAAAAAGTTCTGATGAACTCTTTCAGGTTAATGTGTATTAGTAAACACTGATGAAACCTGTGGCACCAAAAGAGGAACTCTTGTGGGAATCCTCACTGCAGGAAGGAGTCAGTCTTGCTGTCCTTGTGTGGGCCTGTGACCCCGGAGCTCATTTCAGGAGCCATCACTTGGCGATGGTCAGGCTCAGCCACTTGCTATGAACTTACAGCAATACACAGGTCACAACTTTCCTGTGCCATGAAAAGAAATCAGAGAAACATAGCTATGATTTCCCTACCATTTATAATCTCAGAATTTTTACATTTCCCAGTTTCTTCTGTAGACTGTGCTTGGCACTGATATTTTTCCATTCAGAATTCCCAGAATGTCATAGCCTGTTACTTTTTTCCAGAAAGACTCTAGGTGGAGGCTCTTCTATGAGAGACAATTTTATTGTTAAAAAGGATTTTACTGGACTCCCCTTTGGTTTCCAAGGTGTAAAGTTCCTAACAGTACAGGACTTTGCCCTCTTCTGGTCTCCTGCCTCTATGTCATCTGAAAGTGAAAGGCACTCAGTCCTGTGCAACTCTTTGCCACCCATGGACTATACAGTGCATGGAGTTCTCCAGGCAAGAATACTGGAGTGGGTAGCCATTCCCTTTTCCAGGGGATCTTTCCAACCAAGGGATCAAACCCAAGTCTCCCACGTTGCAGGAAAATTCTTTACCAGCTGAGCCACAAGGGAAGCCCAAGAACACTGGAGTGGGTAGCCTATCCTTTCTTCACTGGATCTTCCTGAGTTAGGAATAAAACCGGGATCTCCTGCATTGCAGCCAGATTCTTTACCAACTGAGCTATCAGGGAAGCCCCTATGTCATCTAGGTTTTTGGTTTGTTTCTTGGTTGGTTTGTTTGTTTTTTCCTCCTGATGGCTCAGTGGGTAAAGAGTTCACATAAAATGTAATGCAGGGGACACATGAGACACGGGTTTGATCCCTGGGTTGGGAAGGACCCCTGGAGGAGGAAATGACAACCTACTCCAGTATTCTTGACTGAAAAACTCAACGGACAGAGAACCTTGGTGGGCTACAGTCCAAAGGGCCCCAAAGAGTCAGACGTGGCTAAGGGCACGTGCACTGTGCACACCAAACAAGTATTTCGGAAACTTTCTCAATTTCCTAAACCCTTCCACGGCAATAAGTTTTTAACTCCAATATATACAATGAATTCAAACTTGTCTTACTCTGAAGAATCTGTGGTCAACATGGGAAGCTATTAAGTGAAATGAAACTTGGAAATTAAGACAAAAATCTCTTAAATCTTCCCATTAAAGAGCTGTAACTTCCTAGACAACCTGTTCATGTTGGTGGTAGGAATGATACAGACAGGAAACTGCATGAGAGAGTGGAATTGTTGGAGGAAGAAAGGAAAGGGAGCAGCATGGTTTCAAATCTCACTAGACTCCTTTGATACAAGTTCTTCTCATGTGTATACACACACACACACACACATATATAGACATACACAAAAGTATGGATATATATATACATACACAAAAATATGTACATATGTATGTATATGTGTGTTTCATATATATGTCTTCACATATTTCATTCTGGTGAAGTCACACCATGGTTTACACTTGTTATCCATGAAGTTGTTGTTTGGAAATAATTAAAATCCTCAAATATGAATTTCATACCTTCATTTCATGAACAATATAATAGTCTTAATTTCATTGATCCATCCAGGCTCATCACCCACTAGATTTACTTGTCTGTCTGAATTTGCTTGCAATCACTCTGACACTTCTTCAGAAAGCAGAGTCCTTCAGATTCTATTTTTCAACACGGGACACTCAGTCTCCCCCAAATACCACTGACTGCACTGACATAGCCCGCTAGTCTCTGACAGGTATTCTCAACCTCATCTGAACTAAAATCCTTTCATGTTTTATTCTTTTCATTCAGTTCTGCATGAAATTTTTTCCTTCAGAATTTTTTTATTTGCTTATTTTTTGTTTTGTTCTTTTGTTTCGGTTACACACTATTGTTTTTTTCTCTTTATGTCTGTAACTCCACACACAATAGCTGTTGGTGGTTTTTTTCTAAGACTCTATACCTATTCCTCATTCCTGCATATGACCTCATGTCCTCGCACTCTATTATTCAATATATATGCACAGTGGAAATATTGATGCTAGGTTGTGGAGTTAATGATTATGTCATTGTTTTGTACAATACAAGATTGACTAGAAAATAATAGACAATTTGGGAAAGAAATATGACATTGTCTGTTAAGTTTGGGCAACTATCTCTTCAGGTTTTCTTTATTGAACTGTGTTTGCATTCTAGTCCTGAAAACGCTTTTCTATTTATTATGATGGGCCATGACACTTCACTCACGGAAGGTTACTAGATGAGAAAATTTATTTATTTTTAAATTTTCATTGGAATATCCTTGATTTTCAAGGTTGTGTTAGTTTCTCTTGTATAGCCTGGTTAATCAATTACATAAATACATATATCCACACTTAAAAAAATTTTTTTTTCCCATACAGGTTATTGCAGAGTATAGAATAGAATTTCCCGTGCTACACAATAGATCCTTATTTATTAAAGTTTTATGCATAAGAATGGGTGTATGATCATCCAGATCTCCACTTTATCCCTCCCATCCTCCACCCCATTTCTTAGCGCCTGGTAACTTTAAGCTTGTTTTCACATCTGTGTCTTTCTTTTGTAAATAACCTCAGTTGTACCATTATTTTAGAGCCACATATGGTCAATATCACATGATATTTATCTTTTTCTGACTCAGTCATTTCTCTCCTGAGTTCACCCTGGACAGAGAACCACCATAGGGGCCTTGCACAGGAAGAGGCAGTGGGTGGGCAGTTGCAATGTCGGGGAACCTGCAGGGTTCAGGCGCCAGCGGAGCTCCTGAGAGCCTCGATGAGGTCGCAGGCCCAGAATCCACCCTGACCCCCTCTGGCTCAATGGTCCAGCACCCGTTTCCAACACTGACTCTCACCAAGACCCACACATGGTGCCCGCGGATCTGAGTTCCTTTCTGACCTTGGGCCACGTTCATCGGGAGACAGTACCCTCAGGATTGCCTGGACTCCGGGGCTCCATCAGGCACTTGCAGACAAAAAGATATGGGAGTTCCCTGGAGCAGTCGGTTTAACATCCGGGAATACAGCCATTCTCCCATCGCCACACACGTCCTCCTGACTCCCTACTGGGCCTGTGGATTCCTGGGTGGACAGAAGCCAAGATCCTTCCCAGAAATGTGGGCTCTGAGCTCTGTGACCATGCGGACTTGGCGTCCCTCCCGGAGCCCCAGAGCGGGTGTCTGAGCGCCTCCAGCCCCGCGCCCCCTTGGGAGGGTCCCACAGCAGTGGGCCGGAGCCCACTGACCACCAGGGCGGCCCCGGCTCAGACCCCGGTGACCGGGTTCTCCTGAAAGACACGCTGCTCTTGGGGAAAGCAGGTCTCAGTGGAAAGAGATAGCTCCATCAGCAATGATGACAGAAAAAGGACACTGTCTAAGGTCTCCTTAGGACTCCAAATGCCCATCTCCAGGTGGAAACCTTGACCCTGAGTCGGGGTTGGGGCTGCTTGTCTCCAGCCCTGCAGGTCAGAGCCCTCTTTCTGCTCTCCCTCCCACTGCAGTGACCTTGGAATTCTGGGCTGTAGGGGTTCAAACTATGGAGCTGAAGCCTTTATATACTGTTTTTGATTCAATATTTTTCTGTAGTAACACTTACATTTTTTGCTATATGTTTATTTTTCAAAATAAAAAATCAGTAATGGTGATTTCAAAACATCACACTTGTATCATCCTCTGAAAGGCTCACATTGTGAATGGTAATTTTCTGACTGAGAATGTTATCCAAGGGAGAAAGAGAAAAACCAGGTCAGTTAATGGCATTTCCATATCCTCAGAGAGAAAGTCTCTCTATTCAGTGAGTTAGTTCAGTTTCCCTTCTCCAAGGAAAGACAGAGCACAAACCCCAAAGAGTTCAGACTGACTTTTCTCAGAAGAAAAGAAGTTATTAGTATCACTACCGCATATAGAAACACCTCCAATCACATAGAGAAAGTAAAACAAAAGCAAGAGAGGTATATTATAAACTGTGAAGTCTGATTTAATGTCAGCCTCTTGATACTTTTGGGATTCGAAGGAGGGTCTGTGGCAAAAAAAAAAAAAAAAAAAAAATCTGCCTGCTAATACAGCTGACCCAGGAGATCAGGTTTGATCTCTCATTCAGGAAGACCCCCTGGAAAAGGAAATGGCAACCTCCTCCAGTATTCTTACCTGGGAAATCCCATGGACAGAGGAGCCTGGCAGGCTATAGTCCATGGAGTCACAGAGTCAGACACACCTGAGCATGCACATTCTCTGTAATCTTGATACTTTTTTTCAGGACTCACCCAAAACATTATTTTTATCTTTCAGTAGAAACTTTTTCTTGTGTCCATTCTTTAAACGCATGGAGCATGCAGATGGCACTTTGCTATCATGTGGATATTTATTGGGGGTTTTCTCTACCTATTACATTTTCAAAGGTCCAAAAATTTTATAGCAATTCATCAGTGAATACAGGAAATTTAAAAAAGAATGTTCTGGATAACCATGTTCACATATCTCTTGCCTTTCAGTTACTTGATATTGATCTAATATTTAGATTCTGCATATGCTCCTTACAATTATTTGGCCTAAAACAATTTTAATCTTTTTTGTCAATTCTTCCCGATTTTACAAATAATAAATATTCTTTGTGCAATGAATAATAGACTCAGTTATAATACAGAGAAAATGAAAAACCAGCAATGGCACCTTTGGGAATATAAAATCTTACCATGTTATGTTTTCAAACTATAAATTATATTCAATTTAAACTTTCCTCTTTTTCTCAGACATTATTTCAATTTTCAACTCATTGAACTTCATTCCCTTCCCCTATCCAGTCAGGTGAGGCAAAGTTTGCTGCATTTTAGAGAACAAGCGGGCTTGCTGTGATGGAAGAAGCTGAGTCACCGTGACTCCTAGAAGGAAAATCACGTCCCTTTTCTCACCTGTGGGCTTCCCAGGTGGCACTAGTGGTAAAGAACCTGCCGATGCAGGACACATAGAGCTGAGGGTTTGAGCCCTTGGTTGGGAAGATCCCCTGGACGAGGGCATGGTAATCCAATCCAGGATTCTTGCCTAGAGAATCCCACAGACAGAAGAGTCTGGTGGGCTATGGTCCATGGGGTCCCAAAGAGTCTGACTCAACTAAAGAGACTTAGCACACACACATTCTCACGTGTTACTGTTGAGATTACTGGTTGCTGTAATTAGGGCTATCATATAGTTTGTGAAAGAAGATATGAAATTCTATCCTGGGGAGTTCAGTTCTTTCCAAACAACAACTTCTGGCTATCTTAGTCAGAGCAGTATGTGGTATTTTGGGGAGCTTGTGTACCCTGGTTGAAAAATAGAATATGAAGGACGGCTGATTCTGAAGAAATAGCACCGAATGAATGCAGGCAAATTCAGAAAAGCAAGTAAATCTAGTGGGTGATAGGTCTAGATGGGTAAGACAGTTAGTCAGTTCAGTCTCCCAGTCGTTTCTGACACTTTGCAGGCCCATGAATCGCAGCACGCCAGGCCTCCCTGTCCATCACTAACTCCCGGTGTTTACTCAAACTCATGTCTATCGAGTCAGTGATGCCATCCAGCCATCTCTTCCTCTGTCGTCCCCTTCTCCTTCTGTCCCCAATCCCTCCCAGCATCAGGGTCTTTTCCAATGAGTCAACTCTTCTCATGAGGTAGCCAAAGTATTGGAGTTTCAGCTTCAGCATCAGTACTTCCAATGAACACCCAGGGCTGATCTCCTTCAGAATGGACTGGTTGGATTTCCTTGCAGTCCAAGGCACTCCCAAGAGTTTTCTCCAACACCACAGTTCAAAAGCATCAATTCTTCAGTGCTCAGATTTCTTCACAGTCCAACTCTCACATCCATACATTACCACTGGAAAAACCATAGCCTTGACTATATGGACCTTTGTTGACAAAGTCATGTCTCTGCTTTTTAATATTATATCTAGCTTGGTCATAACTTTTCTTCCAAGGAGTAAGGGTCTTGTAATTTCATCACCAATCACCATCTGCAGTGATTTTGGAGCCCCAAAATATAAAGTCTGACACTGTTTCCACTATTTCCCCATCTATTTTCCCATGAATTGACTGGACTAGATGCCATGATCTTAGTTTTCTGAATGTTAAGCTTTAAGCCAACTTTTTCACTCTCCTCTCTCACTTTCATCAAGAGGCTTTTTAGTTCCTCTTCACTTTCTGCCATAAGGGTGGTGTCATCTAGATGGGTAGGTGCTATTAAAACTATAATATAGTTCATTAAATAGAGATGTGAAATTCATACTTGGATAGTTTATTCCAAAACAAAATCTTCGTGCATTACAAAGGTAAATGCATGGTGAGACTTTTGTCAGATGTTGGATTGTGGCAATTGGATTAAGTAGGTTTCAGTTTCAATTCAATCATTGGCGCTCTGATGTGTTTCCAAGTTTGCAAAATCTAATCATGTGCACCTATACCTTTTCAAGGAGTTGATAAACCCTATCACTTGGGAGAAATGGGCGTGGTCATTGGAGAATATAAAGCATCCAGCAAGAACCAAGCTCAATCTTCTCTGGAGCCCAGAGTTGTGGTGTGTGGAGTTGACTGAGCTGTGAGGAGTTGGCTGAGCTGTGAAGACTTTTGAAAGTTTCTGCCACCAGCAGTGGAGCACCTAAATCCTGAGCTGAATTTGAGAGTTACCTACTGAAAAAGAGTGGAAATTTTTATTAACTACAACCGAAGGTGAGTTCTGATCAAAGTAGAATGAAATTCTGATATGTTAAGTTAAAAATAAAACTTTAATGGCAGTCCTGCACACAAAAGCTAGTTGTATTTATTCTGTCAGTACTATCTATGTTTGAGCACTTCTTCAAGCATTTATTCCATGTGGGATTTGCTGACAAGTAACTTATTTTTATCCACACTATATCATGTAACGTCCTTATAAAATGTGAGTAAAAATAGAAAATTAGTAAATATTGTTGAGATGATAAAAACAGTTAATCCATAGGAAAGGATTTAACTCAATGTTGAGAAATACTAGGCAACACATATTAAGTTCTCCTATTGTTTTAATATTATCATGGTCATTGATGCTATCAGTCTACAAATGATTATATTTATGCTGACTATTGTTTCCTGATTATTGTGATACTTGAACATTCACCAGTTCAAAATATGACATACTCTGATGATATGAACCGACTCCAGGAAAACTTGCTTTCCTGAACTAGAAATGACTTTTTTTTTTCCTTTTTGTGTTGAAAGGAGCAGTTTTGTTATTTAAGTTGGAAGCAAGCTCTGAACTCTTTAGTGTTAAGACAGCAGATTAAAGCCAACATTGATTGTATGAAGTTTAAGTTCTTCGTAAACAAATTTATTTGTCTTTAGTAAAGCACTTCTCTCACTTTGATGACGGAAGGAACTGAGGCCATGAGGAGAGAAACGAAGGGTGTGCTAGTGTGGCTTCCAGTCAGGGAATCCTGGAGAATGAGAGAGAGCCAGACAGGTTCTGTGTGTGCTTCTGTCAGAATCAGCTAATAAACGTAACTCTGAAGTCATCCCAACACTTACTCTCCATTCTAATCTTTAAGGGGCTTCCCAGGTGGTTCCATGGTAAAGTATCCACCTGCCAATGAGGAGATGCAGGAAACACAGATTCAGCCACTGAGTTGGGAACATCTCTTGGAGAGGGAAATGGCAACCCTTTAGAGGGTTCTTGCCTGGGAAATCTCAAGGGCAGGAGAGCCTGGTGGGCTACAGTCCATGGCATAGCAACAACTCAGACAGTACTGAGCACACTCACACTAATCTTTAAGCTTCTCCATGTATTAATAATTTTAGTATGATTGAAATCCTGGTTTATTTTAAACAAAAAAAGGTTGCTAAGGACTCTTACTGTATTTCATCTTTTGTATAATAGTTCAAATCCATGGTGTATGTAGTCACCATTTCTAGGTTTATTCTGGGGAGGTAAGTAAATAGGGAAATTAGAGTTCAAGACAGGATTTTGTTGAAAGGATTTATCTTTCCTGATGAGGGCAGAAGAAAGACTTTTTCTCTTACCCTGTCTTATTTCTTTCTTTAGTTTTCAGAAACATGGATTCAGACACACTGCAGGTCTTTCAGAGTGAACTCACCTGCTCCATCTGCACGAAGTGCTTCCTGGACCCCGTCACCATAGACTGTGGGCACAGCTTCTGCCGTCCCTGTCTGAGCCTTTGCTGGGAAGAAAGCCAGACCCCAAGGAGCTGCCCTGAGTGCAGGGAAATACCAGAGTGCTCTGATTTCAAAACCAACATTGCCCTCAAGAGGCTGGCTTCCCTTGCCAGACAGGCCAGAGCTGACCACGACCACAGCTCTGAGGAGCAGATCTGTGTGACACACCAGGAAGCCAAAGGCCTCTTCTGTGAGGTTGACCAGACCCTGCTCTGTGGGCCCTGCTCTGAACTCCCCGAGCACGCAGCTCACAGCCACAGTCCAATACACAGGGCTGCTGAGGAGTCCCGGGTAGGTGATGCCTCTCAAGCAGTTTGGGATCTAGAGGCTCCTAAGTCAGAGAGGAAAACGAAGATGCTATGGGGATGGAGATAGTGGAGGTGGGATTTCTGAACGTGGATCCTCACATACAATGTGTCCTCTCAGTGTTTTGCCCAATTGTCTACACGTGTGGAAATGCAGCATCCCGGGGCGGGTGGCACCAGGGACACAGGCTTCTGATGGGAGCTTGAGGCTTTCTTAGTCAGGCCATATTAAAGTGTGAGACTTAATTTTTTAGGAAATAGATTCCATTATTGTAAAGTTCCCCCAGTTCTCTAGTATTTACTTCTGTAAAGTCACAGAAGTAAATACCGATACTGATATACTATGATATCAGTATTAGAATCAAATTAGAATAATGTGGAAAACTCTGACCATAGCATTCTATGCAAGATTTCCATGTAACCAAAAACTGCCTTTCTTCATCATGAACAGGATGAAATTTATGGTGTCATCTTCTGGGTCACTAAATCTCGTGGGTATTTTGCAGGAGAAACTTGTGAAGAGAATGAGAACTTTATGGAAACTGAGAGAAGAAATGAAAATCAGTCTGAATCAGGAAGCTAATAAAACTCAGTCATTTGAGGTAAGAATAAAAATGTTCCAATTTATTTGTATAGACATTGATATGATTCTAGATTTTAGGTCCGTTTAAGTTTCCATTAAAGGATATTTGTCTCTTCCCTGGAAAAGTAATAGTTTAAAATGACTTACTGGTAATCACAATTAGAACAAGCTAATGCAAGTTGCTTTTCAACAGTGTGTTGAAACACAGAGACTTTTCTCTGTATACAAATATCTGTATAGTCTCAGGCTATAGTCTTCCCAGTGTTTACGTATGGTTGTGAGAGCTGAACCATAAAAGAAGGCTGAGCGCTGAATAATCGATGCCTTTGATCTCTGGTGATGGAGGTGACTCCTGAGAGTCCCATGGACAATGAGGAGATCAAACAAGTCAATTTTAAGGGAAATCAACCCTGAAGACTTGTTGGAAGGACTGATGCTAAAGCTGAAACTCCACTACTTTGGTCATATGATGCAAACAGACAGTTCATTGGAAGAGTCCCTCATGCTGGGAAAAATTGAGGGCAGAAGAAGAGGGTGTCAGAGGATAAGGTGGCTGGACAGTATCACTGATGAAGGATCATGAACTTGGGCAAACTCTGGGAGATGGTGAGGGACAGTGGAGCCTGGCATGCTGCGGTCCATGGGGTCACAAAGAGTCAGACACAACTGGGCAACTGAACAACAACAAAAATGCAAGTTAGCTCAAAGAAAGCTAGTAAATAGGAAAAGCAAGGCATGAAAAGTATTCTTAGGCCAAATTTTGAAGATTTGAATAAACCTTCTCAAACATGGAAAATAAGATGACATTGCCCTAAGAGTGACATTGAAGGAGAAGATAAAAATATAGTGTTACCTAGAGGAAAAATAGAGCATATTTTATGAACTGTGGTAGATGGGGTTTATCTCATAAAATAATATTTATAAAAATCAGGGTGAGGAGCAAGAGGAAAACAAGCTTCAGGGAAGAGGGGAAATAATTGATGGAGTAAGAACCCTGAAAAATCCTCCTAGGAAGGGAACCTGGGACTCTTTAGATGGTTTGATTTAAACAAGGAAAGAGAATAGGAATTCAGAGAAAGGACAGACAGGAAGGACCAGCAAATATTCAAGACCATTAGATGTGTGAGGCAGAAAGTTTGTAAAAAAAAAAAAATGTTCTCAATGGTATTAGGGAAATAATATTCGAAGCTTTCTTTTGAATGTGAGCATAAGTAATCCTCTGAATCCACTGTCTCTGCAGAATTATGTGGCCTTAAGGAAGGCCATGATTACAGTTCAATATCAGAGGATACCTCTATGGCTTCATGAGGACGAGAAAATGCATCTGGAGGCCCTGGAGCAAGAAGCCAAGGAGATTTGTCAACAACTCAAGGGGAGTGTGTTCACAATGACTGAACAGGCAGAAAGTATGAGGGAAAGGTACAGAGACCTGACTGAGATGTGTCATAAGCCGGACATGGAGCTGCTCCAGGTGAGAAAGGAGGATCCATCCTCAGAGAGAGAAACAGTCTTCTAGACAAGTTGCTGTAACATTGAAATGTTACCTCACATATGGTTACTTTCAGCTGAGGGATGGTACTCCTTGACTCCCATTATATTTCTCAAATTCCTCTCTCATCATATCCTGGTGATCTTTGAAATATTTTTGCCCTTTTCCTAGTTCACATAGGACCAGATTTTCCAATGTGGTCAGGAGTACTATCCAGACAGATGATCCAAAATCAGCAAAATTCTGTGACCAGGGGACAGTTAACTTTCTTGGAGTAAATCTCAATATATGTTCTGCTAAACCCTTATCACTCTCCGTTATCTCACACTTCCTGGGGACACTGAGATTTTGCCAGTTTTCTGTGCAAGATTGTTAGAAATCATCATCTGTTCCACTTCATTCTATAAATCCTTCTTATGGGTCCCTGTTTTGCTTTAATTGTTATCATAGATGGTGAGATCTCTTTGGGAGTAGCATGGGATCCTAGATGTGGCTGCATCATTGCACACACTCTTCCTGGCCTCCTTCCTTCCTTAATGTGCCCTGAGGAAGCCCATTATGTTCTAGTTTAAGCTCTGTTATTAAGATAGCTTCTGACTGTTCCTTAGAAGAGAATGAGAAAGTAATACCTTTTCAACAAACAGAAGTAGGAAAGAAGATACAAAGGGACAGAAATCTCATGAATAATCTGGTCTTTTTTTCCTTGCAGTCCTTGGGAAGTGTCCCTTCTTGCAGGAGTAAGTCAGTGCAGCTGCACCTGCCCCAGCCTGTAGTTCCTGAGTTCAATGTGTGGCCCATCCCTGGACTCATAGACTGGCTCAGACAATTCCAAGGTAACAGGCAGCTCCCTGGTTGGGGAGCTGAATGCATGTCTCTTTTCATGTTCTTTCTGAGACTTTCCTCATTGCCCAACCTGTGGACTTATTTTGGGAACTTTTATAACCAAATTTACCCTTAGAGTAGATTTCCTATAGCTCAAACAGTAAAGAATCTGCCTGCGAGGCAGGAGACCAGGGTTAGATCCCTGGGTTCAGAAGTTCCTCTGGGGAAGGGAATGGCAACCCACTCCAGTATTCTTGCCTGGAAAATTCCATGGACAGAGAAGCCTGGCAGGCTACACTCCATGGGGTCACAAAGAGTCCTACGTGACTAAGTGACTAACAATACAGCTTTATAGTAGAATAATACACAATGTTGGGCTGGCCAAATAGTTCTTTTGGCTTTTTTCCATAAGATCTTAAAAAGAAGAAATCTTGGCAAAGTCTCTGTGTATATACACTTGCTTTTTCCCTAGATACCAGTGTTTCTCACATATATATCTGGTATCTAGGGAAAAAAGCAAGTAAATAATGGGAAAAGATAATTGATGTCCAATGGCAGGCTGGCATGCTGTTGACTATTTCCTTGAAATATGTAAGTCTGTCTGTACATTCAGTACATTCCAAGTTTTAGGGAAGGGAGGTTATCACTGGTTGTGAGATATTTGGAGAGTATTAAGTTGGTCTATAAAATGATTTGTAATAAATTCAAATCATGTTTTCTGGACATTGAACAAAATCCTCTCTATGATCAGTTTTATTACAAACAAGCATACTATGAAATTTTATAAAGTTTATTAGCAAGATTGGCAAAGTAAGCTGGCAACTTATTTTAATAGATTTACGCTTCTTTTGTTTTTCAAGGTATAAGAGCAGAAAATTCTCACAAAGAAACCACTTCAAAAATATGATTTTTTAAAAATTTTAGCTTAATCTTGAATTCTTTAATGAAAATCCTTGTCAGGAAAAGTGATCACTCTTGAAGTTATCATTGATATTATATTTATTATTGAACATTTTCTAATGATATGGGCAAACTATTTTTTTTCTGATAGTGAATTTTATTTCATTGCCTATTTCAAATGTTCCAGAGAAAACAATGGCCAAAACTAAGCAGTAGGTCTCCTAGATAAAATTCATGTTTTCTCCCATTTGGTCTGGCTCAAATTTTCTTCTTACGAAGACAGACAAGAAGATCTTAGACGGCACTCTTGCATTCCTCATGCTCTCTTGCTGTCCTGCCTCCAAGTTCTACTTATAAGCTAAGAAACTCAGACACTGTATAAAGCTCATGGCCAGCAGGAATTTAAAACACCATTCATTAATATAATTTTGTTTCCTTTTTCCTACAGTGTACATTGAGTTGCATAATGAAAGAATCACTCATCACCTCCCTGTGTTTGAAGATCTGAGATGTCTTCTGGCTGGTCCTGATGGTCCTGATGTCGACTACACTCCACCAAGATCTATATATTTTCTTTCCTGGGGAGCTGAGTCATTCACTTCTGGTCAGCACTACTGGGAGGTGGATGTGGCGGGCTGTTGCAACTGGGCCATTGGACTTTGTAATGACTCCTGGGCAAGGGAAAGCGACATGGCCCTTGATTCCAAGGGAATTTTTCTACTTCTTTGTATCAAGGAGAACAGTCAGCACAGTCTCTTTACCTCCTTTCCACCGTTACCTCAATATGTCAAAAAGCCTCTGGGCCAGGTGGGGATGTTCCTGGATTATGATGGTGGAATCCTGAGCTTTTATGATGTGGCCAATAGTTCCCTCATTTGTAGTTTCCTCTACTGCTCCTTCTCATCGCCACTCAAACCATTTCTTTGCTCTAGATACCCATGATCAGAGGTCAAAACCTGACCCCAAGTGTCAGGAATGTGAATAATTGAGATTGTTAAGTAAGCACCCACTTGACTTTCTGAAACTTCACCTTTCTTCATGAAATGTATTGCTTAATTTTTTTTGAGTTTGATATATTAAGTGTATAAATTTATTTCTGTTTTCATGAAATAAAATCTCTCCTGGAATACTGTGCAGTCATTATTCTATGTCCTGTGTGTTCACTGGTTTCTAGTCTCCCTGGAGACCAAAGAACACCTGTCATGCTTTCCTAACTTTGTGTGGTAAAGCAAGAACACAGGGTTCTTTTGACCGGCAGACTTGGAATTCTTGTCTCCCTGCTATGCATCTCTAACATCGTTTTCCTTCATCATGTCTCCATTTCAAAACCATTAGTCATAGATATATTGTTAAAGTTACCAGACTAATTAAAATCATCTTGCTGGATAGACTTGGAACATCTTATATTTTTCTTTGCAAAGCTAACAGCCTAATATTGGCCATCCCATCCAGTTTACCAATTATAAGAAGGTTTATCTGTTTATGTACAGATAAATTCCACACACATAGCACAAACATAAGTGTCTTAAATATATCTACTGAGTTAATAGAGATACTACATCATATATAAAATCATAATCTACGCATTTCGAAAAGCTTATTGAGCCGGAGAAATCTGTCTCCCTGGCTTCAGCGTATACTACAAACTACAGCAATCAAGCTAGTACAGTACTGGCACAAAAACAGAAATATAGACCGGTGGAACAGGATAGAACTCCCAGAGAAACCCACACACGTATTATCACTTTATCTTTGACAGAAAGGCAACAGTATAGAATGGAGAAAAGACCACCTCTTCAGCATGTGGTGCTGGGAAAACTGGACAATTGTATGTAAAAGAATGAAATGAGAATACTTCCTTTACCATGGACACATGTGCTAAGTGGCTTCAGTCATATCCAACTCTATGGACTATAGCCCTTCAGGCTCCTCTGTCCATGAGGATTCTCTAGGCAAGAATACTGGAATGGGTTGCCATGTCCTCCAGGGGATCTTCCCAACCCAGGGACCAAACCCATGTCTCTAATGTCTCCTCCATTGACAGGTGTGTGCTTTGCCACTAGTGCCACCTATGTAAAAATAAACTCAAAATGGATTAAAGACCTAAATGTAAGGTCACACTCTGTAAAATTCAGAAGGAAAACATAGGCAGAACAGACTTTGGTGTAAACTGCAGCAAGGTCCTTTTCGACCCACCTCCTGGAGTAATGAAAATACAAATATTTTACAAACGGGAGCTGATTAAACTTAAAACTTTGTGCACAGAAACTTCTTGTGGTCCAGCATTTGGAATCCCTATTGCAATCAGGGGATGAGGGTTTGATTCCTGTTCAAGGAAGTAAGATTCCACATGCCTCAGAACAACAAAGCAGGAGACAAAACTCCTGAGCCACGTGCTCTGAAGCCCATGCATCACGACCATCAAGCCTGCGGGCCACAACCAGAGACTCTGTGCATCGCAATAAAAGATCCTGAATGATGTAAAAGAGATCCCGTACAGCAACTAAGATCTGGGGGAGCCAAATAGATAAGTAAATAGTTTTAAATGTTTTTGTACAACAAAGAAACCATAAATAAGACAAAAACACAACCTTAAGAACAGGAGAAAACATTTGCAAATGAAGCAACTGACAAAAGGTTAATGTCTAAAATACATAAGCAATACATGCTGCTCAATATCAAATGATGAAACAACCCAATCAATAAACGAATGGTTAATATGTGTCTTGGGGTGTTTATCCCTAGGTTTATCCTGTTTGGGACTCTCTGGGATTCATGGACTTGGGTGGCTATTTCCTTCCCCATTTTAGGTAAGTTTTCAACTATTATTTCCTCAAGTATTTTCTCATGGCCTTTCTTTTTGTCTTCTTCTTCTGGGACTTCAGTGATTCAAATGTTGGGGCATTTGACATCGTCCCAGAGGTCTCTGAGGTTTTCCTCATTTCTTTTAATTCTCCTTTTTTCCCCTCTCTGCTTAATTAATGATGATCAAACACAAAGAGCAAATATTAAAAGCAGTAAGAGAAAAGCAACAAATAACACACAAGGGGATTCCCATAAGGATAACAGGTGACCTTTCAATAGAAATTCTTCAGGCCAGAAGGGAATGGCAGGATGTACTTAAAGTGATGAAAGAGAAAACCCTACAACCCAGATTACTATACCCAGTAAGGATCTCATTCAAATATGAAGGAAAAATGAAAAGCTTTATGAACAAGCAAAAGCTGAGAGAATTCAGCACCACCAAACAAGCTCTTCAACAAATGGTAAAGGATCTTCTCTAGATAGGAAGCACAGGAAAAGTTTATAAACTTGAACCCAAAACCACAAAGTAAATGGCAATGGGATCATACTTATCTATAATTACCTTAGATGTAAATAGGTTGAATGCCCCAAGCAAAAGACAAAGACTGGCTGAATACATACAAAATTAAGACCCCTATATATGCTCTGTACAAGAGACCCACCTCAAAATAAGGGACACATACAGACTGAAAGTGAAAGGCTGGAAAAAGATATTTCACACAAATGGAAACCAAAATACAGCAGGAGTAGCAATACTCATGGAGAAGGCAATGGCACCCCAATCCAGTACTCTTACCTGGAAAATGCCATGGATGGAGGAACCTGGTAGGCTGCAGACCATGGGGTCGCTAAGAGTGGGAAACAATTGAGTGACTTCACTTTCACTTTTCACTTTCACACATTGGAGAAGGAAATGGCAACCCACTCCAGTGTTCTTGCCTGGAGAATCCCAGGGATGGCGGAGCCTGGTGGGCTGCCATCTATGGGGTTGCACAGAGTTGGACACGACTGAAGCGACTTAGCAGCAGCAGCAGCAATACTCATATCAGATAAAATAGACTTTAAAGTAAACGCCATGAAAAGAGACAAGGAAAGACAGTACATAATGATCAAAGGATCAACCCAAGAAGAAGACATAACAATTATAAATATATATGCACCCAACATAGGAGCACTGTAATATGTAAGGCAAATGCTAACAAGTATGAAAGAGGAAATTATCAATAACACAATAATAGTGGTAGACTGGAGCTATCCCACGTTGAAGGTTGTTGGGAAACGTAGTGCAAAATAGCCGTAAAAGGAGAAAGTCCTTGGGAAAATGGTGAAGGGCCAGAAGTACGCAGCTTTGCACTACGGACAGAAAGACATCTCCTGCCTTTGGTTATGCTCGGCGCCAAGAGTTAATAATAAATAGGGATGTTACTTGTGAGAGCGGGTGGTGGGAGAAGCCCATGAGTCGTTTAGAGCACACTGTCCTTGAAATGTTTCTACTGATTATGTGTTAACTCCGTATGCGCTCTGCTGGCTGCATACTTTAAGCTCTGTTCCTGCTTCTATAAAAAAGCTTGACTGCGGAAATAAACTTGTCAGTCCTTGCAAGAGACTGTCCAAGTGTCCTTCTTTCAGGTTCGACGCTTCCAAATCCCAGGGAGAAAAACCCCAACAAGTGGCACCCAAACAGGGACTTGAGAGAAAGGCTGAACAAAGCGACGAGCCCCTGCAGAAAGAGGTAAGCAGGATGGGACAACATAGCAGTAAAATTCCTTTCATTTCTATAATGCATCATTTTTTGAAACAAAATGGTATTAATGTTTCAAGAGATCAGTTGAATGACTGCTATCATATACTAGTGGAACATAATCCATGGTTCCTGGAGGAGGGGACTCTTGATCTTGATGTATGGAAAAGGGTTAAGAATAATGTGATGTGAGCATATGGGCAAGGAGTTCGCATTCCTTCTCAATGGTGGGTTATCTGGTCACTCATACGGGCTGTCATAGAACAAATTGAAGGACATAATGTTGATTTGGAGGTAGAGACTGTTCAGTCTTTGCATGAATACGAGCTTGATGAACAAGACATGCAAGGTGCTTTGAACAGCAAGAACGTCATGCTCAATCAAACACAAACCCTGGAAAAACAACTTGAGGATGTATCTATTAAGGATGTGCCAAAACCAAAACCGCTTACGGCGGAAGTCATTTTGTTCAGTGGACAGCCCAAATCTGAGGCTTTTCCTTCTGCTCCATCTGTAACTGCAGTCGCTAACCTTGCTTGTAGTAACCGCTTCACTCCTCCTCGGGAGATGCCTACTTGTGCTTTCACTTTCCCAATACAATTTGATCAACCCGTCCAGGGTCAAAATTCTTGGGATGTTATAGATTTTAGCATGTTGTCTAATTTTAAGAAAGCATGTACTCTGTGTGGACCTACTTCTCCTTACTGTAGAGAATTTCTCAGCGGATGGGCTGACCATTGGATGCCATATGATTTTTTTCAAGTAGCAAAGATGGTTTTAAATCCTCAACAATTACTGCAGTGGCAAATGTGGGGTGGTGATGAGGCCTGACAGCTGATGACTGACCAGCAATCTCGTGGTAACCCTGCCAATTTAACCTATGATATACTGACTGGAACAGGGACTATGGCCGATGTAATGGCACAATTAGCTAATGTTACCCTTGAGATGTTACATTTCATTAAAGAAACTGCCTGCAGGGCATGGGCAAAGGTTGATAGCGCTAACTCTGATGGTTCATTTGTTAAGATTATTCAAGGACATGAGGAGGAATATTCTCAATTTATAGGAAAATTAAAGGATGCAGTTGAAATATCTATTAAGGATGTGACTTTACAAAATATTATTTTAAAACAACTTGCTTTTGAAAATGCTAATGAGGAATGTCGATCTGTGCTCAGACCTATTCAAGAGACTGGCTATCTTATGGAATATTTGAAAGCATGTAGGGACATCGGATCTATGTCCCATAGAGCAAAATTGGCAGCATTGGAAACCTTTAATGTACAAAAGGCTGCTAATACCAAATGTTTTAACTGTGGGAAGCCAGGCCATATGAAAAAACAATGTCGCCTGCCAACACAGGCCAGAAAAAATAATACTACTTCTAATAGGAAGAGACCCCCAGGAGTATGTCCAAGATGTAAAAGGGGGTTTCATTGGCTGAATGAATGTCATTCTAAATTTGATAAGGATAGAAACACTTTGAACCCCAGTGCACAGCAAAAACAACAGGGAAACTGATAAAGGGACCATCCTCTAGTCCCACTACAAAAGGAGGACCTAGCATTATGACGCTACAAGCAGCTACATCTAAGAGTGCTTGCATTGATATACCTAGTCCTTATGATATGGAACTAATAGAATTATACAACCCCCACAAAATTCCCACTGGACATTATGGCCCGATTCCACCCGGGACAGTGGGACTGATTTTGGGACACAGTAGCTGCACAATGAGAGGTTTAATGGTTTTGACCACTGTTGTGGATGAAGATTATGAAGGGGAAATACATGTTATGGTAAATGTTGTGAAAACGGGAAATGCATACTTATAAAAAAGGGAACGTTTTGCACAGTTATTACTTTTGCCATATGTTAAACCAATGAAGGCGTCTGATAAAGTTCGGCAGGGAGGCTTTGGCAGTACCAACCTTACTGCTGCACTATCCACCTTATTAAAAGAACATCAGAAACCCATGCTTACTTTACGCATACGGGGAAAGAATTTCACAGGCAAGTTAGATACTGGAGCTGACATTTCAATCATTAGAGCTGCAGAGTGGTCCCTCAATTGGAGTAAGGTTGTGGCTCCTTCTAGACTATTAGGAGTCGGTGAAGCTGATGCCACACAAACTTTTGTCAGTGCATCCTATTTACAAGTGTATGGCCCTGATCAAATTGTAGCTTATCTTAAACCACATATTACTAATGTCCCTATCAATTTATGGGGATGGGATTTTCTTGAACAAACGAAAGCCACAATTTCTTTAAATGAACCTTTTTAATGGGGGCCATTGAGTTAACAACGCTGCCCCTCGAATGGGAATCTGATACCCCAGTATGGACACCTCAATGGCCCCTAACTAAAGAAAAATTGGCAGCTCTTATGCAATTAATGAACAATTACAAAAAGCTCATATAGAACCTTCATTTTCCCTGTGGAATTCCCCTGTTTTTGTAATAAAAAAAGAAGTCAGGAAAATGGCGAATGTTGAAAGATTTAAGAAATGTTAATAATACCATGTCACCTATGGGGCCCTTACAGCCCGGATTGCCTTCCCCTTCTATGGTACCAAAAGGATGGTCTGTAGTTATTATTGACTTACAAGACTGCTTTTTTACTCTACCTTTGCACCCTAAAGATAGAAAACGTTTTGCCTTTTCAGTTCCTTCTATAAATCACATGGCTCCTGTTAAAAGATTCCAGTGGAAGGTGTTACCTCAGGGGATGATGAACTCCCCTACCATTTGCCAATATCTCATATCTGTTTTATTACAACCCATTAGAGACAAGTATCCTACTGCATTTATAATTCATTGTATGGATGATATACTTCTCTCTATGGAATCTGAACTCTGTTTACAACAGTTATATAATGAAGTTACTATTACTCTTCAAAATCATGGCCTGCTTGTTGCATCAGATAAAATTCAGTGGAAAGCACCCTTTAATTATTTAGGACATGTTATGGAAGAATCTAAAATCAAACCTCAAAAAACTCAAATTTCTGTGCAATCTCTATGCACGCTGAATGATTTTCAAAAATTGCTAGGAGATATCAATTGGCTGCGGCCATCTGTCGGCATCCCCACCTATGCCTTACAAAGTCTATTTAAAATTTTAGAGGGGTCCCCCGACCCTAATAGCCCTAGGCAGCTAACAAAAGAGGCCAAAGAAGAACTGGCCTTAATGGAGAAACGCATTCAACAATCTTTCAACTCGGCTAGATTATGATCAACCAGTTTCTTTATATATATTCCCCACAGAACATTTGCCCACAGCAATTATAGCTCAACATAGCCCAATACAATGGGTATATTTACACACTAAACAGTCTAAAAAATTGTATCATTTATTGAGAAAATAGGGCACTTAATTGTGTCAGGAAGAGGCCGTGTACAAACTTTGACTGGATTTGATCCATATGCAATACACGTTCCCTTGACAAGAAAGGAATTGCAAATTGCCTTATAGTATAACCTGACCATGCAAATGGCATTAAGTGATTTTCAGAATGTTATCTCATTTCATCTGCCGAAAGGAAAATTTTGGGACTTTCTACAATGTACTAAATTCATTGTAATGAATATCATTCATCCCAGCCTATTATCAATGCACCCACCTATTTCATTGATGGCAACAAGAAAGGCATAGCTGGGATTGTCGGCCCTGATATCAAAGAGAAATTACCCACTACCTATTCTTCAGTACAGAGTTGAATTGTATGCTTTATATGCTCTTTTGTCGCTTCAACCATTATCCTTCAACATATATACTCATTCCAAATACCTTGCTTCCCTTTTTCCTGATTTTGTTACCGCCTTTTTATACAACCTAGATGAAGAATTATGTACTCTCTTTTCACAGACTCAAGCTTTAATTCGTTCACGTACAGAACCTTTGTTTATTGCACGTATACACGCTCATTCAGGTTTACCTGGCCCTCTGGTCGCAGGAAATGATGCTGTTGATAGGCTCATAGCTCCCATTTTTACATCTGCCAATGATGAACATGCTAATCTTCATACCAGTGCTAACAGATTGCACTCTAAATACCATATTCCTCTCACGGAAGCGTGGCATGTTATTAAAACCTGTGATGTCTGTGCCCCTCTGCACGTGCATACTATGATTTCAGGAGTTAATCCCTGAGGGCAACAGCCTAACTCCCTTTGGCAATCTGATTTCACTCACTGCTCCTTAGGAAAGTTTTCTTTGCTTCTTGTCTCAGTTGATACATTTTCAGGCTTTATCTGGGCAGAAACTGTCTCTTCAGAATTCAGAAAACACAATATTTCTGCACTCTTACTCACCTTTCCTGTTATGGGGATTCCTTTTGTCTTGAAAACCGACAATGGACCTGCATTCACCTCGCATTCGTTTCATTCATTTTTATCAGAATGGAACGTCACACACATTAGAGGAATACCCTATAATCCTCAGGGGCAAGCCATTATCGAAAGAGCCCATCGCACCCTAAAAACTCATTTACTAAAACAGAAAGGGGGAATATGGAAGAGGAGGTACACTTCTTATCCTATGAACCCTCAATTACTATTATCTTTAACTCTTTATTCCCTAAATTTTTTAAACTTAACAAAAAATAATTCTGACACTCGTGCATATAGACATTTTGCAGAAGACCAAAACAGCAAATTAGAAATCAATACACCAATATGGTATAAGCAGTTTAATCAGTGGCTTCCAGGAATCCTAGACAAGGGTTATGGTCTTGTCATTGCAGATGGAGAGGAAATCTGGGTTCCCCTTCGCCATGTCCGTTGCCGAGAGGGACCCCAAGACCGGACTCCCTTGGGAAGTGATGAAGTTGACACAAAGGGTCTCATCAATGACCCTGGAGGAGCCAATGAGGAAACGCCATCGTCTGAATCCTTACCCTACATGGGCTCAAGTGAAAAACATGACTCGTCAGGCTGAGCAGACACTGAAGAGCACTGGAACTCCTATGACTCCAGATAAGCTGTTTCTGACAATGTTATCTGTTCTTTCCTGTTCCTCTGGGGTAAGTGCAGAGTATGTTTATTGGGCATACATACCCAACCCACCACTTCTGTCCATAATGGATTGGGTAGATAAAGCCCCTATGATCTTTACTAATGATAGCATGCATTTCCCAAGTCCCTGGTCGACAAAGCGACCAATCCATGAAGAAGATGAGGGAAAGCCAATCAATATTTCCATGGGATTCAAAACCTGTTTTGGATCTCATCCCCTTTGCATGACTATCTTCCCGCAGTGGTGGGCACACTCTGCTAACAATGGGACTGCTTCACATCTGGGAATGTTTGCCGTGGCATCTTTCTTACTTGATGGTTCCGAGCGACATTATCCAGGCCAGATAGCCAACTATTTGAACTCGTTTTTTCAACCAGAGGAACCTACATGTCATACTGTATCTTGGAGAAGAAAACAGGAGATACAACTGTTACATTGGTCTGATTGTCGAAGCCAATTTGGGAAAGTTTCTATAATTCAGCAAAATCATACCAATCATGCATTTATATTTGTTGACTGGGGACCTCACGGTTTGTTTGTAAACTGTTCTGAAGAGCAGGAGGAACATCATAATTGCTCCTGGTTTAATAGATCAAACATTGGAGGCTTTCATAAATCCAAGACAAGTTTCTGGACTGATAAGGACATACTGCTGAATTGGTATAACGGGGGCTTATCACCCCCACGACCCAGGATTGTCATCCCCATTGTGGGGCCGGAGCAGTGGCACATTTGGAAAATTCCAGCAGCTTTAGAGCACTTCGCTAGTGTTTTGGGGACTGTGGGTGTGTTTCATCCTTCTAATTACACCTTCCTATATAATAGTACTGGCTATATTCAATCATGTGTTCACCTTCCATACTTGTTTATTGTAGGGCATTTTGATATTGACTTATCAGCCAAGATTGTCAATTGTACTGCATGTGCGTTGTATACCTGCCTTAATCACACCATTTCATATCACAATGCTAGCATTGCACTAGTTAAACAAAGATCTGAGTTATGGCTTCCCATAAACTTAACTGAGCCTTGGACTGATTCTATATTTCTTTCTGTACTGTTAAAAACTGGGTTTAGGCGATCTAAGCGCATCCTTGGGTGGATTATTGCAGGCATCTTAAGCCTTATCTCCATTGTGACTGTAGGAACTTTGTCTGGTATGGCTTTACATAATTCTATACAAAATCATGATTTTATCAGTGCTTGGCACAAAGACTCTCATGATCTGTGGACTCGACAAGCTCAAATAGATCAGCAATTACAAACACGAATTAATGAGTTACAAACTGTGGTTATCTTCTTAGGAGATCAAATGCAGCAACTGACTTTCCGAACACCTATGGGCTGTCACTGAAATTTTACTTCTTTTTGTCTGACTAACATGCCCTATAATAGCACTGAATATCCTTGGAATAAGGTTAAGGCACATTTGCAGGATCTCACAAGTAACTCAAGTTTAGACATTTATTTGTTGAAACAACAAGTTGCTAATTTTCAAATTAGGGTACCTAGGGAATTGTATAGTACTCAATTCTATGATACTTTAACCAAAACCCTATCGTCTCTAGACCCTAGAGCTTGGCTTCCAGGAAGCAATATTTTCATATATGTATTCATCACCCTGCTCTTTTTGTCCTTGATTATAGGATACAGAAGTCTCTACTCAAGACTCCATGCTTCCCACAATGGAGTCCAACTAGCCGCCGCTGTGCTTAATTTAAAAATAAAAGGAGGATATGTTGGGAAATGTAGTGCAAAATAGCCATAAAAGGAGAAAGTCCTTGGGAAAATGGTGAAGGGCCAGAAGTACGCGGCCTTGCACTATGGACAGAAAGACACCTCCTCCCTTTGGTTATGCTCAGGGCCAAGAGTTAATAATAAATAAGGATGTTACTTGTGAGAGCGGGTGGTGGGAGAAGCCCATGAGTCATTTAGAGCACACTGTCCTTGAAATGTTTCTACTGATTATGTGTTAACTCCGTATGTGCTCTGCTGGCTGCATACTTTAAGCTCTTTGTTCCTGCTTCTATAAAAAAGCTTGACTGTGGAAATAAACTTGTCAGTCCTTGCAAGAGACTGTCCAAGTGTCCTTCTTTCAGGTTCGTCGCTTCCAAGTCCCGGGGAGAAAAACCCCAACAAAGGTCAGGAAGAGTGGTGGTGAGGAGATACCCCTCGTCCAAGGTAAGGAGCAGTGGCTGCGCTTTGCTGGAGCAGCCATGAAGAGATAACCCACGCCCAATGTAAGAGAAACCCAAGTAAGACGGTAGGTGTTGCAAGAGGGCATCAGAGGACAGACACACTGAAACCATACTTATAGAAAACTAGTCAATCTAATCACACTAGGACCACAGCCTTTTCTAACTCAGTGAAACTAAGACATGCCCTTGGGGCAAACCAAGACGGGCGGGTCATGGTGGAGAGATCTGATAGAATGTGGTCCACTGGAGAAGGGAATGGCAAACCACTTCAGTATTCTTGCCTTGAGAACCCCATCAACAGTATGAAAAGGCAAAATGATAAGATACTGAAAGAGGAACTCCCCAGGTCAGTAGGTGCCCGATATGCTACTGGAGATCAGTGGAGAAATAACTCCAGAAAGAATGAAGGGGTGGAGCCAAAGCAAACACAATACCCAGCTGTGGATGTGACTGGTGATAGAAGCAAGGTCCGATGCTGTAAAGAGCAATATTGCATAGGAACCTGGAATGTCAGGTCCATGAATCAAGGCAAATTGGAAGTGGTCAAACAAGAGATGGCAAGAGTGAATGTCGACATCCTAGGAATCAGCAAACTCAAATAGACTGAAATGGGTGAATTTAACTCAGATGACCATTATATCTACTACTGCAGGCAGGAATCCCTCAGAAGAAATGGAGTAGCCATCATGGTCAACAAAAGAGTCTGAAATGCAGTACTTGGATGCAATCTCAAAAATCGACAGAATGATCTCTGTTCGTTTCCAAGGTAAACCATTCAATATCACAGTAATCCAAGTCTATGCCCCAACCAGTAACACTGAAGAAGCTGAAGTTGAACGGTTCTATAAAGACCTACAAGACCTTTTAGAACTAACACCCAAAAAAGACGTCCTTTTCATTATAGGGGACTGGAATGCAAACGTAGGAAGTCAAGAAACACCTGGAGTAACAGGCAAATTTGGCCTTGGAATACGGAATGAAGCAGGGCAAACACTAATAGAGTTTTACCAAGAAAATGCACGGGTCATAACAAACACCCTCTTCCAACAACACAAGAGAAGACTCTACACATGGACATCACCAGATGGTCAACACCGAAATCAGATTGATTATATTCTTTGCAGCCAAAGATGGAGAAGATCTATACAGTCAACAAAAACAAGACCGGGAGCTGACTGTGGCTCTGATCATGAACTCCTTATTGCCAAATTCAGACTGAAATTGAAGAAAGTAAGGAAAACCACTAGACCATTCAGGTATGACCTAAATCAAATTCCTTATAATTATACAGTGGAAGTGAGAAATAGATTTGAGGGACTAGATCTGATAGATAGAGTGCCTGATGAACCATGGAATGAGATTCCTGACATTGTTCAGGAGACAGGGATCAAGACCATCCCCATGAAAAAGAAATGCAAAAAAGCAAAATGGCTGTCTGGGAGGCCTTACAAATAGCTGTGAAAGAAGAGAAGTAAAAAGCAAAGGAGAAAAGGAAAGATATAAGCATCTGAATGCAGAGTTCCAAAGAATAGCAAGAAGAGATAAGAAAGCCTTCTTCAGTGAGCAATGCAAAGAAATAAAGGAAAACAACAGAATGGGAAAGACTAGAGATCTCTTGAAGAAAATCAGAGATAACAAGGGAACATTTCATGCAAAGATGGGCTCGATAAAGGACAGAAATGGTATTGACCTAACAGAAGCAGAAGATATTAAGAAGAGGTGGCAAGAATACACAGAAGAACTGTACAAAAAAGATCTTCAAGACCCAGATAATCACGATGGTGTGATCACTGACCTAGAGCCAGACATTCTGGAATATGAAGTCAAGTGGGCCTTAGAAAGCATCACTATGAACAAAGCTAGTGGAGGTAATGGAATTCCAGTGGATCTATCTCAAATTCTGAAAGATGATGCTGTGAAAGTGCTGCACTCAATATGCCAGCAAATTTGGAAAACTCTACAGTGGCCACAGAACGGAAAAGGTCAGTTTTCATTCCAATCCCAAAGAAAGGCAATGCCAAAGAATGCTCAAACTACCGCACAATTGCACTCATCTCGCATGCTAGTAAAGTACTGCTCAAAATTCTCCAAGCCAGGTTTCAGCAATATGTAAACCGTGAACTTCCTGATGTTCAAGCTGGTTTTAGAAAAGGCAGAGGAACCAGAGATCAAATTGCCAACATCTGCTGGATCATGGAAAAAGCAAGAAAGTTCCAGAAAAACGTCTATCTCTGCTTTATTGACTATGCCAACGCCTTTGACTGTGTGGATCACAATAAACTGTGAGAAATTCTGAAAGAGATGGGAATACCAAACCACCTGACCTGCTCCTTGAGAAATCTGTATGCAGGTCAGGAAGCAACAGTTAGGACTGGACATGGAACAACAGACTGGTTCCAAATAGGAAAAGGAGTATGTCAAGGCTGTATATTGTCACTCTGCTTATTTGACTTCTATGCAGAGTACATCATGAGAAACGCTGGACTGGAAGAAACACAAGCTGGAAGCAAGATTGCCGGGAGAAATATCAAGAACCTCAGATATGCAGATGACACCACCCTTATGGCAGAAAGTGAAGAGGAACTAAAAAGCCTCTTGATGAAACTAAAAGTGGAGAGTGAAAAAGTTGGCTTAAAGCTCAACCTCCATAGATACCACAAAAGAGAAGAGGGAGCATCAAGCAGAACTGAGAGGAAAAGCAGAACCTGCTGTGGAGATTCAGATGGATGTTCCCCCATTACACTTCCACCATCACATCAGGCTTCCTCCCAATACACACACTGAACTTGTGACATGAAAAGCAATGCTATTTTACAGAAAAGCAATCATATTGTACAGTTTTTTTAAACCGATATTTTACAGAAACTCAGTTATGTAAATTCTTCCAGAATTTTCCTTCATTAGAGAAATAAGCCATGAAGATCTTTCATATTAGTACATGCAGATTTTTATACTTTTCATCTTCTATATAGTATTACATTGTGTGAGTTTAACAGGTCATACAGAAATTCCATTCTTGAAATGCTGATCTTTAAAAGTTTAGGAAATTTTTGCATCTTATTGTGAAATAATTGTAGAACTGTAGAAAAATTGAACAAAAATGACACAAAAGAGATTTATCAAATACCCCTTCACCCAGATTATTATTCTCCTGAAATTATCAGTCTCTTAAGTTGTATTTGTCAAAGCAACTATTATCTCTAAATTTTTTAATTCCAAAATTTATTTATGTTGCAATTGTTTTTTACAATATTTTCTTTTTCCTTTTCCAGGAACCCATCCAGGAATGTCTATTGTGCCCATTCTCATGTCTGTTCTGGTTTGCGACAGCTTTTTTCTTGATTTTCATAACCTTTACCATCTTCAAACATACTGTCCAGGTCTTTTGTAAAATGACCCTCTATGGTGGGTTTTCTTATAATTAGACTGGGTTTGTGTTTTTGAGGTCCATATAGTCAAAGCTACGGTTTTTCCTGGTGGCTCAGGTGGTAAAGAATCTGCCTACAATGCAGGAGACCCAGGTTCTATCCCGGGGTTGGGAAGATCCCCCAGAGAAGGAAATCGCAACCTAATTCAATATTCTTGCCAGCAAAATCCCATGGACAGAGGAGCCTGGGAGCTACAGTTCATGGGTCATAAAGAGTCAGACACAACTGAGCAATTAACACTTTGAGAGATGTGTTTTCCATAGTCATGTAAAGATGTGAGAGTTGGACAGTAAAGAAGGCTGAGAGTTGAAGGATCGGTGCTTTCAAATTGTGGTGCTGGAAAATACTCTTGAAAGTCCCTTGGACAATCAATCCTAAAGGAAATCAACCTTGAATATTCATTGGAAGGACTGAGGCTGAAGCTGAGGCTCCAATACTTAGGCCACTTGATGCGAGGCATGGACTCGTTGGAAAAGACTCTGGTGCTGGGAAAGACTAAGGGCAGGAGGAGAAGGGAGCAACAGACAACAAAATGGTTGGATTGCATCACCAACTCAATGGACATGAGTCTGAGCAAACTTTGCTGAAGTCTCCAGAGTTGCAAAAAGTTGGACACAACTTAGCCACTGAACAACAGCAATTGTTTTAGAGAGGAACAGCACAAAGATGCATCATTCTTCTTACTGCATCCAATCAGAAGTATCTGGTATCAACCTGACATAACTGTTGATGTTAAACATGATTGCTTGGTTAAGATAGTATTTGGAAGATCTCTCACCTGTAAAGTGAAAATTATCTTTTATTATTCTGTTCTATGAAATAAAACAAAGTCACTAAATCTTGTCTATTCTTTTTAAAAAGGTAGATTATGCTTTGGTTTCTGAGGGTTGATGTTGTTGTTCAGTCACTAAGTTATGGCAGAATTTTTGCTATGCCATGAAATGTAGTGCACCAGGCTCCTCTCTCTGCCACTGTGTCCCAGAGTTTACTGAAACTGATGTCCACTGAGTTTGTGATGCTATCTCACTGTCCCATCTTCTACCACCTACTTCTCTGTTTCTCTTCAATCTTGCCTAGAATCAAGATTTTTCCCATGAATTGGCTCTTTGCATCAGGTGGCCAAGATATTAAAGCTTCAGCAACAGTCCTTCCAATGAATATTCAGGGTTGATTTACTTTAGGATTGAGTGTCTTGATCTCCTTGAAGTTCCAGGAACTCTCAAGAGTCTTCACCAACATCACAATTTGAAAGCATCAATTTTTTCAGTGCTCAGCCAATGTGAGCATTATGGACCAACTCCCACATCTGTACAAGACTACTGGAAAAACCATAGCTTTTGCTATTTGAACCTTTGTCAGCAAGATGATGTCTCTGCTTTTTAATACACTGTCTAGGTTTGTCATACCTTTTCTTCCAAGAAGCAAGCATCTTTTAATTTCACAGTGGCAGTCATTGTCCACAGTGATTTTTGAGTTCAAGAAAAAAAAATCTGTCAGTACTTCCACTTTCTTTCCTTGGATATTAGCCATTAAGTGATGGGATTGGACGCTATGATTTTAGGATTTTTAATGTTAAGTTTCAAGTCAACTTATTCATTCTCCTTTTTTACTCTCATCAAGACTCTTTAGTTCCTTTTCACTTTCTGCCATTAGAATGATATCATCTTCATATCTGAGGTTGTTGATATTTCTCCCAGCAATCTTGATTCCAGCTTGTGATTCATCCACCCTGGCATTTTGCCTGATGCTCTCTGCATATAAGGGCTTCCCCAGTGCCTCAGCGATAAAGAACCTGCCCTCAATGCAGAAGATGTAGGAGATATAGGTTCCATCTCTGGGTAGGAAAGATCCCCTGGAGGAGGACATGGAAATAAGCTCCAGTATTCTTGCCTGGAGAATCCCATGGACAGAGGAGCCTGGTAGGCTTCAGTCCACAGTGTCGCAAAGAGTCAGACACAACTGTAGTAACTGAGTGTGTGCGTGCGCACACACACACACACACACACACACACACATACTCCATATAAGTTAAATGAGCAAGGTGACAAAATACAGCCTTATCATATTCCTTTCCCAATTTGGAAGTGGTTCCTTTTTCCCTGTCTGGTTCTAACTGTTCCTTTTGATGCACATACAGGTTTCTCAGGAGACAGGTAAGGTGGTCCAGTACTCCTATGTCTTAAGAATTTCCTACAATTTGTTGTAATCCACACAGTCCAAGTTTTAGTGTAGTCAGTGAAGCAGAAATAGATGGTTTTCTGGAATTCCTTTGCAGAATTTGATCCAACAAATGTTGGCAATTGGATTTCTTGTTCCTCTGCCTTTTTGAAATCCATCTTGTACATCTGAAAGTTTTCAGTGCATGTACTGCTGAAGCCTAGCATGAAGGATTTTGAGCATAACCTTGCTAGCATGTGAAATGAGGACAATTGTAGGGTAGTTTGGACATTCTTTAGCATGTCCTTTTTTGAGATTGGATTGAAAAGTGACATTTTCCAGTTCTGTGGCCTCTACTGAGCTTTCCAAATTTGCTGACATATTGAGTGCAACAGTTAAATGGTATCATCTTTTAGGAATTAACTTGTTCAACTGGAATTCTATCACCTCCACTAGCTTTATTTGCAGTAATGCTTCCTAAGACCCACTTGACTTCATATTCCAGGATGTCTGGCTCTAGGTTGATGACCACACTATCGTGGTTATTCAGGTCATTACGAACCTTCTTGTACAGTTATTCTGTGTATTCTTGCCACGTCTTCTTAATCCCTTGTGTTTCTGTTCAGTCCTTACCATTTCTGTCCTTTATCATTCCCATCATTGTAAGAAATATTCCCTTCATATCTCCAATTTTCTAGAAGAGATCTCTAGTTTTTCCCATTCTATGGTTTACCTTTATTTTTTACATTGTTCATTTACAAAGGCCTTCTTATCTCTCTTTGCTATTTTCTGGAACTCTGCATTCGGTTGGGTATATCTTTCCTTTTCTCCTTTGCCTTTAATTATTCTTCTTTCCTCAGCTATTTCTAAAACCTTCTCAGACATCCACTTTGCCTTCTTGCGTTTCCTTTTTATTGGGATGGTTTTGGTCACTGCCAGCTGTACAGTGTTATGAACCTCCATCCATAGTTCTTCAGGCATTCTCGCTACCAAATTTAATGCATTGAATTTATGCATGACCTCCACTGAATAAAGGTTTTGATTTAGGTCATACTTGAAGAGCCTAGTGGTTTCCCCTACTTTCTTCAATTTAAGTCTGAATTTTGTAATAAGAACTCACAGTCTGAGCCACAATCAACTCCAGGTCTTGTTTTTACTGACTGTATAGAGCTTCTTCACTTTGGGCTGTAAAAAACATAATCAATGTGATTTTGGTATTGACCATCTGGTGATGTCCATGTGTAGAGTCATCTCTTGGGTTGTTGGAAAGGGTGTTTGCTTTGACAAGTGTGTTCTTTTGAAAAATGTCTATTAGCCTTTGCCCTGCTTCATTTGCAATATGAGGCCAAACTTGAATGATATTCTGGGTTTTTCTTGACTTTCTACTTTTGCATTTCATGTTGTATAATGTAAAGGACATCTTTTTTTGGTGTTAGTTCTAGAAGGTGCTGTAGGTATTCATAGAACAAATAAACTTCATTTCTTCCATATCAGTGGTTGGAGCACAGATTTGGATATTTGTGGTACTGAATCATTCACCTTGGAAACAAACTGACATCATTTTATCATTTTTGAGATTCCACCCAAGTACTGCATTTCAGACTCTTGTTGACTATGAGAACTATTCCATTTCTTCTAAGGGATTTTTACCCAAAGTAATAGATATAATTGTCATCTAGAATTAGAAATATAGTTCATTAAATGGAGATATTAAATTCATACAGTGTTGTTCATTTATTGTCCAAACAACTATAAATTCAGCATATGACTTTTTAGTGAAGATTTGATTGTGATAATTGGATTAAGTAGGTTTCAAAAGTTTGACTTCAATCATTGGCATCTTACAGTGTTTTCAACAGTGCAAAATCTAATCATGTGCACCTATATCTATTTGCAGGGCCCATAACACTATCACTTGGAGGAAATGGGCGTGGTCTTCAGAGAATTTATAAAGCATCTCTTGAAGATGCAAACTCCTTCTTCTCCAGAGTCTAATAGATGTCTGGACTGAAGTAGGTTGCACTGTGGAGACTTTGGAAACTTTCTGCCAGGAGGAGGTGAGCACCTAAGCTGAACTGAATTTAACAAAGTTACTTAAGGAACAGGAGTAGAACATTTCATCAACTGTATCCAAAGGTGAGTTCTATCAAGGTACAATGAAATTCTGCTATGTTCACTTCAAAATGAAACTTTCAGTGACTGTGAACAGAAAGGTAATTTTTTTTATCAGAAATATCTATAAGTGAATGCTGCATCAAGCATTTATTTCATGTGGGATTTTTAAACTAGTAACTTATTTTACCAATACTATGTTAAGAAGTGAAAGAAAGTGAAAGTCACTCAGTCATGTCTGACTCTTTGTGACCCCATGGACTCTGTCTCTTTTTTTGACCAGGCCTATATTCTCACCCTTGGAAAGAAGTCACCTCTCCTATTCAATTTCTTATAGACAGGGAAGAAAACAGGAATCATAGTTAAAGTAAATATTTGGTCACAGAGTATGATAACTGAAAGTATATATTCATGCCCACTTTCTCTCATCCAAATGCTTTTCATTACCTCTTTACTTGTATGGGTCTCATCCAAGAAAACAAGTTGTTTTTTTTTTTAAGTTTTTTAAATGACTTAAAATTTTAAAATAACTGTTAATAAGTTAGTTTTAATATATTTCTATTTATAATATTAAGCTATTTCATCATTATTTCATGACCATATGTTATTATATGTTTTTATGTCTTAAAAGAGTTTTCTAGAGACATGAATATTTATAAAACACACGTGTGTGTGCTTAGCCCCTCAACTGTCTGACTCTTTGTGAACCCATGGACTGTAGTCTGCCAGGCTCCTCTGTCTATGGGATTTTCCAGGCTAGAATACAGGAATGGGTTGTCATTCCCTTCTCCAGAGGATCTTCCCAACCCAGGGAAATAAAACATATAATACTCCTAAAATGTTCAACATAATGTCTACAATTCATAGATGAATATGAATTAATGGATTAAATTAATCAGAAAATCTTCTTGAGATGGTCACATTTGCTATCATTTTAAAGTCCTCACTTTTCAGTCCATAAGTGAAAAGTGTTCAAAATAGATCCAATCAACTGGTAAAGATTCCAAAGAAGTGGAATGGGCAAAAAGGGAAATATAAGAAAATAAAGAATCTGATGTTTTTCTATTAACCAAATGTCTGGAATTTCTATTGTAGAGAGGAAATCCTTGTATATAATAAAACATATTTCTTTGGTTTATTAAATAATTGATTATTTTTTTACTGATTATTGTTAGCTGGGAATATTCACCAGTTCAAACTATGACAGGCTCTGGTGGTTTAAATTGACTCCAGGAAAAATTGTTTTCCTGAACGAGCAATGACACATTTTTTTTTTCTCTTGTAAGGAGTAGTTTTGTTATTTAAGTTATAAGCAAACACTGACCTGTTTACAGTTTTTCCTATTTCTGTATTTAGCATTTAGAAACATGGATTCAGACACACTGGAAACTTTCCAGAATGAACTCACCTACTCCATCTGCATGAACTACTTCCTGGACCCCGTCACCATAGACTGTGGGCACAGCTTCTGCTGTCCCTGTCTGAGCCTTTGCTGGGAAGAAGACTGGATTCCAAAGAGCTGCCCTGAGTGCAGGAAAATATCAGCAAAGCCCCATTTCACAACGAATATTGTCCTCAAGAGCCTGGCTTCCCTTGCCAGAAAGGCCAGAGCTGACCACGACCACAGTTCTGAGGAACAGATCTGTGTGACACACCAGGAAGCCAAAGGCCTCTTCTGTGAGGCTGAACAGACCCTGCTTTGTGGGCCCTGCTCTGAATGCCCCGAGCATGGAGCTCACAGCCACAGTTGGATACAAAGGGCTGCTGCGGAATCCCAGGTAGGTGATGCCTCTAGAGCAGTTTGGGATCTAGAGGCTCCTAAGTCAGAGAAGAAGACGAGGATGCTATGATGGTGATGGGATGGAGATAGTGGAGGTGGGATTTTTCAGTGTGGATCCTCACATATAATGTGTCCTTTCAGTGTTGTTGCCCAATTGTCCGCACGTTGAAACGCAGCATCCCGGGGTGGGTGGCGCCAGGGACACAGGTTTCTGATGGGAGCTTGATGCTTTCCTAATAAAGCTATATAAATATGAGTCTCAATTTCTTAGGACATGTATTTGAGTATCTGTAATGTTTCCCCAATTCTCTAGCATACACTTCTGTCACTCTAATATTCAAGCGTTAGATGCAGATTAGTGTGGGAAAATCTGACCACAGCATTCTAACTCAAGGTTTCTGTGTAACCAACAGCTGTCTTTGATCATGAATAGGTGGATGAAATTTTCATTTTCATCTTCTATGTCACTAAATCCCATGGATATTTTGCAGGAGAAATTCCTGAAAAGAATGGGCTTCTTCAGGAAAATAAGAAAAGAAATGGACACCATTCTGAATCAGGAAGCTTAAAAAACTTGGTCATTTAAGGTAAGAAGAAAAAGTTACTATTTATTTGTATAGATATTGATATACTTCTGGCTTTTAGACCTGTTTACATTCTCATTAAAGGATATTAATCTCTTCCCTTGAAAAGGTGTGGTTTCAAATGACCTATCAGTTATCACAATGAAACAGGCCAATACATGCTAGTTCAAGGAATGCTAGTACGTGGGAAAACCTCGGCATGAAAAGTGTTCCTAGGCCAAATGTTGAGGATTTGGTTAAAACTTCTCAGAAATGAAGTATAATACAACACTGCACTCAATGTTACTCTCAAGTAGAGAAGAGGAATAGAGTAGTACCTAAGGGGAAAAGAGGGCATATTTTAAAAACTGTACAAAATTAGACTTACCTCATTAAAGAATATTTAGAAAAATCATGGCAAGGAACAAGCAGAAAACAAGATCCACATTAGAGAGGAAATAATTGATGGAGTAAGGACCCTGAAGAATCCTCCTGAGGGCAGAATTTCAGACCCTTCAGATGGCTTGATTCAAACAGGGAAAAACTAGAATTCAGAGAAATCATGGATAGAAAGATATGTGAGGCAAACAGTTTGTCAAGAAATTTCTTGATGACATCTAGGAAATGTTATTTGATTTTTTTTTTTAATGTAAACATAAGCAATGCTTTGAATCCTCTATCCCCTCAGAAATATGTGGCCTTAAGGAAGATGATGATTAAATTTGAATATTAGAGGATGCATCCGTTGCTTCAGGGGGAGGAGAAACTGCATCTGGAGGCCCTGAAGAAAGAAGCCAAGGATATTTGTCTACAACTCAAGGACAGTGTGTTCAGAATGGCTCAGTACAGAGAAAGTCTGAGAGAAATGTATGGAGAGCTGACTGGGATGTGCCACAAGCTGGACACGGAGCTGCTCCAGGTGAGAAAGGAATGTCCAGTCTCAGAGAGAGAAAAACACTCTTCTAGATGAGCAGCTGTGACACTGAAATATTACCTGCATATACTGTTACTCTCAGCTAGGGTATGATGCCAGTAGACTCCTATCATTATATTTGTCTAATCACTTATTTCACTGTATCCTGGTAATCTTTGAAAGATTTTTGCCCATTTCCTAGCTAAAATATGACTATATTTTTCAGTGTGATCAGGAGTACTATCCAGACCAATGATCCAAAATCAGAAAAATTCTGTGACCAGGTGAAAGTTAATATTCTTGGAGTAAATCTCAATATGTGTTCCCCTAAATCTTTGTCACTCTCCATTATCCCAAATTTTCTGGAGACATTGAAGTTTTGCCTGTTCTCTAGGCAAGATTTTTAGAACAGTCATCAATTTCACTCTAATTTGTTTTATATGGTTCCCTGTTTTGACTCAATTGTTTTGTTAAATGGTGAGCTCCGTCCTTTGGAATAGCCCTGGCAATTAGTAATAATGGAATCCTAGGTGTTGCTGCATCATTACACACTCTTCTGACCTCCTTCCTTCCTTAATGTGCCCCAAGGGAGCCCCTCATGTTTTAGCTTAGGGTGAGTTATTAAGATGTCTTCTGAGTATGCCTTAGAAGAGAATTAGCAAAACAATCTTATAGAACAAAGAATAGAGAAGAAATAGAGAAGTAGCAAAACAATATTATTGAGTGAAGGGATGGAAATCTCATGACCGTTTTTTTTTTTTTTTCCCCTCGTTGCAGGCCTTGGGAAACATATTGCAAACGTGAGTATATACTAATGCTTTTTGAATTCTAGAACGGTTGTTCTCTTTTTTAATAAACTGGATGCACAGTCATTCCTTAGTATTGTTGCAGGAAAGGGGACCCCTTCCAGGGCCTTAAAGCAGGCTCTTGTCTAACACTTGGAAATGAATTATCCAAGGAGACACATGTGCTGACAAAGCAAGAGATTTTTTTAGGAAGGGCGCCGAGGCAGAGAGCAGGAGGGAAAGGGAACCCAGGAGGACTGCTCTGTCACCTGGCTTTCAGCCTCAGGGTTTATGGTGATGGAACTCATTTCCGGGTTGTCTTTGGCCAGTCATTCTGACTCAGAGTCCTTCCTGGTGGTGCACACGCTGTTCAGCCAAGATGGATGCCAGAGAGAAGGATTCTGGGGGGTGGTCGGACTTGTGGTGTCTCCTTTTGAACTTTCCCAAACTCTTCTGGTTGGTGGTGGCTTATTAGTTCTATGTTCCTTACCAGGGCCTCCTGTCATAAAACAACTCATGCAAATGGTTAGTATGGTGCCTGGCCAGGGTGGGCAGTTTCAGTCAGCATGCTTCCCCTAACAGCAGCATGGGAGATTGTTTTCAGGTCCTCCCCAGTATCTAAATTCCAGGATGCAGGATTCCTTATACAAAATGCCATAGTATTTGCAGTTAACTTACAAGCATGCTCCAGTACATTTTGTCATCTATAGACAATTTATAACAACTAACATATACAATGTAAGTTAAATGCAATGTAAATAGGTCCTTGGCCTGTGGAATATTCAATATTACTTTCTGGAATTTTTTCTCAGTGTTTTCCATCCAGAACCAGGGATAAGGTTGTGAAAATGGATAGATTGGGAATTTCATATTGACATGTACACATTGCTAAGTTGCTTCAGTCATGTCCGACTCTGTGCGACCTCATAGATGGCCTCCCACCAGGCTCCCCCATTCCTGGGATTCTCCAGGCAAGAACACTGGAGTGGGTTGTCATTTCCTTCAATGCATGAAAGTCAAAAGTGAAAGTGAAGTCGCTCAGTCATGTATGACGCTTAGCAACCTCATGGACTGCAGCCTACGAGGCTCTTCCTTCCATGGGATTTTCTAGGCAAGATTATTGGAGTGGAGTGAGGTGCCATTGCCTTCTCCATATGTAGTACACACTACTACATTTAATATATACTTTAAATAGCTTTGTCCCAGAAGTACTTCTTATAAAATACATAAATAAATGCATAAATAAACAACCCAGAATTTACAGATTTAATCCTTGTATAATTCTATAGGAGTAGAACCTTCATATATAGATGACCAATATTGTCTTTTTGGTTATTTTCTATTTTATTTCAGAAGAATTTGAATCCTTGGCCTCTAAAGTTTTCTTTTTCATTTGGCTGAAATCAGTATATCTGAAAACATTCTGGCATTCTGGGCTATGTTTTACCCACTCACTCCATCCTCTCCAGCCTCACCACAATAAAACTTTAGAAGGAATTTTCTAATATCTCATAGAGGAAATACTACCCCAGTGAGTTGGAAGGTAAAAATGGCCCGAAAGAGGCAAATTCCCTAAGAATAATAAGAGGAATTGTGCTTTCATTCTGAGGAGTAGTAGTGACTCAGTCTTTCATCATTGCAAGCTCCCTTGTAGGCAGGACCTCAGAGTGGCTTTGCTCTGCCCACTGAGAAGTTAAGACCTTTTGGACTAAGGTAACCAGATTGGAAGGACTGATGCTAAGGCTGAAACTCCAATACTTTGGCCACCTCATGCGAAGAGTTCACTCATTGGAAAAGACTCTGATGCTGGGAGGGATTGGGGGCAGGAGGAGAAGGGGATGACAGAGGATGAGATGGCTGGATGGCATCGCCAACTTGATGGACATGAGTTTGGGTGAACTCCGGGAGTTGGTGATGGACAGGGAGGCCTGGTGTGCTGCAAATCATGGGGTCGCAAAGAGTCAGACATGACTGAGCGACTGAACTGACTGACTGACTTAACCAGGTTGCAATTAGAGACCCTAGCTGACCTGACAAGAGCTAACAGGTCTGGTTCAATGACCTCTTCCCTGTAGACACTGAATATATCCTTGATGACAACTTGCTGACTGAAATCTCTTGCTGACTGAACTTTTTCTCTCTGTACAATGCCCAGGATCTTTGTATTACATGAGATGGAATAGAGGAAGGGAATGAGGTTCAGTGAGTTGAAAACTGGACTAATGTCTGAGAACAATGAGGAAGTTGAAATTTGATATAATTTATATTTAGGAAAAGATATGGTAAAATTTTTATATTCCCAACTGTGTAGAATATTTTATATATACAATTCACCTCAAATTGGAGAATTCTAACAAAATGTCCTGGGTTAAAAACTACTTTCTTTTAATGGTCACATGATTACACTTTGGCCTTGAAATGTAACGGGTGTCATTTGTTACAGGACTGACTTGGCAGAGATGCAGAAGCCTCAGCCCATGAACCCAGAGCTCACTTGTTGGCCTGTCTCTGGAATTCTGGACATGCTTAACAACTTCAGAGGTAAGGGTCAGCCCTTTGGTGATCAGAACTGCATTTCTTTAGAGCTTCCTAGGAAGGTGATTTGTATTGTTATTTTTCTGAAATAATGGTAGTACATAACTTCCTAGAGTTGTTACATCTTCTCTGTCTCTGTAGTTGGATTGCAAAGATCAAAGGTGGACTTTCCAACCTGTAGTTTAATGAAAATTCAAAGTCATATACACATGTTTAGTTACATTTGACATAGACAAAGCAAAAGGGAGCAAGCTAGTTGCTCATGTGGTTCCAAAGAGACAGAATATTTAGGTTTCAGAGTAGTCATCAATATTGTGTTTATTCAGGTTATTTCACTTTTGGAAGGTTAAATGTGGCATTGCTGGATTTTAATGTGTTCTGCATTTCATGTGCATTTTTTATCCATTGTACAAAGAACATTTATTGTCCCTAAAATCAGGAGGCAGTGACACAAAACAACACAAAACGCACAAAACGACAAGTGGCCTAGGTAGAAGAACTGCAATGCTATTAGATAAACCTCAAAACAATCAAAAGGCAAGGAATATGTGAACAAAGTTAGCCAGACACCCTTTCAGAAGCTTTCAAGCTGTTCATTTATGGATTTCTATCAAATGTCATGACCTTTGGAGATATCTTTGCTTTGGGTTTCCTTGGAGAAGGGAAAAGGGAAAAAAAAAAAACACACACACACACACACAACTCACTAGGTAGGGAACTCTACCTTCTGCCTCTCAGAGACCTGGAAATCCCACTTGCTAACCTGATTTCTGCTCTTTCTGCAGTGGATAACATTCTGAGTCAGACAACGACCATTCACCATGCGATCCTCGATGATGCAAGTGTGATGTTCAGAGATAACGACCACGGTGCATCCAGGGTTGTGGAGGGTGTTGTGTCCTGGGAAGCTCAGGCCTTTTCCCCTGGGAGGCATTACTGGGAGGTCTTTGTGACTCAGTCCTCCAGCTGGATTCTGGGGGTCAGTAAGGACATCTTGGTAAGCGATACTAACTTCAATATTTATTCTGAAGAAGCATTTGTTCTATTTTCTAAGAAGATGAATGACCATTATATTCTCTTCACCGATTCCCTACCCTTAGTTCAGTTTGTGAAAAGGCCCCTGAGTAGCATTGGTGTGTTCCTGGATTATGACAATGGAGCTGTGAGCTGCTATGATGCTTTCAGGAGTTCCTTCATATATAGTTTCCTTCCTTCCTCCCTCTCCTCCCCTCTGAAGCCTTTCCTTTGCCTTGGATCTCTGTGCATGTCAGGTTCTGTGACCATTTATTTTTCCTTCTCCTCTGAGGAAATCAGAAGCAGAAGATATTAAGAAGAGGTGCTAAGAATACACAGGAAAACTGTATAAAAAAGATCTTCACGACCAGGATAATCACGATGGTATGATCACTCACCTAGAGCCAGACATCTTGGGATGTGAAGTCAAGTGGGCCTTAGCATCACTATGAACAAAGCTAGTGGAGATGATGGAATTCCAGTTGAACTATTTCAAATCCTAAAAGATGATGCTGTGAAAGTGCTGCACTCAACATGCCAGCAAATTTGGAAAACTCAGCAGTGGCCACAGGACTGGAAAAGTCAGTTTTCATTCCAATCCCCAAAAAAAGGCAATGCCAAAGAATGCTCAAACTATCACATAATTGCACTCATCTCACACGTTAGTAAAGTAATGCTCAAAATTCTCCAATCCAGGCTTCAGCAATATGTGAACTTCCAGATGTTCAAGCTGGTTTTAGAAAAGGCAGAGGAACCAGAGATCATATTGCCAACATCCACTGGATCGTGGAAAAAGCAAGAGAGTTCCAAAAAAAACATCTATTTCTGTTTTATTGACTATGCCAAAGGCTTTGACTGTGTGGATCACAATAAACTGTGGAAAATTCTGAAACAGATGGGAACACCAGACCACCTGACCTGCCTCTTGAGAAACCTGTATGCAGGTCAGGAAGCAACAGTTAGAACTGGACATGGAACAACAGACTGATTCCAAATAGGAAAAGGAGTATGTCAAGGCTGTATATTGTCACTCTGCTTATTTGACTTCTATGCAGAGTACATCATGAGAAACGCTGGACTGGAAGAAACACAAGCTGGAAGCAAGATTGCCGGGAGAAATATCAATAACCTCAGATATGCAGATGACACCACTCTTATGGCAGTAAGTGAAGAGGAACTAAAAAGCCTCTTGATGAAAGTGAAAGTGGAGAGTGAAAAAGTTGGCTTAAAGCTCAACATTCAAAAAACAAAGATCATGGCATCTGGTCCCATCACTTCATGGGAAATAGATGGGGAAACAGTGGAAACAGTGTCAGACTTTATTTTTGGGGGCTCCAAAGTCACTGCAGATGGTGACTGCAGGCATGGAATTAGAAGATGCTTACTCCTTGAAACAAAAGTTATGACCAACCTGGATAGCATATTCAAAAGCAGAGACATTACTTTGCCAACAAGGATCCACCTAGTCAGTGCTATGCTTTTTCCTAAGGTCATGTGTGGATGTGAGAGTTGGACTGTGAAGAAAGCTGAGCACTGAAGAATTGATGCTTTTGAACTGTGGTTTTGGAGAAGACTCTTGAGAGTCCCTTGGACTGCAAGGACATCCAACTTGTCTATTCTGAAGGAGATCAGCCCTGGGATTTCTTTGGAAGGAATGATGCTAAAGCTGAAACTCCAGTACTTTGGCCACCTCATGCGAAGAGTTGACTCATTGGAAAGGACTCTGATGCTGGGAGGGGTTGAAGGCAGGAGGAGAAGGGGACGACAGAGGATGAGATGGCTGGATGATATCACCAACTTGATGGACATGAGTTTGAGTGAACTCCAGGAGATGGTGATGGATGGGCAGGCCTGGCATGCTATGATTCATGGCGTCACAAAGAGTTGGACACAACTGAGTGACTGAACTGAACTGAACTGAATGGCAATATGTTTATAAAATGGCATGATCATGTTGAATGTATAAGTTTGTTAATTAAATTTTCTTTTAATAAAAATTTATTATGGAGTATTTCATAGAATACAACCAATTGCTTTTCTTTTTAAAATAATGTAATACGTTTTTTAAATTTAATTTTTATTTTTAAACTTTATAAGTTGTATTAGTTTTGCCAAATATGAAAACGAACACGCCACAGGTATACATGTGTTCCCCATCCTGAACCCTCCTCCCTCCCCATACCATCCCTCTGGGTCGTCCAAGCGCACTAGCCCCAAGCATCCAGTATCGTGCATCAAACCTGGACTGGCATCTCGTTTCATACATGATATTATACACGTTTCAGTGCCATTCTCCCAAAACTTCCCACCCTCTCCCTCTGCAACAGAGTCCATAAAACTGTTCTATACATCAGTGTCTCTTATGCTGTCTCGTACACAGGGTTATTGTTACCATCTTTCTAAATTCCATATATATGTGTTAGTATACTGTATTGGTGTTTTTCTTTCTGGCTTACTTCACTCTGTATAATAGGCTCCAGTTTCATCCACCTCATTAGAACTGATTCAAATGTATTCTTTTTAATGGCTGAGTAATACTCCATTGTTTATACATACCATAGCTTTCTTATCCATTCATCTGCTGATGGACATCTAGGTTGCTTCCATGTCCTGGCTATTATAAACAGTGCTGTGATGAACATTGGGGTACACGTGTCTCTTTCCCTTCTGGTTTCCTCAGTGTGTATGCCCAGCAGTGGGGTTGCTGGATCATAAGGCAGTTCTATTTCCAGTTTTTTAAGGAATCTCCACACTGTTCTCCATAGTGGCTGTACTAGTTTGCATTCCCACCAACAGTGTAAGAGGGTTCCCTTTTCTCCACACCCTCTCCAGCATTTATTGCTTGTAGACTTTTGGATCGCAGCCATTCTGACTGGTGTGAAATGGTACCTCATAGTGGTTTCGATTTGCATTTCTCTGATAATGAGTGATGTTGAGCATCTTTCCATGTGTTTGTTAGCCATCTGTATGTCTTCTTTGGAGAAATGTCTATTTAGTTCTTTGGCCCATTTTTTGATTGGGTCATTTATTTTTCTGGAGTTGAGCTGTAGGAGTTGCTTGTATATTTTTGAGATTAGTTGTTTGTCAGTTGCTTCATTTGCTATTATTTTCTCCCATTCTGAAGGCTGTCTTTTCACCTTGTTAATAGTTTCCTTTGATGTGCAGAAGCTTTTAAGGTTAATTAGGTCCCATTTGTTTATTTTTGCTTTTATTTCCAATATTCTGGGAGGTGGGTCATAGAGGATCCTGCTGTGATGTATGTCAGAGAGTGTTTTGCCTATGTTCTCCTCTAGGAGTTTTATAGTTTCTGGTCTTACGTTTAGATCTTTAATCCATTTTGAGTTTCTTTTTGTGTATGGTGTTAGAAAGTGTTCTAGATTCATTCTTTTACAAGTGGTTGACCAGATTTCCCAGCACCACTTGTTAAAGAGATTGTCTTTAATCCATTGTATATTCTTGCCTCCTTTGTCAAAAATAAGATGTCCATATGTGCGTGGATTTATCTCTGGGCTTTCTATTTTGTTCCATTGATCTATATTTCTGTCTTTGTGCCAGTACCATACTCTCTTGATGACTGTGGCTTTGTAGTAGTGCCTGAAGTCAGGTAGGTTGATTCCTCCAGTTCCATTCTTCTTTCTCAAGATAGCTTTGGCTATTCGAGGTTTTTTTGTATTTCCATACAAATTGTGAAATTATTTGTTCTAGCTCTGTGAAGAATACCATTGGTAGCTGATAGGGATTGCATTGAATCTATAAATTGCTTTGGGTAGTATACTCATTTTCACTATATTGATACTTCCAATCCATGAGCATGGTATATTTCTCCATCTATTAGTGTCCTCTTTGATTTCTTTCACCAGTGTTTTATAGTTTTCTATGTATAGGTCTTTAGTTTCTCTAGGTAGATATATTCCTAAGTATTTTATTCTTTCCATTGCAATGGTGAATGGAATTGTTTCCTTAATTTCTCTTTCTGTTTTCTCATTATTAGTGTATAGGAATGCAAGGGATTTCTGTGTGTTGATTTTATATCCTGCAACTTTACTATAGTCATTGATTAGTTTTAGTAATTTTCTGGTGGAGTCTTTAGGGTTTTCTATGTAGAGGATCATGTAATGTGCAAATAGTGAGAGTTTTACTTCTTCTTTTCTAATTTGGATTCCTTTTATTTCTTTTTCTGCTCTGATTGCTGTGGCCAAAACTTCCAACACTATGTTGAATAGTAATGGTGAAAGTGGGCACCCTTGTCTTGTTCCTGACTTTAGAGGAAATGCTTTCAACTTTTCACCATTGAGGATAATGTTTGCTGTGGGTTTGTCATATATAGCTTTTATTATGTTGACGTCTGTTCCTTCTATTCCTGCTTTCTTGAGAGTTTTTATCATAAATGGATGTTGAATTTTGTCAAAGGCTTTCTCTGCATCTATTGAGATAATCATATGGTTTTTATTTTTCAATTTGTTAATGTGGTGTATTACATTGATTGATTTGCGGATATTGAAGAATCCTTGCATCCCTGGGATAAAGCCTACTTGGTCATGGTGTATGATCTTTTAAATGTGTTGTTGGATTCTGATTGCTAGAATTTTGTTAAGGATTTTTGCATCTATGTTCATCAGTGATATTGGCCTGTAGTTTTCTTTTTTTGTGTGGGATCTTTGTCAGGTTTTGGTATTAGGGTGATGGTGGCCTCATAGAATGAGTTTGGAAGTTTACCTTCCTCTGCAATTTTCTGGAAGAGTTTGAATAGGATAGGTGTTAGCTCTTCTCTAAATTTTTGCTGGAATTCAGCTGTGAAACCGCCTGGATCTGGGCTTTTGTTTGCTGGAAGATTTTTGATTACAGTTTCTTCTGTGATTTGTTGGTTATTCAGCAGCGTGTTGTTCAGCCTCCATATGTTGGAATTTTTAATAGTTTTTCTCCTGTAATTGAGATCTATTCTTACTGCATAGTGGTCAGAAAAGATGCTTGGAATGATTTCTATTGTTTTGAATTTACCAAGGCCAGATTTATGGCCCAGGATGTGATCTATCCTGGAGAAGGTTCCATGTGCGCTTGAGAAAAAGGTGAAATTCATTGTTTTGGGATGGAATGTCCTATAGATATCAATTAGGTCTAACTGGTCTATTGTATCCTTTAAAGTTTGTGTTTCCTTGTTAATTTTCTGTTTAGTTAATCTATCCATAGGTGTGAGTGGGGTATTAAAGTCTCCGACTATTATTGTGTTATTGTTAATTTCTCGTTTCATACTTGTTAGCATTTGTCTTACATACTGTGGTGCTCCCATGTTGGGTGCATATATATTTATAATTGTTATATCTTCTTCTTAGTTTGATCCTTTGATCATTATGTAGTGACCATCTTTGTCTCTTTTCACAGCCTTTGTTTTAAAGTCTATTTATCTGATATGAGTATTGCTACTCCTGCTTTCTTTTGGTCCCTATCTTCATGGAAAATCTTTTTCCGGCCCTTCACTTTCAGTCTGTATGTGTCCCCTGTTTTGAGGTGGGTCTCTTTTGGACAACATATGTAGGGGTCTTGTTTTTGTATCCATTCAGCCAGTCTTTGTCTTTTGGTTGGGGCATTCAACCCATTTACGTTTAAGGTAATTACTGATAAGTATGATCCTGTTGCCATTTACTTTATTGTTTTGGGTTTGAATTTATACACCATTTTTGTGTCTCCTGTCTAGAGAATATCCTTTAGTATTTGTTGGAGAGCTGGTTTGGTGGTGCAGAATTCTCTCAACTTTTGCTTGTCTGTAAAGCTTTTGATTTCTCCTTCATACTTGAATGAGATCCTTGCTGGGTACAATAATCTGGGCTGTAGGTTATTTTCTTTCATCATTTTCAGTATGTCTTGCCATTCCCTCCTGGCTTGAAGAGTTTCTATTGAAAGATCAGCTGTTATCCTTATGGGACTTCCCTTGTGTGTTATTTGTTGTTTTTCCCTTGCTGCTTTTAATATTTGTTCTTTGCCGGGAGCCGGCGAGAGAGATTCCGCTTGTGACAAAGGTCATGAGGAAGGAGGCTTGGCATACGCAAAGGCGGGATCGAGCCTCGGGAGACCCCCAGATATTCTCGAGCATCTTCCCCCCAAAACCAGAGTCTGCCTACTTTATTGCTTTGTGTTCTCACCTCTGACTTTACTGGGGGCTGTCCCCCACCACCATCTCACTCTCTCTGTCAAAGAGCTAACTTACAGCTCCAATTAATAAAGTTCCTGGGCAACTAGGAGTGTTTAAATCCAAACCCCTCAGATGGCTCTCTAACTCGCCTGACAAGTTTACCCGGACTCCTACAGCTATACATACGATTGTTTACAGTCTCCCAGCCTCGAAAGGCATGGGAAGCTTAAGATATTCAAATAGCTTAGAGCCTCTCAGAGAGTTAGAAATTGTCAGAGTGAAACTAGTAAAAGATTTCATCAATGAACCAATGCTTGTTGCCAAGTTTTCACATCCTCTGAATTGTATCCTTGAATGTGTATTAATTAATATAGTTGGTATGTAGAAAAAATAAGTAGTGGCCTTGGTGTTAGTAACTTTAGACCCTTAAGGTAATAAATTCTTTCCTTTGTAAACCCATTACACATCCGTCCTATAGGAATGCAATTTTATCTTTGGAAGATGGCACCAAACCTTAAAATAATTACTCTTAGAGAAAATAAGTCTTATGGTTGATAAGTCTTTGTCAAGGGCCATAAAATGTTAATAGGCCTTCTGGCCAGAAGATGATGTAAATCACCTAAACCATTTGTATACAATAAATTTGCAGGAAAGAAACCCTGGTTTTTGATAAGGATCAAAAACTGCTGACTTTACATACCCTATTATCCTCTATGTGTAACTTAGAGTATAAAAGCCCCTGTTGAAAATAAAGCTACGGGCCTTGCTCACCAGAGCTTGGTCTCCCCATGTCATTCTTTTCACATTCTGGCTGAAGTCTCCATCTGGAGTACGGATATCCTCTGCAACCATTTATTTGCCTGGGCTTCTAAGACCCACTCTAGAAGGTGTCTAAGGTGGGGCACCTTCCGCTATTTGAGAGGGCACCTGCGGCCTCCGTGGTCAGAGCTAACCTGGTGTCATGGGTTATATTGATTTTCCGCGTAAACCAAGCTACTCAGCCTCTTTTCTCCACTGAATTTTCCTACTGAGCTATCCTCATTCTATTACTCTTTATATCTCTAATTACCATTTGAATAGGTCGCCGACGCCGTCTCCCCTTCAAATACCCTGGATCAGCTGGGGCTGGACCTCGGCAGTTCTTTGTGTTTGATCTTTGTTAATTTGATTAATATGTGTCTTGGGGTGTTTCACCTTGGGTTTATCCTGTTTGGGACTCTCTGGGTTTCTTGGACTTGGGTGACTATTTCCTTCCCCATTTTAGGGAAGTTTTCAACTATTATCTCCTCAAGTATTTTCTCATGGTCTTTCTTTTTGTCTTCTTCTTCTGGGACCCCTATGATTCGAATGTTGTAGTGTTTAATATTGTCCTGGAGGTCTCTGAGATTGTCCTCATTTCTTTTAATTTGTTTCTCTTTTATCCTCTCTGATTCATTTATTTCTGCCATTCTATCTTCTAATTGACTAATCCTATCTTCTGCCTCTGTTATTCTACTATTTGTTGCCTCCAGAGTGTTTTAATTTCATTTATTGCATTATTCATTATATATTGACTCTTTTTGATTTCTTCTAGGTCCTTGTTGAAACTTTCTTGCATCTTCTCAATCCTTGTCTCCAGGCTATTTATCTGTGATTCCATTTTGATTTCAAGATTTTGGATCAATTTCACTATCATTATTCAGAATTCTTTATCAGGTAGATTCCCCATCTCTTCCTCTTTTGTTTGGTTTGGTGGGCATTTATCCTGTTCCTTTATCTGCTGGGTATTCCTCTGTCTCTTCATCTTGTTTAAATTGCTGAGTTTGGGGTGTCCTTTCTGTATTCTGGCAGTTTGTGGAGTTCTCTTTATTGTGGCATTTCCTCATTGTGTGTGGGTTTGTACAGGTGGCTTGTCAAGGTTTCCTGGTTAGGGAAGCTTGTGTTGGTGTTCTGGTGTGTGGAGCTGGATTTCTTCTCTCTGGAGTGCAATGAAGTGTCCAGTAATGAGTTATGATATGTCTATGGTTTTGGGGTGACTTTCGGCAGCCTGTATATTGAAGCTCAGGGCTGTGTTCCTTTGTTGCTGGAGAATTTGCTTGGTATGTCTTGCCCTGGGACTTGTTGGCCCTTGTGTGGTGCTTGGTTTCAGTTTCGGGATGGAGGCATTTGATGAGCTCCTGTCAATTAATATTCCTTGGAGTCAGGAGTTCCCTGGAGTCAGGGTTTGGATTTAAGCCTCCTGCTTCCAGTTATTGGTCTTATTTTTACAGTAGTTTCAAAACTTCTCCTCTATACAGCACCATTGATAAAACATCTACATTAAAGATGAAAAGTTTCTCTACCTTGAGGGTCACCCAGAGAGGTTCACAGCGTTACATGGAGAAGAGAAGAGGGAGGAGGGAGTTAGAGGTGACCAGAATGAGATGAGGTGGAATCAATAGTGGAGAGAGTGTGCTAGCCAATAATCACTTCCTTATGTGCACTCCACAACTGGACCGCTCAGAGATGTTCACGGAGTTATACAGAGAAGAGAAGATGGAGGAAGGAGACAGAGGTGGCCAGAAGGATAAAAGTGGGGAATGAAAAGGAGGGAGACAGATCCAGCCAGTAATCAGTTCCCTAAGTGTTCTCCACCGTCTGGAACACACAGAAATTCACAGAGTTGGGTAGAGTAGAGAGGGGTTAGGGAGGAGACACAGGCAACCTGGTGGAGAAAAAGGAGAGTCCAAAGGGAGAGAGAGCAGGTAAGCCAGTAATCTCATTCCCTAGTGAAAAATGGGTACTGAAGATTGGGTTCTTAAAGGTACAAAATTGGTAACAAATACATAAAAGCAAAAGTTAAAAATCTAGAGTAGAGTTTGGAATTTTAAAAATACGATGTTAAAGAAAAGAAGAAGGAAAAGAAAGAGAGAAAAAACGAACAAACAAAAACAAACAAGGTTGCGAAAATTATAAAGAAAATATAGGTACAAAATTGATAACTAATACCAAAAAGCAAACGTAAAAAATCTAGAGTAGAGTTTGGAATTTCAAAAACACAATGTTAAAAAAAAAAAAAAAAGAAGAAGAAGAAGAAAAAGAAATAGAGAGAGAGAGAAAAAAAAAACAGAAACAATGTCACAAAAAATATAAAGAAAATATAGGTATAAAATTGATATCAAATACCAAAAAACAAAAATTAAAAATCTAGAGTAGAGTTTGGAATTTCAGATATACAATGTTATATAAAAGAAGAAGAGAAAGAAACAGAGAAAAAAAAGTCACAGAAATTATAAAAAAAAAAAACTATAGGTACAAAATTGATAACAAATACCAAAAAGCTAATATTAAAAGCTTAGAGTAGAGTTTGGAATTTCAAAAATACAATGTTAAAGAAAAAAAGAAAAAAAAAAAAAACAAGGTCAAAAAATTATAAAAAAATATATATGTGAAGTTTGCTGAAGAAAAAAAAATAGGGTCTTTTTTTTTTGCAAAGTAATAGGTTATAAAAGTGAAAATTAAAGGAATAATAGAGGACTTAAATTTTTTTTAAAAAATTAAAAAAGAAAGAAAGAAAGAATGAATGATCATAAAAATAGTAAAAATATATTGAGGACTTTCTCTGGTTTTGTTGTGAGTATTGTGGGTTCAGCTCATTTTTGGCTAGTTCCTTGGTCCGACGTTTATTTCTCAAGATCTATAGGCCCCTTCCTATGTAGTCGGTAGTAACCACAGGGTTTTAATCTATTGCCTGTAGCTTCCAAGGCGATTCCCTCTGTTATAGCTTCTTCTGTTTGCTGGACTCTTCAGGGTCTGGTTTCCGCCCTGACACAAAGGGGACGGTGGAGGACACTTTTTTTTTTTTCTTTTTCTTTCTAGGCTCACTTGTTCAGTCGCACTGTGGGAAGGGAGGGAGGGATGTTGCAAACAAGTAACACAGGCGTGTGCTTGCAGTGCCTCAGCCACACTGGGTCTGCCCCCACTCATGGCGCATGTAGCCTCCCTGCCCACACTGCTCAGGCTCTAGGTTGCTCTGCCGGGAACCATCCGAGGCCGGCCCTGGGCTGCATGCACCTCCAAGGTCCAAGCCGCTCAGGTTCAGGCACTCGGGTAGTCCGCGGAGGCACAGACTCGGTTGGGCCTGCGTTTTGTGCCCTTCCCAGGTCCGAGCAGCTCAGGTGATGAGGTGTTTGGTGAGCGCGATTGCTGCGACTCACCGCCTCCCTGCCGCTCGGTTATCTAGGTGTACAACCGGCACACCTTCTCAGGGAGATGTTGACCATCCAGACCCCCAAGAAGTTTTAGTTAGCAAAGAAGCCTGCTTACAGTTGTATAGATAATGTCTCTCTGGGGCTGCGCTTGCCCCCTTCTGGTTCTGGCTGCCTGTCACCAGAGGGGGAAGGTCTGCAGCTGGCTATCTCTGTTTAGTCCTTTGTTCCGTGCATGGGCCTGGCGATGTCTTAGGTTACGGCTGACTTTTCGCGTGGTAGATGTCCCACAGTCTGGTTTGCTAGCCCAGATTATTTCGCTCAGATAGCGCTCAGAGTATTCAGGCCAGGTCCTTACTCTAAGCGATGCAGCCCGCGCCGCACCTCCCTGCCCAGCTCCCGCTTGCTAATGGCGTGTGCAGGCGTCTGCGCTGCTTCTCCACTGGCGGAGTTACCATAGGGCTCACAATCTGCGAGTTTTAATTGTTTATTTATTTTTTCTCCCTGTTATGTTGCCCTCTGTGCTTCCAAAGCTCGGCACAGATTCAGCAGTGAGAAGGTTTCCTGATGTTTGGAAACTTCTCTCTTTTTAAGATTCCCTTCCCGGGATGGAACTCCATCCCTCCCTCTTTTGTCTCTTTTTTTGTCTTTTATATTTTTTCCTACCTCCTTTCGAAGAGTTGGGTTGCTTTTCTGGGTGCCTGATGTCCTCTGCTGGCATTCAGAAGTTGTTTTGTGGAATTTGCTCGGCTTTTAAATGCTCTTTTAATGAATTTGTGGGGGAGAAAGTGTTCTCCCCGTCCTACTCCTCCACCAACTTGGCTCCTCCCCTCTAAAATAATGTAATACTTCTATTAACATAAAAGTTGAATACCATACACTATGGTATATAATTCAGTGGGTTTTAGTAATATACAAAAATTTGTGAAAAAATAATTTCAGAATATATCCATCATTCCAGAAAGAAATTGGTCCCCATTAATATGCCCCATTTCCCCTCCTTATCTCATGTCACCCCTGTAATCCAGTTTTATTGTTCATGAATTTTTATTTTATATAGTTTCAGTTAAATGAGTTCACACAATTTGTGACTTTTTATATTTGGTTACTTTCACTTAATGCTTTCAGGGTTCATCTACATTGCAAGCAGTGTGCTTTGCTTGCATAAATGACCCAGAACAAAACTACCATATGACTCAGCAATACCACTACTGCATGAACCTCAGTGAACACTGCAGCGCTATTTACAGTAGCCAGGAAATGGAAGCAATGCAGAGTACATTGTGAGAAACGCTGGACTGGAAGAAGCACAAGCTGGAATCAAGATTGCCAGGACAAATATCAATAACGTCAGATATGCAGATGACACCACCCTTATGGCAGAAAGTGAAGAGGAACTAAAAAGCCTCTTGATGAAAGTGGAGAGTGAAAAAGTTGGCTTAAAGCTCAACATTCAGAAAACGAAGATCATGGCATCCGGTCCCATCACTTCATGGGAAATAGATGAGGAAACAGTGGAAACAGTGTCAGACTTTATTTTTTGGGGCTCCAAAATCACTGCAGATGGTGACTGCAGCCATGAAATTACAAGACGCTTACTCATTGGAAGGAAAGTTATGACCAACCTGGGCAACATATTCAAAAGCAGAGACATCACTTTGCCAACAAAGGTCCGTCTAGTCAAGGCTATGGTTTTTCCAGTGGTATGTATGGATGTGAGAGTTGGACTGTGAAGAAGGCTGAGCATTGAAAAACTGATGCTTTTGAACCGTGGTTTTGGAGAAGACTCTTGAGAGTCCCTTGGACTGCAAGGAGATCCAACCAGTCCATTCTGAAGGAGATCAGTCCTGGGATTTCTTTGGAAGGAATGATGCTAAAGCTGAAACTCCAGTACTTTGGCCACCTCATGCGAAGAGTTGACTCATTGGAAAGGACTCTGATGCTGGGAGGGGTTGAAGGCAGGAGGAGAAGGGGACGACAGAGGATGAGATGGCTGGATGGCATCACGGACTCAATGGATGTGAGTCTGAGTGAACTCCGGGAGTTGGTGATGGACAGGGAGGCCTGGCCTGCTGCGATTCATGGGGTCCCAAAGAGTCGGACATGACTGAGCAACTGAACTGAACTAAACTGAAAGCAACTGAGGTATCAATGGATATCAATGGATGAATGGATAAAGAAGAAATACATGTATACAATGGACTATTATTCAGCCATAAAAAAATAGAACTGAATCATTTGAACTGAGGTGGATAAACCTAGAGCCAGGCTTTCCTGGTGGCTCTGATTACCATATGTAAAGTAGATGGCTGGTGAGCAGTTGCTTTATAGCACAGGGAGCTCAGTCTGGTGCTCTGTGAAGACCTAGAGGGGTGAAATGAGGAAAAAATGGGAGGAAGGTTCAAGAGGGAGGTGAAACAATTATACTTATTGCCAGGAGAAATATCAATAACCTCAGATATGCAAATGACAGCACCCTTATGGCAGAAAGTGAAGAGGAACTAAGGAGCCTCTTGATGAATGTGAAAGAGGAGAATGAAAAAGCTGGCTTAAAACTCTACATTCCAAAAACAAAGATCACAGCATCTGGTCCCATCTCTTCATGGAAAATAGATGGGGAGAAAATGAAATCAGTGACAGACTATTTTTTGGGGCTCCAAAATCACTGAAGACAGTGACAGCAGACATGAAATTAAAAGATGCTTGCTCCTTTGAAGCCAAACTTTGACAAACTTGCTGCTGCTGCTGTTGCTAAGTCGCTTCAGTTGTGCAACTCTGTGCAACCCCATAGACAGCAGCCCAACCAGGCTTCCCTGTCCCTGGGATTCTCCAGGCAAGAACACTGGAGTGGGTTGCCATTTCCTTCTCCAATGCATGAAAGCGAAGAGTGAAAGTGAAGTTGCTCAGTCATGCCCGACTCTTAGCGACCCCATGGGACTGTAGCCCACCAGGCTCCTCCACCCATGGGATTTTCCAGGCAAGAGTACTGGAGTGGGGTGCCATTGCCTTCTCCGTGACAAACTTAGACAGCATATTAATATACAGAGACCTCACTTTGCTGACAAAGGTTCATAGAGTCAAAGCTATGGTTTTTCCTGTCGTGATGTATGGATGTGAGAGTTGGACTGTAAAGAAGGTTGAGGGCTAAAGAATTGATGATTTTGAACTGTGGTGCTGGGAAAGCCTCTTGAGAGTCCCTTGGACTGCAAGGAGATCAAACAAATCAATCCTAAAGGAAATCAACTCTGAATATTCATTGGAAGGACTGATGGTGAAGCTGAAGCTCTAATACTTAGGCCACCTGATGGGACAAGCTGACTCATTGGAAAAGACTCTGATGCTGGAAAAGATTGAGGGCAGGAGAAGAAAAGGGTGACAGTTGGTGAGATGGTTGGATGGCATCATTGACTCAATGGACATGAGTTTGAGCAAACTCTAGGAGACAGTGAAGGACAGGAAAGTCTGATGTGCTGCAGTCCATGGGGTTGCAAAGAGTTGTACATGAAAATGAGCAATTAAACAACAGCAACAGGATTTTGATAGGAAACACAGTACAGTGCAGGTATAGCATGTGCTGGTCCTGCTATGGCTGCAGTGGCCTCAGAACCCTCTGATCCCATGTCCTAATCCATGCCTTGAATCAGGAGTGCAGGGAGTGGGCGTGGAGAATGGAATTACAGGACCAGAGGTTCAGCAGCCTTGCACAGCACAACGTACCCAGAAATTAGAGAGTATAGAACCAGACTGTGGGGGGAAGACTACAAGCAGGTTTAGCAAAGGAACCAGAGCCTTGGGTGTGGTGGGTGTGGCAGGGACGGCAGTGATTGCAATCAGTCTTCCCAGTGTGCCTGGTCCCAACACACACACACACACACACAGAGCTCACCGATGGGTATGATTCTAGATTCCTCTGCTGGTTGCAGCTGAAGCATGGAACCATGTGGTAGGTGAACCTGCAGGGTCTTCAATTCTGAGGCCAAAAGTGTCACAGAAAATTTTGTGACTTATTCTGTGGGCCTGGACTTTCCAGGATTGCCATCTGCACTTTTCTGCTCTCTAAGGATCCCACAGCCGAAACCTGAGATCAGACTCAACATCTGTGTTTACTGAAAAGCTGTTAGGAGGGAGACTGACTGAAGTGTTCTTGGCTGTCAGGAGCAATTACATATAGTATGTAAATTATCAATCAAAAGGGTGTTAATCTGTATTGTTTTATCATTATTATTTAGGTCTTATAGACTAAAGTTAACTACTCTTTTCTAGATATATATAGTGAGAATATTAATATTTCAGATTGTTTTTCCTTGGCATAAACATTTAACCCCCCAAGTGGATTTGAATTAATCTGTGATAAAATTGATATTTGGTTGTTTACAAGAGTTTATATCTGGATCCAATGTGGTAGTTGTTGTTTAAAGAAAGGAATAACAGGAATAAATATATACATCACTGGATATCACTGTGTTTACTTGTTTGTTACATTTTAAAAAACAAAATTACTTTATTTCTTTTAGCTTTCTGATATTTTCTTTGGGAAAATATGTAGGAACATGTTTAAGTCAATCTATGGAAAGACATTGAGTGACTCAAGGTTCAGTGTCATGTAGGTCCCAAGCAGGTGAAGACCAAGTTCAACAGGAAGGTAGGCACCATTCCTGGTCCCCCAACCAGGTACCTGAGGGACCCTGGCTCTGACAATTCCTGCTCTAGTCTCAGTGGTAATGAGGTATGTCACATCTCCTGGAGTAAACCATGGAGAGTTCCACTTCTTTGAAGCTCCCTGGACATAACAGATTAGCAAGTAGGATGAGCCAGGGGACCGGGGACCCAGATCTTTCAGCTGCAGTGTCTCAGACACCTGCTTCCAGGGGTGGGTGGTAGGAGAGACCTCCCTTTTCCCAAGGACTGGATCTCAAGAGGGTCTGAGGAAAAGCCTTCTGCTCCATTAGCTCTGGAAAATCCCCAGGAGTAGCCAAGGCCCAGGGACCAAGAGGAAGTTTAGGGATTAAAAACTGTGGTTCTCCAGGAGCTCACAAAATTCCCCAGGGTGGAGAAAACCCTGTGGTACCAAGGAATCCTGGCAGCTTCTGAAGGGACTGGACCCAGGAGGGAGGTGATATCCTGTCTGCCCAAGGCCAATCTGCCCACAATCTTCCCACTGGTGCTCTGTGAAGACCCACAGTGGGTTCTGGGCCCTAATAACTCAGCCCTGGACTCAGGGGGTGGCTGTCCAATGGGACCTTCCTTCAGGGCAGGAAGGGACTCTGAAGACCTTTGAGTGGGCAACACTGGGTTCTGTGTTCTTGTCCCTGCCTCCATAGGCACTGAAACTCTGACAGCCCAACATGGTTTTGTCCAGAGAGGGAGCTTTTCCCTGAGGCCCCAGATGCTTGTGTACCTGGCCCATCTGGGAAAGTGGGGGTAAGGCTCTGCTCAGCCCAGAGTCCCCCTTGGAGGATGTGCAGGAGGGGTCGGGGGAGGGGGGCTGCAGGGGTCCCAGAGCTGCTCTTTACACTCAGAGTCTGCGCCCCTCACCTCCAGGGCCTGCACCCCCAGGGAAACCAGTGGGCTCCACTCCTGGAGAGAGGGGACAGAATAACTAGGAAGGGCTCCAGGACTGAGAGTTCAAGAACCTCTGCATTTGGTCTTCATTGCTGAGCGTGGGCTTCCTCTAGTTGGTGCAAGTGGGGCTGCTCTTCACTGCAGTGTGCTGGCTTCCCATTGCGGTGGCTTCTCTTGTTGCAGACTGTAGGCTCCAGCTCACATCTCAGTAAAATATATATTTAGATTTGGCAGGAGGAAAGAAATCCACTTATGATTTTTTGTGTGTGAATGAACTGTGAGACATTTTAGAAACACTAATTCTAATCTTAAATTGGATCTTCTGTGACTGGAGTTTCATTCCCAGTTCATGAAAGTATGGATGAAGGGACTCTTCTGTACTTATACATGTGTACATTCTCCCCCAAACTCCCCTCGCATCCAGGCTGTCACAACATTGAGCTGAGTTCCACGTGCTGTACAGTAGTTCCCTGCCTGTATATTTATAAAGAATAAAATATTTCACTAACACATGAAGGAGTATGATGAATTCTCAAAACCCAACCCTTTTCACATGTAAGAACACAACTTACTAATTGTGATACTAATTGTCCATGAGAACCAAAAGTGAAAACATCAAATAATGTTTAGAAATGTTTAATGAGATGGCGCTGGCTTTAAACATGTTTTCAAATATAACAATAAACCAAAATGATAAAAGTAGTGTCATACCACTACATAAATTCCCGGTTTAGCAACCTGTGGACTAAAATACTTTTACATAACACCTAAGTAATACAATCTAATAACATAATACAAATAAATCAAGGGCTTCCCTGATAGCTCAGTTGGTAAAGAATGCAACTGCAAAACAGGAGACCCTAGTTTGATTCATGGGTCAGGAAGATCCACTGGAGAAGGGATAGGCTACCCACTCCTGTATTTTGGGGCTTCCCTTGCAGCTCAGCTGGTAAAGAGTCTGCCTGCAATTCCAAGTTCAGTCCCTGGGATGGGAAGATGCCCTGGAGAAGGGAACAGATACTCACTCCAGTATTCTAGCCTGGAGAATTCCATGGACTGTATAGTCCATGGGGTCGCAAAGAGTCGGGCATGAGTGAGTGACTTGCAGTTTACTTCACACGGTAAACACATGATGGCCTGTGGTGGAAACCAGAAGGAATTTAGATGTGGCCTGGGAAATTAGTATAATTGAGTCAAAGGATGCTGTCTTTAAGGAAAAGCTAACTCAAATGGAGCAGTTTAAAATTTCTAATTTTTGAAATCAGTAATAACATCTCACTGATAGCTAAAAGGATGAATGTACATATAGAAATGCTGCTGCCCGCGTACCCAGCCCACTTCCAAGGTAAGGAAGGGCCAGCTCCTCACTTCAGAGAGAAGGGGCCTAGGCAATGTTTTTAAAGGCAGCTCACCTACATCCAGTCAATCAGATCTTCCCTCCCCAGATCACTGCCTGAGTCCTGAGGAACAAGGTCACAGAGAAGGGGCTTACAGACCCCTGGAGCCCCTCACACGTCTAGCAGGCAGAGGGTGAAGAGAGCAAACCTTTCCAGTTCAGGGATCTCAGTCTAGTCCAGGGTGCCCCGCAGCCCAGTCAGCTCAGGGTTTATTCCACAAGGCTTCACATTGCATTGATTTTCTCTCGGGGTGAACCTGGGGTAGATGGAGAGGCCAGAGATTACAGTTCAAGATGCCTTCTTTCCAACAGGTCCCACTTTGTATGAAGAGGGAGGGAAAGAAGGAAGGCAATGAAGAGGCATAGAGAGAAGAGCCCATGGACTTTTGCTGAAAGTTCTGTCTCTTCAGGATGTGAACTAAACCCAGCTGGGATCCGAGTCAGAGGAGTCCCTTGAGGACGATGAGCTGGAGCTGTGCTCCTCGGGCTCAAAATCTCCATCTTCATCCTCACTGCTGGGGGCTGAGGAGTGGCTGCCTTCCTCCTCGTCCTCATTTTCCTCTGATCTCCCTGAGGCAGGAGAATGTTCTCCTGTCGTGTCTGATGATGCTATCTCTGCAGCCTGAAGCCCCGGGTCCTCTCTAAGTCTTCCTTGCAGATTCCTTGATGATGGGGACTTCAGACCCATCCTTCTACTCTTGGGGTTCAGACCCCCTGTCACGCTCATGTTCTTACGCTTAACACAGGTCACCTCTCTGTAAGCAGCATATTCTTCAGGAGGCAGAGTCCTGAGCCAGAGATGAAGGTCCACCTTGTACTGTGTCTGCAGTCCCTCCGCCTGCTTCTTATAAAGCTCCTTCTGGTCCTGGGGGACCCGCTGCCAGCATCTACTGATCTCCACCATGCGCTCCCTTGGGGGCACTACTTTCAGCTCCCTGCTCAACCAGAGATCCTGGTGGAACTTGTGATAGCCATTCATTAGGGGCTTTTTGGGCTCTCCTTGGAATTTACACTTCATGAGTAAATTGTTTTCTGGGGGAGACTTCACTGTGTGCACATTTTCCTGAAACTTCTTTGGCACTTTGCTTTGACTTCCTTTGGGGACATCAGTTTTCTTGGAGCTCTGGACTAGATCAGGGTGCTGTTTTCTAAATAGAGCCATTTTCTCCTGAAACTCCTGCTTTTCTTTCTGGAAATCTTGACTATATTTCAGCTTGAGCTGTTCTGGCAGCTTTCTGTATTCCTCAGATGGAGCCTTGGTCAGCTCCTGGTTGCTCATCATGGGGTGTTTTTGGAGGTACTGAGGTCTCATCTCTTTAAAAAAGTGGAGGTAAGCTGTCAAGGGGTTCTTGGGTAAATCAGGATGTTTCTTGTGTTTTCTGCTTTTGGAAGGATTGTGAACATTTTCCTTAGCTTCCAGGACTAATTCTGTCAAAGTATGAAGCTTTCTAACATTACGGGAAATCTCTAACCATTTGAGTTTGTACATTTCCCCAGAAAATTCTTTACAAGCTATTTTTCTCAGTCCATCACTGACTGAGTTATTTTGAACATGTGCTTGTCACTGGATAGATTTTTTTTTTTTGTACATTCCAGTAATTGAACAATGTTTTCTCTGGACCAGTCATCTTGGCTTTTAGGCAGCACGTTTTCTAGGTTTTTGTGAAATGTATGGTCCCAGCAGATCAGAAACCTCAACGGTATTTCCACTGTCTGCACTCTCAAGATTGAGCAGGTGAGTTCTTTCTGAAGTCCAGCAGTCTGTGGGATTCTATGTATCTGTGGAGAAAGAAACAGAAAGCCACTCTCCTTTGGGATACATGAGAGAAGCACACTCTGCTTAGATATGTCCCTTCTATCACTCCCTTTACCCTTAAGAATGTAAATGAAAACTGTCTCAGTCTGAATTGAGATTCATATTGAGCATTATGAAGCTTCTTTTGCAGTTAAAAATCCTCAGATCCCATCCCAATATGCCTTGCACTCAATCTCACAAAAGGATGTTTAACACACAAATGAACAAAATAAAAGACTGGTTTCTCACTCAAGGGACAAAGAATAAGAGAAAATGAAGGGAGGGGAAAAAATAAAATTAAAAGGCCTGAAAAGCAAAGGGCTTTAAAACATCAATGAGATACCACAGCACATCAGTATAAGAATCATCAAAATCCCAAAGAGGGACATCACCAAATACTGAGAGAATGAGGAGAATCAGGAACTTTGATTCATTGCTGCTGCCTGTGTCAAATATATCTAAATATCTGTGTCTGGATTGGCATTTTCAGGAAACTACAGGTGGCAAACGTCAGCCTTGGTGTTTGTAATCTGACTACAGTGGCAGAAAAGATGTTAACAACTTCAGGAAATTATGCACCTCCTTCATGTCCAAGAATATGTATCATAAATGAACGCAGGCTTGTTCCTAAGCTATGAAGGTCTAAAGTCCTGATCATCAAAAGGCTGACTCTTACCTCTGAAGTGGTTCAGCATGTGTAGGAATAAAGAGGCCAGGAAGGGAGCTCTGGGTTCATGGGCTGAGGCTTCTGCTTCTGTGCCAAGTCAGCCCTGTAACAAAGGACATTGGTTCCATTTCAAGACCAAAGGTTAATCACATGAGCATTGCAAAACAGCAGACTTCACCACAGGATATGTTCTCAGGATTCTCCTACTTTTGGTGATTTGCATATACAATATATTCTACTTGCATGAGAATATAAAAATGTTGCCATAATTTTTACTAAATAGAAATTATCTCAAATTTCAATTTTCCCGTTTTTCTCAGACATTATTCCAAGTTTTCACTCACTGAACTTAATTCCCATCCTCAATTCCATCAATTCAAAGACCCTGGGCATTTTATAGAGAGCAAGACATTCAAGCTAAGGCTTTGAGGCTTCACTCACAAAGTAGTCATCAAGGATGCATTCTGTGTCTAAACAGAAGTGCTCACTGACCAGACATGTTTACTCTTGTCAGTCCAGCAAAGTGACACAGGTCCAACCTGGCTGCCCTGGTCCTGAAAGTCATTGCTCTTTGGTGGGTATCAGGAAGCACCTCCCTGTGAGGTCCTGCCTGCAGGGGGCTTGCTGTGATGGAACAGGCTGAGTCACTGCTACTCAGTATTATCAATATCACAGTCTCACTTGTCATGTGTGGGGAATATGTTTCTTTCGTAATTTTCTCACCTTCCAACTTACTAGGGTAGGTGCTTCCTCTGTGATATCCTAGAAAAATCCCTTCACTAAGTTTTATTTTGGTGAGGTTGGAGAGGATGGGGTGAGTGGGTGGAACAAAGCCAAGTATGTCAGCATGTTCTCAGGTATATCAGCCTCCCTCATAGCTCAGTTGGTAAAGAAACCATCTGCAATGCAGGAGAACCTGGTTCAAATCCTGGGGTCGGGAAGATCCACTGGACAAGGGATAGGTTACCCATTCCAGTATTCTTGGGCTTCCCTTGCGGCTCAGCTGGTAAAGAATCCACCTGCAATGCAGGAGACCTGGGTTCAATCCCTGGGTTGGGAAGGTAACCTGGAGAAAGGAAAGGCTACCCACTCCAGTATTCTGGCCTGGAGAATTCCATGGACTGTATAGTCCATGAGGTCTCAAAGAGTCAGACACGAGTGAGCTACTTTCACTTTCGCAGGTATATTTGTTTTCAGTCAAATGAAAAGGAAACTTCTGAGACCAAGGATCAGAAGTCCTCAAAGTTCTTTTGAAATGAAATAGAAAATGGCCAAAAAGACAATATTGATAATACATATGCTAGTGTTCTGTACCTATGGATTCACACATGGATTTAATCTGTACATTCTAGGCTATTTATTTGTTTATTTATTCATTTATTTTACAATAGGAGCTTGTAGAGCTACTTTCCTAACTATATTTCATACATGGTGTGTACAGGTCAATCCCAGATTCCCACTCTAAACTTCCTTTCTCCTTTTCCCTTGTTCTGAATGGGAAAAAATCAGAAAACATTTACAGACAGTTCCAAAAATGTAAAACTTGAAAATGCCACATACCGGGGAATGACTTATATTGCATTTAATTTACACTGTAAAATGTTAGTTGTAATAAGTTGACTAGAGATGGCAAAATGTACAGGAACATGCTTAGAATTTATCTGCAAATACTATGGCATTATGTACAAAGGATTCTTTATCCTGGAATTTGGGAATGGGGGAGGACCTGAAATCAATTCCCCATGGTCCCAAGGAACAATGGTGAATCCACTTCATGAAAAAGACAACAAATTTTTCAGAAATCAAAAATCATTAGTGTATACTTGCCTTTCCTTATTTTTTCCAAGCCCTATCAAAGAAAAACAAAAAAGAAAAGATCACATTAATCATGAGAGTTCTATCCTTTTTTCATGTTCTTTACTACTCCTGTTTGTGTATTAGATATGGCTTTCTAATTCTTTTATAGAGAACACTCAGAAGCTATCTTCATAACCGAGCCTAAAGTAAAACATGATGTGCTTCTTCCAGGCACATTAAGGAAGGAAAGGGGGCAGGAAGGGTTTGCCTCAAGATGCATCAACATCTAAGTTTCCAATGTCTTCACTACCTAGTGCTATGTTCAAGGATAAATCTCACCATTTGTAGTAACAATTAAAGCAAAAGAGACAACTGAATAAAACGAATTATAGAGTGCTTTAAAATTGATACCTGCATGAAATGTCTTACCTAGATGACAGGAAGAACCTCAGCATCCTCAGGGTGTGGATAGCAGAGAGTGACAAGGGTTTAGGGGAATGTACACTGCAGATGGAGATTGCAGCCATGAAATTAAAAGACGCTTACTGATTGGAACGAAAGTTATGACCAACCTAGATAGCATATTAAAAAGCAGAGACATTACTCTGCCAACTAAGGTCCATCTAGTCAAGGCTATGGTTTTTGCAGTGGTCATGTATGGATGTGAGAGTTGGACTGTGAAGAAAGCTGCAGGTTGAAGAATTGATGCTTTGGAACTGTGGTGTTGGAGAAGACTCTTGACAGTCCCTTGGACTGCAAAGAGATCCAACCAGTCCATCCTAAAGATCACTCCTGTGTGTTCATTGGAAGGATTGATGCTAAAGCTGAAATTCCCGTACTTTGGGCACCTCATGCGAAGAGTTGACTCATTGGAAAAGACTCTGATGCTGGGAGAGATTGGGGGCAGGAGGAGAAGGGCCGACAGATGATGAGATTGCTGGATGGTATCACCGACTCAATGGACATGAGTTTGAGTGAACTCCGGGAGTTGGTGATGGACAGGAAGGCCTGGAGTGCTGCAATTCATGAAGTCCAAAAGATTCAGACACAACTGAGCGACTGAACTGAACTGAACTAATAGTGAGATTTATGCCAAGAAAATTAACTTTCCCCTGGTCACAGAATTTTGCTGATTTTGTTACCATATATCTGGATAGGTAATATTTCAGTGTCACAGCAGCTCGTCTAGAAGAGTGTTTCTCTCTCTGAGGATGGACCCTCCTTTCTCATCTGGAGCAGCTCCATGTCCAGCTTGTGGCATATCTCGGTCAGCTGTCTGTACAATTCTTTCAGACTTTCTCTGTACTGAGTCATTCTGAACACTCTCTTCGAGTTGTTCACAAATGTCCTTGACTTCTCTCTCCAGAGCCTCCAGATGCAGTTGCTCCTCCTCCCGGAGCAACAGAAGCATCCTCTGATATTCAGCTTGTAATTGTCACCTCCCTTAAGACCACATATTTCTGAGGGGATAGAGGATCCAAAGCACGCTTATGTTCATATTTAAAAGAAAACCTCAAATATTATTTCCTTCATGTCATCAAGAAAGTTGTTGACAAACTTTTGGTCTCAGATATCTTCCTGTCCATTTTCTGTGAGTTCCTAGTTTCTTTCCGTGTTTGAATCAAGCTATCTAGGGGTCTCAAGATCTATCATTAAGAGGATTCTTCAGGGTTCTTACTTCATAAGTTATTTCCTCTCTAAATTGGATCTGAATTTTCTCTTCTTTTCTCTGGTTTTCTAAATATTCTTTAAAGTGATAAAACTTATTTTGTACAGTTTTTAAAAAATACATATAGTGCTCTAATTTCCCTCTAGGCACTAGTCTATTCCTCTCCTCTCCTTCACAGTGACACTTATGCAATGTGTCTTATACTCTGTGTCTGACAAGGTTTATTCAAATATGCAAAATTTGTCCTAGGAACACTTTTCATGCTGTGGTTTTCCCATATACTAGCATTTTTTGAACTAATCTGTGCCAATTGTGATTACTGATAGGTCTTTTGAAACCATGCCTTTTCGAGGGAAGAGATCAATATGCTTTAATGGGAATTTAAATGGACCTAAAAAGCTAGACTTGTATCCATATGGAGTGGGTAGGTGTTCCCTTCTCCCGGGGACCTTCCCAGTCCAGGGCTTGAACCCCAGTCTCCTGGACTACAGGTAGATTCTTTGCCATCTGAGCCACCATGTAAGCCTCCTGGGGCAACTCTTACCTCCTTGCTTATTTCTTTGGCTGTTCAGTGGGTTAATACACACAGAGGGTAACACAGCATCTAATTAACTGTTGGAATGAAGAGCTCTCTGCAGGGCTCTCCCTGCTGACTCAGACCGTGACTTTGGGCATGGGTATTCTTCATGCTTCTACCAGTGGGTGTATAAGTCACAGTTTCTCATCTTTGTGTGTCCTTCACTGTCAAAGGTGAGGTCCTCAGTTCTGTAAGATGTTTTGCACACTGCCAACAAGATTGAAACTGGTTCTCACCGCTCCATGCCTGGCAGGGAGGAGGAGTTATAATTGATATAGTCAATTGTAGGAGTGATACATAGAAGTGATATAGGTGTGATTATATGAATGATATAGGAGGAGATATAATTGAGTTGTGACCAGACATTTAAAGTCCTTTTAGGAAAATGCTGCTGCTGCTGCTAAGTTGCTTCAGTTGTGTCCAACTCTGTGTGACCCCATAGACGGCAGCCCACCAGACTCCCCCGTCCCTGGGATTCTCCAAGCAAGAACACTGGAGTGGGTTGCCATTTCTTCTACAATGCATGAAAGTGAAAAGTGAAAGTGAAGTCGCTCAGTTATGCCTAACTCTTAGCGACCTCATGGACTGCAGCATACCAGGCTCCTCCATCCATTGGATTTTCCAGGCAAGAGTACTGGAGTGGGTTGTCATTGCCTTCTCTGATGTTTGCTCTAGATTTTCTAAAAGGATTATGCCTTTATTCCCAACACTGGTTATGGAAAAGGATCTGATAACACAGAATATTCAATAAAATGCAGAAAGCTGAGTGGAATAACAATAAAAATTCCCAGAACTTTGCAATCATCTGTGCTTTCATCTTAATGGTAACCCTCTGGACATCTTGGCATGCTGATCATGATGCTTACGGATATGAATTTCCATCTTTGTCATAATTACCATATCTGTTATTACATCTGTTTCATTTTCCTGAGAGTTAGCAAGAAAAACAATAAAGTTCTGTGGTTTGAAGAATAGATGCTTGCTTCTTGGACAGAAAGCTATGGCAAACCTGGTCAGCATAATAAAGAGCAGGGACACCACTTTGCCTACACCACTTTGTATAGTCAAGCTATGGTTTTTCCAGTAGCCATATACATGGCTATGTGAGAGTTGGACCCTAAGAAAAGCTGAGCACTGAAGAAATGACTCTTTCAAATGGTAGTACTGGGGAAGACTCTGGAGAGTCCCTTGGACAGCAAGGAGATCAAACCCATCAATCCTAAAGGAAATCAGTCCTGAATGGTCATTGGAAGGACTGATGCTGAAGCTGAAACTTCAGTATTTTGGTCATCTTATGAGAACAGCTAACTCATTGGAAAAGTCCCTGATGCTGGGAAATATTGAGGGCAGAAGGAAAAGAGGGCATCAGAGGATGAGATGGCTGGATGATATCACCAGTGGAATGGACAAGACATTGGGCAAACTCTGGGAGACAGTGAGGAACAAGAAAGCCAAAGAAATAAGCAAAGGGTTAAAAGATGCTCTTAACCGAAAAAGAAGGTGCAGGAATGGTAAGGTTTCGGATCATAGACAATGCAGTGCTTTTTTAAAAAAAATCAATATCTGGAGATTGCTGAGGTATAAGCTGAAAAGAGAGTATTAAATCAGGGAAGGCAGCAGTTGGTTTTCAACAAGAGTTTCTTTATTTTTGACAATTGCTTTAGAAGCATCTACCCAGGGAAAATTCCAACATGTGGGTCACAAACCCACATGCAGCTCCAAAAATTGAGGTGCATATTTGATTGTATAAATACATATCCCCAAAAGTTCCAACACCTCCCAAAGTCTACATTTCCCCTTGCAATCCAGCATCACTGCAAGATCGATCATCTTTCCTTTCCGTTCATGTTGAGCTGATGTCTGAAACCATGGATTGGTTTTCTGTTCCTGATGCATCTACTGCCGAGATTTTAGTTTACAGGTGACCAGAAGTAAACTTTGACAGATGCATCCAGCTAGAAGGAGTATAACCGTGGTTCAGAAAGGGCTCCTTGGGATCAAATGTCTTGTTGCCGCAGTGAGGACACAGGCTGGATTAAGTCAGATGAACCTTGGATGTTCTAAATCCCACATAATCTCGATGAGTTTATCTTGAAGCTGGACGAGTTGGCCCAGGTGAAGGGCTCCATGAGGGCTGCCACTCTCCTGAGGGGCAGGATCAGACTCATCACTTAAGTTGCTCAGCCCATTGGTGTGACTCAGAAGCTTCTCCAGGATGGCCAGAAAGGACGTTCCCACACAGAATGAAGGTCCCAAGCTTGAAAAGTGGCTCAGGGCAGAGGATGGACTCATGCTGGGACTCTGTGATCCCACACTCCTCTAAGTTCAGCTCCTGAAGGGTGGCTGCAACTTGTTCCAGAATAATGTGGATGATCTCAGGACCAAAGTCCATCATGGTGACCCCACTCAGATCCAGGCCTTTGAGGTGACACATGTTTGGGCTCTGAGACAGATGGGGCAAGTCTGACTCTGTAAGCTGCCAGTTAGTTACTGCTGGGTGGTCCAAGGGGGTCCTTGGGCATCTGGGGAGAAAGCAAGCAATTAGGTCTGAGTATTCAGGATGGCAGCTCAGCTAAACTAGTCAGATAGTTGATTTGCCCAAAGACAAGGTCCTAATAACCACCTCCTGAAGGTCAGTACCCAGAATGGCCTGTCTCATTTTGGACTGGCAGTACCTGTCTGCATCTCCTGCAAACTTGGAAGTCAACCCTGAATATTCATTGCAAGTACTGATACGGGAGCTCAAACTCCAGTACTTTGTCCACCTGACTGGAAGAGCCAATTCATCATAAAAGACCCTGATACCTGTACACCAATGGCTGATTCATGTCAATGTATGCCAAACACCACTATAATATTGTAGTTAGCCTCCCATTAAAATATAGAACAGTCTTTTGGACTCTGTGGGAGAGGGAGAGGGTGGGATGATTTGGGAGAATGGCATTGAAACATGTATAATATCATATATGAAATGAATCTCAAGGCCAGGTTCATTGCATGATACAGGATGCTTGGGGCTGGTGCACTGGGATGACCCAGAGGGATGGTACATTGAAGGAGGTGGGAGAGGGGTTCAGTATGGGTAACATGTGTATACCTGTGGCGGATTCATATTGATGTATGGAAAACCAATACAATATTGTAAAGTAATTAGCCTCCAATTAAAACAAATAAATTTATTTAAAAAATAATAATAGGGAGGTGGTCCTACGATGGCAGAGGAATAGGACGGGGAGACCACTTCCTCCCTCACCAATTCATCAAAAGAACACTTAAACATTGAGTAAATTCCACAAAACAACTTCTGAATGTCAGCAGAGGACATCAGGCACGCAGAAAAGCAGCCCATTGTCTTCAAAAAGAGGTAGGAAAAATATTAAAAAAAAAAAAAAAGAGAGAGAGACACACACAAAAGAGGTAGGGATGGGGCTCCGTCTCAGGAAGGTAGTCTTAAAAAGAGAGAAGTTTCCAAACACCAGGAAACACTCTCACTGCCGAGTCTGTGGCGAGCCTTGGAAGTACAGAGGGCAACATAATAGGGAGAAAAAATAAGTAAATAATTAAAACCCACAGATTACGAGCCCAACGGTTACTCCCCCAGCAAAGAAGCAGCACAGACGTCTGCACCCAACACTAGCAAGCGGGGGCTGGGCAGGGAGGCGCGGGCTGCATTGCTTAGAGTAAGGATCTGGCCTGAATGCCCCGAGGGTAATCAGAGTGAACTAATTTGGGCTAGCAAACCAGACTGTGGGATAGCTACCACGCGAAAATCCCTAAGACACTGACAGGCCCGTGCATAGAACAAAGGGCTGAACAGACCCAGCCGGCTGCAGACCATCCCCCTCTGGTGACAGGCAACCAGAGCCGGAAGGGAGCAATTACAGCCCCAGAGAGACATTATCTACGAACCTGTAAGCAGGCTTCTTTGCTAACTAGGATTTCTCAGTGTTCTGGACAGTCATCATCCACCTGAGAAGGTGCGCCGGTTGTACACCCAGAAAACCAAGCGACAGGGACGGGAGAGGCGATAAGTCGCAGTGACCGCGCTCGCCAAACACCTCATCACCCAAGCTGCTCAGAGCTGGGAAGGGCACAAAACGCAGGCCCAAAGGAGTCTGCGCCTCTGAGGACTACCCGAGTGCCTGAACCTGAGAGGCTTAGACTTGGGAGGTGCATGCAGCCCAGGGCCAGCCTCGGATAGTTCCTGGTGGAGCAACCTAGAGCCTGAGCTGTGTGGGCAGGGAGGGTGCATGTGCTGTGGGGCAGGCCAGTGTGGCTGAAGCACTGCGAGCACACGCCAGTGTTATTTGTTTGCAGCGTCCCTCCCTCCCCACAGCATGACTGAACAAGTGAGCCTAAAAAGTGTCCACCACCACCCTCCTTGTGTCAGGGCGGAAATCAGACACCGAAGAGACCAGCAAACAGAAGAAGCTAAAACAGAGGGAACCGCTTTGGAAGTGACAGGTCCGATAGATTAACCCTGTAGTTAGTACCAACTACATAGGAAGGGGCCTAGAGATCTTGAGAAATATAAGCTGGACCAAGGAACTATCTGAAAATGAACTGACCCCACACTGCCCACAATAACACCAGAGAAAGTCCTAGATATATTTTTACGATCATTCTTTTCTTTTTTCTTTCTTTTTTTTTAACTTTCTTTTAATTTTTAAGTCCTCTATTACTCCTTTAATTTTCATTTTTATAACCTATTATTACTTTTCAAAAAAAGACTATTTTTAGAGCAAACTTCATATATATATATTTTATTTATTATTTTTTTTCTTCCCACCCACTCCCTCTCCCACAGAGTCCATAAGACTCTTCTATACATCAGTGTCTCATTTGCTGTCTCGTACACAGGGTTATTGCTACCATCTTTCTAAATTCCATATATATGCATTAGTATACTGTATTGGTGTTTTTCCTTCTGGCTTACTTCACTCTGTATAATAGGCTCCAGTTTCATCCACCTCATTAGAACTGATTCAAATGTATTCTTTTTAATGGCTGAGTAATACTCCATTGTGTATACGTACCACAGCTTTCTTATCCATTCATCTGCTGATGGACATCTAGGTTGCTTCCATGTCCTGGCTATTATAAACAGTGCTGCGATGAACATTGGGGTACACGTGTCTCTTTCCCTTCTGGTTTCCTCAGTGTGTATGCCCAGCAGTGGGATTGCTGGATCATAAGGCACTTCTATTTCCAGTTTTTTAAGGAATCTCCACACTGTTCTCCATAGTGGCTGTACTAGTTTGCATTCCCACCAACAGTGTAAGAGGGTTCCCTTTTCTCCACACCCTCTCCAGCGTTTATTATTTGTAGACTTTTGGATTGCAGCCATTCTGACTGGTGTGAAATGGTACCTCATAGTGGTTTTGATTTGCATTTCTCTGATAATGAGTGATGTTGAGCATCTTTTCATGTGTTTGTTAGCCATCTGTATGTCTTCTTTGGAGAAATGTCTATTTAGTTCTTTGGCCCATTTTTTGATTGGGTCATTTATTTTTCTGGAGTTGAGCTGTAGGAGTTGCTTGTATATTTTTGAGATTAGTTGTTTGTCAGTTGCTTCATTTGCTATTATTTTCTCCAATTCTGAAGGCTGTCTTTTCACCTTGCTAATAGTTTCCTTTGATGTGCAGAAGCTTTTAAGGTTAATTAGGTCCCATTTGTTTATTTTTGCTTTTATTTCCAATATTCTGGGAGGTGGGTCATAAAGGATCCTGTTGTGATGTATGTCAGAGAGTGTTTTGCCTGTGTTCTCCTCTAAGAGTTTTATAGTTTCTGGTCTTATGTTTAAATCTTTAATCCATTTTGAGTTTATTTTTGTGTATGGTGTTAGAAAGTGTTCTAGTTTCATTCTTTTACAAGTGGTTGACCAGATTTCCCAGCACCACTTGTTAAAGAGATTGTCTTTAATCTATTGTATATTCTTGCCTCCTTTGTCAAAGATAAGGTGTCCATATGTGCGTGGATTTATCTCTGGGCTTTCTATTTTGTTCCATTGATCTATATTTCTGTCTTTGTGCCAGTACCATACTGTCTTGATAACTGTGGCTTTGTAGTAGAGCCTGAAGTCAGGTAGGTTGATTCCTCCAGTTCCATTTTTCTTTCATATATATATATATATATATATATATATATATATATATATATATATATATAATTTTTGTGACTTTATTTTTTTCTTCTTCTTGTTTTCTTTAATATTGTATTTTGAAAATCCAACCTCTACTCTAGAATTTTAATCTTTGCTTTTAGGTATTTATTATCAATTTTGTACCTTTAAGAACCCAATTTTAAGTACCCATTTTTACTTGGGAGCAAGATTACTGGCTTGACTGCTCTCTTCCTCTTTGGACTCTCCTTTTTTTTCACCAGGTCACCTCTGTCTCCTTGCTCCCCCTTCTCTTCTCTACCCAACTCTGTGAATCTTTGTGTGTTCCAGATGGTGGAGAACATTTAGGGAACTGATTACTGGCTGGATTTGTCTCTCTCCTTTTCATTCTCCCCTTTTATCCTCCTGGCCACCTCTGTCTCCTTCCTCCCTCTTCTCTTCTCTGTATAAGTCCATGAATATCTCTGAGTGGTCCAGACTGTGGAGTGCACATGAGGAAGTGATAACTGGCTAGTTTGCTCTCTCCTCTTTTGATTCCACCTCATCTCATTCGGGTCACCTCTAACTCCCTCCTCCCTCTTCTCTTCTCCATGTAACTCTGTGAACCACTCTGGGTGTCCCTCACTGTGGAGAAACTTTTCATCTTTAACCTAGATGTTTTATCAACAGTGCTACATAGAAGGAGAAGTCTTGAGACTACTGTAAAAATAAGACTGAAAACCAGAAGCAGGAGGCTTAAGTCCAAATCCTGAGAACATCAGAGAACATCTGACTCCATGGAACATTAATCAATAGGAGCTCATCAAATGCCTCCATACTGACACTGAAACCAAGCACCACACAAGGGCCAACAAATTCCAGAGCAAGACATTCCACGCAAATTCTCCAGCAACAAAGGGACACAGCCCTGAGCTTCAATAATATAGGCTGCCCAAAGTTACACCAAAACCATTGACATCTCATAACTCATTACTGGACACTTCATTGCACTCCAGAGAGAAGAAATCTAGCTCCACACACCAGAACACTGACACAAGCTTCCCTAACCAAGAAACCTTTACAAGCCACCAATACAACCCCACCCACAGTGAGGAAACTCCATAATAAAGAGACCTCCACAAATTGCCAGAATAAGGAAAGGCCACCCCAAACTCAGTAATATAAACAAGATGAAGAGACAGAGGAATACCCAGCAGGTAAAGGACAGGATAAATGCCCACCAAATCAAACAAAAGAGTAAGTGATAGGGAATCTACCCGATAAAGAATTCTGAATAATGATAGTGGAAATGATCCAAAATCTTGAAATAAAAATGGAATCACAGATAAATAGCCTGGAGACAAGGATTGAGAAGATACATGAAAGGTTTAACAAGGACCTAGAAGAAATAAAAAAGAGTCAATATATAATGCATAATGCAATAAATGACATCAAAAACACTCTGGAGGCAACTAATAGTAGAATAACAGAGGCAGAAGATAGGATTAGTGAAGTAGAAGATAGAATGGTATATATGAATGAATCAGAGAGGAAAAAAGAAAAACGAATTGAAAGAAAGTAGGACAAACTCAGAGACCTCCAGGACAATATTAAATGCTCCAACATTCAAATCATAGGAGTCCCAGAAGAAGAAGACAAAAAGAAAGACCATGAGAAAATACTTGAGGAGATAATAGCTGAAAACTTCCCTAAAATGTATAAGGAAATAATCACCCAATTCCAAGAAACCCAGAGAGTCCCAATCAGGATAAACCCAAAGCAAAACACTCCAAGACACATATTAATCAAATTAACAAAAATCAAACACAAAGAACAAATATTAAAAGCAGCAAGGGAAAAGCAACAAATAACACACAAGGGGATTCCCATAAGGATAACAGCTGATCTTTCAATAGAAACTCTTCAGGCCAAGAGGGAATGGCAAGACATACTTAAAGTGATGAAAGAAAATAACCTACAGCCCAGATTACTGTACCCAGCAAGGATCTCATTCAAATATGAAGGAGAAATCAAAAGCTTTACAGACAAGCAAAAGCTGAGAGAATTCAGCACCACCAAACCAGCTCTCCAACAAATACTAAAGGATATTCTCTAGACAGGAGACACAAAAAGGGTGTATAAACTCGAACCCAAAACAATAAAGTAAATGGTAATGGGATCATACTTATCAATAATTACCTTAAACATAAATGTGTTGAATGCCCCAACCAAAAGACAAAGACTGGCTGAATGGATACAAAAACAAGACCCCTATATATGTTGTCTACAAGAGACCCACCTCAAAACAGGGGACACATATAGACTGAAAGTGAAGGGCTGGAAAAAGATATTCCAAGCACATAGAGATCAAAAGAAAGCAGGAGTAGCAATACTCATATCAGATAAAATACACTTTAAAACAAAGGCTGTGAAAAGAGACAAAGAAGGACACTATATAAAGATCAAAGGATCAATCCAAGAAGAAGATAAAACAATTATAAATATATATGCACCCAACATAGGAACACTGCAATACGTAAGACAAATGCTAACAAGTATGAAAGGGGAAATTAACAATAACACAATAATAGTGGGAGACTTTAATACCCCACTCACACCTATGGATAGATCAGCTCAACAGAAAATTAACAAAGAAACACAAACTTTAAATGATACAACAAACCAGTTAGACCTAATTGATACCTATAGGACATTTCACCCCAAAACAGTGAATTTCACCTTTTTCTCAAGCTCACACGGAACCTTCTCCAGTATAGATCACATCCTGGGCCATAAATCTAGCCTTGGTAAATTCAAAAAAATTGAAATCATTCCAACCATCTTTTCTGACCACAATGCATTAAGATTAGATCTCAATTACAGGAGAAAAACTATTAAAAATTCCAACATATGGAGGCTGAACAACACACTACTGAATAACCAACAAATCACTGAAGAAAGCAAAAAAGAAATAAAAATATGCATAGAAACGAATGAAAATGAAAACACAACAACCCAAAACCTGTGGGACACTGTAAAAGCAGTGCTAAGGGGATAGTTAATAGCAATACAGGCATACCTTAAGAAATAAGAAAAAAGTCAAATAAATAACCTAACTATACACCTAAAGCAACTAGAAAAGGAAGAAATGAAGAACCCCAGAGTTAGTAGAAGGAAAGAAATCTTAAAAATTAGGGCAGAAATAAATGCAAAAGAAACAAAAGAGACCGTAGCAAAAATCAACAAAGCCAAAAGCTGGTTCTTTGAAAGGATAAATAAAATTGACAAACCATTAGACAGACTCATCAAGAAACAAAGGGAGAAAAATCAAATCAATAAAATTAGAAATGAAGATGGAGAGATCACAACAGACAACACAGAAATACAAAGGATCATAAGAGACTACTATCAGCAATTATATGCCAATAAAATGGACAACGTGGAAGAAATGGACAAATTCTTAGAAAAGTACAACTTTCCAAAACTGAACCAGGAAAAATAGAAAATCTTAACAGATCCATCACAAGCACGGAAATTGAAACTGTAATCAGAAATCTTCCAGCAAACAAAAGCCCAGGTCCAGACAGCTTCACAGCTGAATTCCAGCAAAAATTTAAAGAAGAGCTAACACCTATCCTATTCAAACTCTTCCAGAGAATTGCATATTAAAGTAAATGTCCAAACTCATTCTATGAGGCCACCATCACACTAATACCAAAACCTGACAAAGATGCCACAAAAAAAGAAAACTACAGGCCAATATCACTGATAAACATAGATGCAAAAATCCTTAACAAAATTCAAGCAATCAGAATCCAACAACACATTAAAAAGATCATATACCATGACCAAGTGAACTTTATCACAGAGATGCAAGGATTCTTCAATATCTGCAAATCAATCAATGTAATACACCACATTAACAAATTGAAAAATAAAAACCATATGATTATCTCAATACATGCAGAGAAAGCCTTTGGCAAAATTCAACATCCATTTATGACAAAAAAAATACTCTCCAGAAAACAGGAATAGAAGGAATATATCGCAACATAATCAAAGCTATATATGACAAACCCACAGCAAACATTATATCCTCAATGGTGAAAAATTGAAAGCGTTTCCCCTAAAGTCAGGAACAAGACAAGGGTGCCCACTTTCACCACTACTATTCAACATAGTGTTGGAAGTTTTGGCCACAACAATCAGAGCAGAAAAAGAAATAAAAGGAATTTAAATTGGAAAAGAAGAAGTAAAACTCTCAGTGTTTGCAGATGACATGATCCTCTACATAGAAAACCCTAAAGACTCCACAAGAAAAATACTAGAGCTAATCAATGAATACAGTAAAGTTGCAGGATATAAAATCAACACACACTGCATTCCTATACATTAATAATGAGAAAATAAAAAGAGAAATTAAGGAAACAATCCCATGCACCATTGCAATGAATAGAATAAAATACTTAGGAATATATCTACTTAAAGAAACTAAAGACCTATATATAGAAAACTATAAAACACTGGTGAAAGAAATCAAAGAGGACACTAATAGATGGAGAAATATATGATGTTCATGGATCAGAAAAATCAATATAGTGAAAATGAGTATACTACCCAAAGCAATCTATAGATTCAATGCAATCCCTATCAAGCTACCAAAGGTATTTTTTCACAGAGCTAGAACAAATAATTTCACGATTTGTATGGAAATACAAAAAACTTCGAATAGCCAAAGCAATCTTGAGAAAGAAGAATGGAACTGGAGGAATCAACCTTCCTGACTTCAAAGTCTACTACAAAGCCAGTCATCAAGAGAGTATGGTAGTGGCACAAAGACAGAAATATAGACCAATGGAACAAAATAGAAAGCCCAGAGATAAATCCATGCACCTATGGACACCTTATCTTCAACAAAGGAGGCAAAAATATGCAATGGAGAAAAGACAATCTCTTTAAAAGGGGTGCTGGGAAAACTGGTCAACCACTTGTAAAAGAATGAAACTAGAACACTTTCTAACACCATACACAAAAAGAAACTCAAAATGGATTAAAGATCTAAATGTAAGACCAGAAACTATAAAACTCTTAGAGGAGAACCTAGGCAAAACACTCCCCGACATAAATCACAGCAGGATCCTCTATGACCCACCTCCCAGAATATTGGAAATAAAAGCAAAAATAAACAAATGGGATCTAATTAAAGTTAAAAGCTTCTGCACAACAAAAGAAACTATAATCAAGGTGAAAAGACAGCCTTCAGAATGGGAGAAAACAATAGCAAATTAAGCAACTGACAACTAATCTCAAAAATATACAAGCAACTCCTACAGCTCAATTCCAGAAAAATAAACGACCCAATCAAAAAATGGGCCAAAGAACTAAATAGACATTTCTCCAAAGAAGACATACAGATGGCTAACAAACACATGAAAAGATGCTCAACATCACTCATTATCAGAGAAATGCAAATCAAAGCCACAATGAGGTACCATTTCACGCCAGTCAGAATGGCTGTTATCCAAAAGTCTACAAGCAATAAATGCTGGAGAGGGTGTGGAGAAAAGGGAACCCTCTTACACTGTTGGTGGGAATGCAAACTAGTACAGCCACTATGGAGAACAGTGTGGAGATTCCTTTAAAAACTGGAAATAGAATTGTTATATGACCCAGCAATCCCATTGCTGGGCATAGAAACTGAGGAAACCAGAATTGAAAGAGACACGTGTACCCCAATGTTCATCACAGCACTGTATATAATAGCCAGGACATGGAAGCAACCTGGATGTCCATCAGCAGATGAATGGATGAGAAAGCTGTGGTACGTATACACAATGGAGTATTAGTTCAGTTCAGTTCAGTTCAGTCACTCAGTCATGTCAGACTCTTTGCAACCCCATGAATCGCAGCACACCAGGTCTCCCTGTCCATCACCAACTCCTGGAGTTCACCCAGACCCATGTCCAGTGAGTCAGGGATGCCATCCAGCCATCTCATCCTCTGTCATCCCCTTTTCCTCATGCCCCCAATTCCTTCCAGCATCAGAGTCTTTTCCAATGAGTCAACTCTTCGCATGAGGTGGTCAAAGTACTGGAGTTTCAGCTTTAGCATCATTCCTTCCAAAGAAATCCAAGGCTGATCTCCTTCAGAATGGACTGGTTGGATCTCCTTGCAGTCCAAGGGACTCTCAAGAGTCTTATCCAACACCACAGTTCAAAAGGATTAATTCTTCGGTGCTCAGCCTTCTTCACAGTCCAACTCTCACATCCATACATGACCACTGAAAAACCATAGCCTTGACTAAATGAACCTTTGTTGGCAAAGTAATGTTTCTGCTTTTCAATATGCTATTTAGGTTGGTCACAACTTTCCTTCCAAGCAGTAAACGTCTTTTAATTTCATGGCTGCAGTCACCATCTGTAGTGATTTTGGACCCCCCAAAAAATAAAGTCTGACACTGTTTCCACTGTTTCCCCATCTATTTCCAATCAAGGGATGGGACTGGATGCCATGATCTTCGGTTTCTGAATGTTGAGCTCTAAGCCAACTTTTTCACTCTCCACTTTCACTTTCATCAAGAAGCTTTTTAATTCCTCTTCACTTTCTGCCATAAGGGTGGTGTCATCTGCATATCTGCGGTTATTGATATTTCTCCTGGAAATCTTGATTCCAGCTTGTGCTTCTTCCAGTCCAGCGTTTTTCATGATGTACTCTGCATATAAGTTAAATAAGCAGGGTGACAATATACAGCCTTGACGTACTCCTTTTCCTATATGGAACCAGTCTGTTGTTCCATGTCGAGTTCTAACTGTTGCTTCCTGACCTGCATACAAATTTCCTAAGAGGCAGATCAGGTGGTCTGGTATTCCCATCTCTTTCAGAATTTCCACAGTTTATTGCGATCCACACAGTCAAAGGCTTTGGCATTGTCAACAAAGCAGAAATAAATGTTTTTCTGGAACTCTCTTGCTTTTCCATGATCCAGCGGATATTGACAATTTGATCTCTGGTTCCTCTGTCTTTTCTAAAACCAGCCTGAACATCTGGAATTTCACGGTTCACATATTGCTGAATCTTGGCTTGCAGAATTTTAAGCATTCCTTTACTAGCGTGTGAGATGAGTACAATTGTGCGTATTTTGAGCATTCTTTGGCATTGCCTTTCTTTGGGATTGGAATGAAAACCGACCTTTTCCAGTCCTGTGGCCACTGCTGAGTTTTCCAAATTTGCTGGCATATTGAGTGCAGCACTTTCACAGCATCATCTTTCAGGATTTGGAATAGCTCAACTGGAATTCCATCACGTCCACTAGCTTTGTTCGTAGTGATGCTTTCTAAGGCCCACTTGACTTCATATTCCAGGATGTCTGGCTCTAGGCCAGTGATTACACCATCGTGATTATCTGGGTCGTGAAGATATTTTTTGTACAGTTCTCTGTGTATTCTTGCCATCTCTTCTTAATATCTTCTGCTTCTGTTAGGTCCATACCATTTCTATCCTTTATCGAGCCCATCTTTGCATGAAATATTTCCTTGGTATCTCTAATTTTCTTGAAGAGATCTCTAGTCTTTCACATTCTGTTGTTTTCCTCTTTCTTTGCATTCATCACTGAAGAAGGCTTTCTTATCTCTTCTTGCTATTCTTTGGAACTCTGCATTCAGATGTTTATATCTTTCCTTTTCTCCTTTGCTTTTCACTTCTCTTCTTTCACAGCTATTTGTAAGGCCTCCCCAGACAGCTATTTTTCTTTTTTGCATTTCTTTTCCATTGGGATGGTCTTGATCCCTGTCTCCTGTACAATGTCATGAACCTCATTCCATAGTTCATCAGGAACTCTATCTATCAGATCTAGGCCCTTAAATCTATTTCTCACTTCCACTGTATAATGATAAGGGATTTGATTTAAGTCATACCTGAATGCTCTAGTGGTTTTCCCTACTTTCTTCAACTTAAGTCTGAATTTGGCAATAAGGTGTTCATGATATGAGCCACAGTCAGTCCTGGTCTTGTTTTTGCTGACTGTATAGATCTTCTCCATCTTTGGCTGCAAAGAATATAATCAATCTGATTTTGGTGTTGACCGTCTGGTGATGTCCATGTGTAGAGTCTTCTCTTGTGTTGTTGGAAGAGGGTGTTTGTTATGACCAGTGCATTTTCTTGGCAAAACTCTATCAGTCTTTGCCCTGTTACATTCCATATTCCAAGGCCAAATTAGCCTTTTACTCCAGGTGTTTCTTGACTTCCTACTTTTGCATTCCGGTCCCCTATAATGAAAAGGACATCTTTTTTGGGTGTTAGTTCTAAAAGATCTTGTAGGTCTTCATAGAACCGTTCAACTTCAGCTTCTTCAGCGTTACTCAGCCATTAAAAAAAATACATTTGAATAAGTTCTAATGAGGTGGATGAAACTAGAGCCGATTATACAGAGTGAAGTAAGCCAGAAAGAAAAACACCAATACAGTATACTAATGCATATGTATGGAATTTAGAAAGATGGTAATGATAACCCTGTATGCGAGACAGCAAAAGAGACACAGATGTATAGAACAGTCTTTTGGACTCTGTGGGATGGGGGAGGGATGATTTGAGAGAATGGCATTGAAACATGTATAATATCATATAAGAAATGAATTGCCAGTCCAAGTTCGATGCAGGATACAGGATGCTTGGGGCTGGTGCACGGGGATGACCCAGAGGGATGGTATGGGGAGGGAGGTGGGAGGGGGGGTTCAGAATGGGGAACACATGTACACCCGTGGTGCATTTATGTTGATGTATGGCAAAACCAATACAATATTGTAAAGTAATTAGCCTCCAATTAAAATAAATATTAATAATAATAAATAAATTAATTAAAATTATAATACCTAATCATAAACACCATTAAATATATACCATCATGTTAAAAAAAAATACTGATCGTTGGAAAGATTAAGGGCAGAAGGAGAAGGGGTTGACAAAGGATGAGACGGTTGGATGGCATCACCAACTCAATGGACATGAATTTGAGCAAATTGTAGGAGATGGTGAAGGACAGGGAAGCCAGGCAAGCTGCATTCCTTGTAGTCACAAAAAGACGGACACAACAAAGCAACTGTAAAGCAACTCAGTTCTACTTTCAGTCTTCTCCTAAGTCTTTGCTTGGGGATAAATATTTCACTTGTCATTTCAGTAAACAAAGGATGTTGCAGAAAAAGGCCGTTTTCCACTGCAGCCCCCACAAGACAGTGTGCCCTGAGGGGAATTCAAGGAGAGGAAAACAGAATGGTGTCCTGAGGGAGTTAAGATGCGTATCATAAACATGACTTCAATAAGCCCAGACTTTTACCTCTTTTCATAGAGAAAATCATGAAAAGGGACTTCCCTGGGGGCCTGTGGTTAAGAATGCACTGGTCAGCACCAGGGATACAGGTTGGATCCCTGGTCCAGGAAGACCCCACAGACTGTGGAGCAACTAAGCCCAAGCACCACAACTACTGAGCACCCGACTAGAGCCTGGGGGCCAAGACCACTGATGCCCACACCCCGGTCCCACGCTCTGCAATGAGAGATGCCACCAAAAGGAAAAGTCAACACATTTCAACTCAAGAGTAGCCCCTGCTCACCACAACCAGAAAAGGCTGCGCTCAGCAAGAAAGACCCAGCACAGCTAAAATAAGCAAACAAATAAGATTATAAAAATAAATAAATAACAATTATTTAAAACCATTAATTTGAGATGTAACATGTCCATCATCCATAGTAATCTTTTGATGCTTTCTGAATGGGTTTTTCAGCCCGTGACCTTCTGTACTCTGGCTTCCCTTATAACTTTTGAACAGTTCCTCAGGGCCACCTGCAAAGACACCTTTCTGGCTATGATCTTCCGTAAAATCACTGAATAAAGCATATTTGCCATGCTTTAGTTTGTTCATTTTTTTGTCATTTGACCTGCTCTTCCAAGACCTTTTCCCAACCCACAGTGTCCTGTCCCCACTCACCTGAGTTCCAGGGATTAGATGGAAACTGTCGACTAAAACAGGAGTCACCACCTGAATATAGAGTCACTTTATTTCATGGGAGTATTTAAGAGCCAAGCCCGGGCTTCCTTGGTGGCCCAGAGGGTAAAGAATCTGCCTGAAGTGTGGGAGATCTGGGTTTGATCCCTAGGATGGGACGATCTCCTGGAGGAGGAAATGGCAGCCTGAGAATCCTGAGAGGTGAGACCCTGACCCCTGCTTTCCTTCTGCTGCTGCCTGTCCTTCTACAAGGAAGGGGTCAGAAGTGCAGGCTGGGCAGGTTCTGGGAAGGAAGGTCCAATGACGTGGAGCACCTGGATCCCACTGCCAAAGAGGCAGAAGTATCTCTGGGATTGAGTTGCTAGACTCCTGACTTTAATCCCATTTCTAGAATAAAAGGGAGAAGCTGTCTGGCAGGTCATGAGCAGTGCTTCCTGCTTTCTTCCCTGAGTCTTTTTAACCAAAAGATATGTTTAGATTTTCCAAGAGGAAAGAAATCCACTTAACATTTTGTGGCTGTGAATGAACTGTGAGCAAGTCATTTTGGAAGCGCTAAATCTTAATCTTAAATTAGATCCTATAGGACTGGAGTTTTATTCCCAGTTCGTATATAGGTGAAGCAACAGGTAAATGCATATTTTAGTATTTTAACCAATGTTGTCTTCTTCTATTAGAACATTCAGAATTTTAGCCTATATTCATCTAGTATTTGTGTTTTCCTGCCTGTTTCTTTAAACAGTTTTTATTTATATTGCAGTATAGCCTGTTAGAATTCTGTGGTAGGTCTTCCTTGCTGGTCTAGTGGTTAAGAATCTGCCTTCCCATGGAGGGGACATGGATTTGATTCAGAAGATTTTCCAGGCCCTGAAGCACCGAAGCCCATGTGTCACAACTACTGAGCCACTGCTCTAGGGCCTTGCTCCAAACCCAGGGAAGCCACACCAGGGAGAACCTGGAGCACTGAGTTACCCCAGCTCCCCCTAACTGGAAACATGCCCTGCACTGCAAGAAGACCGAGCCCCATGAAAAACAAGGAAATTAATCTGTAAAAAAAAATGGAGAGAAGTAATAATATTCTGGTAATTTCAGGTAAAGAGCAAAGGGGCTCGGCCATGAATATACCTGTGCCCATCCTTCCCCACACTTCCCTTCCATCCAGGCTGCTACACAAAATTGAGCAGACTTCCATGTTCTCTACTGTAAGTTCCCCAACTGTATATTCATGAGGAATAAAATATTCCAATAAGACATCATGGATGAAGAGGAAGTCTCCAAATTCAACACGTTTCATATACAAGAACAATACTTGTGTGATACTAATTGTCCATGAGAATCAAAAATGAAAATAGCCAGGAAAGTTTGGGGGAAAAAAAAGTTTAATAAGATGGCACTAGCTTTAAATACATTTTCAAATACATCAATAAACCAAAATAATAAAAATGGGTCATCAGTTCAGTTCAGTTCAGTCGCTCAGTCATGCCCGACTCTTTGGGACCCCATGAATTGCAGCACGCCAGGCCTCCCTGTCCATCACTAACTCCAAGAGTTCACGAAAATGCATGTCCATCAAGTCGGTGATGCCATCCAGCCATCTCATCCTCTGTCGTCCACTTCTCCTCCTGCCCCCATTCCCTCCCAACATCAGAGTATTTTCCAATGAGTCAGCTCTTTGTGTGAGGTGGCCAAAGTACTGGAGTTTCAGCTTCAGCATCATTCCTTCCAAAGAACACAGAGTGGTAGATGAATCCCCAACAGTTTAGTATCTGTGAACTAAAAGACTGACACACAAACTACACAAGTCCTAATATAATACAATTTGAGTCTGTGGTAAAAACATGTTTTACTTACAACTTGGATCAGAAGGAAGGGGTTGGGGCAGAAATCTGCAGAAATTCAGACATGGCCTGAAAACTCAGGGCCACTGGGTCAGAGGAGGCTGGTTTTAAGGAAAAGCCAATTCAGGTGGAGGGGTTACACATTTTTAATTTTGAGGTTTTGATCAGTGAGAAAATCTCATGGACAGTTGACAGGATGCACACACACATGGAAATGCTGCTGCCCATGTGCTGGCCCCAATTCCAAGGTAAGGAAGTGCCAGCTCTTCACCTCAGAGAGAAGGGGCAGAGACATCAGGGCCTGACAGCTTCCTTTAAGGAAGTCTCCCACTTCCATTCAATCAGATCTTCCCTTCCCAGCTCACTGCCTGAGTCCTGAGGGACAAGGGACAAGGTCAAAGAGAAGGGGCTAACAGACCCCTGGAGCCCGTCACACGTCTGGACTGCAGAGGGTGAAGAGAGAAAACCTTTCCAGTTTAGGAAGCTCAGTCTACTACAAGGTGCCCCGCAGCCCAGTCAGCTCAAGGTTCATTCCACGAGGCGTCTTTGCCTTGACTTTCTCTCAGGGTGAACGTGGGGTAGATGGAGAAGCCAGAAATTACAGCTCAAGATGCCTTCTTTCCAACAGATCCCACTTTGTATGAAGAGGGAGGGAAAGAAGGAAGGCAATGAAAAAGCATAGAGAGAAGAGCCCATGGACTTTTGCTGAAAAGTTTTGTCCCTTCAGTTTGTGAACTAAACTCAGTTGGAATCCGAGTCAGAGGAGTCCCCTGAGGACCATGAGCTGGAGCTGTGGTCCTCCGGCTCAGAATCTCCATCTTCATCTTCACTGCTGGGGGCTGAGCAGCAGTTGCCTTCCTCCTCTTCCTCATTTTCCTCTGATTTCCCTGAGGCAGGAGAATATTCTCTAATCCTGTCTGATGATGCTAATTCTGCAGCCTGAAGCCCCGGGTCCTCTCTAAGTCTTCCTTGCAGATTCCATTTTGATGGGGACTGCAGACTGATCCTTCTAATCTTGGAGTTCGGCCGCCCCGTCACACTCATGTTCTTACGCTTAGCACAGGTCTCTTCTCTGTAGGCAGCATATTCTTCAGGAGGCAGAGTCCTGAGCCAGAGATAAAGGTCAACCTTGTACTGTGTCTGCAGTCCCTCTGCCTGCTTCTTATAAAGCTCCTTCTGGTCCTGGGGGATGCGCTGCCAGAGTCTACTGATCTCCACCATGCGCTCCCACGGGCGCACCACTTTCAGCTCCCTCCTCGACCAGAGATCCTGGTGGAACTTGTGATAGCCATTCATCGGGGGCTTCTTGGGCTCTCCGTGGAATTTCCACTTCATGGGTAAACTCTTTTCTGGGGGAGACTTCACTTTTTGAACATTCTCCTGAAACTTCTCTGGCACTTTCATTTCACTTCTTTGGGGGACACCAGATTTCTCTGGGTTTGGGACTAGATCAGGGTGCTGTGCTCTGAACAGAGCTATTTTCTCCCTAATATCCTTTTTCACTTTCTCAAGTTCCTGACTGTCTTTCACCCTCAGCTGCTCAGGCACCTTCCTGTGTTCCTCAGACAGAACCCTGGTCAGCTCCTGGTTGCTTATCTTGGGGTGTTTTGGGATGTACTGAGGTCGCATCACTTGGGAAATGTGCTGGTAAGCTTCTTGAACAAATAAGTATGATTCTGGTGTTTTCTTGTGTTTTCTGTGTTTTCTTGTGTTTTTTTGGAAAGATTGCTAACATTTTCCTTAGCTTCCAGGACTAATTCTTTCAGCTCATGTCTAGCAAACTCAAACTATGAACGAATCCACAGCCGAACTATAATTCTAGCTCGAGGCCTACAAACGCTCCTTCCACTAATAGCCACCTGATGACTACTAGCAAGTCTAACCAACTTAGCTCTACCCCCAACAATCAACTTAATTGGAGAACTATTTGTAGTAATATCAACTTTTTCATGATCTAACACTACAATTATTCTAATAGGTGTGCTAAACTTTCTCACCTTATGGGAAACCTCTAACCATTTGAGTTTGCACATTTCCCCAGAAAAATCTTTAAAAGCTACTTTTCCCAGTCCATCACTGACTGGGTTGTTTTGAACGTGTGCCCATCACTGGATGGAATGCTTTTCTCCATACTTTCCAGTAACTGCACGATGTCTTCCTTGGACCAGTCATCTTGGCGTTTAGGCATCGCCATTTCTAGGTCTTTGGGACACTTATTTGATCCCAGCAGTTCAGACACCTCAGCAGAATCTTCAGCTTCTTCACTCTCAAGATTCAGCAGGTGAGTTATTTCTGAAGTCCTGCAGTGTGTGCGATCCTCTGTTTCTGTGGAGAAAGAAAAGGAAAGTTACTCTCCTATGTGACACAGGAGAGAAGCACAGCCCACTTGGGATACATTCCTTCTGTAATTTCATTTACCCCCAAGAACGTAAATGAAAACCAGCCCAACCTGTGAGTTGAGAGTCCTGTTGAGCATTATGAAGCTTCTTTTCACAATTAAAAATTCTCAGGCCTGAACCCAACTTGCTTTCCAGTCTCACCACAGTGGGTTTTACATAGAAATGAAAAGAGCATGGGGACTCACTCAAGAGACAAAGGATGAGAGAAAAGGAAGGGAAGTTAAAAATAAAAATGCCTGATAAGCAAGAGGGCTTTAAAATAGCAATGAGATACCACAGCACATGGACAAGAATTGTCAAAATCCCAAAGAAGGACCAAGTACTGAGAGGGTGGAATATCAGGAAATTTGATTCATTTCCTAAGGCAATGAAAAACAGTACAAGCCTTCTGAAAGACAATAAGGCAATCTGTTACTAAACTAAATACCCTCCTACCACGTAAGTCAGGGCTCATGCTCCTTTGTATTTGCCCAAATCATAGGTAATGCTCAAAATTCTCCAAGCCAGGCTTCAGAAATATGTGAACCGTGAACTTCCTGATGTTCAAGCTGGTTTTAGAAAAGGCAGAGGAACCAGAGATCAAATTGCCAACATCCGCTGGATAATAGAAAAAGTAAGAGAGTTCCAGAAAAACATCTATTTCTGCTTTATTGACTATGTCAAAACCTTTGACTGTGTGGATCACAATAAACTGTGGAAAATTCTGAAAGACATGGGAATACCAGACCACCTGATCTGCCTCTTGAGAAATCTGTATGCAGGTCAGGAAGCAACAGTTAGAACTGGACATGGAACAAAAGACTGGTTCCAAATAAGAAAAGGAGTTCGTTAAGGCTGTATATTGTCACCCTGTTTGTTTAACTTATATGCAGAGTACACCATGAAAAACGCTGGACTGGAAGAAGCACAAGCTGGAATCAAGATTGCCGGGAGAAATATCAATAACCTCAGATATACACATAACACCACCCTTATGACAAAAAGTGAAGAGAAGAGGCTCAAAAGCTCAAAAGCCTCTTGATGAAAGTGAAAGAGGAGAATGAAAAAGTTGGCTTAAAGCTCAACATTCAGAAAACGAAGATCATGGCATCCGGTCCGACCACTTCATGGAAAATAGTTGGGGAAACAGTGGAAACAGTGTCAGACTTTATTTTTCTGGGCTCCAAAATCACTGTAGATGGTGACTGCAGCCATGAAATTAAAACACGCTTACTCCTTGGAAAGAAAGTTATGACCAACCTAGGTAGCATATTCAAAAGCAGAGACATTACTTTGCCAACAAAGGTCCGTCTAGACAAGGCTATGGTTTTTCCTGTGGTCGTGTATGGATGTGAGAGTTGGACTGTGAAGAAGGCTGAGCACTGAAGAATTGATGCTTTTGAACTGTGGTTTTGGAGAAGACTCTTGAGAGTCCCTTGGACTGCAAGGAGATCCAACCAGTCCATTCTGAAGGAGATCAGCCCTGGGATTCCTTTGGAAGGAATGATGCTAAAGCTGAAACTCCAGTACTTTGGCCACCTCATGCAAAGAGTTGACTCATTGGAAAAGACTCTGATGCTGGGAGGGATTGGGGGCAGGAGGAGAACGGGATGACAGAGGATGAGATGGCTGGATGGCATCACGGACTCGATGGATGTGAGTCTGGGTGAATTCCGGGAGTTGGTGATGGACAGGGAGGCCTGGCGTGCTGTGATTCATGGGGTCGCAAAGAGTTGGACACGACTAAGGGACTGATCTGATCTGATCTGATCCATAAAAAAGAAAAAAAGACCTGCAATGGAATGTTTATAGCCACTTTGGTCATAATCACAAAACTTGAGAACAACCATAATGAATGTATAAATCAACTCTGGTACATTAAGGCCAAGAAATAGTACTCAGTTCTAAAAAGAAATGAGCGATCAAGCCAGGAAGAGACATGGGGTATTCTTTTATTCATATCTCTAAGTGAATGAAGCTAAGCTGAGAAACATACATATTTCATGAGTCCAACTATAAGACATTCCAGGAAAAAGGAATACATGGAAAAAAAGAGAAATGTATGAGGACAGTGAAATAAACTTTGCTTCCCAGCAGTTAGGGTGATGGGACTGATGAATAGGTGATCACAAATGACTTTCAGCAGTCTAACCCTTCTGGATATTATAAAGCTGGATACTTGTCACTGTACATCAGTGAAAACTAACAGAATGCACAACACCAAGAGTGAACACTAATGTGAAACCATAGACTTTGGGTGATAATGAAGTGTCATTGGAGGTTCCTAAATCATAATAAACACACCACTCTGAGACATAAAGTGATAACAGGGGGAAAACGCCTGCTTATTCTGGGAGCACAGGATGTAGACAGGAATTCTGTACTTTCTGCTCAGTGTTACTGTGAATGCAATCTTCTCTAGAACAGTAACACTCCTTAGGATTCTGAGCATAGCTCCCTCCTAAGAAAAGTCCAGATGGCCATAGACTGAATGTGCAGTTGAGATGATAATTGATATAATTCATCTGAGAAACATGTCATAGAAGTACAAAGGGAAGATGAAGAGAGGAGAAGAGTAAACATGTATATGTAAGGATTGAAAAAGAGTTTAAGTGGTCAATATTTCATTTCTGGGGAGGTCAATAGACATTATAATAAGGCATATTAAATACAACTGTATACAAGAAGACCCTTTCCTTGTGACTCAGCTGGTAAAGAATCTGCCTGCAAAGTGGGAGACCTGGGTTTGATCCCCGGGTTACGAAGATCTGCTGGAGAAGGGAAAGGCTACCCACTCCAGTATTCTGGCCTGGAGAATTCCATGCACTGGATAGCCCATGTGGTCGCAAAGAGTCAGACATGACTGAGTGACTTCACTTCACTACTTCACAATAAGCCAGGGACTCAGTTTTGGCTGAGATATAAAGATGACAAAACACGTCTCATCGGAAGCTCATAGAAATGAACACATAGGAACACTGACCTGTGTAGGAGGCGCAGGTACTTCAAGCACTGGCAGGGGAAGCACTTCTCTACATGTGTCTCCTGCACTCACACAGGAAGAGTCTTACCGCCTCTGAAAGAGCAACCTGAGAAACAATGACACATCACACACAGTGTATCACACGCAGTTATCTACACTAAACAAAGGTACCTACGTTCAGTGTTCTATATTATTCTGTTAAAACTCAGTCCCTTCTATCTCTAATAAAAATGACTCTTAAGCATAACGTTAATTTTGGTTTAACTACAACTTTCAGTTCTGAGAACTCTAACAATTAAATTTTCTCTTCTCTTTGAAAATGACAGTCTTCAATTTAAGTGACCCTAATGTAAGGGGAATCCATTTCTTTGATTAGTACATCAACATACTCCCAATCATACCAGATTTGCTCTACTATCAGTAAAGTTTTCCTGTTTGGAAACATACAAATTCCAGGTTACAATAAGATCAGTTCTGGGACTTCCTTGGAGGTTCAGTATCTAAGACTCCATGCTCCCAGTGGACAAGACCAGCATTTGGTCCTTCATCAGGGAATGAGAGCCCACATTCCACAGCAAAGTGTTCACCTGCCAAGACACAGAGTTCCTGTGTGGGGACTAAGAGTTTGCATGTCCCATCTAAAGGTCCCTCAAGGTGCAAGAAAAATCTGGTGCAGCCAAATTCATCAAATCCATCTATCAATTAACACACAGTTCCATCTAATATTGTGGTTGTTTAGTCCCTCAGGCCTGTGTGACTCTTCTGCAACCCGTTGGACTGTAGCCCACCAGGCTTCTGTCCATGGGATTTTTCAGGCAAGAATACTGGAGTGGGTTGTCATTTCCTTCTCCAGGGGCCCTTGAGACTCACAGATTGAACCTGTGTCTCCTGCATTAGCAGGCAGTTTCTTACCCCTGAGCCACCAGGGAAGCCAGCCATCTAATATATTGTGCTTCAAAATTAATGACTGAAGTTAATAAAAGTTTTAACTTCTATATCAGAGTGAGTACAGAATTTCTTTTTCTTTCAGGTACTTGGTGAGTTACCAGTGTTGTTTTCAGAGCCATCATCAGGTCTGGATTGCTATTGCACAATTTAAAGGCAGAAATCCCAACTTTTCCATACAAATATATTACTCTGCATGTTCTACAGCACAGTTTCTCATTCAAATTTTAGGTATCATGCTAAATGGAAAAACTGTCTAGGACTTCCCATCAAGAAATTCATATTTTCCTTTTATATCATGGAATCCTAAGTTCATAGAATCACTCATGTTCATTCACAAATTCCAATGATTTGAAGGTAAGTCTATAGTTTCAGAGTGAATTCTAAGTAATAACATAATTCTTATGAACTAGATTTTTCACTTGCTTAAGAAATTCTTAAGCCTGTGACTGCTAAATTAAAATTATTCTTTTTAGTTTTTGAGGGAAAGAAATATGAATCCATCTACTCAGAACCATTTACTCACCAGAAAGTTGTAGATTTGATGTCCTCAGTGCTGGTACGAAAATCAGTCCCATCCAGTCCGGAGTTCTATGTTCTCTGGATGGGTCAGCAACTGTAACTTTCAGAGCTGTCCAGGGTCCAGCCACCTCAGAACATCTCTGAACAGAAGAAATAGTGTATCTGAAATCCACTATCAGGACCCTTGAAGCCCCTTCCTGATTAGATTACCACAGTTCCCTTGGATAAACCCAATGAGCACTAACTGCACTAAATCTCTCTCTTATCTCTATATATTAATAGCATCTACAACTGAAGTCCCAGTCCTCATCACTGATTTTATATTGAACACTCATTCCTCTCTGATTTTAAGGATCCTGTGTTCTCCTTAAATTCAATTTTTCCAGTAGTCATGTATGGATGTGAGAGTTGGACAGTGAAGAAAGCTGAGCGCCAAAGAATTGATGCTTTTGAACTGTGGTGTAGGAGAAGACTCTTTAGAGTTCCTTTGATTGCAAGGAGATCCAACCAGCAGATGGACTTTAGGATGTTTTGTATGAAGTCGCTCAGTCGTGTCCAACTCTTTGCGACCCCATGGACTGTAGCCTACCAGGTTCCACCATCCATGGGGGTTTACAGGCAAGGATACTGGAGTGGGTTGCCATTTCCTTCTCCAGGAGATCTTCCCGACCCAGGGATTGAACCCGGGTCTCCCACATGGTAGGCATTGTAGGCAGACGCTTTACCATCTGAGCCACCTGAGAAGATCAGGATGTTTTGTATATATGCATTCAAATCCTTAAAAAGTATATTTGTCTTTGACCCGGTAATTCTAACCTTCATAAAACTTCAAAGGATTTCATTGGATAAAACCTCACAAATCTAAAACCTTGCTTTAACTATTTCTTTCTCTACTGCATGTACTCTATGTACAAAGCAAGGAAAAAATATTGAGGTTTTTACTTCCCCCAGAAAAATCTGATATCTCTTGAATTTAGGACAGCATTCTTTCATTCTGTTCATGAAGTAGTGAGTTAATGCACCCATTGTGCTAGTTACTCAGTCGTGTCTGACCCTCTGTGACTGCATGGACTGTAGTCTCCAGGCTTCTCAGTCTATGGGATACTCCAAACAAGAAAACTGGAGTGGGTTGCCATCTCCTTCTTGTAAATGTGCCCCTTACCCTCTCCCAAATTATGTCCAAGTCCCAAGAGCCAGTATCTCTGTGACTGTATTTTTAGAATAGTCTGTGCAGGCATAATTGAGGTGAAAGTACCATGATGAGACCATCTAGGGTAGAGATTGGAGCCTAAATCTGCTGACAGGTGTCCTGATGAGAGAAAGCAGAGGGATGTTTTAGATGCATCAGAAAATGTCCTGTAAGGAAGCAGAGATTCAAGTTCAATGTCATAATGTGAGGATTGCCAGGAGCCACCTGGCACTGGAAGAGACAAAGAAAAATTATTTTAGAGCCTTTGAAAGGAGTACAGCCCTTCCAACACCCTGATTTCCAGCCTCCAGACCTGTCAGAGAATACACTAGTTTTAAGCAACCCCATGTGGGGTCGGGTGTTGTGGGAGCCCTAAAAAACTGATAATAAACAGTGACTCCCAGGGACAATGGCAGGAGAAGGCAATGGAAACCCAGTCTAGTACTGTTGCCTGGAAAATCCCATGGATGGAGGAGCCTGGTAAGCTGCTATCCATGGGGTCGCTAAGAGTCAGACACGACTGAGTGACTTCACTTTCACTTTTGAATGGCAACCCACTCCAATGTTCTTGCCCAGAGAATCCCAGGGATGGGGGAGCCTGGTGGGCTATCATCTATGGGGTAGCACAGAGTTGGACACGACTGAGTGACTTAGAAGTAGCAGGGACAATGGCTAGGCCTTCATTTCCTCAACTTTGAGGTCCTTCACCACCTCTTCAGTTCAATTCAGTCACTCAATAGTTTCTGACTTTTTGTGATCCCATGGACTGCAGGATGCTAGGCTTCTCTGTCCTTCACTAGCTTTCGGAACTCACTCAAACTCATGTCCATTGAGTCTGGGATGCCATCCAAAATCTCTTCCTCTGTCATTCCCTTTTCATCCTGCCTTCAATCTTTCCTGGAGTCAGAGTTAACTAATGAGTGACTTCTTCACATCAGTTGCCCAAAGTATTGAAGCTTCAGTTACAGCACAAGTCCTTCCATCAAATATTCAAGATTGATTTCCTTTAGGATTGACTGATTTCATCTCTCTCAGTGCAAGGGACTCTCAAGAGTCTTCTCCAACACCACAGTTCAAAAGCATCAATTCTTCGGCATTCAGCTTTGTTTATGGCCCAACTCTCACATCCGTACTTGACTAGTGGGAAAACCATAGCTTTGACTAGATGGACCTTTGTTGGCAAAGTAATGTCTCTGCTTTTTAATATGCTGTCCAGGTTGGTCATAACTTTTCTTCCAAGGAGCAAGCGTCTTTTAATTTCATGGCTGCAGTCACCATCTGCAGTAATTTTTGGAGCCCAGGAAAATAAAATTGGTCACTGTTTCCATTGTTTCCTTATATCTATGCCATGAAGTGATGCGACCAGATGCCATGATCTTCATTTTCTGAATGTTGAGTTGTAAGCCAGCTTTTTCACTCTCCTCTTTCACTTTCATCAAGAGCCTCTTTAGTCCTTCTTTACTTTCTACCATAAGGGTGGTGTCATCTGCATATCTGAGGTTAGTGATATTTCTCCAGGCAATATTGATTCTGGCTTGTGTTTCATCCAGCCTGGCATTTCACATGATGTACTCTGCCTATAAGTTAAATAAGCAGGGTGACAATATAAGGCCTTGACATACTCCTTTCCCAATTTTGAACCAGTCTGTTCCATGTCCAGTTCTAATTGTTGCCTCTTGAAACCTACATACAGGTTTCTCAGGAGGCAGGTCAGATATTCTGGTATTCCCATCTCCTTAAGAGTTTTCCACCATTTACCATGATCCACACAGTCAAAGGATTTAGTGCAGTCAATGAAGCAGAAGTAGATATTTTTCTGGAATTACCTTGCCTTTTCTATGATCCAATGGATGTGGCAATCTGATCTCTTGTTTCTCTGCCTTTTACAAATTCAGCTTTAACCTCCGGATGTTCTCAGTTCATGAAGCCTGGCTTGGAGAATTTTGAGCATTACTTTGCTAGCCTGTCAGGTGGGTATAATTTGTGTGATAGTTTGGACATTTTTGGCATTTCCTTTCTTTGGAATTGGAATGAAAACTTATCTTTTCCAGTCCTGTGGCCACTGCTGAGTTTTCCCAATTTGCTGGCATATTGAGACCAGCATTTTAACAGCATCATCTTTTAGGATTTGAAATAGCTCAGCTGAAACATGAAATGTTCCTTTCATAGCTCTTATTTCCTGAAGATTTCTATTTTTTCCCGTTAGATTTCCCTCTATTTTTTTGCATTGATCACTTAGGAAACCTTTCTTGTCTCTTCTTGCTATTCTTTGGAGCTCTGCATTCAGATGAATATATCTTTCCTTTTTTTCTTTGCCTTTTCCTTCTTTTTTCTCAGCTGTTTGATCATGTTCCTGTAGAACTTTGGATTGGATGGAAGTTCATAACATTGTACAGGAGGCGGTGGTCAAAACCATCCCCAAGAAAACTATTTTTAGGCATTGTATTAGCTCTTGATATATGGATTAACCATTTTAGTATTTTCAGCAATATTCACTAATTTTTACCTCCAGTTTATAAAGAGGATACTTGACATACTGTGGGTAAAATGTTACGTCTAAAAATCACATATGGAACAAATGTTTGATGCAGGGCTTAAAAATAGATATTACTGGAAGACAAAAAATATTAGCTTTTCTATCCATGATTACCATTAAGGTTTTATTTTTAACTAAACATAGTAAAAATTCATTGTATCAGTATGAGAACTCACCTCAGTACTGTTACAGAGGTCTTCTCTCTGGTTCAGTAAGTAATTCTGTTAAATTCAGTTCAGGGTTTAGGTGCTCACTTCCTGGTGGCAAACACCTTCAAGTCTCCACAGTCCAGTCAATTCCAAAGGCAACAGCTCTGGGCCCTGGAGAAGAATGAGCTTGGATCTTTGCTGGACGCTTTATACATCCTCTGATGACCAGGTCCACTTCCTCAAAGTGATAGGGCTATCAACCCTGCACTAAGGTGCAGTAGCACAAGATTAGATTTTTGAAGAATTGTAAACACATCTAGATGCCAAGGATTGAAGTCAACCTTCCGAAATTTACTTAATCCAATTACCCTAATCCAATCTGAGGTACAGATTGAGTTCACACTTCCAATCCATGAAGTTTGGTTAATAAATGAACTCCTCAATTATAAATTTCATATGTCCATTTATAGAGGTTTATTATAGTCCAAATTGAAGCGACCCACTAGTTTTGGTTTCCTGTATGAATTTGCCTGCATTACTTCCTGGATATTTCTTCAGGAAGAGGAGTTCTTCACATTCCATCTTTCAACCCAGAACAGTCAAGCTTCCCAATAATACCATTTACTACTCTTGCCTTCTGCTGTTTGATGGAAGTCCTCAACCCTTTCAGAACTAAAGTCTTTTAAATTTTATTCTTTTCATTCAGTTTTCCATGAAATTCGTCCCTCTGAGGTTTGTTTTGGTTACACACTATTGTTTTGCTCTGGCTATAACTGCACACAGAATAGCGGATGGTGGTTATTCTCTAAGACTCTGTTCCTTTTAGTCATCCCCTGTATATCATCTCGTACCCTTTCATTCTATTATTCAATATGTATCTATATTTGAAATATTGATGCTAGGTTGTGAAGTTAAGGATTATTGCATAGTTGTACACTGCAGGATAGACTAAAAAAATCATAGACAATCTGTGAAAGAAATGTGATACTGTATATGAAGTTTGGACAACTATCTTTTAAGATTTTCTTTATTTTGACTCTGCTTGCATTCTATTCCTCAAAACATTTTCATATTTAATCAAAGATGGGTCATGGTGCTCCACTCAGAAAAGATACTGGATGGAAAATTTTCTTTACTTATTTTTAATTTTTTTTGAAATATAAAGTTGATGTACAATATTGTATTAGTCTTAGGTGTATAGCAAAGTGAATTTTATATATATATATATATATATATATATATATATATGTAGTCATCTCACCTCCGTTTTCCATAGTGTTCATGAGGTTCTTGAGGTGAGAACACTGAAGTGTTTTGGCATTCCCTTCTCCAGTGCAACACATTTTGTCAGAACTCTCCACCATGACTCGTCCATCTTTGGTGGCCCTGCAAGGTATGACTCATAGCTTCCTTGAGTTACACAGGCCTGTGATCCATGCAATCAGTTCAAGAAGCCAAAGTGCTTGTCCAAGGAGACCTTACAAATAGCTGGGAAAACAAGAGATGCAAGCAATAGGGAAAGGGAAAGAGATAACCAACTGAATGAAGAGTTCCAGAGAATAGCAAGAAAAGGTAAGAAATGCAAAGAAATAGAGGAAAATGGGAAAGACTAGAGATCTCTTAAAGGTAATTGGGGATACCAAGAAAACACTTCCTGTCAAGATGGACATAATAAAGGACAGAAATATCAAGGACATAACAGAATCAGAGGGATTAAGGAGCAGTGGCAAGAATACACAGAAGGACTATACTAAAAAGGTCTTAATGACCTGGATCACCACAATGGTGTGGTCACTCACCTAGAGTCAGACATCCTGGAGTGTGAAAAAATTGGGCCTTAAGAGATATTACTAGGAACAAAGCTAGTGGAGGTGATAGAATTCAGGCTGAGCTATTTCAAATAGTTAAAGATGGTGAAAGTGCTGCACTCAATATGAAGCAAATTTGGAAAATTTGTGGTGGCCACGGGACTGGAAATGGTCAGTTTTTTTTTTTTTTTTTTCCATTCTGAAAAATAGAAATGGCAAAGAATGCTCAGACTGCTGTGCAACTGCAATCATTTCACATGCTAGCAAGATTATGCTCAAAATCCTTCAAGTTAGGCTTCAGCAGTTTGTGAACAAGAACTTCCAGATGTGCAAGCTGCATTTAGAAAAGCCTGAGGAATCAGAGATCCAAATGCCAACATCTGTTGGATCATAGGAAAAATAAGGAAATTCCAAAAAAAAATTACATCTGCTTCATTGACTACTCTAAAGCCTTTGATGATGTGAATCAAATAAAACTGTGGAAAATTTTTAAAGAGATGGGAATACCAGGCTACCTTCCCTGTTTTCTAAAAAGACTGTATACAGGAAAGGAAGCAACAATTGGAACCAGACTTGAAAGAAGAGATCAGTTCAACATTGGGAAAGGATGATGTCAAGACTATATATTGTCACCCTGATTCTTTAACTCACATGCTGAGGACATCATGCCAAATGCCAGGCTGAATGACTCACAAGTAGAGTCAAGATTGCTGGGAGAAATATCAACAACCTCAAATATACAGATGATACCACTTTTACAGAAGAAAACAAAGAGGAACTTAAAAGCTTCTTGATGAGGATGAAATAGAGTGAAAAAGCTGACTAAAATTCACCATTCAAAAAACTAAATCCTGGCATCTGGTTCCATCAGTTCAGTTCAGTTCATTCGCTGAACTGAAGGGGGCTATTGATATTTCTCCTGGCAATCTTGATTCCAGCTTGTGTTTCTTCCAGTCCAGCGTTTCTCATGATGTACTCCGCATATAAGTTAAATAAGCAGGGTGACAATATACAGCCTTGACGGACTCCTTTTCCTATTTGGAACCAGTCTGTTGTTTCATGCCCAGTTCTAACTGTTGCTTCCTGACCTGCATCCAGATTTCTGAAGAGGCAGGTCAGATGGTCTGGTATTCCCAACTCTTTCAGAATTTCCCACAGTTTATTGTGATCCACACAGTCAAAGGCTTTGGCATAGTCAATAAAACAGAAATAGATGTTTTTCTGGAACTCTCTTGCTTTTTCCATGATCCAGCACATGTTGGTAATTTGATCTCTGGTTCCTCTGCCTTTTCTAAAACCAGCTTGAACATCAGGAAGTTCATGGTTCATGTATTGCTGAAGCCTGGCTTGGAGAATTTTGAGCATTGCTTTACTCGCATGTGAGATGAGTGCAATTGTGCAGTAGTTTGAGCATTCTTTGGCATTGCCTTTCTTTGGGATTGGAATGAAAACTGACCTTTTCCAGTCCTGTGGCCACTGCTGAGTTTTCAAAATTTGCTGACATATTGAGTGCAGCATTTTCACATCATCTTTCAGGATTTGAAATAGCTCAACTGGAATTCCATCACCTCCACTAGCTTTGTTTGTAGTGATAGTTTCTAAGGCCCTTTGACTTCACATTCCAGGATGTCTGGCTCTAGGTCATTGATCACACCATCGTGATTATCTTGGTCATGAAGAACTTTTTTGTACAGTTCTTCTGTGTATTCTTGCCACCTCTTCTTAATATCTTCTGCTTCTCCTAGGTCCATACTATTTATGTCCTTTATCAAGCCCATCTTTGCATGCAATGTTCCCTTGGTATCTCTAATCTTCTTGAAGAGATCTCTAGTCTTTCCCATTCTGAGGAAGGCTTTCTTATCTCTTCTTGCTATTCTTTGGAACTCTGCATTCAGATGCTTATATCTTTCCTTTCTCCTGTGCTTTTTGCTTCTCTTCTTTTCACAGCTATTTGTAAGGTCTCCCCAGACAACCATTTTGCTTTTTTGCATTTCTTTTCCATGGGGATGGTCTTGATCCCTGTCTCCTGTACAATGTCACAAACCTCATCCCATAGTTCATCAGGCACTCTATCTACCAGATCTAGGCCCTTAAATCTATTTCTCACTTCCACTGTATAATCATAAGGGATTTGATTTAGGTCATTCCTGAATGGTCTAGTGGTTTTCCCTACTTTCTTCAATTTCAGTCTGTATTTGGTAATAAGGAGTTCATGATTTGAGCCACAGTCAGCTCCCGGTCTTGTTTTTGTTGCCTGTATAGAGCTTCTCCATCTTTGGCTGCAAAGAACATAATGAATCTGATTTCGTTGTTGACCATCTGGTGATGTCCAGACTCACCAGATGTAGAACTGTAGATGTCCAGTCTACAGACTCTGTAGAGTCTCCTCTCGTGTTGTTGGAAGAGGGTGTTTGCTGTGACCAGTGCATTTTCTTGCAAATTTCTATTAGTCTTTGCCCTGCTTCATTCTGTATTCCAAGGCCAAATTTGCCTGTTACTCCAGGTATTTCTTGACTTCCTACTTTTGCATTCCAGTCCCCTGTAATGAAAAGGACATCTTTTTTGGGTGTTAGTTCTAAAAGGTCTTGTAGGTCTTTATTGAACTGTTCAACTTCATCTTCTTCAGCGTTACTGGTTGGGGCATAGACTTGGATTACTGTGATATTGAATGGTTTGCTTGGAAACGAACAGAGATCATTCTGTCTTTTTTGAGATTGCATCCAAGTACTGCATTACGGACTCTTTTGTTGACTATAATGGCTATTCTTCTGAGGGATTTCTGTCCGCAGTAGTAGATATAATGGTCATCTGAGTTAAATTCACCCATTCCAGTCCATTTGAGTTCACTGATTCCTAAAATGTTGACATTCACTCTTGCCATCTCCTTTCTGACCACTTCCAATTTGCCTTGATTCATGGACCTGACATTCCAGGTTCCTATGCAATATTGCTCTTTATAGCATCGGAACTTGCTTCATGACAAATAGATGGGGGAAAAGTTGAACCTGTGACAGGTTTTATTTTCTTTGGCTCCAAAATGTCTGCCAATGTAGTTAATGTAGCCAATAACTACAGCCACCAAATTGGAAGCTGCTTGTTCCTTGGAAGAAAAGCTATGACCAACCTAGACAGCATATTAAAAAGCAGAGACATCATGTTTCTGACAAAGGTCCCTATGGTAAAAATATGGTTTTTCCAGTTGTCATGTACCGATGTGAGAGTTGGATCATAAAGAAGGCTGAGTGCCAGAGAATTGGTGCTTTCAAATTGTGGTGCTGGAGAAGACTCTTGAGAGTTTCTTGGACAGCAAGGAGATCAAACCAGTCAGTCCTAAAGAAAATCAAGCCTGAATGTTCATTGGAAGGACTGAAGCTGAATCTCCAGTCCTTTGGCCATGTGATACAAAGAGTTAGCTCATTTGAAAAGACCTTGATGTAGGGGAAGATTGAAGACAAGAGAAGGGGGTAATAGAGGATGACATGGTTGAGTGACATCATGACTCAATGGACGTGAGTTTGAACAAACTTTGGGATATAGTGAAGGACAGGGAAGCCTGGCATCCTGCAGTTCGTGGGGGTGCAAAGTGTTGGGCATGTCTTATTTCCTGAATAACAACAATAACTCTTTTGAAAAAAAATTATATACGTCTAAGTATTTATTTGAGTTCCCTGTGCTATACAGTAGGTTCTTAGTAATTATTTACTTCACATATAGTAATGTGTATGTGTCAATCCCAGTCTCCTAATTAATCCCTGACCCCTTCTTAGCCCCATGTTACATGTTATTTTTTCTACACCTGTGATTCTGTTTTATAAATCACTATTTGCATCATTTTCTTAGATTCTAATATCATATGATACTGCTCTTTCTTTTTCTGACTCACTTCACTCAGTATGGCAGTCTCCAATTCCTTGCATGTCACCACACATGGCATTTTTTGTTCTTTTTTTGGCTGAGTAATATTCCATTGTGTATATGTAACACATTTTTTGCATCCATTCATCTGTCCTTGGACATTTATGTTCCTTCCATGTCATGACAGTTGCAAACAACTTGTCAATGAACATCGAGGTGCATGAATCCTTTGAACCACACTTTTCCCTGGATATATGCCCAGGAGTGGAATTGTTGAATCACATGGTAGCTTTATTCTTGTTATTTAAGGAGACTTTAACTGTTCTCCACAGTGGTTTACCAGTGTATATCCCCATGAAGAGCAGGAAGTTTCCCTTTTCTCCACACTCTTGAGAGAGTTAAAGCTTAGGCGTCCAGGTCACCTTTAAGGAGGAGGTTAACACTCTCACTGATGCTTTCCTTATGCCTTGTGCAACAAGGTATCTTGCCTGAGAACTGGCCTCTATAGGAACTAATGTTCACACAGCACAGTGTCTTACTGGTGGAAATGCTTTTCTTTGGCTTTATGTTAATGATTATAATTGTAACAGATCTTGCCCAGGAAACTGTTTCTCAAGATTCATACCCCTGAAACATGGACCCGTACCATTCTCCCCAGCTAATCTTGTGCCAAATTATCTCTGGATGTGTGCCTTGGGAAAGGGTCTGGTGGAACTCTTACAACCTTGAGGTCTTCTTTTTATCTATTCTCAGTAGCCAGCTGAGAAGTACATAAGGCCCCACTTAAACTAGTGAGGTAGGCACTCTCCTGCCTCTTCCAGTGATTTTGCTGGAAGCCTTCTCCATCACTGTTACTTTAATAAACTTTATTGCACAAAGCACTGAGTGACTGGGCCTGCATGCTCTGGTCTCAGGCTGAATCCAAGTCTCAGGCAGGCATGATCATGTACATGCTAGCAGTCTCAATGCTGAGCTACCACTCTCCCCAGAGTTTACCTTTTGTAATAGCTTTGATTATGGTCATTCTGACTCATGTGAGGTTAGATCCCATTGTAGCTTTGATTTGCATTTCTCCAGTAAATATTGACGTCAAGAATCTTTTCTTGTGCTGCTTGGCCATTCACATGTTTTGTTAGAAGAAATATCTATTTAGGCCATCTGCCCATTTTTTACTTTTATGTATATATACATATATATATATATATATATATATATATAAGCACTCTCTCTATATATATATATATTGAGTCAAATGAGCTCTTTATAAATTTTTGGAGACAAATCTATTGTTGGTCTCATCTTTTTCAAATATTTCCTCCCATTCTGTGGGTTTTCTTTCTGTTTTGTTTACAGTTTCCTTTGCTGTGGAGAAGGTTTTGAGTTTAATTAGATTCTATTTGCTTATTTTTTTTTAAATTTCCTTTACTCTAAGAGAAGGCTCAAAAAAAAAAAAAGTATTCTGCTATGATTTATGGTAAAGAGTGTTCTATGTCTTCATCTAAGAGTTTTATAGTATATAGTCTCACATTTAGGTTGTTAACCCATTTTGAGTTTATTTATGTGTATCAAAGCAGTCAATCCTAAAGGAAATTAACTCTGAATATTTATTGGAAGGACTGTTGCTGAAGATAAAGCTCCAGTACTTTGGCCACCTGATGCAAAGAGCCAACTCACTGGAAAAGACCTTGATGCTGGGAAAGATTGAAGGTGAAAGGAGAAGGGGGCAACAGAAGAAATGGTTAGATAATATCACTGACTCAATGAATATGAATTGGAGCAAGCTCTGGGAGACAGTGGGGGACAGTGGAGCCTGGTGAGCTACAGTTTTAGGGGGTTGCAAAGCATTGGATACAACTTAGCGACTGATCAACAGTTAAAGAAAGTTCTATTTCATATTTTCACTTGAAGCTACTGTGTTCTCCCAGAACCTCTTATTGAACAAACTGTATTTCCTCCATTTAAAGAAGATATTTTAAAGAGGTACTTTAGGCTGCTGCTGCTGCTAAGTCGCTTCAGTCGTGTCTGACTCTGTGCGACCCCACAGACGGCAGCCCACCAGGCTCTGCTGTCCCTGGGATTCTCCAGGCAAGAACACTGGAGTGGGTTGCCATTTCCTTCTCCAATGCATGAAAGTGAAACGTGAAAGGGAAGTCATTCAGTTGTGTCTGACTCTTAGCGACCCCATGGACTGCAGCCCACCAGATTTCTCCATCCATGGGATTTTCCAGGCAAGAGTACTGGAGTGGGGTGCCATTGCCTTCTCCGACTTTAGGCTAATATATGATTTTTGTGTGCATAAGCTGTTATTTATTAACATTTTAAGACTAATACATCTATTGAGAACAATGATCACCAAAAAAAAAAAAAAAATGACTTCATACACTAAAGATTATAAAGTTAAAGATTAAAAGGATGATGTCAGTCAAGTTCAGAAAAGGTGGTTTAAGACATGAACATTACAGTTATTATCATTGTTAGCATTTCCATATTATTGACACTGAAATTAGAAATGTTTACTAAAATGATGCATTTATTGAGAAACAGAGTACATATTCCAGCCATTTTCAGAATAGGCAATCATGTGTAGTAAGCAGAAAATAAGAGAATATTTATAATTCTATAGGTATAGAATTTATAATTCTATAAGTTATGCTAAATGGTATGTGGCCTTGTCATATATTTTTAGTTGAATCTCAAATAAGGACAGCAAGAAGAGATCAGTTGTTTAGTTGGTTCTAAACAGAAGCTTTAGTTGTCAGTGTAGCAGTCCCTCATGTATGGTTATTCAGTTTATGTCATTCCTGAAAGTTTAAATATGGCCTTGCTTGGTTTTAATTTGCTCTATATTACTGCTGCATTTTTTATGCATTGTACACAAATATTTGTTATTTTTATAATTACTAACTTTTGAGAAAATATATGAAAATTGTCTTAGGCAGAATAAATGTAACGCTGTTAGATAATATCAAAACAACAGAAAGGCAAGGGGTATGTGAACATGACTGGTCAGAACATCCACTCAAAAGATTTCAAATAAGACATGGATGAATTTCTCTCAAACATTTTTACTTTGAAAACTTAAGAAGTGAGACTACAGTCCCCAAAATACCTATGTAATAGTAAAGTGTTGTTTATATATTAAATAATATTAAAGACAAAAGACACAAATACATTTTGTGTAAAGTACTGAAAAGTGTAAAGTACTAAAGTACTGAAAAAATTAAATTTTATGTGTTCTTCAAGTAAGCTGTCAAGATTTTGACATTGCCAGATTTCACAGAGTTCATTTTATATATATATAATATATATATATATATATATATATACTTTTTCTACATGATTTAAGGAGTTTCCATTTGCTATAGATATAATAATAGCTGTTGTTCTTCATAGAAGCACCTGTTTGAACTCCCTTTTGTATTCATTTCCTATTTTCTTGGAGGAAAGAAAATGAAAAGACTCCTTGTGTAGAGACCCTCTGCCTCTCAGAACATGGAAATCCCACAAGCTAATCTGATTTTTGCTCTTTCTGCAGGGGATAACGTTCTGACTCAGACAATGACCACTCACAATATAAGCCTTTCTGAGATGACTGCCATGGCAAGTCCAGACAGACCAGGGTGGAGAGACTCTTGTGGTGTGGGGAGCTCAGGCCTTCCACTTCCGGGAGGCAGTACTGAAAGGTGGATGTGACCCACTCCTCCGACTGGACTGTGAGAGTCTGTACAAACAGCTTGACAAGTGATACCTCTATCATTATTGATTCTGAAGAAGCATTTCTTCTTTTTTCTATGAAGGTGAACAATTATTAATTTCTGCCCCCCAGCTTCCTACCCATAGTTCAGTATGTGAAAAGTCCTCTGTGTAGCATTCGATTGTTTCTGGATTATGACAATGGAGCTGTGAGCTTCTGGTGTTTCCAGAGGATCCCTCATATATAGCTTCCTTCTTTCTTCCTTCTCCTCCCATCTGGAGTTTTCTGTTGCCTTAGGTCTCCATGAATTGCCAAGTTCTGTGACAGTGTATTTGGTGACTTTTTGTCTGAGGAAAATATAGCCCTGAAACATCGTGTGAGGCTACAGGATGATACCTGTCTGTCTCTGATCTCACTGTGATTTAATGGAACATTATGATTGTGTGTTTATAAAGTAGCATAACCAGGTTGAAAGTATAACTTTGTTAATTAAGTTATCTGATAATAAAAACCCTTGTGGAGCATTTCTCAAACATAATCAGTGGATATTTGGTTTACATACAATAGTTTTATTAGAATAAAAGTTGCATGCCATAAGTTTCATGTACACTGTAGGAAATGTCTCTTCCTTGCATAGCTGAAACATATTTGAGTAGAAGAATGACATGGTATATATTGCAGCCTCATAAACTAAAGAAATATCTCAGTTTTCTTCAAGCGTGACCTACCTGTGTGGATTCATGTGTTTGATAGACATTGTGAAACCCTTTCTCTTTGTCAAACATTTAGACTTTTCACTCAACCCTAGTCATCCACCATATCATAGCTCATCAGCAGATTATCCAGGAAGTTTTTCCTGACTGTACAGCTCAGCTTAGTTTCTATTAAAACATACTGTCTGGTGAGATACCGTCTTATCATAATATTCAACAGAATTTCTTTAAATACCTAGGTGCATTTTACTAGGGGACTGCAGATTCTGAGAAAGTAAGCACAGTCTTTGCCTTATTTACTTCTCTGTTCCCACTGTCCAGTTCAGCACTTAGAACGTGGCACACAATAAATAAAAGGTGAATGAATAAGCAAATACATGAGTGAAAGAGTTAAAACTCTGAAATATTCTATGGTTATTGAAGTTTTCCAAAATCTACCTAACATATTACAAATAAAATAATAATGAATAATGTCAACAAGAGATGGGAAATTGATTTTCAAAGTCATAATAAAAAAAAATTTCATTAGCTTGAGATTTGAAATATCTATAGTGTAATATTATTATATGGGGCTTCCCAGGTGGCACAGAGGTAAAAAATCTGCCTTCCAATGCAAGAAACACAAAAGTTGCAAGTTCAATCCTTGATCAGTAAGATCCCCTGGAGAAGGAAACAGCAACCAGTTTGTAGGCTAATTTTCCTCAGTTTGTAGATAACAGAGGTAAGTGCCTCTGAGAGTCATGACAGTGGAAGCAGACAGGCAAAAAGAAAAATGAGAAAGATTTTCTAAGAATGATACAAATTCACCTGATGTTTCTGACTGATTAATATAATATGAGAAAAAGTTCTGATGAACTTTTTCAGGTTAATGTGTATTAGTAAACACTGACGAAGCCTGTGGCACCAAAAGAGGAACTCTTGCGGGAATCCTCACTGCAGTGATGAGTCAGTCTTGCTGTCCATGTGCGGGCCTGTGACCCTGGGGCCTATTTCAGGAGCCATCACTGGGTGATGATCAGGCTCAGCCACTTGCTGTGAACTTGCAGCAATACACAGGTCAGAACTTTCCTGTGCCGTGAAAAATAATCAGGGAAACATAGCTATGATTTCCCTACCCTTTATAATCTCAGAATTTTTACAATATTTCCCAGTTTCTTCTGTAGATTTGCTGATTGTGCTTGAGACTGATATTTTTCCAATCAGAACTCCAAGAATGTCATAGCCTGTTATTTTTTTCCAGAAAGAATCTAGGTGGAGGCTCTTCTATGAGAGACAACTTCATTGTTAAAAAGGATTTTTCTGGACTCCCCTTTGGTTTGCAAGGTGTAAAGTTCCTAACAGTACAGGACAGCGCCCTCTCCTGGTCTCCTGCCTCTCCTGGTCTCCTGCTCTCCTCCACTATGTCATCTAAAAGTGAAGGTCACTCAGTCCTGTGCAACTCTTTGCCACCCATGGACTATACAGTCCATGGAATTCTCCAGGCAAGAATACTGGCATGGGTAACCATTCCCTTCTCCAGGGGATCTTTCAAACCAAGGGATCAAATCCAAGTCTCCCATGTTGCAGGAAAATTCTTTACCAGCTGAACCACAAGGGAAGCCCAAGAATACTGGAGTGGGTAGCCTATCCCTTCTCCACCGGATCTTCCTGAGTTAGGAATTGAACTGGGATCTCCTGCATTTCAGCTGGATTCTTTACCAACTGAGCTATCAGGAAAGCCCATATGTCATGTAGGTTTTTTTTTTTTTTTTTCTCTTGATGACTCAGTGGGTAAAGAATTCACATAAAATGTAGTGCACGGGATACGTAAGACACGGGTTTGATCCCTGGGTCAGGAAGATCCTTTGGAGGAGGAAATGACAACCTACTCCAGTATTCTTGACTGAAAAATTCAACGGACAGAGAACCTTGTAGGCTACAGTCCAAAGGGTCCCAAAGAGTCAGACGTGGCTAAGGACACGTGCACTGTGCACACCAAACACGTATTTTGGAAACTTTCTCAATTTCCTAAACCCTTCCACGGCAATATGTTTTTAACTCCAGTATATCTGATTAATTCAAACTTCTCTTACTCTAAAGAATTGTGGTCAACATGGGACGCTATTAAGTGAAATGAAACTTGGAAATTAAGACAAATATCTCTTAAATCTCCCATTAAAGAGCTGTAACTTCCTAGACAACCTGCTCATGTTGGTGGTAGGAATGGAACAGACCGGAAACTGAATGAGAGCGTGGAATTGTGGGAGGAGGAAAGGGAAGGGAGCAGCATGGTTTCAAATCTCACTAGTCTCCTCTGATACAAGCTCCTCTCATGTGCGCACACACACACACACATATATACACAACACACAAGTGTGCATATATATATATATATATATACACAAATATATATATATATATATATGCGTGTTTCATATATATGTCTTTACATATTTCATTCTGGTGAAGTCACACCATGGTTTACACTTGTTATCCATGAAGTTGTTGTCTGGAAATAATTGAACTCCCCAAATATGAATTTCATACCTTCATTTCATGAACAATATAATACTCCTAAATTTCATTGACCCATCCAGGCTCATCACCCACTAGATTTACTTGTCTGTCTGAGTTTGCCTGCATTCGCTCTGTGACACTTCTTCAGAAGGCAGAGGCCTTCAGATTCCATTTTTCAACACGGGATACACTCAGTCTCCCCCAAATACCACTGACTGCACTGACATAGCCCTCTAGTCTCTGACGGGTATTCTCAACATCACTGAACTAAAATTCTTTCACATTTTATTCTTTTCATTCAGTTCTTTTTTTGTTTGTTTTTTGTTGTTTTTTTAAAATTTTATTTTATTTTTAAACTTTGCATAATTGTATTAGTTTTGCCAAATATCAAAATGAATCCGCCACAGGTATACCTGTGTTCCCCATCCTGAACCCTCCTCCCTCCTCCCTCCCCATACCATCCCTCTGGGTCGTCCAAGCACACTAGCCCCAAGCATCCAGTATCATGCATCAAACCTGGACTGGCATCTCGTTTCATACATGATATTTTACATGTTTCAGTGCCATTCTCCCAAATCTTCCCACCCTCTCCCTCTCCCACAGAGTCCATAAGACTGTTCTATACATCAGTGTCTCTTTTGCTGTCTCGTACACCGGGTTATTTTGTTACCATCTTTCTAAATTCCATATATATGTGTTAGTATACTGTATTGGTGTTTTTCCTTCTGGCTTACTTCACTCTGTATAATAGGCTCCAGTTTCATCCACCTCATTAGAACTGATTCAAATGTATTCTTTTTAATGACTGAGTAATACTCCATTGTGTATATGTACCACAGCTTTCTTATCCATTCATCTGCTGATGGACATCTAGGTTGCTTCCATGTCCTGGCTATTATAAACAGTGCTGCGATGAACATTGGGGTACACATGTCTCTTTCCCTTCTGGTTTCCTCAGTGTGTATGCCCAGCAGTGGGATTGCTGGATCATAAGGCAGTTCTATTTCCAGTTTTTTAAGGAATCTCCACACTGTTCTCCATAGTGGCTGTACTAGTTTGCATTCCCACCAACAGTGTAAGAGGGTTCCCTTTTCTCCACACCCTCTCCAGCATTTATTATTTGTAGACTTTTGGATCGCAGCCATTCTGACTGGTGTGAAATGGTACCTCATAGTGGCTTTTCATTCAGTTCTGCATGAAATTTTTCCTTCAGAATATTTTTATTTGTTTATTTTTTGTTTTGTTCTTCTGTTTAGGTTACACACTATTGTTTTTCTCTTTATGTCTGTAACTCCACACACAATACCTGTCATTGGTTTTTCTCTAAGACTCCTGATCCTCATTGCTTGCATATGACCTCATACCTTCTCATTCTACTATTCAATATGTATGCACAGTGGAAATATTGATGCTAGGTTGTGGAGTTAAAGATTATGTCATTGTTTTGTACAATACAAGATTGACTAGAAAATAATAGACAATTTGTGAAAGAAATATGATATTGTCTGTTAAGTTTGGGCAACTACCTCTTCAGGTTTTCTTTATTATACTGTGTTTCCATTCTAGTCCTCAAAACATTTTTCTATTTATTCAGTGATGGGCTATGACACTTCACTCAGGGAAGGTTACTAGATGAGAAAATTTATTTATTTTTCAATTTTCATTGCAATATCCTTGATTTTCAAGGTTATGTTAGTTCCTCTTGTACAGTCTGGTGAATCAATTATATACATACATGTATCCACTCTTTTTTACAAAAGATTTTTTTCCCGTACAGGTGATTACAGAGTATAGAATAGAATTTCCCGTGCTACACAGTAGATCCTTATTTCTGACAGTTTCGTGCATAGGAATGGGTGTATGATCATCCAGATCCCCACTTAATACCTCCCATCCTCCACCCTGTTTCTTAGCGCCTGGTACCTTAGGTTTGTTTTCTACATCTGTGTCTTTCTTTTGTAAATAACCTCATTGGTACCATTATTTTATATGGTCAATATCACACAATCTTTACCTTTCTTTGTCTGACTCAGTCGCTTCTCTCCTGAGTTCACCCTGAACAGAGAACCACCCTCGGGGCCTCGCACAGGAAGAGGCAGCAGGAGGGCAGGTGCAATGCTGGGGAAACTGCAGGATTCAGGAGCCAGTGGAGCTCCTGAGAGCCTCGATGAGGCCACAGGCCAGAATCCACACTGATCCCCTCCGGCTCAGTGGTCCAGCAGCCCTGTTTCCAACACTGACTCTCGCCAAGACCCGCAGAAGGTGCCCGTGGATCTGCGTTCTTTTCTGACACTCGGGCCATGTCTGTCGGGACACAGTATCCTCAGGACTGCCAGAGTCTGGGGCCCTGTCAGGCACTTGCAGACAAAAAGATATTGGGGTTCCCTGGAGCAGTCCATTTAAGATCCAGGAATAGGGCCATTCTCCCATTGCCATGCACGTCCTCCTGACTCCCTACTGGGCCTTTGGGTTCCTGGGCAGACAGAAACCAAATTCCTTCCCAGAAACGCGGGGTCTGAGCCCTGTGGTCGTGCGGACTTAGCGTCCCTCCCGGAGCCCCTGGAATGGGTGTCTGAGCGCCTCCAGCCCCATGTGCCCACCTCGGGCGGGTCCCTCAGTGGCGGGGCCGGAGCCCACTGACCACCAGGATGGCCCAGGCTCATACCCTGGCAGACCAGGCTCTCCTGAAAGACACGCTGCTCTCGGGGAAGGCACATCTCTGTAGAAGGAGGTGGCTCCATCAGTGATGATGCCAGAAAAAGGACAGGGTCTAGGACTGTCCTAGGACTCCAAACACCCATCTCCAGGGGGAAACCTTGACCCTGAGTCGGGGTTGGGGTTGCTTGTCTCCAGCCCTGCAGGTCAGAGAGGCCTGAGGACCGCTTTATGCTCTCCTTCCCACTGCAGTGACCTTGGAATTCTAGGCTGTAGGAGTTCAAACTCTGGAGCTGAAGCCTTTATATACTATTTTTGATTCAATATTTTTCTGTAGCAACACTTACATTTTTTGCTATATGTTTATTTTTCAAAATAAAAATCAGTAATGGTGATTTCAAAACATCACACTTGTATCATCCTCTGAAAGGCTCACATTGTGAATGGTAATTTTCTGACTGAGAATGTTATCCAGGGGAGAAAGAGAAAAACCAGGTCAGTTAATGGCATTTCCATATCCTCAGAGAGAAATCTCTCTATTCAGTGAGTTAGTTCAGTTTCCCTTCTCCAAGGAAAGACAGAGCACAAACCCTAGAGAGTTCAGACTGACTTTTCTAGGAAGAACAAAAGTTATTAGTATCACTACCGCATATAGAAACACCTCCAATCACATAGAGAGAGTAAAACAAAAGCAAGACAGGTATATTATAAACTGTGAAGTCTGATTTAATGTCAGCCTCTTGATACTTTGGGGCTTCCCAGGAGGCTCAGTGGCACAAAAAAAAAAAAAAAATCTGCCTGCTAATGCAGATGACACAGGAGATAGGGTTTGATCTCTGGGTCAGGAAGATCCCCTGGAAAAGGAAATGGCAACCTCCTCCAGTATTCTTCCTGGGAAATCCCATGGACAGAGGAGCCTGGCAGGCTATATAGTCCATGGAGTCACAGAGTCACACACAACTGAGCACGCACAAGCTCTGTTATCTTGATACTTTTTTTCAGGACTCACCCAAAACATTATTTTTATCTTTTAGTAGAAAGTTTTTCTTGTGTCCCTTTTCTTAAACGCATGGAGCATGTAGATGGCACTTTGCTATCACGTGAATATTTACTGGGGGATTTTCTCTACCTATTACATTTTCAAGGGTCCAAAAATTTGATAGCACTTCATCAATGAATACAGGAAACTTCAAAAAGGATGTTCCAGATAACCATGTTCACATATCTCTTGCCTTTCAGTTACTTGATATGGATCTAATATTTAGATTCTGTATATGATCCTTAGAATTATTTGACCTAAGACAATTTTAGTCTTTTTTGTCAATTCTTCCTGATTTTACAAATAATAAATATTCTTTGTGCAATGAATAGTATATTCAGTTATAATACAGAGAAAATGAAAAACCAGCAATGGCACCTATGGGAATATAAAATCTTACCATATTATGTTTTCAAAATATAAATTATATCCAATTTAAACTTTCCTCTTTTTCTCAGACATTATTTCAATTTTCAACTCATTGAACTTCATTCCCTTCCCCTATCCAGTCAGGTAAGGCAAAGTTTGCTGCGTTTTAGAGAACAAGCAGGCTTGCTGTGATGGAACAAGCTGAGTCACCGCAACTCCTAGAAGGAAAATCACGTCCCTCTTCTCACTTGCAGGCTTCCCAGGTGGTGCTAATGGTAAAGAACCTACTGATGCAGGACACATAAGAGCTGAGGGTTCGATCCCTTGGTTGGGAAGAACCCCTGGATGAGGGCGTGGCAATCCACTCCAGTATTCTTGCCTAGATTATCTCACAGACAGAGGATTCTGGTGGGCTACGGTCCCTGGGTTTTGCAAAGAGTCTGACTCAACTGAAGAAACTTAGCACTCACACATTCTCACTTGTTACTGGTGAGATTACTGGTTGCTGCAATTAGACTATCATATAGTTTGTGAAATGAAGATATGAAATTCAGTCCTGGGGAGTTCAGTTACTTCCAAACAACAACTTCTGGCTATCTTGGCCAGAGCAGTATGTGTACTTAGGGGGAGCTTGAGTACCCAGCTTGAAAAATAGAATGTGAGGGATTCCTCATTCTGAAGAAATATCTCCAAATGAATGCAGGCAAATTCAGAAAGGCAAGTAAATCTATCGGGTGATAGGTCTAGATGGGTAGGTGCTCTTAAAACTATAATTAGTTCATTAAATGGAGGTGTGAAATTTATATTTGGATAGTTTATTCCAAAACAAAAACTCCATGAGTTACAAAGGTGAATTCATGCTGAGACTTTTATCAGAGGTTGGATTGTGGCAATTGCATCAAGTAGGTTTCAGACATTTGAATTCAATCATTGGCATCCTGATGTGTTTCCAACTCTGCAAAATCTAATCATGTGCACCTATACCTTTTCATGGAGTTGGTAACCCTATCACTTGGAAGAAATGGGCATGGTCATTGGAGAATATAAAACATTCAGCAAGAACCAAGTTCAATCTTCTCTGGAGCCCAGAGCTGTGGTGTGTGGAGTTGGCTGAGCTGTGAAGACTTTTCAAAGTTTCTGCCACCAGCAGTGGAGCATCTATATCCTGAACTGAATTTGAGAGTTACCCACTGAAAAGGAGTGGAAACTGCATTAACTACAACCAAAGGTGAGTTCTGATCAAGGTACAATGAAATTCTGATATGTTCAGTTAAAAATAAAACTTTAATGGCAGTCGTGGACACAAAAGCTAGTTGTATTTATTCTGTCAGTACTATCTATGTTTCAGCACTTCCTCAAGCATTGATTCCATGTAGGATTTGCAGACCAATAACTTATTTTTACCTCCACCATATCAAATAACCTCCTTATCAAATGTGGGTAAAAATAGAAAATTAGTAAATATTGTTGAGATGATGAAAGCAGTTAATCTATAGAAAAGGATTTAATTCAATGCTGAGAAACACTAGGCAACACATATTAAGTTCTCCTATTATTGTTTTAATATTATCATGGTCCTTGATGCTATCAGTCTACAAATGATTATATTCATGCTGACTATTGTTTCCTGATTATTGTGATACCTGAGCATTCACCAGTTCAAAATATGACATGCTATGATGATATGAACTGACTCCAGGAAAACTTGCTTTCCTGAACTAGAAATGACATTTTTTTTTCTTCTTTTTGTCTTGAAAGCAGCAGTTTTGTTATTTAAGCTGGAAGCAAGCTCTGAACTCTTTAGGACATCAGATTAAAGCCAAGATTGATTGTATGAAGTTTAAGTTCTTTGTAAACAAATTTCTTTGTCTTTAGAAAAGCACTTCTGTCACTTTGATGATGGAAGGAACTGAGGCCATGAGGAGAGAAAGGAAGGGTGTGCTAGTGTGGCTTCCAGTCAGGGAGTCATGGAGGTCGAGAGAGAGACAGACGGAGGTTCTGTGTGTGCTTCTGTCAGAGTCAGCTGATAAAGTAACTGTGAAGTCATCCCAACACTTACCCTCCATTCTAATCTTTAAGGGGCTTCCAGGGAGTTCCGTGGTAAAGAGTCCACCCGCCAATGCAGAAGACGCAGGAAACATGGGTTCAAACGCTGAGTTAGGAAGAGCCCTTGGAGAAGGAAAAGGCAACCCTTTCCAGGGTTCTCGCCTGGAAAATCCCAAGGGCAGAGGAGCCTGGTGGGCTATAGTCCATGGTGTAGCAACGAGTCAGACAGGAGTGAGCACACTCACACTAATCTTTAAGCTTCTCCATGTATTAATAATTTTAGTATGATTGAAATCCTGATTTATTTGAAACCAAAAAGTTGCCAAGGACTCTTACTGTATTTCATCTTTTGTATAATAGTTCAAATCCAAGGTGTATACAGTCACCATTTCTAGGTTTGTTCTGGGGAGGTAAGCAAATAGGGAAATTAGAGTTCAAGACAGGACTTTGTCCAAAGGATTTATTTTTCCTGATGAGGGCAGAAGAAAGACTTTTTCTCTTACCCTGTCTTATTTCTTTTTTTAATTTTCAGAAACATGGATTCAGACACACTGCAGGTCTTCCAGAGTGAACTCACCTGCTCCATCTGCATGAACTGCTTCCTGGACCCCATCACCACAGACTGTGGGCACAGCTTCTGCCGTCCCTGTCTGAGCCTTTGCTGGGAAGAAGGCCAGACTCCAAGGAGGTGCCCGGAGTGCAGGGGAATATCAGAGAGGCCTGATTTCAAAACCAACATTGCCCTCAAGAGGCTGGCTTCCCTTGCCAGACAGGCCAAAGCTGACCACGACCACAGCTCTGAGGAGCAGATCTGTGTGACACACCAGGAAGCCAAAGGCCTTTTCTGTGAGGCTGACCAGACCCTGCTCTGTGGGCCCTGCTCTGAGCACCCCGAGCACGCAGCTCACAGCCACAGTCCAATACACAGGGCTGCTGAGGAATCCCAGGTAGGTGATGCCTCTTGAGCAGTTTGGGATCCAGAGGCTCCTAAGTCAGAGAGGAAAATGAAGATGCTATGATGTTGCTGGGGATGGAGATAGTGGAGGTGGGATTTCTGAATGTGGATCCTCACATATAATGTGTCCTCTCAGTGTTGTTGCTCAATTGTCCACACGTGTGGAAATGCAGCATCCCGGGGCGGGTGGGACCAGGGACACAGGATTTTGATGGGAGCTTGAGGCTTTCTTACTCGGGCTATTAGAGTCTGAGTCTCAGTATCATGGGACATGGATTCCATTATCTGTAAAGTCCCCCCAATTCTCTAGTATACAGTTCTATTCCTTGATATTCAAATATTGGCATCAAATTAATGTGGAAAAGTCTGACAACAGCCTCCTAAGTCAAGTTTTCTGTGTAACTAATAAATGCCTTTTCTCATGAATAAGGGGATTAAATTTACAGTGTCATCTTCTGTGTCACTAAATCCTGTGGGTATTTTTCAGGAAAAACTCCTGAAGAGAATGAGCTCTTTATGGAAAATGAGAGAAGAAATCCAAATTAGTCTGAATCAGGAAGCTAACACAACTCAGTCCTTTGAGGTAAGAATAAAAATGTTCCTGTTTATTTGTATAAATATTGATATAATTTTACCTTAGATTTTTTTTTTTTACATCAATGTAAGTTCCTGTGAAAGGCTACTGGTCTCTTCCCTGGAGGAGTGGTTTCAAATGACTGATCAGTAATTGCAATGAGAACAGGCTAATATATGCTAGTTCAAAGAATGCTAGTATATTCGAAGACCAAGGCATGAAATGTATTCCAAGGCCAGATTTTGAAGATTGGAAAAAGCCTTTTCAGACATGGGGTATAAGATGCATTGCACTATCTGTGACTGTGAAGGAGAAGAGAGGAAGAGAGTCGTACCTAGAGGAAAACTGATGGCTCAGGGGTAAAGAATCTGCCTGCAGTGTGGGCGCCACAACAGACCTGGATTACATCCCTGGGTTGGGAAGATGCCCTGGAGGAGGAAATAGCAGCCCACTCCAGTATTCCTGCCTGGAGAATCCCATGGACAGAGGAGCCTGGTGAGCTATAGTCCACAAGGTCACAAAGAGTTGTGTATGACTGAAGAGAGTCAAGCATGCAGAAAAAAAGAAAATACTTATATTCAAAATGAGGTTTACTTCATGAAAGAATATTTAGAAGAATCAGAGAAAGGAACAAGAGAAAAACAAGACTCAGGTCGGAGAGGAAATAACTGATGGAGTAAGATCCCGGAAGAATCTTCCTTGGGAGACAGCCTGGGGTCCCTCAGATGACTTGATTTAAACAGGCAAAGAGATTAGGAATTCAGAGAAAGCATGGGCAATAAGGACCTGAAAATATTCAAGACTCTTTGAATGCATGTGGCAGTTTGTCAGGAACTTCCTTGATGACACTAAGGAAATAATATTTGGAGTTTTCTTTTGAATGTGAACATATGTAATGCTTTGGATCCACTATCTCTGCAGGACTATGTGGCCTTAAGGAAGGTGATGATCAAGCTTGAATATCAGAGGATGCTTCTGTTGCTCCGGGAGGAGGAGCAACTGCATCTGGAGGCCCTGGAGCGAGAAGCCAAAGAGATTTGTGAAGAACTCAAGGAGAGTGTGTTCAGAATGTCTCAGTACAGAGAAAGTCTGAAAGAAATGTACAAAGAGCTGACTGAGATGTGCCACAAGCCGGACATGGAGCTGCTCCAGGTGAGAAAGGAGGGTCCATCCTCAGAAAGAGAAACACTCTTCTAGACGAGTGCTGTGACACTGAAATATTACCTATCCAGACAGATGATTACACAACCAGCAAGATTCTGTGACCAGGGGAAAGTTAATTTTCTTGGAGTAAATCTTACTATCAGATCAGATCAGTCGCTCAGTCGTGTCCAAATCTTTGCGACTCCATGAATCACAGCACGCCAAGCCTCCCTGTCCATCACCACCTCCCGGAGTTCACTGAGACCCACGTCCATCCAGTCAGTGATGTCATCCAGCCATCTCATCCTCTGTCGTCCCCTTCTCCTCCTGTCCCCAATCCCTCCCAGCATCAGAGTCTTTTCCAATGAGTCAACTTTTCACATGAGGTGGCCAAAGTACTGGAGTTTCAGCTTTAGCACCATTCCTTCCAAAGAAATCCCAGGGCCGATCTCGTTCAGAATGGACTGGTTGCATCTTCTTGCACTCTCTGTTATCCACTCTTCCTGAAGACACTGAGGTTCTTACTGTCATACAGACAAGATATTTAGAACTGGTATCAATTTTAATGCAACCAATGGTTCTTTTTATGCAATTGTCTGCTTTACTTTAATTGTTACCATAAATGGTGAGATCGCTTCCTGAAGACAGCAGTGGGCAGTGAGTGACACTGGAAACCTAGATGTTGCTGCAGCATTGTGCAGACCCTTCCTGCCCCCTTTGCTTCCTTAATGAGACCTGAGGAAGCCCATCATGTCTTAGGTTAGGGTCTGTTATGAAGATTGCTTCTGAGTGTTACGTAGAAGACATTTAGAAAACTGTCTTATTATGAAACAAGAATAGGAAAAGGAGATGGAAACAGACAAAACTCTAATGATTAACATGATTTTTTTTTTCCTTTGCAGGGCTTGGAAAATGTGCTGGAAACGTGAGTATACACTAATGACTTTTGATTTCTGAAACATTTTTGTCTTTTTGATGAAGTGGACCCACAGTTCTTGCTTGGGACCTGGGGATTGATTTCAGGTCCTCCCCCTTATCTGAATCCCAGGACAGGATCCTTTATACATAATACCATGTTATTCGCAGATAACTAATACACATGCTCCTGTACACTTTGTCATCTCTAGACAACTTTACAACATATACAGTATAAAGTAAATGCTACATAAGTCATTCCCTGGTATGTGGCATTTTCAATTTTTACATTTTTGGAAGTTTCTGGAATGTTTTGTGAATTTTTTCCACTCAGAACAAAAGCAAAGGGGAAGGAAGTTTACACTGGGAATTTGGGATTGACTGGTACGTACTGTATATGAAATATAATTAGAATAGTAGCTCTGATCCTATTATAAAATAAAGGAATAGATAAGCAAATACATAGCCCAGAATGTACAGATTGAATCCATGTGTGAATCCACAAGTACAGAACCCTAGCATATGGATTACCAACATTGTCTTTTTGGCCATTTTCTATTTTATTTCAAAAGAATTTCATGGGTTTCTGACCCTTGGTCTCAGTCATTTCCTTGTCATTTGACTGAAATCAAATATATCTGAAAACCTGCTGACATTCTGGGCTTTGTTCCACCTACTCGACCCATTCTCTCCAGCTTGACCACAATAAAACTTAGTGAGGGATTTTTCTAAGACATCACAGAGGAAGAACCTATCCTAGTGAATTGAAAGGCGAAAAAGGCATGAAAGAGGCATATTCCCTACCATGACAAGAGACTGTGATTTTGTTAATACTGAGTAGAAGTGACTCAGCCTGTTCCATCACAGCAAGCGCCCTGCAGGCAGGACCTCACACGGAGCGCCTTTCTGCTGCCCACTGCTAAGTGAGACATTCAGGACCAGGACAGCCAGGTTGGACCTGAGTCACTTTGCTGGACTGACAAGAGTAAACATGTCTGGTCAGTGAGCACTTCTGTTTAGACACAGAATGCATCCTCGATGACTGCTTTGTGAGTGAAGTCTCACAGGCTTAGCCTGAATTTTTTGCTCTCTGTAAAATACCCAGGATCTTTGAATCTATGGAATTGAGGTAGGGAAAGAAGTTTAGTGAGTGCAAATTTGGAATATTGTCTGAGAAAAATGGGGAAAATGAAATTTGATGTAATTTCTATTTAGTAAAATATATGGCAACATTTTTATATTCTCAAATGAGTAGAATATATTATATATGCAAATCACTAAAAGTAGGAGAATCCTGAGAACATATGGGATCCTGTGGTAAAGTCTGCTGTTTTGCAATGCTCATGTGATTAGCCATTGGTCTTGACATGGAATCGATGTCCTTTGTACAGGACTCATCTGGCACAGATACAGAAGCCTCAGCCCGTGAACCCAGAGCTCCCTTCCTGGCCTGTCTCTGGATTCCTACACATGCTGAACAACTTCAGAGGTAAGAGTCAGTCTTTTGGTGATCAGGACTACATTTCATTAGAGCTTCTTGGGAACAACCTTTCTTTTATTTTCCTTTTATTTCTTTTTTTTTCTTTTTTGGTTACGAAGGTGGTGCATAAATTCCTGAAGTTGCTAACACCTTTACTAACTCTATCAGTTCAGGTCAGTTGCTCAGTCTTGTCTGACTCTTTGCGATCCCATGGACTGCAGCATGCCAGGCTTCCCCGTCCATCACCAACTCCTGGAGTTTACTCAAACTCATGTCCACTGAACCAGGGATGCCACCCAACCATCTCATCCTCTGTCGTTCCCTTCTCCTCCGGCCTTCAGTATTTCCCAGCATCAGGGACTTTTCAAATGAGTGAGTTCATCACATCAGGTGCCAAAGTATTGGAGTTTCAGCATTAGCATCAGTCCTTCCAGTGAATATTCAGGACCGATTCCTCTAGGATGGACTGGCTGGATCTCCTTGATGTCAAAGAGACTCTCAACAGTCTTCTCCAACACCATAGTTCAAAAGCATCAATTCTTCCCTGCTCACATTTCTTTGTAGTCCAAGTCTCACACCCATACATGACTACTGGAAAAACCATAGCTTTGACTAGATGGATCTTTGTTAGCAAAGTAATGTCTCTGCTTGTTAAAATGCTGTCTAGGTTGGTCATAAATTTTCTTCCAAGGAGCAAGCATCTTTTAATTCCATGGCTGCAGTCACCACTGGCAGTGACTTTGGACTGCACCCCCCCAATAGTCTATCACTTTTTTGTTGTTTCCCCATCTATTTCCCATGAAGTCATGGGACCAGATGCCATGATCTTAGTTTTCTGAACGTTGAGTTTTAACCCAACTTTTTGACCCTCTTCCTTCACTTTCATGAAGAGGCTCTTTAGTTCTTCTTCACTTTCTGCCATAAGGGTGGTATCATCTGCATATCTGAGATTATTTATATTTCTCCCAACAGTCATTATTCCAGCTTGGGCTTCATCCAGTCAAGCATTTCTCATGACGTACTCTGAATTTAAGTTAGATAAGCAGGGTGATAATATACAGCCTTGACTTATGCCTTTCTCGATTTGGAAACAGTCTGTTGTTCCATGTCCAGTTCTAACTGTTGCTTCTTGACCTGTATGCAGATTTCTCAGGAGACAGGTGGTCTTGTATTCCCATCTCTTTAGAATTTTCCACAGTTTGTTGTGATCCACACATTCAAAGGCTTTGTGTATTCAATGAAGCAGAAATAGATGTTTTTCTGGGACTCTCTTTTTTTTTTCTGATGATCCAGCAGATGTTGGTAATTTGATCTCTGGTTCCTCTGGCTTTTCTAAATGCAGCTTGAACATCTGGAAGTTCAGGGTTCAAGTACCGTTGAAGCCTGGGTTGGAGAATTTTGAGCATTACTTTACTCGTGTGTGAGATGAGTGCAGTAGTGCAGTAGTTTGAGCATTCTTTGGCATTGCCTTTCTAAGGGATTGGAATGAAAACTGACCTTTTCCAGTCCTGTGACTACTGCTGAGTTTTCCAAATTTGTTGACATATAGAGTGAAGCACTTTCACAGCATCATCTTTTAGGATCAAATAGCTCAAATGAAGTCCATCACCTCCACTAACTTTCTTTGTTCGTAGTGATGCTTCCTAAGGCCCACTTGACTTTGCATTCCATGATGTCTGGCTCTAGGTGAGTGATCACACCATCATGGTTATTTGGGTCATGAACATCTTTTTTGTAGAGTTCTTTTGTGTATTCTTGCCTCCTCTTCTTATTATCTTCTGCTTCTGTTAGGTTCATACCATTTCTGTCCTTTATTGTGCCCATTTTTGCCTGAAATGTTCCCTTGGTATCTCTAATTTTCTTGAAGAGATCTCTAGCCTTTTCCATTCTATTGTTTTCCTCTATTTCTTTGCATTGATCACTGAGGAAGGCTTTCTTATCTCTCCTTGGTATTCCTTGGAACTCTACACTCAAATGGGCATATTTCTCCTTTTCTCCTTTTCCTTTATGTACTCGTCTTTTCACCGTTATTTATAAAGCCTCCTCAGACAACAATATACCTTTTTGCTTTTCTTTTTCTTGGGGATGGTCTTGATCACTGCCTCCTGTACAGTGTCATGAACCTCTGTCCTTAGTTCTTCAGCATTCTGTATATCAGATATAATCCCCTGAATCTATTTCTCACTTCCACTGCATAGTCACAAGGGATTTGATTTAGGTCATACCTGAATGGTCTCATGGTTTTCCCTACTTTCTTCAATTTAAGTCTGAATTTGGCAATAAGGATTTCATGGTCTGCGCCATACTCAGCTCTCGGTCTTGTTTTTACTGACTGTATAAAGCTTCTTCATTATTGGCTGCAAAGAATATAATCAATCTGATTTTGATATTGACCATCTGGTGATCCATGTATAGAATCTTCTCACACGTTGTTAGAAGAGGGTGTTTGCTATGACCAGTGCGTTCTCTTGGCAAAACTCTATTAGCCTTTGCCCTGCTTCATTCTGTACTCCAAGGCCAAATTTGCCTGTTACTCCAGGTATTCCTTGACTTCCTATTTTTTTATTCCAGTCCCCTATAATGAAAATGACATCTTTTTGGGGTGTTAGTTCTAGAAGGTCTTGTAGATCTTCCTAGAACTGTTCAACTTCATTTTCTGCAGCATTACTGGTTGAGGCATAGAGTTGGAATTCTTTGATATTGAAAGGCTTGCCTTGGAAATGAACAGATGATTCTGTGGTTTCTGAGACTGCATCCAAGTACTGCATTTCAGACTCTTTTGTTGCCTCTATAGTCAGATTATAAACACCAAGTCTGATGTTTGCCACCTGTAATTTCCTGAAAATGCAAAACCAGATACATACACACACACACACACACACACACACACACACACACACACATATATATATATATATATATATATGACATAGGATGAGCAAAGGCAGAGCAACCTGGTTGTTACTGTGATTATAGAGACTGAATATTTGGTTCTGTGAGTGACCATCAATATGTTGTTTACTCAGTTTATTTCACTCTTGAGCTTAAATCCGTCATTGCTGCTTTTAATTTGCTGTATGGGCTTTCCTGGTGGCTCAGATGATAAAAGTCTGCCTGCGATGCAGGAGACCCAGGTTCGAGCCCTGGGTCGGGAAGATCCCTGGAGAAAGGAACGGAAATCCACTCCAGTATTCTTGCCTGGACAATTCCTTGGAAAGAGGAGCCTGGCGGGCTACACACAGTCCACGTGGTCGCAAAGAGTAAAACAGGACTGAAGGATAACACTTTCACTTCATTATAGCTACATTTATTACACATTGTACAAAGAAGATTTATTATTTGTAAAATTAGGAATAAATGACAGAAAAATTGAAATGGGCTTTGGCAGAAGAATTATAATGCTCTCAATCCTACAACAACTTTAAGGCAAGGGATGCATGAACACTGTCAGTTAGAATATCTTTTTTGAAGCTTCCAAATTATTCACAGATGGATTTCTATCAATTCTTTTGACCTGTGAAAATGTAATAGGTACAGATAATACCCCCATAAGTGTCCACGTGATAACAAAGTGCCATCTGCAGTTTCCATAGTATTAAGTACAAAGGACACAAGAAAAGTTTTCTAATATAAGAATCAATGCTTTTAGGTGAATCCTAAAGTAAACTATGAAGAGACTGACCTAAGTCAGACTTCACCCAGTTCATGATATATGTCTTTTTTTAATTTTCTCTTTGAGTTGATGTACTTCTGTATGCCACAGAGATAGTAATAACTTTTATTCTTCAGAGAAGAGTCACTCTAACTCCCTTTGCTGTCTTTGTTTTGATTTCCTTGGAGAAGGAAAATTAAAAAGCTTATTGTGTAGAAAGCCTCTGCCTCTCAGAGACATGGAAATTCGACTGGCTAACACAGTTTTTACTCTTTCTGCAGTGGATAATGTTCTGAGTCTGACAACAATCGTTCACCATACAATCCTCAATGATGCAAGTGCGCTGTTTGAGGATGACCACCCTGACGTGTCCAGACAGCCCCAGGGCGGGTCGTGTGTTGTGTCCTGGGAGGCTTGGGGCTTCACCTCCGGGAGGCATTACTGGGAGCTGGACGTGGCCCAGTCTTCCAGCTGGGTTCTGGGGGTCTGTAAAAGCATCTTCACAAGTGATTCCAGTATCAGTATTGGTGCTGAAGAAGCATTTTTTCTGTGTTCTACAAAGGTGAACAGTCAGTATATTCTGTCCACCACCTCCCCACCCATAGTGCAGTTTGTGAAAAGGCCTCTGGGTAAGATTGGCGTGTTTTTGGATTATGACAATGGAACTGTGAGCTTCTATGATGTTTGCAGAAGTTCCCTCATATATAGTTTCCTTCCTTCTGCCTTCTCCTCCCCTATGATACCTTTCCTTTGCCTTAAATCTCCATGAATTGTCCATTTTTTGGACCATTATTGGGGCTTCTTTTCTGGGGATATTGCTGCCCTTCACTTCATGGGAGGCCACAGGATACCTGACTGTGTCCAGCAGCACATTGTTATTTAATGTAACATAGTGAGTGTATGTTTATAAAATGGCATAAACGTGTTGTATGCATAAATCTGTTCATTAAATTTTAATAAACATTTATTATGGAGTATTTCATAGAATATAGTCAATTGCTTTTCTTTTTAAAATAAGGATTATTTTAAACTACATTTATATACGATAAAGATCACTACTTTTAAACTACATAATCAATGGTTTTTAGAACTATACAAAATTATAAAACCAGGACTATCTCATTGTGGGACATGTGCGTGACCTCCAAAAGGAACCAATGCCCAGTACCATTTACTCACTCTCAGCATATACCATCTCATCAGACTCTTCAGCAAACTTTTCTCAAGTTAGTAAATATTTTTACTACTTGAGGGAAATTCCTGTGACAGTTCAGATAGTTCTCATCTTATTTCATATTATTGTTACATTCCCACTCTCTGTGCAGTACTCAGAACAGAACATATAGAACTGTTAGGTCAGTCAGTGAAGAAACACATGAATTAAATAATTCATATAGACAAAAGCCCCAGAAAATCATGATGGTGTGATCACTCACCTAGAGCCAGATATCCTGGAATGTGAAGTCAAGTGGGCCTTCGGAACTATCACTATGAACAAAGCTAGTGGAGGTGATGGAATTCCAGTTGAGCTATTTCAAATCCTAAAAGATGATGCCGTGAAAGTGCTATACTCAATACGTCAGCAAATTTGGAAAACTCCTGCCACAGGACAGGAAAAGGTCAGCTTTCATTCCAACCCCAAAGAAAGGCAATGCCAAAGAATGCTCAAACTACTGCACAATTGCACTCATTTCACACACTGTTAAAGTAATGCTCATAGTTCTCCAAGCCAGGCTTCAGCAATATGTGAAGTGTGAAATTCCAGATTTTCAAGCTGGTATTAGAAAAGGCAGAGGAACCAGAGATCAAATTGCCAACATCCGCTGGATCATCAGAAAAGCAACAGAGTTCCACAAAAACATGTATTTCTGCTTTGTTGACTATGCCAAAGACTTTGACTGTGTGGATCACAATAAACTGTGGAAAATTCTGAAAGAGATGGGAATATCAAACCATCTGACCTGCCTCTTGAGAAACCTGTATGCAGGTCAGGAAGCAACAGTTAGAACTGGGCATTGAACAACAGACTGGTTCCAAATAGGAAAAGGAGTACACCAAGGCTATATATTATGACCTTGCTTATGTATCTTCTATACAGAGTACATCATGAGAAACGCTGGGCTGGAGGAAGCACAAGCTGGAATCAAGATTGCCGGGAGAAAAGTCAATAAACTCAGATATGCAGATGATACCACCCTTTGGCAGAAAGTGAAGAAGAACTAAAGAGCCTCTTGATGAAAGTGAAAGAGGAGAATGAAAAAGTTGGCTTAAAACTCAACATTCAGAAAATTAAGATCATGGCATCCATTCCCATTACTTCATGGCAAAAATGAGGGGGAAACAGTGGAAACAGTGGCTGACTTTATTTTGGGGGGCTCCAAAATCATTGTAAATGGTGATTGCCGCCATGAAATTAAAAGACACTTACTCCTTGGAAGGAAAGTTATGACCAACCTAGACAGCATATTGAAAAGCAGAGACATTAGTTTGTCAACAAAGGTCCATCTAGTCAAGGCTTTGGTTTTTCCAGTAGTCACGTATGGATATGAGAGTTGACTATAAAAAAAAAAAAAAAAAAAGCTGAGAGCTGAAGAATTGATGCTTTTGAGCTGTGGTGTTGGAGAAGACTCTTGAGAGTCCCTTGGATTGCAAGGAGATCCAACCAGTCCATCCTAAAGCAGATTAGTCCTGGGTGTTCATTGGAAGGACTGATGTTGAAACTGAAACTCCAATGTTTTGGCCACCTGATACGAAGAGCTGAGTCATTTAAAAAGATCCTGATGCTGGGAAAGATTGAGGGCAGGTGGAGAAGGGGACGACAGAGGATTAGATGGTTGGATGGCATCACTGACTCAATGGACATGGGTTTGGGTGGACTCTGGCAGGTGGTGATGGACAGAGAGGCCTGGCAGCTGGGGTTCATGGGGTTGCAAAGAGTCAGACATTACTGAGTGACTTAACTGAACTTAATAGACAAAATATTTTTCCTTCATTGACAAAATTTTCCAAAAGATAGTCAACATAACAGACATAAAGTACTAGGGATAAAGTCAAGAGTAGAGAGGAAACTGAGCTGCAGATTCACAGCTTAAGGAAATTCTATTATTTTGTGGTTAATAATATCTACTACATATGCTTGTTTTATAATGTTGATTTCGAGATTTCCCCGACACAATCAGTCTCTTTTTGACAGATCTCAAACCAGCTTCTCTGTTTATCTCGTTTTATCTCCTAATCTTCTCTTGGACCCTTGGTCCTTCAATTCACAGAAGGCCATTCTCTGCGGTACAGAATCCAAGGCCTTTACTTTCAGCCACTTCTCTTTTCATTTTCACCTTTTTACTTCACTTTCCTGGATTACATCTCTGATTCTAACTCTCTTGATTGAATAACTCATTTTTTTGTTATGTTCCATTTAGGATAAGCCCTGTAAAACTGGGTGGAAAATGTGCTGAAGAGATAAGGGAATTTTGAAGAGTACAGATCTTGCATTTGAAAGCCAAACATAAATTTCAATTCAGGATTTGCAACAATTTTCATTTTATTTTTAAGGGTCAACTTAGATTATAAAATTGATATATAACAAAGGTGGTGTGATTTTCTCATTTAGCAAATACAAGGAAAGGAATTTTCCTTCCCTTGCTCTGCAGAATCATTGCATCCCACACACTACAGAACTTCAAGTAAGAATTAACCTGCCATACTTTTAGTGTGAGGATGTTCATGCTCTTGGGGTGGTGATTACATCACTGGCACCTGGTAGTGGCCCCAAATTCTAGAAATGGAGTTTCCAGTGTCCAAGGAAGATCTTGTAAAATTACTGGAAGACATGTAGAATAGTCCCCTGCTCAGTGATGGCCACACATTCAAAATACCTCTGTCCCTGATTGACTGGGGAAAAGTTACTTGTAAGACACTTCTGGAGAAATGTGTATAATGGAATGGTTAGAAACCTTTATAACATGAGCAAACTGTGCACTTTAAGAATTATTCCTGGAAACTAAGGAATATTTGAAATTCCTCACAAAAATAAAACACATGTGCACACTCACACACACACACACACACAGTCTTCTAATTTACCGAAGAAGCCCCTGAAAGCTTACCCATTTTTTAAAGAACTTATGGCCCTAATACTTCCCCAAACACCCCGAACTGAGTATCAGGGCCTGACAATCGTCCTGTCTGAGAAAAACAAGTAGTTCTCAGAGAACATTAAGCTGAAATACATTCAAGATTTCAAGGAGAAATAGGAGTCTGAGGAGAAAGTGGTTCACTTCAGGGAACATGATTCAAGTGTTCGATATTCCAAGACAATGGATGTTCCCAAAGAAATATTCCAAGAAATTATGTGTCCAGTTTTCCAAGAAATCAGATCTTCTCAAAGGAATCAAAATGAAAACCCACAAGAAGTTTTAGGACAATGTACAAGAGTTGAATCTCCCCCAGAAAACTATTTTTCCACGAGGGATTCAATTCCATGGAGAGTCTAAAAACCCCTTCAAGGACAGAGGACAGATTTTCCATGAGGATTCGTGGTCAGGTCTAGTTGCAAGCATCTCCCTGCAGGAGACTGGAGATTGGCAGATCCTGCCAAGGCATCGTGAACAGTCAGAAATAGCATTATAAGAATCAGGCTGAGGAGGTGGAGAAACAGTACGAGGTGGACCTGGGTCCTCGGCTCTAGAGTTAGTGTCCTGAAGGATATGCTATAGATGGGGAACCGTAGATCTGCCTGAACTTGGGCTCAGGGATTCCCTCATGCTCATGTTCTCACACTTCTGTAAGTTGTCTCTCTTATGCAATAGATACATTTTTTTTTTTTTTTACAACTTGTGAGCCCACATGGACACATCATTGTCAACCAAGCCCATAGTTTTCACTGTGGTTACATGAAAATATTTTTATTTTAAAACATAAAGGTCTTTGAATTAGATAGATACATATTAGGTAGATAGGCAAATAGCTTGTTATTTCAGAGTTTTCAAAATACTTTTATATTCTACTTTCTTAAACAAATATTTGTTAAAGATGATTTTGAATTTTTTTTTAATTTTAATTTTTATTTTTTTTTCTAATTTTATTTTATTTTTAAACTTTACATAATTGTATTAGTTTTGCCAAACATCAAAATGAATCCGCCACAGGTATACATGTGTTCCCCATCCTGAACCCTCCTCCCTCCTCCCTCCCCATACCATCCCTCTGGGTCGTCCCAGTGCACTAGCCCCAAGCATCCAGTATCGTGCATCGAACCTGGACTGGCAACTCGTTTCTTACATGATATTTTACATGTTTCAATGCCATTCTCCCAAATCTTCCCACCCTCTCCTTCTCCCACAGAGTCCAAAAATAACAAGCAATTAAGTAGTGCACAAGGCATTTGGTATTCAACAATGACCATTAGATTTATTTCCCATGGAGTGCTGTGTATACAGTTTCATTCACTGGTATGCTCTTTAATATATGCTTTTAGGATGCACTGTACATAAATGCTTTTGATTTCTTAAAGTTTCCAGAAATTTTCAATTTTTATTCTTTTATTAATAGATGACTAAAACATTGAATTCGTTTGGAAATTTTCTTATCAGTTTGTATCACTTGCTTCCCTAATTGGCTTTAATTTGCAAAATTAGGTCTAAGCTACAGTTCTTTTTCCCTAAAATCAGGAGATTTTCTCATAAGTTATTTTTGCCATGAAGTGCAATAAGTCTTATAACCCAAGATAGATAGTGAGATATCCAGTCAAGTGGGGCTCTTCTTGAGAATTTCAGTTCAGTTCAGTTGCTCAGTCTTGTCCGACTCTTTGCGACCCCATGAATTGCAGCACGCCAGGCCTCCCTGTCCTTCACCAACTCCCGGAGTTCACTCAAACTCACGTCCATTGAGTTGGTGATATCATCCAGCCATCTGATCCTCTGTCGTCCCCTTTTACTCCTGCCCCCAATCCCTCCCAGCATCAGGGTCTTTTCCAAAGAGTCAACTCTTCGCACGAGGTGGCCAAAGTACTGGAGTTTCAGCTTTAGCATCATTCCTTCCAAAGAAATCCCAGGGCTGATCTCCTTCAGAATGGATTGGTTGCATCTCCTTGCAGTCCAAGGGACTCTCAAGAGCCTTCTCCAACACCACAGTTCAAAAGCATCATTTTTTTGGCACTCAGCCTTCTTCACAGTCCAACTCTCACATCCATATGTGACCACAGTGATTTTGGAGCCCCCCCAAAAATAAAGTCTGACACTGTTTCCACTGTTTCCCCATCTATTTCCAATCAAGGGATGGGACCAGATGCCATGATCTTTGCTTTCTGAATGTTGAGCTTTAAGCCAACTTTTTCACTCTCCTCTCTCACTTTCTAAAAAGAGGCTTTTTAGTTCCTCTTCACTTTCTGCCATAAGTGTGGTGTCATCTGCATATCTGAGGTTATTGGTATTTCTCCCGGCAATCTTGATTCCAGATTGTGTTTCTTCCAGTCCAGCATTTCTCATGATGTACTCTGCATATAAGTTAAATAAGCAGGGTGACAATATACAGCCTTGACATACTCCTTTTCCTATTTGGAACAAGACTGTTGTTCCACGTCCAGTTCTAACTGGTGCTTCCTGACCTGCATACAGATTTCTCAAAAGGCAGGTCAGGTGGTCTAGTATTCCCATCTCTTTCAGAATTTTCCACAGTTTATAGAGGATAAAAAACCTAAAATTACAATTCTTGACTTTATAGTATGTCATTCTATCCTTGAAGATTGAACAGATTTTCTAAGCATGTCTTGTTGCATAGGATACAAGAAAAAGTTACAGTTCTTGACTTTATAGTATTTCATTCTTGAAGATTTAACAGTAACTGTAATCAGTAATAGAAAGCATTAACTTTGAGAGAGCCATGCAAAGCATATGTAGGGTCACAATATACAAAGGGTGACTGATACAGGAGCCAAGATGAAGTGAAAGTAGTAATGAGAATGAGGCAGGAGAGGCGGAACAGTCAGTCACAGAAGTTAATGGGCAGGACAGTGTACGGATCCAGGTGTGTGTCCTAGGCCTTCCCTTCCCCGGCTGTGACCCAGTGTTCCCAATTTCTCTGCCCTGTCTCCTTGAAACTCTCATTGCCAGTGCCAAGAAAAAGGACAACCACCTTAGTGCAGGGACAGAAAATAAACCCCTGCTTGTAATTTTCCTTTCTGGATCAATAGCAGGAGAGATCTGGCAACACTTACTCTGGAGACTGAAACTACTAGTTACTGTCCTCTTTCGTGTTTGCACACAGTTTGAAAATATTTAATCTGGGTATCACGTACAGTATACAATCTAAGACAGGGAATTTAAATCAGCTGACTGTTTCAGGAATTCTATTGATGGGAAAACAGTTGTTTGGATGAAGTTGTGGCCTGTTTATGTCTCTCTAATAGACCAATAACTCCAGAGCCCTTTGCTATATACGACTTGATGAGAGAGTACATGGGAGGGTAAAAGCAAGTAGAGGTTTTGTCCAAAATGACTTAAAAATGACACAGTCAGGAATTGGGTTAAATTAATTTTAGTTATATAAAATTTGAGGGCATTTCCACATGAGTTTTATTTTTCATTATGTAGTATTATTATTTTTAGAACATATAAAAATGAGTAAATTAATTTCTGTCTTACTATAAACAATTCCAGTTTCCTCTTTCATGAATTTGTGATACTGTAGGCTTTTTGTACATTGATTAGATTTATAATTTGTAATTATTTTTATCTCTTTAATTTAGAAACAAAGTTTTCACTATTTCTTGTATTATCTTTTAAAATATCAAGGGATTCGGCTTTGAACAAAAACAATAGGAATAAAAAATACAAACATTACTAGAAAAAAAAAATTTAAGTGGTGCTACAGAAAAATATTGAATCAAAGATAGTATACAAAGGCCTCACGGCCCTAGACCGAAGCCCTACAGAGCAGAATTCCGTGGCCCCAGGGGCAGGAGCATGAGCAGAGGCGGCCCTTGGGACCCTCTGACCCTGCAGATCTGGAGACCCCCGGCCTCAGCCCCGCCTCTGGTTCTGTGTCACTGTTGGGGACAGAGCTCTTGTGAGCTTAGAGTCTGTCCCTGGTTCTCGCATCCTTTCTGGGAGGAGCCTCCTTCTTCCCAGAGAGAAGCACGTCTCCAGGAGATGTCTGTGGCAGCGGAACTGAGCTCCGAGCCATCGCGGGGTGTCGAGGGGCTCCTCTCGGCGCTCCACCGAGTGCGCCCGCCGCCGGGAGGAGCGCCGAGGGGTAGCGCTGGGTGCGCGGCTCCGGAGCCCGGGGAGGACGCATGAGGGTGCCCGTGGAGCCAGTCCCTGGCCGGTCTGCGGGAGGTGTCTGGCTCCGTCCTGCCGAAGCCGCGCAGGGAGTAAGGAGGCTGCGGAGGATGACGGAGAGCAGACCGATTCCTGGGTGGGAGACGGCAGCTTCCTCACGGGACCCGGGCTCCTTCTGTCCACGAGCGCCTGGTGGCGCCGATGAGGCCTGCGTCCCCGGGGATGCTGTCGCGGGAGGGAGGCGGTCAGAAAACCGGGATCTGCAGGCCCTATGTGGGAAACGGGTGCGCCGGGCCACTAAGCCCCAGAGGAATTTCGTGCACTTTTGTGGCCGCGACCTCACCTCGGGCTCCGTGGGCAAGGACGCCAAGGGCCCCGTGTGCGGAGCGAGGCCGCGGGGGACTTCTGTGTCCAGGGCGACCTGAGAGGAGGATCCCCGGGGCTGCGGGAACCACCAGGCCAGGCGCAGCCGGCCGTGGACAGGGAAGCCCCGGAGCTTCTGTGTGCGCTGTTTCTCCTCCTCCTTGGGACCCTGAGGACGACTGCAACCTGCCAGGCTCCTCTGTCCATGGGATCTTCCATGCAAAATCCCGGAGGGGACTGCCCTTTCCTCCTCCAGCGGATCCTCCCTGGTCAAGCATCTACCCCGCGTCTTACCGGCATCTTCTGTGTCTCGCGTTGGCAGGCAGAGTCTGTACTACTGAGCCTCCTGGGAAGCCCTAGTGTACTCCTAGCCCTGGCCTTTTTCCTCTGAGAAAAATACAGCTGGGATTTCTTGTTTATTTGTTTTCTTTCAACTCTGAATATCATGCTTTTTGTTTAAATTTATTTCTTCAAATAAACATGTACCAACAATTGCTGACTGCCATGCAAAATATAAAGGAGTAGAAAACATGTCAAATGCCAACAAGGACAGGACGTGGAGTAACAGAAACTCATTGATTGCTCTTGGCAATGCAAAATGGCACAGACACTTAGGATTAAAGTTTGGCAGTTCTTCCAAATCTAAACATGTGTTTGTCCAGCAATCTCACTCTTTGTTATTTGCATAAGGGCATAGAAAATGTCTGCTTATCCAAAACATGTACACAGACGTCTGTAGCAACTTTGTTCATAACTGTGGAAACGGGAACAACCAAGATGTCCCTCACTAGGTGAAAGGATGAGTAAACCATGGCACATCCAGATCCCAGAATGTTACTCAGTGCTCAAAAGAAAGGAGCTATCAGACCACAGGAAGCCAGGAAGGAAGCCTGATTGTATATAAGGAAATAAGCATAGCCAGTCTGCAAAGGCTGCAAAGGTTCCATTTTGCTGCAGGATTTTGCTTGTGGGGGAGGCTATGCATGTGTGAGGGAGAGGGTATATCAGAATCCCCTTACTTCACTCAGTTTTGCTGTAAACTTAAACTGTTATAAAAAATTAGCTTTATTTAAAACATGAAAAAGAAGTAAGAAGTGTTTAAATGACCTCAAAACTCTGCACATTTACAATTAAATGTTCAATATTAATTTTCTTCAAAGAGACAATGGGAATGTATATGACAATAAAGAAAAATAAACATTTTCCTACATGTTTTTCCAAATCTATAACTGCACATTTGTTCGTAATAATATCACCCAGACAAAAGTCATTGTTAACAATCACAATGTTTTCCAAGTGTTCATGTCCCAAATAAGCAATGTAAGATATTTTCACTAGCAACCCGGAAGCCATTAACTTTTATTTATTTATTTTTTTTTTTTGGCAAAGTAATGTCTCTGCTTTTTATTTTTTTTTTTATTTATTTTTTATTTTTTATTTTTTTATTCTTCCAATTTTATTTTATTTTTAAACTTTACATAATTGTATTAGTTTTGCCAAATATCAAAATGAATCCACCACAGGTATACATGTGTTCCCCATCCCGAACCTTCCTCCCTCCTCCCTCCCCATACCATCCCTCTGGGCCGTCCCAGTGCACCAGCCCCAAGCATCCAGCATCATGCATCGAACCTGGACTGGCAACTCGTTTCCTACATGATATTTTACATGTTTCATTGCCGTTCTCCCAAATCTTCCCACCCTCTCCCTCTCCCACAGAGTCCATAAGACTGTTCTATACATCAGTGTCTCTTTTGCTGTCTCGTACACCGGGTTATTGTTACCATCTTTCTAAATTCCATATATATGCGTTAGTATACTGTATTTATGTTTTTCCTTCTGGCTTACTTCACTCTGTATAATAGGCTCCAGTTTCATCCACCTCATTAGAACTGATTCAAATGTATTCTTTTTAATGGCTGAGTAATACTCCATTGTGTATATGTACCACTGCTTTCTTATCCATTCATCTGCTGATGGACATCTAGGTTGCTTCCATGTCCTGGCTATTATAAACAGTGCTGCGATGAACATTGGGGTACACGTGTCTCTTTCCCTTCTGGTTTCCTCAGTGTGTATGCCCAGCAGTGGGGTTGCTGGATCATAAGGCAGTTCTATTTCCAGTTTTTTAAGGAATCTCCACACTGTTCTCCATAGTGGCTGTACTAGTTTGCATTCCCACCAACAGTGTAAGAGGGTTCCCTTTTCTCCACACCCTCTCCAGCATTTATTATTTGTAGACTTTTGGATTGCAGCCATTCTGACTGGTGTGAAATGGTACCTCATAGTGGTTTTGATTTGCATTTCTCTGATAATGAGTGATGTTGAGCATCTTTTCATGTGTTTGTTAGCCATCTGTATGTCTTTTTTGGAGAAATGTCTATTTAGTTCTTTGGCCCATTTTTTGATTGGGTCGTTTATTTTTATTGAGTTGAGCTGTAGGAGTTGCTTGTATATTTTTGAGATTAGTTGTTTGTCGGTTGCTTCATTTGCTATTATTTTCTCCCATTCTGAAGGCTGTCTTTTCACCTTGCTAATAGTTTCCTTTGATGTGCAGAAGCTTTTAAGGTTAATTAGGTCCCATTTGTTTATTTTTGCTTTTATTTCCAATATTCTGGGAGGTGGGTCATAGAGGATCCTGCTGTGATGTATGTCGGAGAGTGTTTTGCCTATGTTCTCCTCTAGGAGTTTTATAGTTTCTGGTCTTACGTTTAGATCTTTAATCCATTTTGAGTTTATTTTTGTGTATGGTGTTAGAAAGTGGTCCAGTTTCATTCTTTTACAAGTGGTTGACCAGATTTCCCAGCACCACTTGTTAAAGAGGTTGTCTTTAATCCATTGTATATTCTTGCCTCCTTTGTCAAAGAAAGATAAGGTGTCCATATGTGCGTGGGTTTATCTCTGGGCTTTCTATTTTATTCCATTGATCAATATTTCTGTCTTTGTGCCAGTACCATACTGTCTTGATAACTGTGGCTTTGTAGTAGAGCCTGAAGTCAGGTAGGTTGATTCCTCCAGTTCCATTCTTCTTTCTCAAGATCGCTTTGGCTATTCGAGGTTTTTTGTATTTCCATACAAATTGTGAAATTATTTGTTCTAGCTCTGTGAAGAATACTGTTGGTAGCTTGATAGGGATTGCGTTGAATCTATAAATTGCTTTGGGTAGTATACTCATTTTCACTATATTGATTCTTCCAATCCATGAACATGGTATATTTCTCCATCTATTAGTGTCCTCTTTGATTTCTTTCACCAGTGTTTTATAGTTTTCTATATATAGGTCTTTAATTTCTTTAGGTAGATATATTCCTAAGTATTTTATTCTTTCCGTTGCAATGGTGAATGGAATTGTTTCCTTAATTTCTCTTTCTGTTTTCTCATTATTAGTGCATAGGAATGCAAGGGATTTCTGTGTGTTGGTTTTATATCCTGCAACTTTACTGTAGTCATTGATTATTTCTAGTAATTTTCTGGTGGACTCTTTAGGGTTTTCTATGTAGAGGATCATGTCATCTGCAAATAGTGAGAGTTTTACTTCTTCTTTTCCAATTTGGATTCCTTTTATTTCTTTTTCTGCTCTGATTGCTGTGGCCAAAACTTCCAAAACTATGTTGAATAGTAATGGTGAAAGTGGGCACCCTTGTCTTGTTCCTGACTTTAGAGGAAATGCTTTCAACTTTTCACCATTGAGGATAATGTTTGCTGTGGGTTTGTCATATATAGCTTTTATTATGTTGAGGTATGTTCCTTCTATTCCTGCTTTCTGGAGAGTTTTTATCATAAATGGATGTTGAATTTTGTCAAAGGCTTTCTCTGCATCTATTGAGATAATCATATGGTTTTTATTTTTCAATTTGTTAATGTGGTGTATTACATTGATTGATTTGCGGATATTGAAGAATCCTTGCATCCCTGGGATAAAGCCCACTTGATCATGGTGTATGATCTTTTTAATGTGTTGTTGGATTCTGATTGCTAGAATTTTGTTAAGGATTTTTGCATCTATGTTCATCAGTGATATTGGCCTGTAGTTTTCTTTTTTTGTGGGATCTTTGTCAGGTTTTGGTATTAGGGTGATGGTGGCCTCATAGAATGAGTTTGGAAGTTTACCTTCCTCTGCAATTTTCTGGAAGAGTTTGAGCAGGATAGGTGTTAGCTCTTCTCTAAATTTTTGGTAGAATTCAGCTGTGAAGCCGTCTGGACCGGGGCTTTTGTTTGCTGGAAGATTTTTGATTACAGTTTCAATTTCCATGCTTGTGATGGGTCTGTTAAGATTTTCTATTTCTTCCTGGTCCAGTTTTGGAAAGTTGTACTTTTCTAAGAATTTGTCCATTTCTTCCACGTTGTCCATTTTATTGGCATATAATTGTTGATAGTAGTCTCTTATGATCCTTTGTATTTCTGTGTTGTCTGTTGTGATCTCTCCATTTTCGTTTCTAATTTTGTTGATTTGATTTTTCTCCCTTTGTTTCTTGATGAGTCTGTCTAATGGTTTGTCAATTTTATTTATCCTTTCAAAGAACCAGCTTTTGGTTTTGTTGATTTTTGCTATGGTCTCTTTTGTTTCTTTTGCATTTATTTCTGCTCTAATTTTTAAGATTTCTTTCCTTCTACTAACCCTGGGGTTCTTCATTTCTTCCTTTTCTAGTTGCTTTAGGTGTAGAGTTAGGTTATTTATTTGACTTTTTTCTTGTTTCTTGAGGTGTGCCTGTATTGCTATGAACTTTCCCCTTAGGACTGCTTTTACCGTGTCCCACAGGTTTTGGGTTGTTGTGTTTTCATTTTCATTCGTTTCTATGCAAATTTTGATTTCTTTTTTGATTTCTTCTGTGATTTGTTCGTTATTCAGCAGCGTGTTGTTCAGCCTCCATATGTTGGAATTTTTAATAGTTTTTCTCCTGTAATTGAGATCTAATCTTACTGCATTGTGGTCAGAAAAAATGCTTGGAATGATTTCTATTTTTTTGAATTTACCAAGGCTAGCTTTATGGCCCAGGATGTGATCTATCCTGGAGAAGGTTCCATGTGCGCTTGAGAAAAAGGTGAAATTCATTGTTTTGGGATGAAATGACCTATAGATATCAATTAGGTCTAACTGGTCTATTGTATCATTTAAAGTTTGTGTTTCCTTGTTAATTTTCTGTTTAGTTGATCTATCCATAGGTGTGAGTGGGGTATTAAAGTCTCCCACTATTATTGTGTTATTGTTAATTTCTCCTTTCATACTTGTTAGCATTTGTCTTACGTACTGTGGTGCTCCCGTGTTGGGTGCATATATATTTATAATTGTTATATCTTCTTCTTGGATTGATCCTTTGATCATTATGTAGTGACCTTCTTTGTCTCTTCTCACAGCCTTTGTTTTAAAGTCTATTTTATCTGATATGAGTATTGCTACTCCTGCTTTCTTTTGGTCCCTATTTGCATGGAAAATCTTTTTCCAGCCCTTCACTTTCAGTCTGTATGTGTCCCCTGTTTTGAGGTGGGTCTCTTGTAGACAACATATGTAGGGGTCTTGTTTTTGTATCCATTCAGCCAGTCTTTGTCTTTTGGTTGGGGCATTCAACCCATTTACATTTAAGGTAATTACTGATAAGTATGTTCCCGTTGCCATTTACTTTATTGTTTTGGGTTCGAGTTTATACACCGTTTTTGTGTTTCCTGTCTAGAGAATATCCTTTAGTATTTGTTGGAGAGCTGGTTTGGTGGTGCAGAATTCTCTCAGCTTTTGCTTGTCTGAAAAGCTTTGATTTCTCCTTCATACTTGAATGAGATCCTTGCTGGGTAGAATAATCTGGGCTGTAGGTTATTTTCTTTCATCATTTTAAGTATGTCTTGCCATTCCCTCCTGGCTTGAAGAGTTTCTATTGAAAGATCAGCTGTTATCCTTATGGGAATTCCCTTGTGTGTTATTTGTTGTTTTTCCCTTGCTGCTTTTAATATTTGTTCTTTGTGTTTGATCTTTGTTAATTTGATTAGTATGTGTCTTGGGGTGTTTCTCCTTGGGTTTATCCTGTTTGGTACTCTCTGGGTTTCTTGGACTTGGGTGATTATTTCCTTCCCCATTTTAGGGAAGTTTTCCACTATTATCTCCTCAAGTATTTTCTCATGGTCTTTCTTTTTGTCTTCTTCTTCTGGAACCCCTATGATTCAAATGTTGTAGCGTTTAATATTGTCCTGGAGGTCTCTGAGATTGTCCTCATTTCTTTTAATTCGTTTTTCTTTTATCCTCTCTGATTCATTTATTTCTACCATTCTATCTTCTAATTCACTAATCCTGTCTTCTGCCTCTGTTATTCTACTATTTGTTGCCTCCAGAGTGTTTTTAATTTCACTTATTGCATTATTCATTATATATTGACTCTTTTTTATTTCTTCTAGGTCCTTGTTAAACCTTTCTTGCATCTTCTCAATCCTTGTCTCCAGGCTATTTATCTGTGATTCCATTTTAGTTTCAAGATTTTGGATCAATTTCACTATCATTATTCAGAATTCTTTATCAGGTAGATTCCCTATCTCTTCCTCTTTTGTTTGGTTTGGTGGGCATTTATCCTGTTCCTTTATCTGCTGAGTATTCCTCTGTCTGTTCATCTTGTTTAAATTGCTGAGTTTGGGGTGTCCTTTCTGTATTCTGGCAGTTTGTGGAGTTCTCTTTATTATGGCGTTTCCTCACTGTGTGTGGGTTTGTACAGGTGGCTTGTCAAGGTTTCCTGGTTAGGGAAGCTTGTGTCGGTGTTCTGGTGGGTGGAACTGTATTTCTTCTCTCTGGAGTGCAATGAAATGTCCAGTAATGAGTTATGAGATGTCTATAGTTTTGGGGTGACTTTGGGCAGCCTGTATCTTGAAGCTCAGGGCTGTGTTCCTTTGTTGCTGGAGAATTTGCTTGGTATGTCTTGCCCTGGAACTTATTGGCCCTTGTGTGGTGCTTGGTTTCAGTGTCGGTATGGAGGCAATTGATGAGCTCCTGTCAATGAATGTTCCTTGGAGTCAGGAGTTCCCTGGAGTCAGGGTTTGGACTTAAGTCTCCTGCTTCCGATTATCGGTCTTATTTTTACAGTAGTTTCAAAACTTCTCCTTCTATACAGCACCATTGATAAAACATCTACATTAAAGATGATAAGTTTCTCTACAGTGAGGGTCACTCAGAGAGGTTCACAGGGTTACATGGAGAAGAGAAGAGGGAGGAGGGAGTTAGAGGTGACCCAAATGAGATGAGGTGAATCAATAGTGGAGAGAGTGGGCTAGCCAGTAGTCACTTCCTTATGTGCACTCCACAACTGGACCACTCAGAGATGTTCACGGGGGTATACAGAGAAGAGAAGAAGGAGGAAGTTAACAGAGGTGGCCAGAAGGATAAAAGGGGGAATGAAAAGGAGGGAGACAGATCCAGCCAGTAATCAGTTCCCTAAGTGTTCTCCACCGTCTGGAACACACAGAAATTCACAGAGTTGGGTAGAGTAGAGAGGGGTTAGGGAGGAGACACAGGCGACCTGGTGGAGAAAAAGGAGGGTCCAAAGGGAGAGAGAGCAGTCAAGCCAGTAATCTCACTCCCTAGTGAAAAATGGGTCCTGAAGATTGGGTCCTTAAAGGTACAAAATTGGTAACAAATACATAAAAGCAAAAATTAAAAATCTAGAGTAGAGTTTGGAATTTCAAAAATACGATGTTAAAGAAAAGAAGAAGGAAAAGAAAGAGAGAAAGAACGAACAAACAAAAACAAACAAGGTCGCGAAAATTATAAAGAAAGTACAGGTACAAAATTGATAACTAATACCAGAAAGCAAAAATTAAAAATCTAGAGTAGAGTTTGGAATTTCAAAAATACAATGTTAAAAAAAAAAAAAAAAGAAGAAGAAAAATAAAGAGAGAAAACAAACAAACAAATATGAACAATGTCACAAAAATTATAAAGAAAATACAGGTACAAAATTGATATCAAATACCAAAAAGCATAAATTAAAAATCTAGAGTAAAGTTTGGAATTTCAGATATACAATGTTATATAAAAGAAGAAGAGAAAGAAACAGAGAAGAAGAAAAAAAAAAGTCACAGAAATTATATAAAAAAAAACTATAGGTACAAAATTGATAACATATACCAAAAAGCGAAAATTAAAAATCTAGAGTAGAGTTTGGAATTTCAAAAATACAGTGTTAAAGAAAAGAAGAAAAAAACAAAAACAAACAAACAAAAAAACAAGGTCAAAAAATTATAAAATATATATATATGAAGTTTGCTGAAGAAGAAAAAAATAGGGTCTTTTTTTTTTTTTGCAAAGTAATAGGTTATAAAAGTGAAAATTAAAGGAACAATAGAGGACTTAAATTTTTTTTTTTTATTAAAAAAAAAAGAAAGAAAGAATGATCGTAAAAATAATAAAAATATATCTAGGGCTTTTTTGGTTTTTTTTTTTTTTTTTTTTTTTTGGGTGTTGTGGGTTCAGTTCATTTTTGGCTAGTTCCTTGGTCAGATTTATATTTCTCAAGATCTATAGGCCCCTTCCTATGTAGTCCGTAGTAACCACAGGGTTTTGATCTATTGCCTGTAGCTTCCAAGGCGTTTCCCTCTGTTATATCTTCTTCTGTTTGCTAGTCTCTTCAGTATCTGGTTTCCGCCCTGACTCAAAGGGCACGGTGGAGGACACTTTTTTTTTTTTTTTTTTAGGCTTACTTGTTCAGTCGCGCTGTGGGGAGGGAGGGAGGGATGCTGCAAACAAATAACACTGGCGTGGGCTCGCAGTGCCTCAGCCACCCTGGGTCTGCCCCCGCTCACGGCGCGTGTAGCCTCCCTGTCCACACTGCTCGGACTCTAGGTTGTTCCGCCGGGAACAATCCGAGGCTGGCCCTGGGCTGCATGCACCTCCCAGGTCCAAGCCGCTCAGGTTCAGGCACTCGGGTAGTCCTCAGAGGCGCAGACTCAGTTGGGCCTGCGTTTTGTGCTCTTCCCAGGTCCGAGCGCCAATTTGCTCTTCCCAGGCGAGCGCCAATGCTGCGACTTATCGCCTCCCCGCCACTCGGTTATCTGGATGTAAAACCGGCGCACCTTCTCAGGCAGATGTTGACCATCCAGACCCCCAAGAAGTTTTAGTTAGCAAAGAAGCCTGCTTACAGTTTTATAGATAATGTCTCTCTGGGGCTGCGATTGTCCCCTTCTGGCTCTGGCTGCCTGTCACCGGAGGGGGAAGGTCTGCAGCCGGCTATCTCTGTTCAGTCCTTTATTCCGTGCGCGGGCCTGGCGGTCTTAGGTTAGGGCTGGCTTTTCGCGTGGTAGGTATCCCACAGTCTGGTTTGCTAGCCCAAATTATTTCGCTCAGATAGCGCTCAGGGTATTCAGGCCAGATTCTTACTCTCAGCGATGCAGCCCACGCCGCGCCTCCCTGCCCAGCCCCGGTTTGCTAATGGCGGATGCAGGCGTCTGCGCTGCTTCTCTGCTGGGTGAGTTACCGTAGGGCTCGCAATCTGCGAGTTTTAAATTGTTTATTTATTTTTTCTCCCTGTTATATTGCCCTCTGTGCTTCCAAAGCTCGGCGCAGATTCGGCAGTGAGAAGGTTTCCTGATGTTTGGAAACTTCTCTCTTTTTAAGATTCCCTTCCCGGGACGGAACTCCGTCCCTCCCTCTTTTGTCTCTTTTTTTTTTGTTTTTAATATTTTTTCCTACCTCCTTTCGAAGAGTTGGGTTGCTTTTCTGGGTGCCTGATGTCCTCTGCCGGCATTCAGAAGTTGTTTTGTGGAATTTACTCGACGTTTAAATGCTCTTTTGATGAATTTGTGGGGGAGAAAGTGTTCTCCCCGTCCTACTCCTCCGCCATCTTGGCTCCTCCCTCCAGCCATTAACTTTTAAAATACTAAAACTGTAGTACTAAGAAAATTAGTAGAAAGTCTATTTTCTTTTAATTATAAAATGTTTACTACTGCTTACAAAAGATAAACAAGGGGAGACTTCTACTTCTTAAGATGGAAAAACAGAGACTAGGTTTTCCTTCCTGCATGATCCAAAAACTGCAAGAAATCATGGCTTCTAAATGTATAAGCACATTACAAGGAAAATACACACAAAAAACTGGAGAGCACCAGAAATTATAATTATGTTGGTAAATATATAAGGCTTTGTTATTTGAAGCTCTTTCAAAAGGAGTACAACCTCAGAGACCTCTGGAACAGTGTTAAACCCCACAATATTCAAATCATAGGAGTCCCAAAAGAAGAAGACAAAAAGAAAGAAATACATGAGAAAATACTCGAGGAGATAATAGTTGAAAACTTCCCTAAAATGCGGAAGGAAAAAACCACCGAAGTCCAAGAAACCCAAAGGGTGCCAAACAGATAAACCCTAGACAAAACACCCCAAGACACATATTAATCAAATTAACAAAGATCAAACACAATGAGCAAATATTAAAAGCAGCAATGGAAAAGAAACAAACAACACACAAGGGGATTCCCATAAGGATAACAGCTGATCTTTCAATAGAAACTCTTCAGGCCAGAAGGGAATAGCAGAACATACTTAAAGTGATGAAAGAGAAAAACCTACAACCAGATTATTATCCCCAGCAAGGATCTCATTCAAATATGAAGGAGAAATCAAAAGCTTTACAGATAAGCAAAAGCTGAGAGAATTCAGCACCACCAAAGCAGCTCTACAACAAATGCTAAAGGATCTTCTCTAGACAAGAAACACAGAAAATGTTTATAAACTCGAACCCAAAACAATGAAGTAAATGGCAACGGGACCATCAGTTCAGTTCATTTCAGTTCAGTCGCTAAGTCATGTCCAACTCTTTGCAACCCCATGAATTGCAGCATGCCAGGCCTCCAATAATTATCAATAATTACCCTAAATGTAAATGGCTTCAATGCCCAAAGCAAAAGACAAAGACTGGCCGAATGGATACGACACTGATAAAAGAAATCAAAGATGACACAGATGGAGAAGTATACCATGTTCATGGATCAGAAGAATCAATATAGTGAAAATGAGTATACTGCCCAACGCAATCTATAGATTCAGTGCAATCCCTATCAAGCTACCAATGGTATTTTTTACAGAACTAGTACAAATAATTTGACAATTTGTATGGAAATACAAAAAACCTTGAAGAGCCAAAGCAATCTTGAGAAAGAAGAATGGAACTGGAGGAATCAACCTGCCTGACTTCAGACTATACTACAAAGCTACAGTCATCAAGACAGCATGGTACTGGCACAAAGACAGAAATATAGATCAATGGAACAAAATAGAAAGCCCAGAGGTAAATCCATGCACTTATGGACACCTTATCTTTGACAAAGGAGGCAAGAATTTATAATGGAGAAAAGACAATCTCTTTAACAAGTGGTGCTGGGAAAATTGGTCAACCACTTGTAGAAGAATGAAACTAGAACACTTTAACACCACACAGAAAAATAAGCTCAAAATGGATTAAAGATCTAAACCAGACCCAAAACTATAAAACTCCTAGAGGAAGACACAGGCAAAATACTCTCTGACATACATCACAGCAGGATCCTCTATGACCCACCTCCCAGAGTATTGGAAATAAAAGCAAAAATAAACAAACAGGACCTAATTAAACACGAAAGCTTTTTCACAATGAAGGAAATTATAAGCAAGGTGAAAAGACAGCTTTTGGAATGGGAGAAAATAATAGCAAATGAAGCAACTGACAAAGAGTTAATATCTAAAATATATTAGCATCTCATGCAGCTCAAAACCCAGAAAAATAAATGACTCAATCAAAAAATGGGCCAAAGAACTAAACAGACATTTCTCCAAAGAAGACATACAGATGGCTAACAAACACATGAAAAGATGCTCAACATCACTCATTATCAGAGAAATGCAAATTAAAACCACAATGAAGTACCATCTCATGCCAGTCAGAATGGCTGCTATGCAAAAGTCTACAAAAAATAAATGCTGGAGAGGGTACAGAGAAAAGGGAACCCTCTTACACTGTTGGTGGGAATGCAAACTAGTACAGCCACTGTGGAGAACAGTGTGGAGATTCCTTAAAAAAACTGGAAATAGAATTGCCATACGACCCAGCAATCCCGAGGAAACCAGAATTGAAAGAGACACGTCTACCCCAATGTTCATTGCAGCACTGTTTACAATAGCTAGGCCATGGAAGCAACCTAGATGTCCATAGCCAGACAAATGGATGAGAAAGCCGTGGTACACATATGCAATGGAATATTACTCAGCTATTAAAAAGAATGCATTTAAATCAGTTCGAAAGAGGTGGATGAAACTGCAGCCTATTATACACAATGAAGTAAATCAGAAAGAAAAACACCAATACAGTACATTAACGCCTATACATGGAATTTTGAAAGATGGGAACTATGACCCTATATGTGAGATAGCAAAAGAGACACAGATGTAAAGAACAGACTCTTGGACTCTGTGGGAGAAGGGGAAGGTGTGATGATTTGAGAGAATAGCATTGAAACATGTATATTACCTATGTGAAACAGATCACCAGTCCAGGTTTGATACATGAGACAGGGCACTCAGGGCCTTTGCACTGGGATGACCCTGAAGGATGGGATGGGGAGGCAGGTGGGAGAGGGGTTCAAATGGGGACACATGTATACCCATGGCTGTTTCATGTCAATGCATGGCAAAAACCACTACAATATTGTAAATTAATTAGCCTCCAGTTAATATAAATTAATTAAAAATAATAATAATATGGGAATGCTAACAATGATAATAACTGAAATCTTGGTATCTCAAATCACCTTATGTAAACTTGACTGATATCAGGGTCTTTTAATCTTTAATTTTATATTTTTCAGTGTGTGAAGTTTTTTTTCCCTGCTGATCCTATTCTCAGTTAGATGTATTGGTCTCAATATGTTAATAAACCAGTTAGCTTACACACAAAAACACACACAAAAAGACATGTATCAGCCTAAATCTTTAGTTTAAAAGTACCTTCATTTCTTTACAAGGAAGGAAAGACAGTCTGCTAAAAAAAAAAAAAAAAAAGGTTCTGGGAGAACAGGACAGCTTCATGTGAAAACCTGAAACAGAACATCCTTTAACATCATTGTTGTTCTTCAGGCACTAAATGGTGTCCATAGCTCTTCAATCCCATAAACTGTAATATGGCAGGCTCCGCTCTCCTTCAGAGTTTGCTATCTCCCAGAGTTTGCTCAAATTCATGTCCATTGAGTTGGTGATACTGTCTAACCATCATTTCACCTGCTCCCTTGTCCTTTTCCCTTCAGTCTTTCTCAGCATTAACGTGTTTTCAAATGAGTTGGCTCTTTGCATCAGATGACCAAAGTATTGGAGCTTTATCTTCAGCATCAGTGCTTGAATGAATATTCAGGGTTTATTCCCTTTGGATTGACTGGGTTGATACACACAAACAAACTCAATGGATTAAAGACCTAAAAGTAAGACCAGATATTATTAAACTCTTAGATGAAAACACAGGCAGAACTCTCTTTGCCATAAATCATAGCAATATATTTTGCCAGACTTCTCCTAGAGTAAAGGAAATTAAAAAAAAAAAAAAAAAGGAACCTAATTAAACTCAAAAGGTTTTCCACAGCAAAGGAAACTGTAAACAAAACAAATAGAAAACCCACAGAATGGAAGAAAATATTTGAAAATTTTGGGGCTAATAAGGGATTTGTCTCCAAAAATTTATAAAGAGCTCATGTAGTTCAATATTAAAAATAATAATGAAAAAATAGGCAGATAACTTAAATAGACATTTCTTCAAAGAAGACATACAAATGGCCAAGCAGCACATGAAATAATTCTCAACACCAAATAATTACAGGAGAAAAACAAATCACAACTACAGTGAGATATAACCTCATACCAATCAAAGTGGTGGTCATCAAAGTTACTACTACTACTAAGTCACTTCAGTCGTGTCCGCCTCTGTGCAACCCCATAGAAGGCAGCCCACCAGGCTCCCCAATCCCTGGGATTCTCCAGGCAAGAATATTGGAGTGGGTTGCCATTTCTTTCTCCAATGCACTAAAGTGAAAAGTGGAAGTGAAGTTGCTCAGTTGTGTCCGACTCTTAGCGACCCCATGGACTGCAGCCCACCAGGCTCCTCCACCCATGGGATTTTCCAGGCAAGAGTACTGGAGTGGGGTGCCATTGCCTTCTAAGTTACTACTAGCAGTAAATTCTGGAGAGGATATGGAGAAAAGGGAACCTGCCTACACTGTTTCCCGGGATGTACATTGGTAAGGCCACCATGAAGAACACTTAAAATTCCTTACCAAGCTAAAAGTAGAGCTACTGTATGATCCAGCAATCCCATTCCCGGGCAGGTATCCAAAGAAAAATGTGGTTCAAAAGAATACACAAACCCAAACATTCATTGGCAAGTTGTTTACAATTGTCAAGCCCTGGAAGGAACCTAAATGTCCATAGACAGATGAATGGATAAAAAAGATGTATTGCATATATACAGTAAGATATTATTCAACCATGAAGAAGAACCAAAAATGCCATTTGCAGCGACATGCATGGACCTGGAGACTGTCATACCGAGTAAAGTAAGGCAGAAAAAGAAAGATCAGTATCATATGATATTGGAATCTAAGAAAATGATACAAATAAAGCTATTTACAAAATAGAGTCACAGATGTAGGAAAAGATAACTTACCAAATAATATCTTAGGAGCTAGGAAGTGGGGAAGGATTAATTAGGAGATTGGGATTGACATATACACATTATTATAGACAAAATATAAATTCCTATCAATATATATATATATATGCTAAGTCACTTCAGTGGTGTCCGACTCTGTGCAACACCATAGACAGCCTCCTACCAGGCTCCTCTGTCTCTGGGATTCTCCAGGCAAGAACACCGGAGTGGGTTGCCATTTCCTTCTCCAATGCATGAAAGTGAAAAGTGAAAGTGAAGTCGCTCAGTCGTGTCCCACTCTTAATGACCTCATGGACTGCAGCCTACCAGGCTCCTCTGTCCATGGGATTTTCCAGGCAAGAGTACTGGAGTGGGGTGCCATTGCCTTCTCTGGAATACATATATATATATATCACTATGGTGTACAACTGAAACTAACACAACATTGTAAATCAATTATACTTCAAAAATTAAAAAAATAAAAATATAAATTTCCCTGTCTAGTATCTTTCCCTGAGTAGAGCATCATGACCTTCTTTGATAAATTGGAAAATGTTTTGAGGAATAGAATGTAAGCACAGTCAAAATAAAGAATCTCTTAAGAGATAATTGCCCAAACTTCACAGACAATATCATAGTTGTTTAATCGATTGTCTATGATTCTTTTAGTCTACCCTGTAGTATACAACTATGCCATAATCATTAATTTCACAACCTAGTATCAATATGTCAAATGTGCTTACATATTGACTAATAGAATGATAAAGTATGAGATGACGTTCAGGGAATGACTAAAGGCCAGAGCCTAAGAGAATAACCACCAACAGCTATTGTGTGAGCAGTGTGTACAGTTATAGACAGAGTGAAAGCAATAGTGTGTAATCAAAATCAAAACAGAACAACAAAAAAAGCAAATATCAAGTCATCAGAGGGAAGACTTTCATGGAAAACTGAATGAAAAGTATGAAATTTAAGAGAATATTAGTTCTTAAGAGGTTGAGAACATCCATGAAACAGCAGAAGGCAAGAGTGGTATTATTGGGGAGCTTGACTGCTCCAGGTGAAAAATGGAATGTGAAGAACTCTTTCTGATAAAATATCAAGAAAGTAATTCAGGCAAATTCAGACAGGTTACCACAAATAATTGGGTGGTCATGGGTCACAGCAGTTGGGGCTACAATAAATTTTATAAACTGAGATATGAATTCATAATTGGGGAGTTCAATTATTTTTCAAACAGAACTTCAAGAACTAGGAATGTGCAGTCAACCTCTGACTTTTTACCTGAGATTGGATCATGATGATTGTATTAAGTAGGTTTCAAAAGGTTTGCATTGATCACTGACCTAGAGCCAGACATCCTGGAATGTGAAGTCAAGTGGGCCTTAGAAGACATCACTACAATCAAAGCTAGTGGAGGAGATGGAATTCCAGTGGATCTGTTTCAAATCCTGAAAGATGATGCTGTGAAAGTGCTGCACTCAATATTCCAGCAAATTTGGAAAACTCAGCAGTGGCCACAGGACTGGAAAAAGTCAGTTTTCATTCCAATCTCAAAGAAAGGAAATGCCAAAGAATGCTCAAACTACCACACAGTTGCACTCATCTCGCATGCTAGTAAAGTAATGCTCAAAATTCTCCAAGCCAGGCTTCAGCAATATATGAACCATGAAATTCCTGATGTTCAAACTGGTTTTAGAAAAGGCAGAGGAACCAGAGATCAAATTGCCAATATCCGTTGGATCATGGAAAAACCGAGAGAGTTTCAGAAAAACATCTATTTCTGCTTTATTGACTATGCCAAAGCCTTTGACTTTGTGGCTCACAATAAACTGTGGAAAATTCTGAAAGAGATGGGAATACCAGACCATCTGCTCTGCCTCTTGAGAAATTTGTATGCAGGCCAGGAAGCAACAGTTAGAACTGGACATGGAACAACAGACTGGTTCTAAATAGGAAAAGGAGTTCATTAAGGCTGTATATTGTCACCCTGTTTATTTAACTTCTATGCAGAGTACATCATGAGAAACGCTGGACTGGAAGAAACACAAACTGGAATCAAGATTGCCGGGAGAAATATCAATAACCTCAGATATGCAGATGACACTACTCTTATGGCAGAAAGTGAAGAGGAACTCAAAAGCCTCTTGATGAAAGTGAAAGCGGAGAGTGAAAAAGTTGGCTTAAAGCTCAACATTCAGAAAACAAAGATCATGTCATCCAGTCCCATCACTTCATGGGAAATAGATGGGGAAACAGTGGAAACAGTGTCAGATTTTATTTTTCTGGGCTCCAAAATCACTACAGATGGTGACTGCAGCCATGAAATTAACAGATGCTTACTCCTTGGAAGGAAAGTTATGACCAACCTAGATAGCACATTGAAAAGCAGAGACATTACTTTGCCAACAAAAGTTCGTCTAGTCAAGGCTATGGTTTTTCCTGTGGTCATGTATGGATGTGAGAGTTGGACTGTGAAGAAGGCTGAGTGCCGAAGAATTGATGCTTTTGAACTGTGGTGTTGGAGAAGAGTCTTTCGAGTCCCTTGGACTGCAAGGAGATCCAACCTGTCCATTCTGAAGGAGATCGGTCCTGAGATTTCTTTGGAAGGAATGATGCTAAAGCTGAAACTCCAGTACTTTCGCCACCTCATGCAAAGTGTTGACTCATTGGAAAAACTCTGATGCTGGGAGGGATTGGGGGCAAGAGGAGAAGGGGACAACACAGGATGAGATGGCTGGATGGCATCACTGACTCGATGGACACGAGTCTCAGTGAACTCCTGGAGTTGGTGATAGACAGGGAGGCCTGGCGTGCTACGATTCATGGGGTTGCAAAGAGTCGGACACGACTGAACCACTGATCTGATCTGATCTGTTGTCCTCTGAATGTATTTACAACTCTTGAAAAATTGAATCATGGGCACCTATACCTTTCTCCAGGGTTGATAACCCTATCACTTGAAGGAAGTGGGCATGACCTTTGGAGATCATATAAAGCATCCAGCAAGGAGCCAAGCTTATCTTCTCCAGAGCCCAGAGCTGTTGAATTTGGAATTGACTGGACTGTGGAGACTTTTGAAAGTTTTTTCCACCAGGAGGTGGGCACCTAAACCCTGGACTGAATTTAAGAGGGTTACTTACTGAACAAGAGAGAGCATTTCTGTAACAGTACTGAGGTAAGTTCTGATCCATGTATGATGAATTTGTGCTATGTTCAGCTAATAATGAAACTTTAATAGTAATCATGGGCACAAAAGTTAATTTTTTCTCTTATTGATTGGTAATATTAAGTAACTTAATCATTCTTATTTCATTACCTTATATGTCCTTAGGTCTTAAAAGAATGGGAATCTGTGTTGTGGAAAGAGCAGAGTGTACTTTGGGAGAGAGCCAAGGACTATCTCAGGGTGAGAACCAAGACTCTGGAAAAGCTGTAAAGGGAGAAGAGGAAAATTGTAATAGCCAAACTTTTAATTTTATGTGCTTGAAAGACACTTTTGTTCTTTTAAGTTACTGAAATTAAAGAAAGAGATTTCATTTTTATCTGAATTTAGGTAAGCTCAAAATCGTTGCAACTAAGGTCTAGAATATGTTCCAGAAGCTGAGTTGATTCTGTGGAGTTGGGAGACTTTTCTTGTCCAAGAAAAGATGAGTCCCACAGATTTAGCGGATATGTCAGGGAGATCACTGGACTTGGAACGTCCTCCACCCAGAGCATTCTGAGGCAATTATTTCTATTTCTTAAACAGCAGTGACTTCCTTTACTCTCTGGGTAACTGAAGGAACAATTTCATGTCTGCACTGTGTCCTGTCCTGTGGAAGTGCTGTGGCATCAAGTGAAACAGACAGCAAAGGATCAGCAGAGCCTGGAGAATCCTCCTGAGAAGCCGCAGTTCTGACTCCCAGTGTCTCCTGTGCCCTGTGCACTAAGGCTGGTCCTTAGAAATTAAATATTAAGAATATTAACAATGGGTCTTTAATTTGTAACATACTGACATGCAGCCAATATTTTCTCCCAAGAATTAAAGGTACTGACAGAAAGAAAGAAAGCATTAGCTAGGAAGAGTAAGAGAGACACACCACAAAAATTATCCCATTGGTGAAATACCCAACTAATGACTTTTCTTTGTTTTGAGAAATCTCTCTTTCTTAGTATTAGCACCCAGGAAAGCAGAAGTATTTGGATGAGTCTTTGAATGAAAAGATTTTCTCAACAGTATTTTATTGGCATACATGAGTGTGTATGTGTATGACTCTGCAGAGTTTGTGTGTGGAAGGAAATAAGAAACAGCTTAACTACTGCCCATAATGGTTGATTGAACCAATAATATTTTGTGATATGAATCTCAAAAAAATGATGCCTTTTAAATATTTCCTTCTACAAGAAAAAAGTTAAAGATGAATGATTCTCCTTTGTGGTTACTATAATCCATTTATAGTATATGTAATAGAATTCTGCTGATGAAATGATGGAAATATAAATTTACACCAAAGCCTCTTCTGTATTTCAGAAGGGGACAGGCAGAAGTTTATTTCCCCTTAGTATCAAAATGAAAAAAAAAACAGGGAAAAGTAGCTGTATACGTAGTACCCATAATTTCCATAGAGTCATGGTGAGAAGGGAGAAGAGGCAGAGTTCAGTGATGTAGTGTCTATATTTTCCTCATAGGAGTAACATGTACATCCTTGCTAGAGTCAAGATCTTATAATTTTAGATATATTGATATTCTTTCTGTGTTCATGCCTGCATGCTGATTTGCTTCATTCCTCTCTGACTCTCTGTGCCCCATGGACACTAGCCCGCCAGGCTCCTCTCTCCATGGGATTCTCCAGGCAAGAACACTGGAGTAGGTTGCCATGCCCTCCTGCAGGGGATCTTCCTGACCCAGGACTGGAACTTGAGTCCCTGATGTCACCTGCATTGGCAGATGGGTTCTTTAGCGTCACTAGCACCACCTGAGAAGGCCAATATTTTATTTACTAGGTTAAAAACTTCATAGTACAGGTATCAGTGCATGAAAGAAGTTAGGATAGCACTAAATGATTGAACTGGCAGTTGGGCTTCCCTAGTAGTTCAGATGGTAAAGCATCTGGCTGCAATGCAGGAAACCTGGGTTTGATCCCTGGTTCTGGACAATCGCCTGGAGAAGGAAATGACAACCCACTCCAGTATTCTTGCCTGGAGAATCCCATACACAGAAAAGCCTGGTGGGTTACAATCCATGGGCCACAGAGTCAGACACAACTGAGCGACTAACAGTCACACACACACACTCACATGTTTATATTATTGTTAGAGACCAGAGTCTCGCAGCCCTGCTGCCTCATGTTTGGGTGTTAAGTGCTGTATTTGAAGGCACAGAAGAGAGGGGGTGAAAATGAAGGGCTAGCCACTGTCCATGGAGGTCACCATGGTTATCAGTTTCCTAGGGCTCCCACAGCACATGAACCCACATGGGGTGGCTTAAAACCGGTGTATTCTCTAACAGTCCTGGGGGCTGGAAATCAAGGTGTTGGCAGGGCCATAATTCCTCCAAAGGCTCTAAAGGGATTTGTCTGTCTCTTTTAGTGTCTGGTGGCTCCTGGAATTCTTAAATTATGACAGATTAATTTAAATTCTGCCTCTCCATATGACGTTTCTTGCTGCTTCTAAAACACCCCTCTTTTTTCTCTTATCAGGACTCCAGTCAGCAGATCCCAGATCCACTCTCTACTGTGAATGGTCTCATCCTGACATCCTCCAGGCGATTACATCAGTAAGACTTTATTTCTAAAATAGGTCATATTTAGAGGTACTGGCTGTTGGGATTTGAATATGATTTGGGAGGGCATAAGGGGGACATTGATCTCACTACCTCATCCAACAGAATGAAAGATTATTGCCCTCAAATCTGAGGTCTAATGTTTTGCTGGGGAAAGTAAAAATCTCACTTTTTTTTTTTTTCTTGCTTTGCTTTGTAGGTAGTTATATGGAGTAGGGAGAGAAACTGTTATGGTAAGGTTTCAGATTTGCCAAGTTTGGCCAATGAATTCCTTAGAATATTTTTCTAGGACTACAATTATTGGGTGAGAAGCAAACATATTTTTTAAGAATTTTAATGCATATAATGAAAACATCCTCAGTTAATCTCACACAAACATATCAAATTATGTGAAGGTATACATTTTTACTGTCAATAAAACTGGATATTATCTCTTTTAAAGATTTGCCAAATTAATAGTTGAATAGTGTTTAATACTTCATAATAATAATTTAAATATTAATTTACTTGCTTTCTACTTAATATATTGTAGGTTATTTATTTTCAATAATACTGAATCTTCTAAAACTTAGTCTGAATTTGATATTAGAAGCATAAAAATGCAACATTTATGGATTCCCTTAATTAATTTTTATAATAGCATATTAAAACTAATTAGAACTATAGACCTCTGAACAATATTTATATGAAGATTATGAATGTGATGGGTTATTCTAATAAAAATAATGGTGTTTTCAGGAGCAGTTCATTCTCATTACCAAAATATTATAAAATATATATAGAGAGATGAACTTTTTTTAAAAAGCAAAAAAGTTTACTGCCATGAACATTTCCAAGAATTTTAACATTTCTCACATATATTTTTGTACATGATTTCAGTTTTGCCTGTGTATAGCAATAAGTAAAAATATATATATCAAAAATTAAGCCATATCTTTTCATTGTTTTTTAAAGTAAATGTTTATTTCACTTTTTCCAATCATATTCTATTGTTTGTCACTTAATCACTAGATGGAACGTACATTTATAATTAAATTTGAAAATAGATAAAGCCAGTTTCAAAAAATCATGAATTCTGATATTGTCAAGCATTCTTTGATCTAATAAGTAATCATATCATGCTAGACATACTTTAGACCACCTCAGGTTTAATCCAATTGCTTTCAACAATGCCCATGGATTTTTTAAAATGAATTGCTCATATTTAATCACCATATAATCAGAATGAAATTAGCCAAGGATGACAGAATTTGGGGCCTCTGTTTCTCTAGTTCCAAAATTATCCTCAATAATTATTCATATTTTCATGTATGCTATATGGTGATAGAAACGGATTAGAACTGAAGGGATTAAAAAGTCCATTCTAAACTTGACCTATTAGTAGATCCTCAGTTCAGTTCAGTTCAGTTCAGTCACTCAGTCCTGTCCGACTCTTTGCAACCCCATGAATCACAGCAAGCCAGGCCTCCCTGTCCATCACCAACATCCAGAGTCTACTCAAACTCATGTCCATCAACTCAGTGATACCATCCAGCCATCTCATCCTCTGTCATCCCCTTCTCCTCCTGCCCCCAATCCCTCCCAGCATCAGGGCCTTTTCCAATGAGTCAACTCTTTACATCAGGTTGCCAAAGTATTGGAGTTTCAGCTTTAGTATCAGTCCTTCCAATGAACACCCAGGACTGATCTCTTTTAGAATGGACTGGTTGGATCTCCTTGCAGTCCAAGGGACTCTCAAGAGTCTTCTGCAACACCACAGTTCAAAAGTATCAATTCTTCTGTGCTCAGCTTTCTTCACAGTCCAACTCTCATATCCATACATGACCACTGTAAAAACCATAGCCTTGATTAGATGGACCTTTGTTGGCACAGTAACCACTCTGCTTTTGAATATGCTATTAGGTTGATCATAACTTTCCTTCCAAGGAGTAAGCATCTTTTAATTTCATGTCTGCAGTCACCATCTGCAGTGATTTTGGAGCTCAAAAAATAAAGTCTGATGCTGTTTCCACTGTTTATCCATCTATTTCCTATCAAGTGATGGGACCAGATGCCATGATCTTTGTTTTCTGAAAGTTGAGCTTTAAGCCAACTTTTTCACTCTCCACTTTCACTTTCATCAAGAGGCTTATTAGTTCCTCTTCACTTTCGCCACAAGGGTGGTGTCATCTGCATATCTGAGGTTATTGATATTTCTCACAGCAATCTTGATTCCAGCTTGTGCTTCTTCCAGCCCAGCACTTCTCATGATGTACTCTGCATATAAGTTAAATAAGCAGGGTGACAGTATACAGCCTTGACGTACTTCTTTTCCTATTTGGAACCAATCTGTTGTTCCATGTCCAGTTTTAACTTTTGCTTCCTGACCTGCTAGATCATGTGAAAAAAAAAAAGGTCAGAGAGTATCACAACATGGAAAGATGCATATTCAACTACCTTATTAAAGTATAATAAAATATGGAGGGAATTGGAGTAGAATGTGAGACCCTCAATATGAGAAGAGAATGGATAATTATTAAAAAAAATCAATGGTGAGAATAAACCAGCCCTCATGGGCTTAGGCAGTGGATGTTAATGGAGATGAGAAATGGCATGAATCTATTCAGTGTTGATTGGGTTTATCCGAGAGAACTGTAGTAACCTAATCAAAGGAGGGACTTCAAGAATCCTGATAGTCAAGCATCTCAAAAGTGATATTTCTGTTTTCTTTTTTTCCTGTTCAGAGATGTTTTGAGTTGTCAGAACCCTGGGAAACTCTGAAAGTTACAGGTGCTGACCCATCCAGAGAGCATAGAATTCCGGACCTGATTGGGTGGATTCTCCTACCAGAATTGATGAGACCAATTCTGCAATCTTATGGTGAGTAAAAAGTTCTAAGTAGTGGAATTCTTGCTTCTTTCTATATATATATAAATTTTAACACTCAGCAGACTTCAGAATTTCTGAAGCAGGTGAAGTACTCCCAGCGAATAAAAAAATTGAAGTTGCTTTCAGTTCACTCTGGAGCTAGAGAATTATAATATCTTCCAATGTTTGAAATTTGTAAATGAAAATGAATGATTCTGCTAACTTATGATTTCCATGGTGTAAAACTAAAATGTGAATTTGGGGATGGGAAATCCTATACTAATAGTTTTTACATTTGGCATGATGCCTAAAACTTGATGAGAAACTGTTGTAGAATGTGAAGAGTAATATTTCTTCAGGAAATGGTGGGGCTCATTCTTTGAAATGTCCAGTGATAACCCAGATACTGGTGATGACTCTCAATACATAACGTTGGTGACACCAAATATGAAAAAGCAGAGAAAATTCTTCACTCAGTCTGATATAGAAATGGAAATCTTGATTAATTTCAGCCGTTTATTTTTATGCCCACTATATTAGATAGCACCATTATTTTTAAGTATTTATTTTTAAATTTCACTTATTTACTTGTATTTTCTGGTTCTTAGCTAGAGATGTGTGGGATACTTGGTTGAGGCATGCAAACACTTAGTCACCACCCATGAACTACTAGTCCTGGCATGTGAGCACTTTGCTGTGGCCTGTGGGATCTAGTTCCCTGAGGGGGATTGAACCCTGATGCCCTGCACTGGGAGCATGGAGTCTTAGCCACTGGACCACCAGGGAAGGGCCAGCACTCTTTTGCATTTTAACTTGGAATCTACATATTTCCAAATGTGAAAAATCTTTAGGAGTATCAGTTCAGTTCAGTCCCTCAGTCGTGTCTGACTCTCTGTGACCCCATGGACTGCAGCACACCAGGCTTCCCTGAGGATCATCAACTCCCAGAACCTACTCAAATTCATGTTCTTCACATCAGTGATGCCATCCAACCATCTCATCCTCCATCGACAACTTCTCCTCCCACCCTCAGTCTTTCCTAGCATCAGGGTCTTTTCCAATGAGTCAGTTCTTCACATCAGGTGGCCAAAGTATCGGAGATTCAGCTTCAGCATCAGTCCTTCCAATGAATATTCAGGACTTATTTCCTTTAGGATTGACTGGTTGGATCTCTTTGCAGTCCAAAGAACTCTCAAGAGTCTTCTCCAGCACCACAGTTTGAAAGCATCAATTTTTCAACACTCAGCCTTCTTTAGGGTCCAATTCTCACATCCATATATGACCACTGGAAAAACCATGGCTTGGACTATATGGAGTTTTGTCAGTAAAATGATGTCTCTGCTTTCTTAGGATGCTGTCTAAATTTGTCATAGCTTTTCTCCTGAGGAGCAAGCTTCTTTTAATTTCGTGGCTGCTGCTACCATCCACAGTGATTTTGGAGCCCAATAAAATAAATTGTATTTAATAGGCCTTAATATAATGTCTATTGATGTTATCTGAAAAGAAATATTTAGCCCTTCAAGTCTTTGACTCTTACATAAACACGTTTACACTTGTCTTCATCTTCGATGGCACTTCTGTTGTTCGATGAATCATATCAATTATTATCTCAGTTGCACATTCAGTCCATGGCCACCTGGACACTTCTTTCTATATTTATAGCTGATTCACACTGTTGTATGGCAGAAACCAATACAATCTCTAATGCAATCATCCTCCAATCAAAATAAATTAATAAAAAGGAAGAAGAATGTAGCTATTCTCTGGAATCCATGGAGTGTTACTATTCGAGAGATTATATTCACATTAAATCTGAGCAGAGTACAGAGAGTTCCCATATATATCCTGCCTCCTCAAAACAAAGGCACACACACACAGTTTCCCCATTATCACATAATGTATCAGAGTGGTGTACTTATTATAATTGATCCTTCATTGTCACCCAAAGTTCCTGAATTTACATTAGTGTTCATTCTTGGTGTTGTTTATTCTACTAGTTTTACACTGATGTATAGTGACAGGTACCCCCCAGTATAATATATGAAAGTGCTATATGCCCTAAACATCTTTTGTGATCACCTGTTCATCAGTCCTCTAACCTTAACTGCTGGAAACCAAGGATTATTTCACTCTATATTTTTCTTTTTCTGGAATGTCTTATAGTTGGACTCATGAAGTATGTATCCTTTTCAGATTAACTTCTTTCACTTAGTGATATGCATTCAACTATACTCCATGTCTCTTGCTAGCTTTCTCACTCATTTCTTTTTAGCAGTGAATACTATTCCATGGCCTGGATGTACCAGAGTTTCTTTATCCATTCATCTACCTAAAGACATCTTGGTTGCTTTCAAGTTTTGTAGTTATGAGCAAAGCTAATAGAAGTATCCATCTGCACTTTTTCTAAATGGATTCATCTAATTTTGGCAAATGTAGAAGAAGATAATTATGGAATTTCATGGTAGGGGGATATTTAGTTTTGTAACAAACCACCATGTTGCCTTTCAGAAAGTGTTAGTCATTCAGTTGTGTCCAACCCTTTGTGACGACACGGACTGTAACTCACCAGGCTCCTCTGTCCATGAAATTCTCCAGGCAAGAATATTGGAGTGGGTTGCCGTTCCCTTCTCCTATCTTTCAGAAGGCCTGTACTATTTTGAATTCCCATGATCAGTGAATCAATTGATGATGAATCCTGATTCATCAATGAATTCCTCAATCAGGAATTCATCAATGAATCAGGAATTCATCAATAATTCCTGATTCTCCCCATCCTCGCAGTATGTGGTGATGGCTATCTTTGGGATTTTGACCATTCTTATCCATGTGCTGTGGTTTGGCATTGCGGTTTTAAAGTCCTTTGCTTTTCAGGCACTTACTTTTATTAACTCCCTTCATTTTCTCTTATTCTTTGTCCCTTGAGTGAGTAGCCAGTCTTTTAGTTTGCTCCTTTATATGTAAAACACTCTCTGGTGAAATTGTTTGGAAGGCAGAGTGAATGGGGTCTGAAGATAGTTAACTCTGCAAAGGAACCTTCATAATGTTCAACATGAATCTCAATTTAGACTAGGCCAGTTTTCATTTACATTTTTTTTTTCATTTACATTCTTAAGGGTAAATAAAATGATAGAAGAGACATATCCCAGGTGATATGTTCTTCTCTCATGTGTCACATAGGAGAGTAACTTTCTTTTTCTTTCTTGACAGAATCATCACACTCACCTGCTGAATCTTGAGAGTGCAGATGCTGGAGATTCTGCTGAGATGGCTGAACTTCCAGGACCATATAATTGTCCCAAAGACCTAGAAATGGTGCTGCCTAAAAGTCAAGATGACTGGTCCAAAGAAGACATTGTGCAGTTACTGGAATATATGGAGAAAAGCATTCCATCCAGTGAGAGGCACACATTCAAAACGACCCAGTCAATGGTGGACTGGGAAAAAGTAGCTTTTAAAGATTTTTCTGGGGAAAAATGCAAACTCAAATGGTTAGAGATTTCTTATAACTTGAGAAAGTTCCACACTTTGAAAGAAATAATCCAGGAAGCTAAGGAAAATGTTAACAATCCTTCCAGAAGCAGAAATCAAAAGAAACATCTTGATTTACCCAAGAGGCCCCTGACAGCTTACCTTCACTTTTTTAAAGAGATGAGACCTCAGTACCTCCAAAAACACCCCAAGATGAGCAACCAGGAGCTGACCAAGGTTCTGTCTGAGGAATACAGGAAGCTGCCCGAACACCTCAAGCTGAAATACAGTCAAGATTTCCAGAAAGAGAAACAGGAGTTTCAGGAGAAAATGGTTCTGTTCAGAGAACAGCACCCTGAACTAGTCCAGAACTCCAAGAAACCTGATGTCCCCAAAGGAAGTCAAAGCAAAGTGCCAAAGGAGTTTCAGGAAAATGTGCAAAAAGTGAAGCCTCCCCCAGAAAACAATTTACCCATGAAGTGGAAATTCCATGGAGAGCCCAAGAAGCCCCCGATGAATGGCTATCACAAGTTCCACCAGGATCTCTGGTCGAGCAGGGAGCTGAAAGTGGTGCCCCCGAGGGAGCGCATGGTGGAGATCAGTAGACTCTGGCAGCGGGTCCCCCAGGACCAGAAGGAGCTTTATAAGAAGCAGGCAGAGGGACTGCAGACACAGTACAAGGTGGACCTTGATCTCTGGCTCAGGACTCTGTCTCCTGAAGAATATGCTGCTTACAGAGAGGCGATTTGTGCTAAGCATAAGAACATGAGCATGACAGGGGGCCCAAACCCCAAGATTAGAAGGATGGGTCTGCAGTCCCCATCATCAGGGAATCTGCAAGGAAGACTTAGAGAGGACCTGGGGCTTCAGGCTGCAGAGTTAGCATCATCGTACAGGATTAGAGAATATTCTCCTGCCTCAGGGAGATCAGAGGAAAACAAGGAAGAGGAGGCAGGCAGAAGCTCCTCAGCCCCCAGCACTGAGGATGAAGATGGAGATTCTGAGCTGGAGGACAGCAGCTCCAGCTCATTGTCCTCAGGGGACTCCTCTAACTAGGATTCCAACTGAGTTTTGCTTCACAACCTGAAGGGACAAAGAACTTTCCAACAAAAGTCCATGGGCCCTTCTCTCTTTTGCCTCTTCATTGTCTTCCTTCTTTCTCTCCCTCTTCATACAATGTGGGACCTGTTGGAAAGAAAGCATCTTGTGCTATAATTTCTGGCCTCTCCATCTACCCCACATTCACCTCGAGAGAAAGTCAATGCAATGACCCCTCATGGAATAAACCCTGAGCTGACTGGGCTGTGGGGCCCCTGGACTAGACTGAGCTCCCTAAACTGGGAAGGTTTGCTCTCCTCACCCTCTGCCTGTCAGATGTGTGAGGGGCTCCAGGGCTCTGTGACCCCCCCTCGTCTGTGACCTTGTCCCTCAGAACTCAGGCAGTGAGCTGGGGAGGGAAGATCTGATTGACTGGAAGTAGGAGACTTGCCTTTAAGAAAATTGTCTCTGTCCCTTCTCTCTGAGGTGAGGGGCTGGCCCTTCCTTATCTTAGAAGCAAGGATGGGCATGTGGGCAGCAGCATTTCTCTATATATATATTTATTCTTTGAGTTATCAGTGAGATTTTTCTTTCTGATTTCAATAATTATAAATTAAAATTTAAAACTGCTCCATTTGAGTTAGCTTTTCCTTAAAACCATCATCCTTTGACTCAATGGCACTAATTTTCCAGGCCACATCTAAATTTCTTCTGGTTTCTGCCCCAACCCATTCCTCATGCTGAAGATTGTAAGGAATCATGTTTGTACCATAGACTTGGTTTTTTGCATTCTGTTATGTGATTGTATTAAACAGGTGTTTTGTATAAGCATTTTAGTCCATAGGTTACTAAATTGTTTGGGAATTTTTATGTAGCAGAATGACATTACTTTTAATATTTTGGTTTATTTATATATTTGAAAATGAGTGTAAACCATCATGATCTCATTAAACTTTTCTAAATATTCTTGGCTGAAAATGAAAAATATTCATTTTTGGCTCTCATGCACTGTTAGTATCACAGAAGTAGTTGTGTTCTTATATATGAAAAGGGATGAGTTTTGAGAGTTCATCTTACTCCTTGATGTCTTAGGGAAATATTTTATTTTTTATAAATGTACAGACAAGGAACCTACTGTAGAGCACATGGAGCTCTGCCCAGTGTCATGTGGCTGCACGGATGGGAGGGAGGTTTGAGGAGAATGGACACAGGTGTCTGCAGGGCTGAGTCCCTTTGCTGCTCACCTGAAACTATCACAATATTTCTATGATTACTTATTTTTTGTTTTCGGCTGCACTGGGTCTTCATTGCTGACCAAGGGCTTTCTCTAGCCCAGGAAGTGGGCTCCTCTTCCTTGCAGTGTGCGGGCTTCTCATTGGGGTGGCTTCTCTTGCAGACACAGGCTCCAGCTCATTGGCTCCGCAGCTGTGGCACATGGGCTCAGTTGCACTATGGCCTGTGGGATCTTCCCAGACCCGGGATCGAACCTATGTCCCCTACACTGGCAGGTGGATTCTTAACCACTAGATCACCAGAAAAGGCTTACCACATTGCTATTCAGCTATATGCCAATACAAAATGAGAAGTTTTAAAAACAGATGCAGAAAAATACAAATACTAGATCAATATAAGTTCAAAGTCTGAATTTTCTAATAGAAGCAGATGGCATTTGTTAAAATTATAAATCTATATTTGTTGCCTCATCTACCCAGTCATGAACTAGGAATAAAACTGAAATCATAAAAGATCTAATTTAAGATTAGATTTAGTGCTTCTAAAATGACTGACCCACAGTTCATTCACACCCACAAAATGTTAAGTGGATTTCTATGCTCCTGGCAAATCTAAACATATCTTTTGATTGAAAAACTCACAGAGAAGAGAGGGAGGCACTGCTCACTGATGGCCAGACAGCTTCTCCCTTTCCCCTAGAAACGAAATTGAAGCCAGGAGTCTAGCAACTCAGCCGCAGATATATTTCTGCATTTTTGCCAGCATGACCCAGTGCTCTACTTCATTAGACCTTCCTTCTCAGAACCTGCCCAGCCTGTACTTCTGATCCCTTCACTGTAGAAGGACAGGTATGGGGCAGCAGCAGGAGGAAAGCAGGGGTCAGGGACTCAGCTCTCAGGATTCTCGGTCTCCCCTTTTCTTGTCTGCAGCTTCTCTTTCAATGAAGGGCAGGAATTCTTGAATTCTCAGTCCTGGAACCCTTCCAAGATATTCTGCTCCCTCTATACAGGAGTGGAGCCCACTGGTTCCCCTGGAGGTGCAGGCCCTGGAGGTGAGGGGAGCAGACTCTGAGTGTAAAGAGCAGCTCTGGTACCCCTTCAGCCCCCCTCCCCTGCCCCCTCCTGCACATCCTCCAAGGGGGACTCTGTGCTGAGCAGAGCCTCACCCCCGCTTTCCCAGATGTGCCAGGTACACGAGCTGGTCTGGGGCCTCAAGGTAAAGCTCCGTCTCTGGACAAAACCACATTGGACTGTTAGAGTTTCAGTGCCTACAGAGGCAGGGAGGAGAACACAGAGCCCAGTGTTGCCATCTCCAAGGTCTGCAGGGTTCCTTCCTGCCCTGAAGGAAGGTCCCAGGGGGTAGCCACCCCTTGAGTCCAGGGCTGAGTCTACTGGGGCCCAGCACCACTGTGGGCAGATTGGCCTTGGGCAGGCAGGAGATCACCTCCCTCCTGGGTCCAAGTCCCTAGGTGGGAAAAAGCAACTTTCATGTGAGACAAGCTGGCAGACACCACCTTAAATAAGTGATATAACTGTTAGGGACTGGGCCATACAGCAAAAGGTGAGCAGCCAGAGAGGGAGTGAAGTTTTATCTGTGGCTCACCACTGCTCCCCATCACTCCCATCGTCACCTGAACCGTCTCCAGCCCCTCTTCCCCCAGGGTCCATGGAAAAATTGTCTTCTCTGAGACCGGTCCCTGGTGCCAAAAAGCTGGGAATCCCTGATCATTATCAACAGAGGGTCCACCATCAAAATCACGCAACATTAGGTAGAATGCAATAAAAACAGTATCACTTTTGTGATTTTTCTGGTCAAAGATGCATAACTTATTTCTAATCCTGAGGAAACAGACTAAATTACTTTAAGAGATATTCTACAGAATATCCAACCATGGTGTTTGCCTGGTTGTTCAGTGGTTAAAACTCTGAGCTCTTAATGCAGGGGGCACGGTTTTGATATCTGGCCAAGGAACTAAGATCCCTCATGCCCAATGGTGTGGCCAAAAAAAGTCCAGTCTTTCATCATCAAAAGTATCAAGGGCATGAAAGCTAAGACTGAGGAGCTGTTACAAAATAAAGGAACAAAAGACACATGGCAAATAAATGCAGCTTGAGATTTTGAATCGAATGCTTTTGTTATAAAGGACATTATTGGGATAATGGGCAACTCTTGATGGAGCTCAACTAAAATGACAGTAATGCATCACTGCATCTGATTTTGATGGTTGTATTGTATTGTTATGTAGGAGAACATCCTTATTTGTAGGATATATATGCTATAGTATTCAAAGGTAATGCGGTCCACAGCTTACTCTTCAATGATTCTGGAAAAAAGAAATAATTGTTGCATTAGATTGCAACTTTTTGTATGTTTGTAAGTCTTTCAAATCCAATCAAATAGTTTTAAGTGAAGTTTCTGTTATAGTCATCTCTGCAGTTAGTGTATCAGCTCTGATACTGTGTTATCTCCAGTTTAGGATGCACATGTCATAGGACCCAGAAGCAGATCAGAATCTGAGGATAAGCAAAGGAAGAGAAGGGCTTCCCTGATGGTCCCGTAGCTAAGACTACTTGTTCCCTTGGTCAGGGAACTAGATCCCACATGTAAGACAAGACATGCTGCAACTAAGATCGCATGCTGCAACTAAAGATCCTGCACGCAGCAACTAAGACCCGGTGCAGCCAAATAAATACAGCTTTTTAATAAAGCCTTTGTTAAAAAAGAAAGAAAGAGGGCCTAAACAAGACTCTCCGAAGACAAGACAGTACTAGAGACACTCTGAACTAAGGTTTTTTTCTACTAACACCCTAATAGATAGGGATTTGTACTTACTAGCATTTGTCCTATAAGAATATAGTTTAGTAAACTGTTCAAAATTCATGTAATGTGAGGGTTCATTCTTCTCAATTTATTCTTTTTGTTGATTTTTTTTGTTGTTGTTGCCCCCATGACAGCATGAGGGGGATCTTAGTACCCTTGGCCTGGGATGAACGTGTGTCCCCTGGAGTGGAAGCACAGGGCCTTAACCACTGAACTGCCAGTAAAGTTTTTTGTTGAATTTTTGAAATCCTGTGTTTAGAAGAAGATATCAACTTACAGGAATTCAGTGGTTTTTTTGAGCAACAGATAGCATGCTTCTATGGAAAGACCTCTGGATAAGGAAAATTATTGTCAAGGGCTCAAGCCTTGAATTTGATGGAATCCCAATCTGCCTTATTCACAAAGCCTGTGTGACAAACTCTAAACAGGAGTTTAAGAGAAGTGCAACTTTATTCATATTGAAGAGATAAAGCAATTCACTTCCAACTCAGTCTATTTTTAATCAAAGGAAATTGCACAAAACACACACTCATACATATCCAATAATATACAGAAGAAAAGTACAGGCGAGAGATTTCTGAGTTACTCAAATCTGTCCAATTTAAGTCAAAAAATGTTAACTGACAATTTTGCAAATTCCTCCATATCAAATTTGCAAATATTTACAAACTTAAAGTAATAATAATTTTATATAATTTTATTTCTAATGTGGAAAACTTCAGATGTCTTAGAAGTTGATTTTTCTCTATTCTGCATTTTTGAACCATTAAAAGTCTTTTAAAAGTTGATTTCCCAAGACTTCCCGGTGATCCAGTGGTTAAGAATCCGCCTGCTAATGTGGGGGACACACGTTCCATCCCCGGTACCGGAAGATCCCGCGTGCTACGCGGGACCTAAGCCCGTGATCCAGACTGCAGAGTCCGAGCCCGCCTGCTGCACTTACTGATGCCTGAGACCTCTAGAGCCTGTGCTCCGCACGGAGAAACGCCCGCGCAATGAGCCGCAGGCGCTGCAAGGAGAGCAACCCCCGCCTGTCACAAGGAGAGAAAGCTTGTGCGCAGCAACCAAGACCCAGTGCATCAGTGAAGGGAAGGGAAGGGAAGCGAAAGTCGGTCGGTCGTGTTCCACTCTTTGCAATCCCATGGATATACAGCCCATGGAATTCTCTACGCCAGAATACTGGGGTGAGGGACCGAACCCAGGTCTCCCACATTACAGGCAGATTCTTTACCAGCTGAGTCACAAAGGAAGCCCAAGAATTCTGGAGTGAGTACCCTTTCCCTTCTCCAGCGGATCTTCCCGATCCAGGAATGGAACCGGGGTCTCCTGCATTGCAGGTGGATTCTTTAGTGCAAAAATGAACAAATATTTTAAAAAAGTTGATTTGCCTTTTTATTTTTTTCATTTCCAAATTTCTTCTCTATAAAAGTAGGCTTCATCGCTGTTGTGCCTGGACTTTCTCCAGGTGTGGCTTCTGTGTGTGGGCTTCTTGTTTTGGAGCCCCTCCTGTTAAGGACAGGCTCCAGGCCTGCTGGTAGCGGGTGGTGCAGCCTGCGGGCTCAGTTCTGTGACTGTAGGGCCCTACAGAGCAGGGTCAGCAGTTGTGCACAGGCTTAGTTGCTCCTCAGCAGGTGGAAGACTGAACTGGTGTCCCCCACCCTGGTCCCCCGCCCTGGTCCCCCGCGAGGCAAAGTGGATACCCATCCACCGGGCTACAAGGGAAATCCAAGAACTAGACCTTTAAAGTACTTTTGAAGGCACCTGTGTGTGAGTTTTGCTATTTATATCTCTTCTTTCACACTCTCAACAATGCCCATTGTAGGCTGTATGTTTTAGTATTGTTTGACTATTTTTGTTTTCTAAATTATTTTAATACGATGTTTCCTCAGTTTGCAGGTTTTTTAAAAGTTAATCAAATAGAATTGTACTTTCTAAATAGTTTCCTTTTTTGAATAAAATCATTCTCTTGTAATTCTTCTGTTGTTGTTTGTATTTTACTCATGTTTTCTAGCTGTATACTATTCTTGGGCTCCAAAATCACTGCAGATGGTGACTGCAACCACGAATTAAAAGATGCTTGCTCCTTGAAAGGAAAGCTATGACCAACCTAGACAGCGTATTAACAAGCAGACACATTACTTTGCTGAAAGAGGTCCATCTAGTCAAAGCTATGATTTTTCCAGTAGTCGCATATGAATGGAGAGTTGGACTGTAAAGAAGGCTCAGTGCCGAAGAACTGATGCTTTCAAACTATGGCTCTGGAGAAGACTCTTGAGAGTCCCTTGGGCAGCAAGGAGATCAAACCAGTCCATCCTAAAGGAAACCAATCCTGAGTATTCATTAGAAGGACTGATGCTGAAGCTCCAATATTTTGGCCATCTGATACGAAGAGCCAACTCATTAGAAAAGATCCTGAAGCTGGGAAAGATTGATGGCAGGAGGAGAAGGGGACAACAGAGGATGAGATGGCTGGATGGCGTCACCGACTGGATGGAGATGAGTTTAGGCAAACTCCGGGAGATGGTGAAGGACAGGGGAGCCTGGCATGCTGCAGTCCTTAGGGTTGCAGAGGCGGACATGACTTAGCAACTGAATAACAGCAACACCACTTGTCCAAGCTGAGGAGACAGAGCTGAGAGTCTGGTGCTGATGCCGGAGCAGACAGGATGTGAACCTCAGGCTTCTCACTGTCCTGCCAGGGTTCCTGGCTTGATTTCTTCCTGTCATTAGAAGCCGGACCAGGGAGCACACCCTGAGCGGCAGGGGCACCACATTCCCCGTGACGTGGCAGGGGGCTCCTGGATGAGTCCCCATCTGCCCATGCAGACCCCGACTTCTGTTTGTGGCTTTTGAAAACAATTTTATTGATAAAATTAATTAACATATAGATAATTAACATACAGTAAAACTGCACAGATTTAGAGTGTATAATATAAAATTTTTGAAAAAGTTTTTTTTATTAAAAAAAAGTTAAAGTGAGGATATTAACTATAGAGGAATAAATTAATAGAAGTAAAGAGAAGAGAAATTTTGAACCTTATCTAACAGGTAAGTGGGAGAAAGGTTTCCCGCTAACTGCTGCGGAATCTGTGAAGACTTGTGAGAACGGGTGGATATTTTTGTTGTGTCTCCATAGTTTTTCTTTCTTTTCTCCTTTCCTATTATGTTTTCTTCTCATTCCATTCTCTCTCCCACCCTGTCTTTGTGAGAGCTGCAGCACTTTGCCAAGGAGGTGAAAATTCCAGCCCTCGAGATGTATTTTAACATAGCTGAGCAGCTCCCGGGAAGATGCCAGTAATGTCAGAAGCCACATTGCCCTGGCTCCTGAACCCCATATCTTGGACAAGCAGTCTGTTTTCCTTTTCCTGTTTGGTCAATTTATTATTTTCTCTGTGACTGAGAGGTGGCTTCCCAGGTGGTACTAGTAGCAGAAAACTCACCTGCCCATGTAGGTAGACATAAGAGATCCAGGTTCGGTTCCAGGGTTAGGAAGATCCCTTGGAGGAGGAAATGGCGACCCATTCCAGTATTCTTGCCTGGAGAATTCCATGGACAGAGGATCCTGGTGGGATATAGTCCATGGGGTCTTAAACAGTAGGACACAACTGAAGTGACTTAGTATGCGTGACTTACGGGAATCAGTACTTTTCTCCCTTGTATGAAAACTTGCATGAAAAATGTTTCTTGAGGGAAAATTGTCTGTCTGCTTCTCTTTGTCTGTTCATTCGTCTATCCTCCTCCCAGTTACTGCTACTGCTGCTAAGTCACTTCAGTCGTGTCTGACTCTGTGCGACCCCATAGACGGCAGCCCACTAGGGTCCCCCATCCCTGGGATTCTCCAGACAAGAACACTGGAGTAGGTTGCCATTTCCTTCTCCAATGCATGAAAGTGAAAAGTGAAAGTGAAGTCGCTCGGTTGTATCTGACTCTTAGCAACCCCATGGACTGCAGCCTTCCAGGCTCCTTCATCCATGGGATTTTCCAGGCAAGAGTACTGGAGTGAGGTGCCATTGCCTTCTCCACCTCCTCCCAGTACCCAGAATTAAATGCCCAAAGGTCCCAGACTGACGAGAAATCCTTCGGAATGCATTTTCATATAAAATCGGATGTGTTGTCATTACCATTAAGAGAAATTCATAATTACCTGGAATGGATGAGGATCGGAGGGAGCTGGTGCTTCTTGGCCGTCCATTTTACCAAGCCTGAGAAATCCTGAGGAAAGGTTGGCGAGGTGTTGACCCTAGTTAGGCCTTTGAGCTGTGAATTTTGGTTTTGTTTTTAACATACACCCACCCTGAGTTGTGTTTGAGTTAGGTCCTTAGATAGATCCCAGGTTGGTTTTCAGATGTGTGTGCTGTGCTGAGTCTTCATTGTGTCCGACTCAACTCTGTAGCCCACCAGGCTCCTTTGTCCATGGGATTCTCCAGGCAAGAATACATTGGAGTGGGTTGCCATGCCCTCCTCCAGGGGATCTTCCCAACCCAGGGATCGAACCCACATCTCTTACGTCTTCTGCATTGGCAAGTGGGTTCTCTACCACCAGTGCCACCCGGGAAGCCCTTGCTTTTGGATACCGGACGGCAATCAGTATCAGCACACTCATTTTTTTCTATGCCATCACTAACTTCAACATTCAACGTCCAGGAAGGGTCCCTGGATGGCTGGGCTGGGAAGACCCTTCCTTCCCCCAATGAAGATCCACCGAGCCAGGTAGGGTCACCCGAAGCTCAAAGCTATGGCCACCTGTCTGCCTGCCCATTCCTCTCCCTGGCTCTCTATCGGTCCCTCATTTTCTGCCTTGGTGAGAGATGAGCTCCAAGGTCCTCTCCTGGCTCTTCTTTTGTTGTTGTTGTTTTTAAATTTTACTCAGCCTGTGAAGTTGGCCAGCAAATATACCACTCCTCCTCTCTCTACAGATTTTTGAAAGTCAGAGAGTTCTTGTGCAAATGGCCTTCTGTTGCAGGGCGAATTGGGGCTGTCTAGTCAAAGCGATGGGAGAAGGCAACGGCAACCCACTCCAGTACTCTTGCCTGGAAAATCCCATGGATGGAGGAGCCTGGTAGGCTGCAGTCCATGGAGTTGCTAAGAGTTGGGCACGACTGAGGGATTTCACTTTGACTTTTCACTTTCATGCGTTGGAGAAGGAAATGGCAACCCACTCCAGTATTCTTGCCTGGAGAATCCCAGGGACAGAGGAGCCTAATGGGCTGCCCTCTATGGGGTGGCACAGAGTCGGACACAGCTGAAGCGACTTTGACCTTAAAGAAAGCTGGGCCCTAAAAATTGATATTTTCCAGCTGTGGTGCTGGAGAAGACCTTTGAGGGTCCCTTGGACAGCAAGGAGATCAAACCAGTCAACCTAAAAGGAAATCAGTCCTGAATATTCATTGGAAGGACTGAGGCTAAAGCTGAAGCTCCAATACTTTGGCCACCTGATGTGAAGAACTGACTCATTGGAAAAGACCCTTATGAAGAGAAAGATTGAAGGCAGGAGGAAAAGGGGACAACAGAGGATGAGATGGTTGGATGGCATCACCAACTCTACGGACATGAGTTTGAACAAACTCTGAGAGATAGTAAAGGACAGGGAAGCCTGGCGTGCTGTAGTCCGTGGGGTTGCAAAGAGTCAAGAAAGACATGACTGAGTGACTGAGCAACAGCTGGTTTTCTCTAAGTATAGGTGTGGCATTGCTGGGTGATATGTTGGTTCTATTTTTAGTTTTTTAAGGAGCTTTCATACTGTTCTCCATAGTGGCTGTAATAATTTACATTCCTGCTAACAGTGTAAGAGAGTTCCCTTTTCTCCACACCCGCTCCAGCATTTATTGCGCATAGATTTTGTGATGATGGCCATTTTGATCAGTGTGAGGTGATACCTCATTGTAGTTTTGATTTGCATTTCTCTAATAATTAGTGATGTTGAGCATCCTTTTATGTGTTTGTTGGACATCTGTATGTCTTCTTTGGAGAAATGTCTATTCAGGTCTTTTGGGCATTTATTTTTTATTGAAGGATATTGCTTTACAGAATTTTGCGGTTTTCTGTCAAACTTCAACATGAATCAGCCATAGGTATACATATATCCCCTCCCTTTTGAACCTCCCTCCCATCTCCCTCCCCACCCCACCACTCTAGGTTGATACAGAGCCCCTGTTTGAGTTTCCTGAGCCATACAGCAAATTCCCGTTGGCTATCTATTTTACATATGGTAATGTCAGTTTCCATGTTACTCTTTCCATACATCTTACCCTCTCTTCCCCTCTCCCCAGGTCCATAAGTCTTTTCTCTCTGTGTGTTTCTCCACTGTTGCCCTGTAAATAAATTCTTCAGTACCAGTTTTCTGGATTCCGTATATATATGTGTTAGAATATAATATTTATCTTTCTCTTTCTGCCTTAATTCACTCTGTATAATAGGTTCTAGGTTCATCCACCTCATCAGAACTGACTCAAATGCCTTCTTTTTTATGGCTGAGTAATATTCCATTGTGTATATGTACCACAACTTCATTATCCATTCATCTGTCAATGGACATCTAGGTTGCTTCCATGCTCTAGCTATTGTAAATAGAGCTGTGATGAACAATGGGATACTTGTGTCTCTTTCAATTTTGGTTTCCTCAGGGTATATGCCTAGGAGTGGGATTGCTGGGTCATATGGTGGTTTTATTCCTAGTTTTTAAAGGAATCTCCACACTGTCTTCCATAGTGGCTGTATCAATTTACATTCCCACCAATAGTGCAAGAGGGTTCCCTTTTCCCCACACCCTCTCCAGCATTTATTGTTTGTTGACTTTTTGATGTTGGCCATTCTGACTGGTGTGAGATGATATCTCATTGTAGTTTTGATCTGCATTTCTCTAATAACGAGTAGTGTTGAGCATCTTTTCATGTGTTTGTTAGCCATCTGTAGGTTTTCTTTGGAGAAATGTCTGTTAAGGTCTTTTCTCACTTTTTGATTGGGTTGTTTGTTTTTCTGGCATGGAGTTGTATGAGCTGCTTGTATATTTTGGAAATTAATCTGTTGTCAGTTGTTTCATTTGCTATTATTTTCTCCCATTCTGAGGGTTGTCTTTTCACCTTGCTTCTAGTTTCCTTTGCTGTGCAAAAGCTTTTAAGTTTAATCAGGTCCCACCTGTTTACTTTTTATTTCTGTTACTCTAGGAGGTGGGTCATAGAGGATCTTGCTTTGATTTGTGTCATCAAGTGTTCTGCCTATGTTTTCCTCTAAGAGTTTTATTGTTTCTGAGCTTCCATTTAGGTCTTTAATTCATGTTGAGTTTATCTTTGTTTATGGTGTTAAGAAGTGTTCTAATTTCAATCTTTTACATGGAGCTGTCCAGTTTCCCCAGCACCATTTATTGAAGAGGCTGTCTTTGCCGCATTGTATATTCTTGCCTCCTTTGTCAAAAATAAGGTACCCATAGGGGCATGGGTATATTTCTGGGCTTTCTATCTTGTTCCATTGGTCTATATTTCTGTTTTTGTGCCAGCACCATACTGTCCAGATGACTGTAGCTTAGTAGTATAACCTGAAGTCAGGAAGGTTGATTCCTCCAGCTCCAGTCTTCTTTCTTGAGACTGCTTTGGGTATTCGAGGTCTTTTGTGCTTCCATATGAATTGTGAAATGTTTTGTTCTAGTTCTGTGAAAAATGCCACTGGTAATTTGTTAGGGGTCACATTGAATCTGTAGATTGCATTTGGTGGCATAGTCATTTTCACAATATTGATTCTTCCTACCTAGGAACATGGAATATCTGTTCATCTGTTCATGTCATCTTTGATTTATTTCATCAGTGTCTTATAAATTTTCTGTGTACAGTTCTTTTGTCTCCTTAGGTAAGTTTATTCCTAGATATTTAATTCTTTTTGTTGCAATGGTGAATGGGATTTATTTCTTAATTTCTCTTTCCGATTTTTCATTGTGAGTATATAGAAATGCAAGCTATTTCTGTGTATTGATTTTGTATCCTGCAACTTTGCTAAATTCACTGATTAGCTCTTGTAATTTTCTGATACTATCTTTAGGGTTTTCTATGTACAGTATCATGTCATCTGCAAACAGTGAGAGCTTCTTTTTTCCCTATCTGGATTGATTTTATTTCTTTTTCTGCTCTGGTTGCTGTAGCTAGGACATCCAGAACTATGTTGAATAATGGTGGCAAAAGTGGACACCTTTGTTTTGCTCCTGGTCTTAGAGGGAATGCTTTCAGGTTTTCACCATTGAGAATAATGTTTGCTGTAGGCTTAACATATATGGCCTTTACTATGTTAAGGTAGGTTCCCTCTATGCCCATTTTTTGAAGAGTTTTAATCATTAATGGGTGCTGAATTTTGTCAAAGGTTTTTTCTTTATCTGTTGAGATGACCATATGGTTTTTATCTTTCAGTTTGTTAATATGGTGTATCACATTGATTGATTTGCATATATTGAAGAATCCTTGCATCCCTGGAATAAACCAAACTTGATCATAGTGTATGAGCTTTTTGATGTGTTGCTGAATTCTTTTTGCTAAAATTTTGTTGAGGATTTTTGCATCTTTGTTCATCAGTGATATTGGCCTGTAGTTTTCTTTTCTGTGTGTTGTCTTTTTCTGGTTTTGGTATCAGGGTGATGGTGGCCTCGTAGAATGAATTTTGAAGTGTTCCTTCCTCTGCAGTTTTTTGAAAGAGTTTTAGAATGATAGGCATTAGCTCTTCTTTAAATGTTTGATAGAATTCTCCTGTGAAGCCATCTAGTCCTGGGCTTTTGTTTTTTGGGAGATTTTTGATCACAGCTTCAATTTCAGTGCTTGCAATTGGGTTGTTCATAATTTCTATTTCTTCCTGGCTCAGTCTTAGAAGATAGAACTTTTCTAAGAATCTGTCCATTTCTTCCAGGTTATCCATTTTATTGCCATATAGTTGTTCATAATAGTCTCTTATAACCCTTTGTATTTCTGCATTGTCTGTTGTAACCTCTTCTTTTTCATTTCTAATTTTGTTGATTTGATTCTTCTCCGTTTTGTTCTTGATGAGTCTGGCTAAGGGTTTGTCAATTTTGTTTATCTTCTCAAAGAACCAGCTGTTAGTTTTATTAATCTTTACTACTGTTTCTTTCATTTTTTTTTTAATTTTTTTCTGCTCAGATCTTTATGATTTCTTTTCTTCTACTAATTTTGGGGGTTTTTTGTTCTTCTCTTTCCAGTTGCTTTAGATGTAAAGTTACGTTGTCTATTCGATGTTTTTCTTGTTTCTTGAGGTAGGATTGTATTGCTGTAAACTTTTTGCTGCATCCCATAGGTTTGAGTTGTCATGTTTTCATTGTCATTTGTTTCTAGAAATTGTTTGACTTCCCTTTTTATTTCTTCAGGAACCCGTTGGTTACTTAGAAACGTGTTGTTTAATCTTCATGTATTTGTGTTTCTTATGGTTTTTTTTTCTTGTAATTGATATCTAGTCCATAGCATTGTGGTCAGAGAAGATGCTTGATACGATTTCCATTTTTTTTTAATTTACTGAAGTTTGATTTGTGACCCAAGATGTGGTCTATGCTGGAGAATGTTCCATGTGACTTGAGAAGAAGGTGTATTCTTCTGCATTTGGAGGGAATGTCCTGAAGATATGAATGAGACCCATTTCATCTAATGTATTATTGAAGACTTGTGTTTCCTTATTAATTTCCATTTTGATGATCTGTCCATTAGTGTGAGCGGGTGTTAAAGTCTCCTCCTATTATTGTGTTACTATTAATTTCTCCTTTTATGTCTGTTAGTTTTTGTCTTATATAATGGGGTGCTCCTATGTTGGGGCATAGATATGTACCATTGCTATCTCTTCCTCTTGGATTGATCCCTTGATCATTATGTAGTGTCTTTCCTTATCTCTTATAATCCGTATTTTAGGGTCTATTTCATCTGATATGAGGATTGCTGGTCCAGCTTTCTTTTGCTTCCTGTTTGCATGGAATATGTTTTTCCATCCTCTCACTTTCAATCTATATGTGTCTTTAGGTCTGAAGTGGATTTCTTGTAGACAGCATGTATATGGGTCTTGTTTTTGTATCCATTCAGCCAGTCTGTGTCTTTAGGTTGGAGCATGTCATTTATTTACATTTAAAGTAATTATTGACATATATGTTCCTATTGCTATTTTCTTAATTATTTTGGGTTGATTTTGTAGATCTTTTTTCTTCTCTTGTATTTCTTGACTATATAAGTCCCTTTAACATTTGTTGTAAAGCTCATATGGTGGTACTGAATTCTCTTAATTTTTGCTTGTCTGAAAAGCATCTTAGTTCTCCATCAATTTTGAATGTGATCCTTGCTGTGTACAGTAATCTTGGTTATAGATTTTTCCCTTTCAGTACTTTAAATATATCCTGCCATTCCCTTCTGTCCTGCAGAGTTTCTGCTTAAAGATCAGCTGTTAAGCATATGGGGTTTCACTTGCATGTTACTTGTTGCTGCTCCCTTGCTGCTTTTAATATTCTTTCTTTGTGTTTAATCTTTGTTAGTTTGATTAGTATGTGTCTTGATGTGTTTCTCCTTGGGTTTATCCTGTATGGGACTCTCTGTGCCTCTTTGACTTGACTATTTCCTTTTTCCATGTTGGGGAAATTTTCAACTATAATCTCTTCAAAATTTTTTTCAGACCCTTTAATTTTCTCTTCTTCTTCTGGGACCCCTATGATTCAAATGTTGGTGCATTTGATATTGTCCCAGAGGTCTGTGAGACTGTCCTCAGTTTTTTTTCATTCTTTTTACTTTATTCTGCTCTCCAGAGTTAGTTCCACCATTTATCTTCCAGCTCACTGATTTGTTCTTCTGCTTCATATATTCTGCTATTGATTCCTTCTAGAGGATTTTTATTTCTTGTAATTGTGTTGTTTGTTTTGTATGTTTATTCTTTAATTCTTCTAGGTCTTTGTTAATTGATTCTCACATTTTCTCCATTTTGTTTTCGGGGTTTTTGATTATCTTTACTATCATTATTCTGAATTCTTTTTCAGGTAGTTTGCCTATTTCCTCTTCATTTATTTGGAGTTCTGTGTTTCTAGTTTGTTCCTTCATTTGTGTAGTATTTCTCTGCCTTTTCATTATTTTTTTGTAAGTTATTGTGTTTGAGGTCTCCTTTTCCCAGGCTTCAAGGAAAGTTGAAATATTTCTTTGAAGAAAATTGAATGCTTCCTTTTGGTTTCTGCCCTCCTAAGATTGGTCCAGTGGTTGGTGTGAGCTTCATATAGGGTGAGATTTGTGCTGAGTTTTTGTTTGCTTGTTTGTTTTTCCTCTGATGGGCAAGGCTGAGTGGGGTTTGTAATTCTGCCTGCTGATGATTGGCTTTGCATTTTTGTTTTGTTTGTTGTTTAGATTAGGCATCCTGCACAGGGTGGTACTGGTGGTTGGGTGATGCTGGGTTTTGTATGCAAGTGGTTTCCTTTGTGTGGGTTCTCACTATTGGGTACTCCCTAGGGTTAGTTCTTCACATGAGGTGGCCAAAGTACTGGAGTTTCAGCTTTAGCATCATTCCTTCCAAAGAAATCCCAGGGCTGATCTCCTTCAGAATGGACTGGTTGGATCTCCTTGCAGTCCAAGGCATTCTCAAGAGTCTTCTCCAACACCACAGTTCAAAAGCATCAATTCTTCGGCGCTCAGCCTGAAAAGTTGACTCACTGGAAAAGACTCTGATGCTGGGAGGGATTGGGGGCAGGAGGAGAAGGGGAAGACAGAGGATGAGATGGCTGGATGGCATCACTGACTCGATGGACGTGAGTCTGAATGAACTCTGGGAGTTGGTGATGGACAGGGAGGCCTGATGTGCTGAGATTCATGGGGTTGCAAAGAGTCAGACACGACTGAGTGACAGATCTGATCTGATCTGAGGGTTAGTTCTCTGGTAGTCTAGGGTCTTGGAGTCAGTGCTCCCACTCCAAAGGCTCAGGGCTTGATCTCTGGTCAGGAACGAAGGTTTCACAAGTGGTTTGTTATGGCATTAAGTGAGATTAAAACAAATACCCAAGAACAAGAAACCAAAGATGAACCCCAAGCAAATGGCAGTTACAAAATAATAATTAAACTAATGGATTATACACATATACACCCATAAGCAAAGTCAAAATAGTCCAACTAAAATAAAGTACAGTAGATTGACCCAGCAAACAAAGGAAACCAAAAATTATACTTACCAGTTAAGAACAAAACTAACCTAAGCACAAACTGGAAAACAGAACTAAAGCAAGTGGGGAATAAAGCAATGAAAACAAGACTAACAGATATGTTGAGAGGAAAGGAAAGAAAGAAAAGAAGGAAAGAATAGATATGTAACAAATGGATGTAGATAAAGAAGATTTATATATGTTAAAGTTTAACTGCAAGGGGAAAAGAACAGTAGGAAAGGCAAACAAAGGAATAAATGTAGAAAAATATAATAGGTTTAAAAAATTAAAATTATAAGAAAGAAAACAAAACAAAACAAAAAAAACAGAAGAAAAAAAAAAGGAAATAAAAGGAAAACTCCACAGTACTGCAAAAGCCCAACATAAAGGCAGAGGTGTATAACAACAATAAAAAATGTGACTGAATATAGACATATACATATATACCCATAATCAAAATCAAACCAGTTCAACAAAAATAAAGTACAATAGATTGACCTAGTGAACAAAGGAAACCAAAAATTATACCCACCAGAACAAAATTAACTAAAACACAAACTGGAAAACAAAACTAAAGCAAGGTGCCAATTGGGGAATAAGGCAATGAAAATAAAACTAACAAATATGTTGAGAGTAAAGGGGAGAAAGAAAAGAAAGAAAGAATAGATATGCAAAGTTAAATAGAGATAGATGAAGAAGATTTATATATATAAAGATTAACTCCAAGGAGAAAAGAACAGTAGGAAAAGAAAACAAAGGAATAAATGTAGAAAAAATAATAATAGGTTTTAAAAATTAAAAATGAGAAAAATTAAAAAAAAAAATATGGGGGAAAACTCAACAGAACTGCAAAAGCCCAACGTAGAGGCAGAGGTTTATAACAACAATAAAAAAATATGACTAAAAAAAAAAAAGCAAAAAATCTTAACTGGATTTCTTAGTGTCAAAAATATAGACAACTACAACAGAGTGGGGGTGAGGGGAAGAGAAAGGAAAAAAAAAATACAAAAGAATCTACAGAATAAGTTAAAAAATAAGAATAATAAATGTTTTTCTTGAGTCGCTGCTGTAAGCACCCTTTCCCTCGCTGGGAGTCACAGCCCACCTCACCTCCCTAGGATGCCTTCCAACACTGTGCTGATCTCTGGACCTGCTGTGGGGGCAGGTCAGAGTCTAATCTGGTCCTACCCCTGTGTGTTCTTGCCTCCAATGTCCAAAGCTATCTGAAGTAGTTCATTTTCTTTTGTGGGAACTCTCAAAGGCCTTTTATATATTCCATAGACACGGAGTCTGCCTAGTTGATCATGTGTATTTAATCTGCAGCTTGTACAGCTGGTGGGAGGGTTTTGGGTCTTCTTCCTTAGCCACACTGCCCCTGGGTTTCAATTGTGGTTTTATTTTCACCTCTGCATATGGGTCTTCCACTGGGGTTTGCTCCTGAGGCTGCCCTGGAGGACTTGGGTTTGTTCCTGTGAGGGCCAGGTGTGGAGGTAGTGCAGCTGCTTGGGTCCCAGGGGTTCTGGCAGCACCAGGTACTCAGGGGAATTGGAGGCTAGGGCAGCAGGAAATACAGTGCTCTATAAGAGTGTGGCAACCAGTATTGGCCAATACACTCCAGTATTCTTGCCTGGAGAACCCCCCCGACAAAGAAGGCTGCCAAGCCACAGTCTACAGGGTTGCAAAGAGTTGGACATGAGAGAAACAACCCTGAGCGCATAGACACAAGAGTTTTTTTTTTTTTTTTTTTTTGCCTGTGGTAGCTCTGCTCCACTGAGGGTTGAGCATGAAGTTGGCACAGCTGCTTGGCTTGCAGGGACCCTGGTGACACCAAGTGTGCAGGGACATGGACTGCCTCCACCGCAGGAGTTGTGGCCTGATCAGAGTCTTTTTTCCAGCCTCTTGTAGCTGGTGATTAGAAGGCCTCTTTGGCCAGTCTTTCTCCATAGCTCCGCCCATTCAGTCACTTAGAGGGCCCCTTGCTTGGGGTCCTTCTCTGTTGTTTGCTGTGTCAGGCACATAGAGGGGCTCCCCTGGCTGGGGTCCTATTCTGTAGATTGGTGCATCAGGCATTTGATGGGCCAGCCTGTCTATTGTTCTGCTGCCTATGCTGGCATGTGAAGAGAGAGAGGCTATGGTGATGGCTCCACCCCTGCGCCCCCCTCCCCCGCCCCCATGCATGACTCACATTATCACCTTGCTTCCATGGTTCCTGGCTTTCCTCCACAGGCATTTCCCACCACGATCTCCTCCCTCACATCCCCTCAACCCATGTCTCCACAGTCAACAGCAGCCCATGCCCTGGGATTTTTCCATAACCCCAAACTTCAGCTCCCAGTCACTGCGCCTTCCAGAGGACCAGAGTTCCTGCCTGCTCTATGTATGGCAAGAAGAGGTGGCAAGAATACACAGAAGAACTATACAAAAAAAAAAAAAAAATCTTCAGGACCCAGATAATCACAATGGTATGATCATTCACCTAGAGCCAGACATCCTGGAATGCGAAGTCAAGTGGGCCTTAGGAAGCATCACAAAGAACAAAACTAGTGGAGGTGATGAAATTCCAGTTGAGCTATTTCAAATCCTAAAAGATGATGCTGTGAAAGTGCTACACTCAATACACCAGCAAATTTGGAAAACTCAGCAGTGGCTACAGGACTGGAAAAGGTTAGTTTTCATTCCAGTCAGAAAGGCAGTGCCAAAGAATGCTCAAATGACTGCATAATTGCACTCATCTCACATGCTAGTCGGAGAAGGCGATGGAACCCTACTCTAGTACTCTTTCCTGGAAAATCCCATGGACGGAGGAACCTGGTAGGCTGCAGTCCATGGGGTCACGAAGAGTCAAGCACGACTGAAGTGACTTAGCAGCAGCAGCAGGAGCACACGCTAGTAAAGTAATGCTCAAAATTATCCAAGTCAGTCTTCAACAGTACGTGAACCGTGAACTTCCAGATGTTCAAGCTGGTTTTAGAAAAGGCAGAGGAACCACAGATCAAATTGTCAACATCTGTAGGATCATAAAAAAAAAAAAACAACAAAAAAACAAAAACCCACACACAAGACAGTTCTAGAAAAATATCTATTTCTGCTTTACTGACTATGCCAAAGCCTTTGACTGTGTGGATCACAATAAACTGTGGAAAATTCTGAAAGAGATAGGAATACCAGACCACCTGACCTGCCTCTTGAGGAATCTGTATGCAGGTCAGGAAGCAACAGTTAGAACTGGACATGGAACAACAGACTGGTTCCAAATAGGAAAAGGAGTATGTTAAGGCTGTATATTGTCACCCTGCTTATTTAACTTATATGCAGAGTATATCATGAGAAATTCTAGGCTTGATGGAGCACAAACTGGAATCGAGATTGCTGGGAGAAATATCAATAATGTCAGATATACAGATGACACCACCCTTATGGCAGAAAGTGAAGAAGAACTAAAGAGACTCTTGATGAAAGTGAAAGAGGAGAGTGAAAAAATTAGCTTAAAACTTAACATTCAGAAAACTAAGATCATGACATCTGGTCTCATCACTTCATGGCAAATAGATGGGGAAACAGTGGAAATAGTGACACTGTTTGGGGCTCCAAAATCACTGCAGATGGTGACTGCAGCCATGAAATTAAAAGACACTTGCTCCTTGGAAGAAAAGTTATGACCAACATATAATATGACAGCATATTAAAAAGCAGAGACATTACTTTGCCCACACAGGTCCATCTAGTCAAGGCTATGGTTTTTCCAGTAGTCATGTATGGATATGAAAGTTGGATTATAAAGAAAACTGAGCACTGAAGAATTGATGCTTTTGAACTGTAGTGTTGGAGAAGACTCTTGAGAGTCCCTTGTACTGCAAGGAGATCCACCCAGTCTATCCTGAAGGAAATCAGTCCTGAATATTCATTGGAAGGACTTATATCAAAGCTGAAACTCCAATACTTTGGCCACCTGGTGAGAAGAATGGACACATTTGAAAAGACCCTGATTCTGGGAAAGATTGAAGGCAGCAGAAGGGGACGACAGAGGATGAGATGGTTGGATGGCATCAGTGACTCAATGGACATGAGTTTGAGTAAACTCCAGGAGTTGGTGATGGACAGGGAGGCCTGGCATGCTGCAGTCTATGGGGTCGCAAAGAGTCGGACACGACAGTGACTGAACTGAACTGACTGTATGGCTGTGGCAAGCAGCCATATGTCTGATTCTCATTCCATTTAGGCTGCCACAGATCACCTGTTTCACTCTCATACTTAAATGTTTCTCCTCTGACTCAGACAATTGCCCCGATGTGGGGATTTGGACCCCTGCATTGAAATGCCCCCACCTGCTGAGGGCAGGTCTAGTCCTACTAACACTCCTGTTTTCCCCCTAGTTCCTTCATCCTACTAAGTTTTGTGTGTTCTATATATTCTTTTCCACTGGTCAGGTCCTCCTGTCTGCTCTCAGCTGGTGTTCTGCGTGCCCTTTTGTGTCTAAGCTGTATTCCTGATGTATCCGTGGAGACAGACATACTCCATGTCCACCTACTCCTCGGCCATTTTTGTATCTGCCCATTATTTGACTGGATTGTTCATTTCTTTGATATTGAGCTGCATGAGCTGCTTGTATATTTCAGAGATTAATCCTTTGTCAGTTGCTTCACTTGCAAATATTTTCTCCTATTCTGAGGGTTGCACTTTGAATTTTGAACATGCTGCTTCCTCCATCTGGACGTCACTTCCACCATCCCTTTCCCTACTTGCTCTCTATTCAAGTCTAATGTTTCTTGTGTGTTTTGGTTCTGGAGTGATTTTTAACATATTTTTAAGCTTCCAGGACTAATTCTGTCAAAGAGCAAAACTTTCTCAAGTTATAAGTAAGTATTTAAGTTTGCACAGTTGTTCAGAAAAAAAATTTAAAGCTATTTTCCCCCCATTCCCTCAATGACTGGGTAGACTTGAACAAGTGGTTGTCATTGGGTGGAAGATTATTCTCCTCGTATACTAATGACTTTATAATGTCTTCTTCAGAGCACTGGTCTTGGCCATTAGACTTTATCTTTAGGTCTTTGGGCCACTTGTAAGATCCCAGTTATGCAGACATTTCAGTAAGAGCTCAAACTTCTTCATTCTCAAGACCAGCAGGTGAATTATTTTTGGAAGTGTGTATGTGTTATTACATATTTCTGAGGAGAAAGAGAGGAAATTCATGAGAAGATCACAAACCCACTTGGGATATGTCCCTTGTATAATTAAATCTCCTTAACAATATAAGTGGAATATTGCCTATTCTGAATTGAAATTGATGTTCAGTTTCATATGCCACATTTGCACTTTTCCAAAAGTGTCACCCTCCACTCCAGCCTATCTTCTGCCAAACCTCACCAAGTTCTGTCTTAAATACAAAGAAGTAGACCAAAAACTGGCTACTCTCTTAAGAAGCTCAGTTCAGGTCAATTCAGCCACTCAGTCATGTCCGACTCTGTGATCCCATGGATGGCAACACATCAGGCCTCCCTGTCCATCACCAACTCCTGAAGTTTGCTCAAACTCACTTCCATTGAATCAGTGATGCCATCAACCACCTCATCCTCTGTCGTCCCCTTCTCCTGCTGCCTTCAATCTTTTCTAGCATCAGGGTCTTTTCCAATGAGTCAACTCTTCGCATGAGGTGGCCAAAGTACTGGAGTTTCAGCTCCAGCATCAGTTCTTCCAATGAACACCCAGGACTGATCTCTTTTAGGATGGACTGGTTTGATTTCCTTGCAGTCCAAGGGACTCTCAAGAGTCTTCTCCAACACCACAGTTCAAAAGCATCAATTCTTCGGTGCTTACTTTTCTTTATAGTCCAACTCTCATATCCATACGTGACTACTGGAAAAACCATAGCTTTGACTAGATGGACCTTTGTTGGCAAAGTAATGTCTCTGCTGCACAAAAAGACTTGGGGAAGAAGTATAAGAATATACAATGAAAAGAGAAAGAGCTAAAAGGGAAAAGACCTTTGTTCTCTAGTACTTTGAGTATGGCCACTTTCTAAGTGCTGCCTAGGTGTCCATGGCTGATGGTGTGAGTTAGAAATAAAATGTGACAAGCCAAGGAGCTCCTCCACAGATGCATCCCACCGTAGTCTTCTTATGACTGATATATAGATTATTCAGTGTATATATATATATATATATATATATATATATATATATATATACACACACATATATATACATACTGATATATATAGGATCTTGTGCAGGAGAATGAATGCTTTCTATTGAACTGTACTTCTCCCTTCAAATGTCAAGGCCCAAATGAGAATTATAGAACATTTATAATTTTATTTGGTTTAACTGTTCCTCATTTAACAATTAACTTTTAGGTTTCAGTGCTAAATACAAAACCACACAAAACCTAGAACTTTTCTCTAGATATCAAAATTAAAGAAAACATATAAATTTGTAAATGTCAAAACAATAATGTAAAAATCTATAGTTCAGAGTTAAGTGAAAGTAATTACATAAGTTTTAACTCTCTCTCTCCTGTTATCTTCTAAATAAAATAGAGCTGTAACACTGATTTGCCTAGGAGCTATAACACGATTTGTCCAAGACCCGAGAGCTGTGATGTGCTGAGGGCTTTAACGTCCGTCGTTCCAAATCTTTGTTGTGACGAGACAAAGAACCGAGGAACATACACTCGCGTGACATCTATGGTGCTGTGACTCAGGTTTAACCTGGCCGAAACAACCTCCGCATGGAAGAGGCCAAGCACAGCAGGAGCCCAGCTCAGCGAAGCTCCCGCACTAGAAGCAGAATGTGAAGAAACCCAGTGCAAGGGAAGGCCCATCGTGCTGGAAACCGGGACAGCGAAAAATGAACTCAGCAGAAAGCTCACGCGGCCCAGTCTCAGATTCCAGAAGACCTCCGGTTAAGGTAAGAGGTCCTCGCTCCTATGGCTGGAGGGACCTTTACAATCTCTCGTTTCTTGTTTCCTCGAACCTCCCGCGAACAGGCGGGCAGCAGGGGCACAATTGAGGGACTCTGGAGAGGCTACTCCTCAGCATGTCCCAAGGGTGCTATCTGCTGAGCCCCAGTAGCTGTTACACAAGCCGGCGGGGGTTCTTCTGTCCTTTCTCTGTGCCAAGGATCAGACCAATGAAACTGCAAGCACTGGTCAGATATTTAGCAAATTTTCCAGTGGGCTATGAAGGGGATTCCTTGGCACGTTTTTCCCACTGCTTTTTCCTCCTGTCCTTCAGCTCTCTCCTGGGACTCAAGCCCGGCCAAAACTAATGAAACTCAGACTCTGATGTCTCACTGCAAAAATTCATTGAGAGACAAAGGGATAAGAGGTAGATTTGTTTAGGATCCAGAGAGAAGCCAACTCTTCAGGGTGTGAACCATTGCCGGGGGCAAGGGCTGGGGCCATGGTATTAGGCCTGGCTAGGTTATGTAGCATTTGATTTAGGAGAAGGAAATGGCAACCCACTTCAGAACTCTTGCCTGGAAAATCCCATGGACGGAGGAGCCTGGTATGCTGCAGTCCATGGGGTCTCGAAGAGTCGGACACGACTGAGCGACTTCACTTTCACTTTACTAACTAAGCATATAAATCTGCTTAGGAAAGTCTTAAGCCTGCTGACAGTTAAACTAAATTCCTTTTTTAATTTTTAAAGGAAAGAAGTAAAAAATCATTTAATTGCAAGTGTGTGCTCACTTGTTAAATTCCTATAATTGGTCTCATCATTTGTAGGAAAATTCAATTAGGTCAGGGATTCTGGGTTCTCTGGACTCTGTAAAAATGATATGTTAATAAATTATTAAAATCATTGTGGAATACAAAAGTCCTAATGTACTCAAAATATTTTTCAAAAATAACAAAGTTAGAAGATTTACATTACCCAGCTTAAAAATGTATAGTACATTTACTGTAATGAAGACTATAATGAACACAGAATGTGGTGTTAGCATAAAGTGAAATATATAAATATGTACAACAATGAAGCAGAGTTAGAATCCAGAAATAGATAACACCATGGTCAATTAATTTTCAACAAAGATACCAAGATAAATAAAAAAATGGAAAGGACAAATATTTTCCACAAATAGAGCTTAAACACTGAGACTATATGCAAAATGAACCTCATCCTCACATTATACCATATAAAAATTTAACTAAAAGTGGATCATTGATCTAATTGTATTTATAAAAAAGAAAAATTAGTGACCTCGTGTTAACAAAGATTTCTTGCACATGGCACCAAAATGAAACAAAATAAAAAGCTGCTAGATTGTATTCATCAACATTAAAATTTTCATTCTTCAAATGAGATATTTAACAAAATTAAAAGATAAGCTATAGATTGAAAGAAAAAATTTTGTGAAACATGTATCAGCTAAGGGTTTTGCATCCAAAAGAGCACTTACAATTCAATAAGACCAATAATCCAAAGAAAACCATGGTACGAACTAGAAGACTTGAGTAGACACTTCACCAAAGAAAGTATTAATATCTCCATGGCAAATAAGGACCTTGCCTTTGTCTGTTCTAGCTTCTAGGACAAAAATACCATAGACTGGATGGCTTTTAAGCCCCAGAAACTTATATCTCATAGTTCTAGAGGCTGAAAAGTCAAAGGTCAATATGCTGGCAGATGTGCCGTCTGCTGAAGGCCTGCCTCCTGGTTCCGTGTCTCCTGGTGCCCTCACAGGTTAGAGTGAGTAAGGGTGCTCTCTCTAATAGGACTCTAATTCTATTCATGATGGCTTCACCCTTATAACCTAGTCATCTCCAGAAGTCCTACCTCCAAACATTATTACAATGTTGATTAGCCTGTTAGCCTCCTCTGTCCTGGGAATTCTCCAGGCAAGATACTGGAGTGGATAGCCATTCCCTTCTCCAGGGGATCTTCCCAGCCCAGGGATTGAATCCAGGTCTCCTTCATTGCAGGCAGATTCTTTACTGTCTGAGCCACCATGTAAACCTGATTAGGCTTTAACATATGAGTTTTGAGGGAAACAGACATCTAGTCTAGCATACATAAAATGATGCTCAACATCCTTAGTTATTAGTAATACATGTGCATATTAAAACTACGATGAGATACCACTATACGGTAAAAAGTGAAATGGCTTAAATAATGAAGGCAAACAATACTAAATGCTGGTGAGAATGTGGAGGAATTAGAACTCTTGTAAATAGCTGGTAACAAAATAAAATGGTCCAAAAATAAACAAAATGGTCCAGCTATCCTGAACAACAGTTTTACAGACTCTTAAATGATTAAATATATAAAACAAGTAACTCAGCACTTCCACACATCAATATCTACCCACAATAAATGAAAGACACATGAAATTTCATAGCAGTGTTATTCATATTAAATAAAAACTCACAATAATCCAAATGCCCATTATTTAATGGATAATTATGTAAATTACAATATATTCATAAAATGCAATGCTATTCAGCTAAAATGGAATAAACTACATTGACGAAAAAGGCATAATAAACTCAAAATATTTTGTTAAGTGAAGGGGGCCAGACACAAAGGACTATGTGCCGGGAGCCAGCGAGAGACATTTCACTCGTGACAAAGGTCATGAGGAAGGAGGCTCGGCATATGCAAAGGCGGGATCGAGCCTCGGGAGTCCCCCCGGATATTCTCGAGCATCTACCCCCAACAAACCAGAGTCTGCCTACTTTATTGCTTTGTGCTCTCACCTCTGACTTCACTGGGGGCTGTTGCCCACCACCATCTCGCTCTCTCTGTCAAAGAGTTAACTTACAGCTCCAATTAATATAGTTCCTGGGCAACTAGGAGTGTTTAAATCCAAACCCCTCAGATGGCTCTCTAACTCGCCTGACAAGTTTACCCGGACTCCTACAGCTATGCATACAATTGTTTACAGTCTCCCAGCCTCGAGGGGCACAGGAAGCTGAAGATATTCAAATAGCTTAGAACCTCTCAGAGAGTTAGAAACCGTCGGAATAAAACTAGTAAAAGATTTCATTGATGAGCCAATGCTTGCTGCCAAGTTTCCACATCCCCTGTATTGTATCCTTGAATGTGTATTAATTAATATAGTTGGTATGTAGAAAAAATAAGTAGTGGCTTTGGTGTTAGTAACTTTAGACCCTTAAGGTAATAAATTTTTTCCTTTGTTGTAAACCCATTACACACCCGCCCTATAGGAATGTAATTTTATCTTCGGAAGATGGCGCCAAACCTTAAAATAATTACTCTTAGAGAAAATAAGTCTTTGTTGATAAGTCTTTGTCAAGAGTCATAAAATGTTAATAGGCCTTCTGGCCAGAAGATGATGTAAATCACCTAAACCATTTGTATACGATAAATTTGCAGGATAGAAACCCTGGTTTTTGATAAGGATCAAAGACTGCTGACTTTGCATCCCCTATTATCCTCTATGTATAACTTAGGATATAAAAACCCCTGTTGAAAATAAAGCTACGGGCCTTGCTCACCAAAGCTTGGTCTCCCCATGTCATTCTTCCCCTCAATTTCCAGCTGAGTCTCCATCTGGAGCGTGGATATCCTCTGTGACCATTTATTTGCCTGGGCTTCTAAGACCCACTCTAGAAGATGTCTAAGGTGGGGCACCTTCCGCTATTTGAGAGGGCACCTGCGGCCTCCGTGGTCAGAGCTAACCCGGTGTCACGGGTTATATTGATTTTCCGCGTAAACCAAGCTACTCAGCTTCTTTTCTCCACTGAATTTTCCTACTGAGCTATCCTCATTCTATTATTCTTTCCATCTTTGATAAATAAACAAATAAATAGGTCGCCTACGCCGTCTCTCCTTCGAATACCCTGGATCAGCTGGGGCCGGGCCCCGGCAACTATGTGTAATATGATTTCATACATGTGATGATTCTAAAAAAATAAAACTAGAGAGACAGAAAGGTATCTGGTTGCATGGAGCTGAGGATAGGAGTAGGGACTGACTGTGATAGATCAGGAGGGATCTTTTGGAAAGACAGATGTATACTAGAAGTGGACGTGATGATGGTTGAATAAAATAAACTTAACAAACATTTATTAGAAGTCATTAAACTGTACATATTAGGTGGGTGGATTTTATGGTATATACATTGCACCTCAGTTAAACTAATAAATTATTGTACAGTCCCACAAGCTTTTTGTTAACTGGGCTTTTTTTTTTTTTTTTTTTTTTAACATCAGAATATGCCATATCCCCTGGAGAAGGGAATAGCAACCCACTCCAGTATTCTCGCCTGGAAAATTCCATGAACAGAGGAGCCTGGTGGGCTACAGTCCATGGGGTTGCAAAGAGTCAGACACAACAGAGACTAACACACACACACACACACACACACCATATTAGAAATTAAACCTAAAAATAATTAAATATTTATTTACTAAATAATTTTATAAAATAATTTATAAAATAACATTTATAAAGCCATCTAGGCCACAGGACAAATATTCTCTAAATATTATTTTAAATATAATTTTGACCTCACAGACTCCCACAATTCTCAAAAACACACTTTGAGAACTGATGTAATAAGGACATATTTCCTGTGAAGTTGGGATAGGGAAAGGAATGATCCAGAGGTGGGGCTGCCTGGGCCCCTGGACGAGAGGCCTGTACCTTGTTGCTAGATTTTCTGGGCCCTGCAAGCTAAGGATGCATGGTGGTACTCCTGCATTCCTCTCAAGGCCCTGTAGCTATATGGGAGAAAGAGCCAGCATTTTCGGCCACTTTATGCTTTCCACCACAGACTATAAAAGGCGATAGTAGCAAGGTCAGCAGCAGCAGCAAGGTCACAGTGTGCTTCCAGCCTGTGCTTGGCAATAAGATTCTTTTTAAACTATCCTTCCTGTACAACCTAAAAGTATCACCTGTAATAGACATAGTCTCAGTCGGAGATTCTCAAATTATGGTCCAGGAAACAGCACCTTGTGAGCTATGCAAACTCGCCTCTCATTAGATATGCAAACTCGCCTCTCACTAGACGTGCAAACTCTGTGACCCCAGACCTACTGAATCAAGAATCGTTGTGGCTGAAGCCTAGCAGCCTGTGGTCTACCAAGCCCTGCAGGTGATTCTGATGTACCTACTAGGCTACGTCAGCCTTGACAATTAACATCAAATGGGCCTAGCATCCCTTTTAAGAAGGGAAACAGCACAGCTGGGAAGGGGAGCTTCTTTTGCTCTCTCTCATCTCCTCACCTTCCTGAATGTGGACAGCGGGCAAAGACAGAGAATCAGTCTCTGGTGTTGGGGACAAACAAAATCAGGCCACAGAGGTTCCTTGAGAAGAAGCACCAACTGAAAGGTGAGAAATGTGAGTTGTATAAAACAAGATTGCCTTGCTTTTGGTTAGTGTTTGTCTTTCCTTGTAGTTTTAATTGAGCCTTTAAGAAAGCCTGTAATCAAAGTTCCAGCCTCCTTTCTGACCCTTGTTTGAATAAAAATGAAACCAGGACCATATTATGTGGAAAAACCCCACCTGTGGTCCCCTCGAGGGTTATCCAGAAAATCTTCAAAGAAGTGGAGTTGTGGTGAGAGCTGCTCTCTGCACCTGGAGACTCCCTTCTGGATGCCTTGGTGGTTCTGAGTTTGCTTCCATTAAAGGAAGCTTTATTACAGTTCATTCCAAGGTCTGTGGATACTGCAGAGACAGCCATCTACATCCTCTTTCCTAACACAGTCTTGCACTAATATTTTTGCTACTTGCAAATTTGTAAAGTACCAAATAACAAAAATAAACTACTTTAACTCATAATACATAATTAGCATCTATTAGTGATTTTGTTAATATTTGTTAATATTTTTGGTATGAGTATTTTCTTTATTTTAATTTTGTGTTTCACTGGAGAAAGTTTTATTAAAAAAAATTAGCCAGCAAAATTTATTGAGATGGACTGGTAAGGTTGCTTTCATAAATATTGAAATAAGGATTGAGGGGAAGATAAATAGAAAAGATCCTCATGGTGTGAAATCAGTTATAGGGTTGATATCCTTTTTGGGAAAAATTCTGAGCACATATCATTTCAGTTCAGTCGCTCAGTCGTGTCCCACTCTTTGCCACCCCATGAACCGCAGCATGTCAGGCCTCCCTGTCCATCATCAACTCCCAGAGTCCACCCAAACTCATGTCCATTGAGTCGGTGATGCCATCCAACCATCTCATCTTCTGTCATCCCTTTCTCTTCCTGCCTTCAATCTTTCCCAGCATAAGGGTCTTTTCAAATGAGTCAGCTCTTTGCATCAGGTGGCCAAAGTATTGGAGTTTCAGCTTCAACATCAGTCCTTCCAATGAACACCCAAGCACATATTCTAGGGATTAAATAATGTTTTAAAATGTATTTCACAAATCACAGCAATCTCTGCATTTTTGAAAAACTCTTGAATGTTAGTGTTTGGTGGCAGGCACAAATTCACATGAGAAGGGTAGAAAAGAAAGTCTGATATTCCCACTTTTCCAAAAGATTTTGTCATCTTTGAGGGGAATCTTGTCTCTGGAGAATAATAGCCTGGTGGGCTATAGTCCATGGGCTCACAGAGTTGGACACGATTGAGTGACCAAGTATAGCACAAGATCCTCTTTTTCCCCAAAGACCCAACTCAGCCCACAATCAGAATTCAACTTTCCTTTTGTTTGATAAGACCCATGGTCCATCAATTGTCCCTGAATACAGGGAACTTAGAACCCTGAGTTTGGAAAACAAATGAAATCCCCAACCTGGATTATAAACATAGATATATGTTTTCCTACATCATTCTTCTATAATAAATTTTAAAAGTTTCAAAAATCTTTTAAATGCTTTTCCTGAACTCAGCTACCTTTTGACGAGGGTGTTTTCCTTTCATCAACTACCATCTCAAATTTGTTTTTTCTTTTCTCTCTTTGCTTTATTTTTATTAGCTTTTCCTTAAGACTCTCTACTTTTCTTCCAATTCTTACATTGTTGTCTTTCTCGTGACTGAGCTCCCTTTCTCTTTTGTTGTCATTTTTACTTGATAATTAGTAGAAATTAACTCTTCTACAAGATGCTGATCCAATTATCCCTCTTTCAAATAGGTACCTGGTTTGTTTTGCAAGTGGAGATACAGAATCGTCTCAAGATGGCAGGGTCTAGAGAACAACGGGTCTAACTCAGCAATTTAGCTTCAGGATCTGTACTCTTATCCACAGACCATAGTGGTCTCCAATGTCTTTTTCACTTTGGGTGTTAAACTGCAGAAGCTTCATGCCAACTTCTTGAAATGGGAGTTTTCTACCACCAAGAATTGGAGAAGGAAATGGCTACCCACTCCAGTATTCTTGCCTGCGAAATCCCGTGGACAGAGGAGTCTGGTGGGCTATAGCCCATGGCGTCACAAAAGAGTTGGACGCAACTCAGCAACTAAACATTAACCACCAAGAATAGTTTTGAAATGTGCAGAAAATTTTGCCTGTTGCCTCCTTTATCAGTATCTCATATTCTCTACAATTTTGCTGATATTGCCCAAGAGTTATCTTTCTCTTGGGTTCATCAATTAAAGCAAGGGTAGTTTACTTTGGACCAGGCACTGTTTGAACTTCTTTTTCTCTATAACTGCCCACAAGGTCACGTAACCCTGTTATCCAATTTTCTCTACAATTACATTTCTTTTCTTTTTTCATACTGCTTTCTCTAAGTGCCTCTCTACTCCTGGTGTCTCTTGTTTCCCTCTCATCTCTGATCCTTTGGACGTTACTTTCTTCTTCCTCTCTTCCTATGATATAATACGCCAAATCCTTGTCCTGTAAGTCACGACCTCCTCACGTTTGTGGAATCAGTCAAAACAAGAGAAACTTCACTCCAGTTTCTTGAAGTCACATCATAGGAAAAAGACTGAACATTCTGGAAAGCTTCACCTTTTGCCACCTCCTCTTTGCTGCTGCTGCTGCTAAGTCGCTTCAGTCGTGTCTGACTCTATGCGACCCCATAGACGGCAGCCCACCAGGCTCCCCTGTCCCTGGGATACTCCAGGCAAGAACACTGGAGCAGGTTGCCATTTCCTTCTCCAATGCATGAAAGTGAAAAGTGAAAATGAAGTCGCTCAGTCATGTATGACTCTAGCGACCCCATGGACTGCAGCCTACCAGGCTCCTCCTTCCATGGGATTTTCTAGGCATAAGTACTGGACTAGGGTGCCATTGCCTTCTCCACACCTCCTCTTTAGGATCCTATATATTTATTGCTGGTTCTTAGGTAAGAACTGGCAGCCCTGACTCTTCATTCTGGGATATTTTGATGATCAACACACCTTATGTTACGAAAGCAAACAGAAAGAGCAGAGTCCTAGAATATGGCTTTGTGCTGAGATCTGGGCCAGACAGAGAATGAAGGAGAAGGGAAAGGATTTCAGGGTGGCTTTGTCAGACATCCTGATTCAGTAGGCCCAGAGTAGAGATACACACAGGAACACTCAAAACTGTGTGGCAAGGACGGGGCCTATTCCTTCACAGCAGAATGACAGTACAGACACTAGATGTTAGCAAAGAGATGCCATGTCTCAGAGACCGCATCAGAAATTTCCAGAGTCCAGAAGAGTGGGAGGTCAGAAGAACTCGCCTGACTGTCCTTCAGAGTATTGGAGGCACAGAGACTGTGCAAACAGAGCAGTTTCTAAAGATGGGGCCACGTTTCAAGCTCTGCAGGCCACACTTAGTGGTAAGGTCTAGGGGATGGCTTAGCTACGGATTTTGAACATCTGTCTACTACAGGCTGGATATGCTACCCTCTCCTCAGGAAGACGCACATGGACACAAGTCCACAAGGCCTGCCTTTTTATTTTTTATCATTTTATTTACTTATTTCTGTCTGTGCTGTGTCTTCATTATAGTGCATGGCTTCTTAGAGTGGTGGCTTCCTTTGCTGCTGAGCATGAGCTCCAGTAGTTTCAGCGCGTGGGCTCAGGAGTTGCTGTTCCCCAGGTCCAGAGCCCAGCTTCCACAGTTGTGGCACCTGGCCTTAGTTGCTCCTCGGCGTGTGGGATCTTCTTGGGCCAGAGATTGAACATGTGTCTTCCACATTGACAGGCAGGTTCTTTTACCACTAAGCTCCCAGGGAAGCCCCAAGACCTATATTGATGAGACTTTTCAGTGAAATATGGAGACATCAGAAGGGGCTTCCTGCTGAAGAGAGGTTCTGACCTTCTTCACTCCATTGGCCTGGAATTATCAAGTCTGTTCCTGGTGCCCTGTGAGGAAACGAACATCTCTCCCATTCAGAATTGTGCATATCTGTATCAATATGCCTTTTATTATGTTGTATTCAGAGTGATTGTCCAGTTGACACCAAACCCTTAAAGGGCCCTTTCACATAAAAAATATTTATTGTACCAAATTTCCAGAGAGCTAGAGAACCATTTAATAGACATCTGGAGCTTGAAAGGTAGATCTATAAAAGACTCATTGAATCCAGGGCCTTCACTCTCTGGATCCAGATCCCTGAGGTCAACTTATCAGGAAGAGCAGATATAGCAAGATTTATTCCTCTCCTCCTCATCCCCAAAGAGATTGAACAATATCCCATTTCCCATTCTTTTCCTACAGTGTAACTTCAAAACTGCTCACAATTCAAAGTGTTCCATCCCTTTGAATCTGGGTAGGGTTATGACCATAACAGGTGAGATACGCTGTGTTGCACAATTCCTCCTGACAATATTGGGATGGAAATAACTAGGAAACTAATTACCAGGCTGTGAGGAAGCCCATGAAGCTACATGAGTGATTAGGTGAAGATATTCTGGGCAGCAGCCCCAGCAGAGGTAACCCAGACAGTGTCATCTGCCAGACTTGTGAGTGAGGTCTTTTGTGTCCAGTACATATTCAGCTTCCAAGAGAATGCTATTAGGTGAGTCTATAGACCCAAGAGACTCAGGATGCTCAGGAGTCTTCCAGAGCTGCTTTTGTTAAGTGATTCTCATTTGTTTTTAGTCTAACATGAGATGAGGATTATGCTTCAGGTCTTCAAGTGTCAATTAAAACTCCTACCTTGTTTGAAGTCAAACTGAATGCATTTTCCTAAGTCATTTTCCTAAGTCATTTTGGTTATTGACCATAGGTCCCTTTGGATAAGGATTGGGTAATCTCTACAGTAGATACTTTTCATGATGTCACAGAGAACTTATTCCAAGGGATGTGGTCACCTTATCAATCAAGGAGCTCTACGTCTGAAAATAAGGAAAGTCTGGCAAGAAGGATCATTAACTAGAGAAAAAACCCCTCTGCCTCTTGATAATACTTTCTTGCCTTCTTCTGTTCATATCTTACAGCAGTATTATTGGCTTCTCTTGTATCTATTCTGCCCCTGGGGGTGCTATTCATTTTATTAACTATCTCTGCAATTCCATGTGGGTCAAGTCATCTTGGTTCCTGCTCAACCCTTGCTAGTCATTACACAGATTCAGTCTGCTGGCACCTGGTAGTTAAACATCCTATCATCTGATTGAGATCAGTAGCCAAGCTATCTAAACACTCTTTATCACTGTCCTAATCCTGGAGAGGACAGCTACCATTGAACTGCATTCTGATGCTATCTCTCTCTCGGCAGCACATTTGTGATAATCTTGGTGGATAGTGTATCCTCTTGGCTTTATTGATAAACACAATGCTGTGATTGATCTTCTGATTTCATAACATATTCACTTTAACATGAAAATGCCCTTTGGCTTTTGAATCCTGTCCAGTCCCATCTTACACAGCAGTTCTTGCATTTCATTGTTAAGCATGGGCCATCATTTTCCTAGGGTTGTAGGAGCCTGCAAGCATCAAATGTGCCCCATCTTCTAATGTCCTTGTCAAACTATTATATTCTGTATCCTGAGGAAGTGTCCCCATCCAGTAAACTCTCTCTTATCCTGTTTTATGTCCCAGCCCTTTGATCAAGTATTTCAAAATCTAGTCCTAAGGGAACTCTCACAATCTCTGCCAGTGCACACTGGATAATTCTGCCAGCTTCTTTGGGATACAGTCCCTTAATTCTCAGTTAGACCCAATGTCTTCATGGTTAGGTTTTGCTGAGGATTAAGGAAGCCAGGAGAGAATCTGAAGGGCTCCCTATTGACTCTTAGGGGAGAAACTTCTACTGTGTTTACATAGCAGCTCCAGGTTTAATAGGAAGAGTGAGATATCTCTGTAATCTTTGTGGATCCAGAGAAGTCTTGTCTTGTCTTGTCAGTCTTTTCAGTTCATTTGGATAAATACTTTGGAGTGAAATAGAATCTGCCTGCAATACAGGAGACCCAGGTTTGATCCCTGGATCAGGAAGATCCCCAGGAGAAGGGAATAGCAACCCACTCTCCAGTATGCTTGCCTGGAGAATTCCCTGGACAGAGGAGCCTAGTGTGTTAATTTCTTTCATGGATTGTGCTTTTGGTGTTTTATCTGGATAAAGGCTATTCTTTCTCCAGTGAAGTGCTGATGAAAGTTAAAGTGAAAGTCTCTCAGTCGTGTCCAACTCTTTGCGACCCCATGGACTATACCATGGACTTCTCCAGGCCAGAATACTGGAGTGGGTAGCCTTTCCCTTCTCCAGGGGATCTTCGCAACCCAGGGATCGAACCCAGGTCTCCCATATTGTAGGCAGATTCTTTACCAGCTGAGCCAAAACGGAAGCCCAAGAATACTGGCTACAGTTAAAAACTTGTTAAAAAAAAAAAAAAAATCAGCTGACTATATCTTTGCAGGTCTCTACTTTCAGTTTCATTCTAATAATCAGTATGTCTTTCCTTTTCCCAATACTGTGTGTTTTTAGTACTATAGAATTCTACTAACTTTTAAAATCAAGTAATGTGAGTATTCTGATTTTATTTCTTAGGATTGTTTTGGCTATTCTACTTGTTTGGTATGCCATAATACATTTCAAAACCAGTTTGTATATACCTATAAAATTTTTCTAGAGTTTTATCAGAGATTATGTTAAATTTATATATCATATAGAAGAAGATTGCCATTTTAACAGTATTAAATTGTCCAGTGTATAAACATAATTCTCCATTTATCTAGATCTTCTTTTCTTCCATTGATATTTTATTAAAATTATAACTAGTTATTTCATTTTTTTGGCATGCACATATGCCAAGTCACTTTACTTGTGTCCAACTCTTTGTGACCCTACAGATGTAGCCCCCCAGGCTTCTCTGACTATGGGATTCTCCAGGCAAAAATACTAAAATAGGTTGCCATGCGCTCCTCTAGGGGATCTTCCTGACCCAGGGATTGAACCTGCATCTTTTATGTCTCCCGCATTGGCAGGCACGTTCTTTACCACTTGCGCCACCTTCATTTTCTTAAAATTTAATAATTGTGTTCAGACATAATTGACAAAAAATAAATTCTGCATACTTAAAATGTACAATTTGACAATCTTTTGATACATGTATACACTTACAAATCCTCCATCAAAACCAAGATAATGAACATATCAATATATTACCTGCAAAAGTTTCCTTTGCCCTTTTTTTTAAGTTGTAGTATAAGAACACTTAACATGAGATCTACCCATTTAACACATTTTTAATGATACAATACAATATCACTAACTATAGGTACAATTTTTTTTTTATCAAATCTCTAGAACTTATTGCATTTGACTAACTCATTATTTGAAGTTATTATAAATGTGAAGTTTAAAGAAATTCAAATACAAAATTTTCATACAGGTGTGTGGCATTAAAATCAATTTTTATATATTGGCCCTTTGTTTTCTGACCTTGCTAAATTTGCTTATTACTTCCAGGATGTTTTATATTAGATTCTGCCAGAGTCCAACTCCAGCAGCCAGGGATTCAACCTGAAGAGATGGACAGTGTCTGCAATGAGACAGCCTCTCATTTTTCTGTGGACTGCCTGTTTATTCCAAGTTTAAGATTCTCTTTTATATTTTTACAAAAACACTGGGCCAGAGGTTTGACATTTTCAGTTCCTCCTCTCCCAGATTTATTATCTCCATAAATCATTGTTGCTCTTCAAACAGAGTTCCTGCTTTAGTGATTCTCTGGGAATCAGCCTTATCATCTATTATCTACCTCTTCTAATGTGTCCTGTAGTTAACTTGTGATTACATTGTAACTCATGCTACATTCCTCAGTTTACTACTTATCTTCCTAAATCCTGTTTGCCCCTAACATCCTGAGCTCACTGTCTCTTAAAAAGGCTTCTAGCTATAGCGTCTCTAAAAATTCCTAACTTCTATAAGCTATAGTAAAATATGCTAACTTTACAACATTCCTTAAATCTTTAACTTCTGTTTTAATTATTTCTAAGCCCTAAATTCAGTAAACTCCTTTGTCATAAACATTCTCCTCACAAATAAGCTTCAGATAGCAATCCCTCCCATGGCCTCAAGCTATGGCCTCTGTGCTCATCCTGGAACACTCTTTTGTAAAAGTCCTTGAACAAATGTCAGTGATTAACTTTATGAATTATTTTCTGAGCACAGCTACAGAAGGCTTTTGTGCCTTCTTACGCTCCTCTCAAGAACAATAAGCACCTTAATATTCCTTTTCAGTCAACTCAGCTGAGGAGAAGAAAAGACAAGTCAGAATTACAAGGCCTAACTCCTTCATCCCGGGATCCGTGCCTGCGGAATGAGGAGAGGGGTCTGGGGCCATGCCTCCATTTTGTCAGTAATGCCTACCGCAGCTCCCGACAAGATTCTTTGGGATTTTCTACACTCATAGCTTTATCATCTATGAATATACATAGTTAGCTTAAAATGTTCTTGTTGTTTAGTCACTAGCTCGCGTCCGACTCTTTTGCGACCCCAAGGACTGTAGCCTGCCGGGCTCCTCTGTCCATGCAATTTCCCAGGCAAGAATATGGAACGGGTTGCCATTTCTTTCTTCAGGGAATTTTCCTGACCCAAGGATCAAACCTGCATCTCCTGCATTGCAGACGGTTTCTTTACCACTCAGCCACCAGGGAAGCCCCGTTCAAAATATACCTCTTTAAATAATCTTTGTCCACTTTCAGTAATACTATATTGCTTTTCATTTAATGTAAAATCCTTAGAATATTTCCAATTCCTCTTTTCTATTTCTTGTGTCATTTTTGTCATAAGTTTCATAAACACATGGTTCATTGTTAAGCTATTGCTTTAAATAGTTGATATATGGCAAAACCAATACAATATTGTAAAGTTTAAAAAAAAATTTAAAAAAATAGTGAGTTAAAGAAAAATATAAGAGCTTATGTTTTGCCTTTATTCAATTTCCAGTATCACTTATTTTTTGTGAGTAGATCAATTTTCTTCTTAGCACACCATATGCTTCTAAATGAAGAGCTTCTTTATCTCTTTCTTATAGATTAGACCTGATGAAACTGAATTCCCTCAAGTTTTCTTTCTTCTTTTTGAAAAATTCTAATATTTTACTTTTGAAGTATATTTTCACTAGATATGAGAATTTTGGGTGAACAGTTGTTTTCTTTCAGCAATCTAAAGATGTCACTTAATTGTTTTCTTGTCTGCATGGTTTCTGCTCTAATTTTTATCTTTATTTTTCTGTGCATAATCTTTATTTTTCCTATTTCTGTGACTCCCTTAATGAATTTATCTTTGTAAAAAGAAAGAAGGAAAGAAAGAATTTCTCTTTGTTATTTGTTTTTATTTAGTTTTAATATAACTTGCCTAGTTGTGTTTTTGTTTGCTTATTCGTTTTGTATTTTTCTGTCTGATATTCTCTGAATATCACAGATCTCTTTTATGCTGTCTGTCACTAATTTTGGAAGAGCCTCTAAAATTATTTCTTTAAATGCTTCTTTTGCCCTGTTGGGTTTCCCTGGTGGCTCAGCTGGTAAAGAATCTGCCTGCAGTGTGGGAGACTTGGGTTCGATCCCTGAGTTGGGAAGATTCCCTGGAGAAAGGGAAAGGCTACCCACTCCAGTATTCCGGCCTGGAGAATTCCATGGACTGTATAGTCCATGGGCCTGCAAAGAGTTGGACATGACTAAGTGACTTTCACTTCACTTTGCCCTATTATATCTTCATTTTCTTTCTGGAAATCTAATCACACAGATGTTAAACGATGTTAAACAACATTTAATGTTGTCTTACTGCTCTTTGATGCTCTGTTCTGTTGTAATTTTTTACTCTTTGTTTTTCCTTTTTGTGTTTAGTTTTTGTATTTTACACTGACATACTCCCATGCTCACTGGTAATTTTCTTACTTGTACCTACTTCTGAACCCAAACATAAAATTCTCTGCATATGTTATATCTAGCCTATCTGCTTATCTTATACTTTTCATCTGTTTCCTGAAATTACCTATCTTGCATGTTGTCAACATCTTTTTAATAAAAGTCTTTAACATACTAATCATAGTTATTATTATTTAAATTAATTAATTTATTTTAACTGAAAGCTAATTACTTTACAGTATTGTAGGGTTTTTGCCATACATTGACATGAGTCAGCCATGGGTGTACATGTGTTCCCCATCCTGAACCCCCCTCCCACCTCCCTCCTCATCCCACCCCTCAGGGTCATCCCAGTGCACCAGCCCTGAGCACCCTGTCTCATGCATAGAACCTGGACTGGTGATCTGTTTCACATATGATAATATGCATGTTTCAATGCTATTCTCTCAAATCATCCCACCCTCGCTTTCTCCCACAGAGTCCAAAAGTCTGGTCTTTACATCTGCGTCTCTTTTGCTGTCTTGCATATAGGGTCATCGTTACTATCTTAGTTATCTTAATAGTTCTAATATCTGTTTTATATCTAAGTCTGGTTTTGATGACTGCTTTGTCTGTTTAGACTAAATTTTTCTTGCCTTATGATATGCTGCATGATTTTTGTTGAACCCCCGACATGTATATGGCAGTAGATCCTGTGCAAAGTTCTTTTTGTATGTGGTGGTAAACACAAACTTTCTTCTGCTAGGATTTTAAGTCTAGAGATTTGTGTTAATTTAGTTGGGAATTGGCTTCTTCAGAATTAGTTAACTATTGTTCAATGCCATTGTTAAAAACCATTTCTTTCTGTTTTTGTTATCCTTAGACTATTGGCTTTTCTCCTCAGGCCAACTCATTCTGTGATCACAAAATGGCTATGCAAGTGGGCATTATATCTGGAAAATGACCAGAAACAGAAAAAGCCATCCGTTAATTCTGTGCATCTCTTCTGGAACAAGAAAATTTTTTCTAGAATTGTCCTAGGAATTTTAGCGTCTTATTTCATTGGCCAGGATTTGAACAAATACCTTGTGTTAACCAATCAGAGCGAGTAAAAAAGGGGAAAATTGTGATAGTTTCGGACACAATGTGATTAGCTGCCTATGAATGATCCCAGAACCTCTGATTCTTTGTCTTTGAAAAAGAGATAATATATGTGGAAAATACTGGATTTCTAATAGGGAACTGAGAAGTAGTGCTGGAGGCCAATGGTGGAAAATAATAACACATTTTACTGGTCTATAGGACTCTCTTTTCTTCACCATCCTCAAAACATGGGCTGTCCTCCTATAGGACATATGTGTATTGGCGAGAGAAAGCTTAAGCTCAGCTCACATGCTGAAAGTCAAGAAAGTCCTTTCCTTTTGTTTTCTTAGAAACATGGCATCTGCTTCCGCACAGTGTCTCCCCACTGAGATCATCTGCTCCATCTGCAAGGACACGTTCACAGACCCTGCCACCATTAGGTGTGGGCACCGATTCTGTACTCCCTGCCTCTGTCTCTTGTGGGAAGATGCCCCAACAGTTACTTGCTGTCCTGTGTGCAAGGCGGCATCTCCAAAAATGGACCTCAAAAGCACTATTCTTGCTAAGAAACATATTCGTTCCACCGGAAACTCAGTTATCTGCCAGTTACCTGGCTCTGCCAAGCAGATGTGTAGGACACACCAAGTGATAAAGCTCTACTTCTGTGAAGCTGACAAGAGCCTGCTGTGCTTGTTCTGCTCTCGTTCCACAGGGCATGCCACTCATGAACACTATTCAGTAATGCAGGTTGCAGAGCACTACAGGGTAAGTAATATCTCTGACTGAACTTTAAAATGTGGAAGACCCTGTATCTGATAGGCACTGAGGAAAATACATTGGTTAACAACCATTATCACTTTATGCTATTAACAAATACAATTTTTGAACACCATGTGCCAGGCACTATTCTGAAATCTAGAGATAAAGCAGTGAAGAAACTAGATATCATCCTTGCTTTCCTGATGTTTAAATTCTGTTGAGCTGAAAGAGAGGAATGATGATGAAATTGATGAGGATTAGGATGCTGGTACTTCAGAAGTAATGTGGTAGATGGGCTTCCCTGGTGGCTCAGACAGTTAAGAATCTGCCTGCAATACAGGAGACGTGGGGTTGATCCCTGGGTCAGGAAGATCCCCTGGAGAAGGGAATAGCTACCCAATCTAATATTCTTGCCCGGAGAATCCCATGGACAGAGGAACCTGGTGGGCTACAGTCCATGGCGTCGCAGAGAGTCAGATACAACTGAGCCACTAAGCGTGCACACAGTGTGGAAGATAAATATCTAGTTTCAGTAAAAGTCATTGGCTACCACAAACATGATTATAATGGTCCTGTTCTAATTATAGCAGATTTAGAAACACTGGCCAACATTTTCTAACAGTGCCACAGGAAAACTGAGGGCTAATATTTCACAATTAAATATAAAGCAAGAGACCTCACAGAATGAATTAAAAGGTATTCCTTCCTCTTCCATTATTTTAGAAGAGTTGGAGAAAGATTAGTATTGATTCTTCTTTAAATGATTGGTGCATTTCATCAGTGAAACCATCTGGTTCTTGGCTTCTCATTGTTGGAAAATTTTTCATTATCGATTCACTCTCTCTACTACATACAGGCCTGTTCACATTTTCCATTTCTTCTTGAGTTAATTTTGGTAATTTGTGTCTTTCTAGGAATTTGTTCATGTTGACTTAAAAAAATGTGTAACATGAAAAAAAAAAAAAAAAAACCAAACCCAGAAACAAAAGCAAGATTCACTTCTGAAAACTGACCAGGTTATTATAAATTCAATGCTAGATTCCTCAGATAATGGATTACATTTTTTCAAATTTAGACATTCCATCTTTGTTTGATCTCCCCAGATTTAGGAGATAGTATTCCAAAGGAAAATTACTGACATATCTGCTCTTTTTACTGTTTGTCCCATGTTCATCCCCTTATATCTTCTTTAAAATATCTGAAATGTACTAACTTTGCTATTCTAGTGCTACAAATAATAGTTATTTTGCAGGAGCACCTTCTGATGCAAATGAAGTCTATTTGGAAAAAGAAACAGGAAAATCAACGAAATATAAAAAAAGTGACCAACACACTCAGAGCATGGGAGGTAAGCCGCAGACCCTGAATCCCTTAGAGCCAGTTTGGAACAAATAACCTGGTAACTTACAGTGGAAGAACTTGAATTAAATCATAATGTCCCCTGAGAGGGTGATCAAAGAGAGCTGCATATGGAAAAACATGACCTTCAATGTAGGATTTCATGTTGAATGACCCCAATAGGTAAATAAAAGATTTTTCCTGATTATCTTGATAAAGCAATATCTACCACTAATACTTCAGTAGAGACAAGAAAATGCAGTATCACAAAACAAAATGCAAGGGTCACTCGGATGAAGGTAAAAAAACAGTTCTGTAGGAGTTTAATAAACTTTGAATGTAAAGCTTCTCAAAAAAATAAAAATCACCCTGAAGCTAATGTTTTAGTAGAACCTGTAAATTCATAACACAGAGATCTAAGGGACAAGAAAGCTAAATATGAGAAAAAATCATAGAATTATTTGGGGCATGTAGATAGCTCCTATTAATTAGTACATATGGTACGAGGCAGGCAGTGAGAGATATGGCTGGCAATGTAATTATAGCCATGGCAAGATGCCTAGCTAAGGATTTGGGGTTTTATTATTCATTGGTTCACATTTATGAATGGAGAGCCTGAAACTAAAGAAGTTGAACTACATTTTCATTTTCAAAGAACTCAATGACTTCTAAAGAAGATACATCAGCAGGCTATATTACAGAATATTTCATTAAAGAGAAATCTGTACATAGTGCTGTAAAAATACTGCAGGACAATAACAAAATTACCCTGATCATTTAAGATGGTTTTCCTAATGAACCATTCTTTCATAGGAGGGCATGTGATATGTTGCTCACTGTTATAGGTCCACAGAGAGATATGGAAATGGACAAAAAGAAACAAATCAATGACTTCAGTAGGATATAATCTTGTAAAAGAAGTCATACAACAAATAAAGAAGAATAACATTTATAATACATCACATTTGTAAAGTTCTTGGAAGAAAATTAAAGCAGGGATATATATAAATAGTACAGGTTTGGGGGATGTATGCTGGCCAGAGAATACCCATCATGAAGGTTACATCTGGGTAGAGATCTAAAAGGATCAAAGGGAGTGAGCCAGAAGGTCTCTGAGAACACATCCTTCTGGAGCACAGAAGACAGAAGCTATGGTCTGAAAGTCTGGGTCCCCCACAGTTCAAATGTTGAAATTCTAACCCCCAAAATGATAGTGTTAGGAGGTTTGGCCTTTGGAAAGTGATTAGGTCATTAGGAAAGAATCCTTATTAATGGGATTCTTATAAAAGAAGCCCTAAAAAAAAAAGAAGCTTAGTAGAGACTTGCCCCTTCTGCCATGTGAGGACAAAACCAGAGGATGGCTATTTAGCCAAGGCATAGAAGAAACCTAAATGTTCGTTGACAGATGAGTTGATGAAGAAAATGTAGTATATTTATACAATGAAGTACTGCTCAGCCATAAAAAGAATGAAATAATGCCCTTTGCAGTAGCATGAATGGACCTAGAGATTATCATACCAAGGGAAGTAATCAGAGAAAGGCAAATATCATATGATATCACGTGTGGAATCTAAAAGAATGATACAATTACACTTATTTACAGATCAGAAATAGGCCAATAGTCACAGAAAACAAGCCTATGGTTATCAAAGGGGAAGGTGAGGGGAGGGATAAATTAGGAATTTAGGATTAACATATATACACTATTCTACATAAAAATAGATAAACAACAAGGACCTACTTTATAGCACAGGGAGCTATCAGTTCAGTTCAGTTGCTCAGTTGTGTCCAACTCTTTGCGACCCCACAGACTGCAGCACACCAGGCTTCCCTGTCCATCACCAACTCCCAGAACTTGCTCAAACTCACATCCATCTCATCCCACCGTCCCTTTCTCCTTCCACCTTCAATCTTTCCCAGCATCAGGGTCTTTTCTAATGAGTTGGCTCTTTGTATTAGATGATCAAATTATTGGAGCTTCAGCATCAGCCCTTCCAATGAATATTCAGAGATGATTTCCTTCAGGATTGCCTGGTTGGATCTCCTTGCTGTCCAAGGGACTCTCAAGAGTCTTCTCCAACACCACAATTCAAAAGCATCAACTCTTCAGCACTCAGCAGGGAACTATAATCAGTATCTTGTAATAACCTATAGTGAAAAAGATTTGGAAAAAAGAATTAGCTATACACATGTATATGGATAACTGAATCACTTTACAGTATATCTGAAACTAACACAATATTGAAAATCAATAATACTTCAACAAAAAAATACATGCATATGGTAAAAAATGAAAACCAAGTATGTGAATGTGCTTTGTAAAGTGGAGTATATTTTAATTATTATTAAGCAAAAAAAAAAAAAAAGATGCCTATTTAAGAGGTGGGCTCTCACTGTACACCAAACCTGCTGGCACTAATTTTGTATTTCTTACCTTACTGAACAGTGAGAAGTAAATTTCGGTTATTAATAAGCACTCAGTCTTTAGTACTTTTGTTAGTAGTCCAAATGAACGAAGACAAGCATTCTATATACAACACATAGACAACAGATAATAAGGGAAGAATAAAATCCCATCTAAATACATGATCTAATTCATCCAATGTCACTGCAGGGTTTTATAAATCTACGACTGGTGATGATACGAGCTGAATACCCTAAAGTGTGTCAGTATCTCCAGGAAGAAAAGCAAAAACATTTAGAGATGTTGGCAATTGAAGGCGCAGTTATTTTTCAGCGACTCAATAGAAATGTAGCCAGAATGATTCATATGGGGAAACTCCTGAGAAAAATATATGAGGAACTGAAGGAAATGTGCCTTAAAGCAGATGTGGACATGCTCCAGGTAAGGACTAAGGACGGATGTTGGCTGCAGAACACCAACCTGCTTGGAAAACACTTGTATCATTTGACATTATATCTTCTTTGACTTCCGTTATTTTTCTGACTCCAAAGTCCAGATTCTGACTCTTCTACCTCTGTGATGGTAGGTTTTGTTCCTCCAGTATAACCTGGAGACAAAACATCAGTTTTGCCTTCTATGGAAGAAGGAGGGCTATGTGGCAAGATTCAAGTAACAGAGCCAGAAAAAAAAAAAATCTCCCAAACCTTCTTATATCCTTCTACCATACAGTTGCCCTTCCAACTCTCTACAGGTTTTGCATCTAGGGACTCAACAAACCACCAATGGAAAATATTTTTTAAGAAAATTCAGAAATTTCAAAAAAGAAAAACTTCAATTTGCCAATGCTGACAATGATTTACATAGAATTTACATTATATTAGATCTTATAAGTAATCTTGTTATTTAGTCACTAAGTCGTGTCCAACTCTTTGCGACCCCATATATAGCCTGCCTGGCTTCTCCGTACATGCGACTTTTCAGGCAAGAATACTGGTTGTTCATTGTTCAGTTGTTAAGTTGTATCTGACTCTTTGCAACCCTGTGGATGGCAGCACGCCAGGCTTCCCTGTCTTTCACTATCTCCTGGAGAATCCTGGATTGGGTTGCTATTTCTTTCCCCAGGGGATCTTCAACTCAGAGATCTAACCCTTGTCTCCAGCTGGGCAGGTGCACTTTTTACCACTGAGCCACCTGGGAAGCCTTTAAGTAATCTAGAGATGCTTAAAGTATACAGGAAAATGTGTGTATATTATACAGATATACTGTGCCATTGTATATAAAAATTTGAACACCCGATGGATTTTAGTATCCAAGGGGGTTCTTAGAATGAATTCCCTTCATATAATGAGGGATGACTGTGTTGAACAGATAAGTTAACTTTATATTTGCACTTGATAATATGTGTAACATGTGTAACCATAGGATGCATTCATCCTTTCTATTTTGAAGTTCTAGATTCAGAGAAGGCAATGGCACCCCACTCCAGTACTCTTGCCTGGAAAATCCCATGGATGGAGGAGCCTGGTAGGCTGCAGTCCATGGTGTTGCTAAGAGTCGGGCATGACTGAGTGACTTCGCTTTCACTTTTCACTTTCATGCTTTGGAGAAGGAAATGGCAACCCACTCCAGTATTCTTGCCTGGAGAATCCCAGGGACAGAGGAGCCTAGTGGGCTGCCATCTATGGGGTCGCACAGAGTCGGACACGTCTGAAGCAACTTAGCAGCAGCAGCAGCAGCAGCAGATTTGGAGTCCACACACCAAAGAACTTTGGGGAAACCCCTGTGAATACTTTTGTATATCAGGACAAAGAACAGTCATTCATGCACCCTAAGAACGTTTGACTTTCAATTTTATTAAGATTATGATCTTGTCAGTTAATGTAAATGTGAGATTGGATTTCATATTTATAAGGAGAAGGGAAATGACAAATGATTTTAATCTAAGGAAGAAAACTGGAAATAATGAATTTTTCAGTATAATCTCATATCCTGAAACTAGACTTAAGAGGAGAGTTTGTGCTGAAAACTAAGCCTTCCTCTCTTTTTCTTTACAGGGTGTGGAAGACGCAATGAAAAGGTAAGTTTGCTCCTCTATTCAAATCATGATAATTGTGACAGTGATCAGGCTATTTCTGCTAAGATGAACCCTCCCTTTCAATACGAAGTATCTTTCTCTCTGTATTTATTCCTTCCTTCTCTAATAGTCTGCCAGGTTTTATATAGTCTACCCTTTGGTGACCGTATGGTGGAGAGGAGCGCAGTTTCTATTGCAAGGCTTTCTGTAGAAGTTGCAAAGAGATGACGATTTTTCCTGCCCCTAATTTCCAAATCCTAGTTATCCAAGGATTATTCCTGGTCATCCATGGGAAAGGCAGATAAGCTCAGAGAAATAGTAGGTAGAAGGATGCTGAGAAAAGGAGTGAGGTAGAATTCATAAAGAAAGAACATACAATAGTGCTGAGCTTTCATATGTATTAAATGATAAGTTCCAACAATTTTCCGCCTATTAGATTTCAGGAATTAGATGTGAATTGCTGTGTGGATCCTCTAGGGAAGCTAGAAGGAAGGAAACACAGTTTTGATTGCGGCGGCACATTCTACTAGGTTTGATATGCCAAGAGCAAGGAAGTAGATTGTAAAATATCATAGCAACTGCAGTGTTCATCCATCTGAGCAGTTAAATTCATACCCTTTAAAGGTAATTATGAGGATTCTGTTGAAGCATCATCAGTGGGTTGCTAATGATACCTTTGGGCCTATTAGTAAGTGGGCCTTTCTCTTTACAGGAGTCAGTTAATGCAGCTGTATATTCCCCAGCCTTTGGACCCACAGCTCAGTACATGGACCATCACTGGGATGCTGGAAAGGCTTAACAGCTTCCGAGGTGAGAGGCAGCACTCTGCGTGAAGGCAATCACATTGGAAATCACATAGGAAACTACATGAATAGATAACACATTGATGATATCTCTTCACCGCTCTGTCTGTTCTTTGTAGAGAACATATGCAAACCCTTTTAACTTATTTTATTGCTAATTATCAGTCAGAAAAGTTAACTGAAGGCTGTCAAAAATAATCAAATATGACACATAGTTTTTTATTTAGCTACTTGCAGTGAGTTAATAATAAAAAGAACACTTTGACTTATAAAAATGCATATCCATTCAGTGTATTTCATCTTGTAGTTAGCTGTGGATATTTAGATTATATCTGGATATTGAGACTCTTAGAATCACCTTAATGCTGTTATTTAAATGTTTACCTGAATATTAAAGGTAATGCTTGTATATGAAAAATCACAAGACTGTCAAAAAGCTTGAAAACAATCCATAATTCATTGTGTAGAGGACTCCCTGAGACAAATGCAACTGACGGTGAGCCCAGCGGACAAAGGAGAAGCTGGACTGAGATGGGATGAGTTGGATTCTGATTTAGCAGTGACTCCGTTAGAAATTCTGAGAGAAATCACTGCAAAAAAAGAGCACATATAGATATTTGGTTTATTTCATTTTTACTTCTTTAAATGTTAAACCCTTATATCCTAGGCAATGTGATCCCTGTTTAGGACTAAAAATAACAATGTCATATAAAATATAATATATATTTATTATGATTATTTTTTTATTTTGTGATGATTGATTAATGAGATGACTTAAGGGCCATTTTGCTATTTTCTTGACATCTATGAACGGACTCCCAAATTTTTGGTGAGGTAGTGAAAATAAGCCAGAGTCGGACATCCTATATCTTTATGTATTCTCAAAGTTTTCCTTCCTCCAGTTGTATAATTAGGGATTTCCTGGCTCTTTAGATAGATAAGAAGCCCTTCCTGTTCTTTCTATGTATTTCCAGTGACACACTCTGTATAAAAGGGTGTGGTAACACAGGGTGTCTAACATCTGTGATTAAAGGGTATTCTGGAACGAGCCAGTACTGCCACACTTGTGGGAGCTAATTGTTACAAGTTCCAGAACTTTAGGAGCAATTATTAAAGGACTGGCGCCTTGAAACCAGTCATGGTGGGTTGAAACATTCCCAGCAAATGAAACAAATCAGTTTGGCTTCATTTCAGAGATTTGGTTGCTACACATTTGTCACAACACCACTGCAGTTATATGTTCTTCAGAACTTGAAACGCTGTTCTCTGACTTCATTGCTTTCATTTTCCTGAAGTGTATATTACGTTGGATGGGAAAATAAGAAACGGTTGCGTGCCTCTGATTGAAGCCCTGAGACGTCTGCAATGCGGTCCTGTCGATCGAGATGTGCCTTGGGACGCAGCATGTCCAGAGAACACGCCTACATGGGGTGCTCAGACCTTCACCGCTGGCAAGCACTACTGGGAGGTGGATGTGGGAAACTCCGGTGACTGGGTTATAGGGCTCTGCAAGGAGTCCTGGACAAGCAGGAATGATATGCTGCTCAACTCTGAGGACATTTTTCTACTTCTCTGTGTCAGTAAGGATGGCCATTTCAGTCTCTTTTCTACCTTCCCATTCTTACCCCACTATATTCAAAGACCCCAGGGCTACATAGGGGTGTTTCTAGATTATGAATGTGGTATGATAAGCTTTATTAATGTTGCCAGAGGTTCCCTCATTTGTAATTTCCTCTCACGATCTTTCTCTTTCCCTCTCAGACCTTTCATTTGGTGTGGACCCAAATGATCAGGAACAGGTCACAAACCTAACCAAGGTTTTGGGAATTCTAGTAGCTGAGGGGGCTCCTATCCTGGTGACTTCTAGAATGGGGAAAATCAATTATAACTTCACTGTGTTTAACTTCATTTTACCTTTAGGACTTACAATGGCTGCATTATTTCTTAAAGTGGTGGTAGTGTTAATGATGTCCATTTGTCTTTTGTATTTTATTTAAATAAAAGCAATCACATTCATTTTTTGGGGTAGGATATAGGCACTTTTCATCTGCCATCTGAACTTACTAGAGATGAAAGAACACACGGGTGTGGAAACCCAGTCAAATGCGTGAATGCAAAGCACAGAGGATTCTTCTTCCAGAGAATCCTTGTCAAAACTCAAGGGCAGCATAGAATTTTCCTCTCCTTCCACTCATCTGGCTAAATTCTACCCCTCCTTTAATCCTGGGTTTCCTGAAGTAGAGTAGATCAATTATAATATGACCTCAAGAACAGCTTATTCTTTCCCTTTGCAAAGCTCCCAGTAGATTTTGGATCTTCTTTTGTAGTTTTCAGACTGCCAAAAAGGAAGGCCAATGTCCATCCTCTTCATAACCACATTCCAGGGATGAAACACCAGGTTAAGGATATGAAAGACATCTGAAAAATATTTGAACAAACGAATATGTAGGAAAAACATTAAAAGCAAAGGCTATGTAACCAAAAACATTTACTATCGTGTAGACACAGTCAGTAGCTCAAGAAGTGATGAGAAACATTAAAGAAGTGAATTAAGTTATTGTTCAGGTTCGTGGTGCAGAAATTCAGTTTAGTGGGCGAGATATAGACTGTGTATGATTTGATTCCCAGTGTTGCTCTTAGTAGTTCTCAATGATGAACAGATTTTCAGGAATACACACATGCTTTTACCAGAGGGATCGTAGTACAGATAATATGGCTTAGCTGCTTGGAATCTGCAGTATTTTTAAGGAAGATACATAGAGTGAAAATACTCTGAATATTTATTTTCAAGGATGGACAATGAACTTTATTTCTCACATATAAAAAACATCCAAGCTGTCAAAAAATTTCATTTCAAAGAGTGTTACTGACTTAGAGATTAAAACTTTGCAAAATAATCAGACATTGAAATTCATCTCTTTGGGGATGTATTGCCCAATATAATGACTCTAGTTAACACTATTGTATGATAGATAAGAAAGCTGTTAAAAGAATAGATTCTAAGAGATCTCATCATTAAGAATTTTTTTCTTTTTTCTTCTATTTTCATATATATATATATATATATATATATATATATATATGAAGTGAAGTGTGAAAGTGTTAGTCACTCTATAGTCTGACTCTGATTCTGTCAGTTGTGTCCAACTCTTTCTGACCCCATGTACTGTAACCTCTGTCCACGGAATTCTCCAGACAAGAATAGTGGAGTGGGTAACCATTTCCTTCTCCCGGGGATCTTTCCAACCCAGGGACAGAACTGGGGTCTCCTGCATTGCAGGCATATTCTTTACCGGCTGAGCCACCAGGGAAGCCCATATATATACATATAAATATTTCTCTTCCCACTCTCCTTTCTTCTGTCTCTGCATCTTTTGTTCACTCTCTTTACAGAGAAAGTGGTTTAGGGAATAATCTCGGGATTAAATGTATTTTTATGAAATTGTACTGGAAAATAAATTTTAATTAGAGTTTCAAGTATTTGCTTAGGGATTATTTAAAGCAGTCCAATAATGCCCAGGTGGCGCTCAGTTCAGTTCAGTTGCTCAGTCCTGTCCGGCTTTTTCAACCCCACGAACTGCAGCACGCCAGGCCTCCCTGTCCATCACCAACTCCCAGAGTTTACTCAGACTCATGTCCACTGAGTCAGTGATGCCATCCAACCATCTCATCCTTTGTCCTCCCCTTCTCCTCCTGCCTTCAATCTTGCCCAGCATCAGGGTCTTTTCCAATGAGTCAGTTCTTTGCACCAGGTGGTCAATGTATTGGAGTTTCAGCTTCAACATGAGTCTTTCCAATGAATATTCAGACTGATCTTCTTTAGGATGGACTGGTTGGATCTCCTTGCAGTCCCAGGGACTCCGAAGAGTCTTCTCCAACACCACAGTTCAAAGGCAGCATTTCTTGGGCGCTCAGCTTTCTTTTTTTTTGTTTTGTTTTGTTTTTTTACGTTTTTTTTTTTTTTTCCTAATTTTATTTTATTTTTAAACTTTACATAATTGTATTAGTTTTGCCAAATATCAAAATGAATCCGCCACAGGTATACATGTGTTCCCCATCCCGAACCCTCCTCCCTCCTCCCTCCCCATACCATCCCTCTGGGCCGTCCCAGTGCACCAGCCCCAAGCATCCAGCATCGTGCATCGAACCTGGACTGGCAACTCGTTTCCTACATGATATTTTACATGTTTCATTGCCATTCTCCCAAATCTTCCCACCCTCTCCCTCTCCCACAGAGTCCATAAGACTGTTCTATACATCAGTGTCTCTTTTGCTGTCTCGTACACCGGGTTATTGTTACCATCTTTCTAAATTCCATATATATGCGTTAGTATACTGTATTTATGTTTTTCCTTCTGGCTTACTTCACTCTGTATAATAGGCTCCAGTTTCATCCACCTCATTATATCAGCTTTCTTTATGGTAAAACTCTCACATCCATACCTGACTACTGGAAAAACTATAGTTTTGACTAGACCGACCTTTGCGGGCAGGTGGCGCTAGTGGTAAAGAAACCGCGTGTCAGTGCAGGAGAAATGATTTGAGGGTTCCATCCCTGGAGGAGGGCACAGCAACTCACTCTAGTATTTTTGCCTGAGAATCCCAGGGACAGAGGGAGCCTAGAGGACGACAGCCTATAGAGTCCCAAAGAGTTGGACACGACTGAAGTGACTTAGCACACACGCACAATAATGCCCTTTTTTTTTGGAAGGGATCCAAAAATTGTTGCATATCTAAACTTTTTAGATTGGTTCTGACACCTGCCCAAACGGGATAAATTGTCAACAGTAGGTCTCACGCACAGATAGCTGAAAACTCAGAATCGACTATAAACAGTAACTATGTGAGGACTGCGAAAAATGAAAAGTGAAATGAGGAGAGAAGTTAAAACTGGACTCATTATCCGCAATGGAGTGGGATCTTGTGGCATGTTTTTCCGCTTCTCTTTCCCGGCATTGACTGAAAGGAAGGGAGACAGAGCTCTCTGGTTTGCACGGCTTGGGCATGCAGCAAAAGGTCACACACAGACGCCCGCTCTCTGGTCAAAGAACCGGGAAAAGACGTTTCTGCGAAAAGAAAAGTGTGGCAGAAAGTTTTTTTTTTTTTTTAATCTTTTTTCTTTTTATCTGCTGGGAAGTTTCCCTCCGGGCCCTGGATGGGTAGGCCTCCCGGCTCCCCGCGGACCCCGCGGGCCTCGGTTCCCTTTAGGAGGCGGGGGAGCCCTGGCCACCGGCCTTTCGGCACGCAGGGCTGCCGCTCCTCCCGGAGGGGAGGGTCGCACTGCCCCGGGCGGCCGTGCTCTGAGTCCCGGCGCAGCGAGGTCCCCGCCGCGCCGGCTCGGTCTACTGCGCTGAGTCCCGCCTTGCCCCCAGGTGACTGCTGCAGCCCCTCTGGCAGCCTCCCACACCTAGAAGAATTTACTAGGTTGTCGGTCACCTATGCACGCGTGCTCAAGCGTCTGTGCTCCTTGACTGCTGTGGTGGCCTTCTCTCGGTGACAGCATGGACTGTAGCCTACCAGGCTCCTCTGTCCATGGGATTCTCCAGGCAAGAGTACTGGACAGGGTAGTCATTCCCTTCTCCAGGGGATCTTCCCGACCCAGGGATCCAATCTAGGTCTCCTGCATTGCAGGCAGATGCTTTACCATCTGAGTCACCAGGAAAGCTCCAAACCACTTATTCTTCAATTTAAAAAGGAGGGGAAATTTTTCTTTCGCAATACAGTTGTTCAGGAGCCCAGTCATCTGGGACTCTCTGCAACCCCATGGACTGCAGCACGCCAGGCCCGCGTCCCCCACCGTCTTCCGGAGTTTGTCCAAGTTCGTGATCATTCATTGGTGATGCAGTCTAGCCATCTCATGCTCTGACACCCTCTTCTCCTTCTGCCCTGAATATTTCCTAGCATCAGGGACTTTTCCAATGAGTTGCCTATTTGCATCAGATGACCAAAATACTGGAGCTTCAGCATCAGTTCTTCTAACAAAGTATTCAGGGTTAATATCTCAAGATTGACTGGTTAGATCTCCTTGCTGTCCAAGGGACTTTCAGGAGTCTTCTCCAGCACCACAGTTGGAAGGCATCAATTCAGTAATACAGTAGCAATCAATTAACAATACAGTACACCATATCAAAAAACTGTTTAGATCTTTCAGAATTCAAAGATATTGCTGGCCATGTCCACACCTCAAATTTCTCACATTGTTAAACAGCTTGGTATTGTGACTGATGATTTCTTTTTACTGTGGCAAAAACAGAATATTCCAGTCAAAGTCAGATTTTGAATTATTATAAAGGTTTCCCAACTAAGAGTCATCCCCCTCTCCAACAGTTTTCCTCCTGTATAAAAAAACAAAACAAAATAAAAATATGGTTTTGTTGTTGGTGTTAATTTCCTCCAAATAGCTTGGACTTCCACAGTTTGATTCATCCTATAGCTCCAGGAGGTGAGTCCTATTTGGTCTGGAAAATCAAACAATAATAGTACCAGCCAGGGACTGGTTTAGCAAAGAGTAGTTAACTAAACTTTTCTACTTCCATTATTTGAGTTAAGTGTCACAACCATCCAAGCAGGATTTCTTGTTCAAAATCACCCTGCTGAGAAGTGCGGGAGTAAGAAATCACTTTTGACCCAAATTAAAATCCACAAGTCATCAAGTGTCCTAGATCAGGCAAAATACAAGCAACATGTTGTTTTCTAAGCAACTATGTTAATTCATTCAACAAGTGTTTTCTGGCAAGCTGACAGTTCAAGGGACAATCTACCAGCTTGAGAATGTAATGGTTAATAAAACAACATCCTTATAAGAGATAATCAAAGATTTAAAAACAAAACCACAGCTGTTAAAATGAAGAAATGTACACAGTGCCACTGATCTGTACTTCTTCTGCCCTCACCCACGGTCTAGAAAATGCTTTAAGGCCTCCTCTGGTGGTCCAGTGGCGAAGACTCCTCACAACCAATGCAGAGCGCCCAGGTTCCATCCCTGGTCAGGGAACTAGATCCTATATACCACAACTAATATCAAAGTTCCAGTGTGCTACAACTAAGACTCAGCACAGCCAAAATAAAATAAATAAAAGTAACATTAAAAAAATTTTTTTAAATGCCTTTATTGCAACCCATTGATTAAAATGTAGGAAAGTGCACATACACAAGATATAGTCACAAACTAAGTGGTTTCCTTTGATGCCCTTTATCTCAAATAGAATTTGTCATTAAAAATAAGTTTCCAAATATATGAATTAATAGGGTTAATTTTTGTAAAAATGGTTTGGATTTCAACTAAAGTCTACTTATATGAATATAGCTACATTTTTAAATTTGCCCTTCTATCTTTATTATTGACACCCTTGCATTTAAAAACAAAACAAAGGGATTATTCTAAAGTTCTCTGAAACTATTATCAGGAACTCCTCGCCACCGTGATGTAACTCTCATTCGTAACAGACAACACCAGAAAACAAATCCTTTTAACATTTTCTTTTGTAAAAAACATTTCAGTCCAGTTCAGTTCAGTTCTGACTCTTTGCGACCCCATGGACTGCACCACAACAGGCTTCCTTGTCCATCACCAATTCCCGGAGCTTGCTTAAACTCATGTCCATTGAGTCGGCGATGCCATCTAACCATCTCATCCACTGTTGTCCCCTTCTACTCCTGCCTTCAATCTTTCCCAGCAACAGGGTCTTTTCTAAGGCGTCAGTTCTTCCCATCAGGTGGCCAAAATACTGGAGCTTCAGCTTCAGCATCAGTTCTTTCAATGAACATTCAGGGTTGATTTCCTTTAGGAGGACTTCCCTAGTGGTTCAGATGGTAAAGCATTTGCCGACAATGCGGGAGACCCAGGTTCAATCCCTGGGTTGGGAAGATCCCCTGGAGAAGGAAATGGCAACCCACTCCAGTACTCTTACCTGGAAAAATCCCATGGAGGGAGGAGCCTGGTAAGCTATAGTCCATGGGGCTGCAAAGAGTGGACATGACTGAGCGACTTCACTTTCTTTCTTTCTTTTCCTTTGGGATGGACTCATTCAAATTCCTTGCTGTCCAAGTGTCAGGGGACGTTCAACTTTCAGGGATCCAATGTGTTCTTCTTTTGTGTGCTGTTTCTCAAGGACTCTCATTTCCTTATCAGTTCCTGGAAAACAGGAGCGGGCAGAGCTACATGCAGTTCTGAGATCATGAGAAAGGGCACCTGCTTGGATTCCTTTTAGTGACTCCCTTCCTTGACCTTTTACTTAAAGTAATCTATTCAGTTATGCCCCTCTTACTCAGGATACAGAATGCTTTCTGGCCCTTTGAAGATTGCTATTTGCTTGGCTTTGTTTTGCTCATTTTTTTTTTACTGCCTAATTTCTGCTTTATTGACTATGCCAAAGCCTTTGACTGTGTGGATCACAATAAACTGTAGAAAATTCTGAAAGAGATAGAAATACCAGACCACCTGATTGCCTCTTGAGAAACCTATATGCAGGTCAGGAAGCAACAGTTAGAACTGGACATGGAACAACAGACTGGTTCCAAATAGGAAAAGGAGTATGTCAAGGCTGTATATTGTCACCCTGCTTATTTAACTTCTATGCAGAGTACATCATGAGAAACACTGGGCTGGAAGAAGCACAAGCTGGAATCAGGATTGCCGGGAGAAATATCAATAACCTCAGATATGCAGATGACACCACCCTTATGGCAGAAAGTGAAGAGGAACTAAAAAGCCTCTTGATGAAAGTGAAAGTGGAGAGTGAAAAAGTTGACTTAAAGCTCAACATTCAGAAAACGAAGATCATGGCATCCAGTCCCATCACTTCATGGGAAATAGATGGGGAAACAGTGGAAACAGTGTCAGACTTTATTTGGGGGGCTCCAAAATCACTACAGATGGTGACTGCAGCCATGAAATTAAAAGATGCTTACTCCTTGGAAGGAAAGTTATGACCAACCTAGGTAGCATATTCAAAAGCAGAGACATTACTTTGCCAACAAAGGTCTGTCTAGTCAAGACTATGGTTTTTCCAGTGGTCATGTATGGATGTGAGAGTTGGACTGTGAAGAAAGCTGAGTGCCGAAGAATTGATGCTTTTGAACTGTGGTGTTGGAGAAGACTCTTGAGAGTCCTTTGGACTGCAAGGAGATCCAACCAGTCCATTCTGAAGGAGATCAGCCCTGGGGTTTCTTTGGAAGGAATGATGCTAAAGCTGAAACTCCAGTACTTTGGCCACCTCATGCGAAGAGTTGACTCATTGGAAAAGACTCTGAGGCTGGGAGGGCTTGGGGGCAGGAGGAGAAGGGGACGACAGAGGATGAGATGGCTGGATGGCATCACTGATTTGATGGACGTGAGTCTGGGTGAACTCCGGGAGTTGGTGATGGACAGGGAGGCCTGGTGTGCTGCGATTCATGGGGTCGCAAAGAGTCGGACATGACTGAGCGACTGAACTGACTGAGTGACTGACCATGGTATCTCAATGGTATTTTAAAGTCCTTTCCTTTTCAGGAATTTTAATTTTTTAAATTTTGTTTCATTTTCACTTATTATTTGTCCCCTGAGGGGGCAACCAGTCTTTTGTTTTGTTCATTTGTATGTAAAACACCCTGTGGTAAGACTGATTAGAAGGCATGTTGGGAAAGCGCCTGAGGATTTTTAATTATGGAAAAGAAGCTTCATAATGTTCAATAAGAGTCTCAACTCAGAGGTTGGGCCAATTTTCATTTACATTCTTAAGGGTAAATGAAAGGATAGAAAGGACATATCTCAAGCAGGGTGTGCTTCTCTCATGTATCACATAGGAGAACTTTCCTTTTCTTTCTCCACAGAAACATAGAATTGCACACTGCAAGACTTCGGAAATAACTCATCTGCTGAATTTTGAGAGTGACGAAGCTGAAGATTCTACTGAGGTGCCTGAACTGCTGGGACCATTTAAGTGTCCCAAAGACCTAGAAATGGCGATGCCTGAAAGTCAAGATGACTGGTCCAAGGAAGACATTATGCAGTTACTGGAATGTATGGAGAAAAACATTCCATCCAACGACAGGCACACATTCAAAGTGACCCAGTCAGTGATGGACTGGGGTAAAGTAGCTTTTAAAGATTTTTCTGGGGAAATGTGCAAACTCAAATGGTTAGAGATTTCCTATAACTTGAGAAAGTTCCGCACTTTGAAAGAATTAATCTTGGAGGCTAAGGAAAACATTAACAATTCCAAAAGAAAAAAACACAAGAAACATCCTGATTTACCCAAGAAGCCCCTGACAGCTTACCTCCGCTTTTTAAAAGAGATGAGACCTCAGTACCTCCAAAAACACCCCAAGATGAGCAACCAGGAGCTGATCAAAGTTCTGTCTGAGGAATACAGGAAGGTGCCAGAACAGCTCAAGCTGAAATACAGTCAAGATTTCCAGAAAGAGAAACAGGAGTTTCAGGAGAAAATGACTCTGTTCAGAGAACAGCACCCTGAACTTGTCCAGAACTCCAAGAAACCTAATGTCCCCAAAGGAAGTCAAAGCAAAGTGCCAAAGAAGTTTCAGGAACATGTCCAAAAAGTGAAGCCTCCCCCAGAAAACCATTTACCCGTGAAATGGAAATTCCACGGAGAGCCCGAGAAGCCCCCGATGAATGGCTATCACAAGTTCCACCAGGATCTCTGGTCGAGCAGGGAGCTGAAAGTGGTGCCCCCGAGGGAGCGCATGGTGGAGATCAGTAGACGCTGGCAGAGGGTCCCCCAGGACCAGAAGGAGCTTTATAAGAAGCAGGCAGAGGAACTGCAGACACAGTACAAGGTGGACCTTGATCTCTGGCTCAGGACTCTGTCTCCTGAAGAATATGCTGCTTACAGAGAGGTGACCTGTGCTAAGCCTAAGAACATGAGTATGATGGGGGGCCCAAACCCCAAGATTAGAAGGATGGGTCTGCAGTCCCCATCATCAGGGAATTTGCAAGGAAGGCTTAAAGAGGACCCGGTGTTTCAGGCTGCAGAGTTAGCATCATCAGACACGACTGGAGAACATTCTCCTACCTCAGGGAGATCAGAGGAAAATGAGGAAGATGCAGAGGGGGATGCCACTAACTCCTCAGACCAGTGCAGAGAAGATGAAGACTGCAAATTTGAAAGCACTGGGGATGAAGATAAAGATTGTGATGTTGAGAGTACTGTCTGTAACTCACCTTCCTAAGGGGACTCCTCTGACTCAGACTCCAAAATTATTTTTTTATCCCTTAAATGGTGGAACAGAGGACTTTGCAGCAAAACTCTAGGGAATCTAGAGTTACCAAAGGGAGTGGAGTCTCCTCCTTGCCCATTTCCCTCCCTCTTTTCCTTGCTTCTTTCTTTCTTTCCTTTCCCTTCCTCCTCCATATAAAGTAGGATAGGTTGGGAAGAAGAGAACTTGAGAAGTATTCACTGCATCAGGTCCATATACATGAAAGAAGGGGATATTGCTGGGAGAATAACTGTAAATACGAACTAGCGTTGCTCCAACCTCCAATACCACCCACCCCTCCTCCTGCAAACCAGGATATATTTGAAAATCTGTTTAAGGTTAATGCCCTCTCATTATACTTTCTTTTTTTCCCCTAAAAGTTCCTGGCTTCTTTCGTTTTTTTTGTTTTGTTTTGTTTTCATGAAAACTTGCATTTACTAAGTAGTTGCATCTTTTATAGTGTTAATTTTGTTGCTAAAAATCTTAGAGGTTTATTTTATTGTTCATAACTGTGTTTCTTGGTAAACAATTATAATACCAGAAATAATGATAATATTTATACTTGTTATACCTGAAATTTATATCATACTATGTCTTGCCATATGTCTAAAACGATGTTAAAAGTAAAGATACGTTATTGTCCTGACTGTGACTTTAAAGCTGATGCTTCAAAGCATTAAGGCAGGATTTCCCCTGATGATGCCTGGAGACTGAGTCCTAGTACCTGCTGCTCTTGAGCTTCCAGGAGCACTTCCAGCCCTGTGCATGCACTGCTTGAAGGCCATGTTCTCCTTCAAGCTACCGCAACCCACTGAAGCCCGAACACACCTGCAGCTTGGCTCCCTGCTGTTTCTTCACACTGAGAACAGAGAGCAGGCAGGTAGCCACCTGGAGAGGGCAGGCTGACATTACAGCAAAACCCGCTATTTCAAAGATGCTAAATCAGAAGCAGCAAGGCTTTTGTCTGAATTATGCTATCAAGAGACTTCCATTGATTCAGGAAAGTCTCTGCTGTGAGAAGCAATCTAGATCTCACGCAGACCCTGTCCTGGCACTGCCTCTTGGTCTTCCAGCTTACACGACTGCACACACTTGAGAAGGACCCCCTGTCAGCCTGCAGCCTCCTGCGTGTGGGGCTGCGTACGCCTAGGTGGTCGGATCTGAGTACACATGGGCGCTGTTCCCGCTCAGCAAGGGATGCGGCTGCTGTTGCAGGAAGTCCACCCACTGTTGAACCTCCGTGTACAGATAGTAGAGGACCCGCAAGGGAACCCCACTCAGAAAGTCTGTGTACCTTCTTCCTGGTGCTCCAGGTAGGTGCTCCTGATGCCAGGCAGGTAAAGAGCATGAGCAGCAACAGCAGTGCATCTAGACCATCTCCACATTGCACACGAAGAGATCCTGCTGATCCAGCAAACCCACCGACCTCTTCCACCGGACATCCAAGGAGCACGTGTGCGCACTTGTCAGATGGAGACTGTGATGCGCTCCTTTCAAGCCAGCTACCGAGAGAAGGTGCGGAAACACACAGACTTGTCCTCATGGCTGGAGAAGCTTAAAATGCTCGATTGCAGCCCATCCTGTCCTCCTTCCAAAAAATCCTGCGTAAGTACACCAGCATGTGTAGGCTGGGCAGAGTTTACAGGCCACTGGGCTGCAGGAGATCTCCCAGGTCTGTTGGCTGCGCCGGCACCGCGACCCCCGCCTTCCGACCCTCCTAGCCGCAGAACTCAGCTGCGTACCCTGCGGGGCCTGGCCTGTGTCTCTGCCAAGGGCATGGACAGCGCTGAAGTCCAGTTCACCACAGCTTTGAGGCTCACTAATGACTGGGAGCTGTGGGCCTTCATCGTCACCAGCCTGGTGAGTGGATATATGAAGGAGGGAAAGAGACACCCAGAGGGAACTGAACAGTTCGCTGGAGAGGGTCAGTCCAGACCACAGCCTCGCTGTCAGCTCCTACTACCTCTGAGTGTGTGGCTTTTTTTTACCTGTGTGTGCTCTTCTCCTTCTTCCAGAGCCGATACAAGGAGGTCAGACACACTCTACATTATGTTTATCTCTCTATGTTTAAGCCTTTCTTTGCTTCTAGGGCATTTTGTATGTAGAGCAGTTTAAATAAGAACCTTAACATTTAACATCTGTTTTGATATTAAAGTGCTTGTAGTGACCATTCTGTTATCTGTATACATGTAAAGTTAGGGACAAGCTCTTAAGTTTACAGTTAGAAATTCAGTGTGTGCCTGTGTGCTCAGCCACTTAGTTGGGTCCAACTCTTTGTGACCCTCTGGACAGTAGCCTGTGAGGGTCCTCTGGAATTTTTCAGGAAGAATACTGGAGTGGGTTGCTATTTCCTCCTTCAGGTGATCTTCCTGATTCAGAGATCGAACATTCTCCTGCATTGGCAAGTGGATTCTTTACCACTGAGCCACCTGGGAAGCCACCCCCAAAATTCAGTACTTGATATTTAATATTCCACTCTAGCTTCACAGAGGCCAACGCAAGTGTACAGGCATGCGTGCATTTGTGTGAACTTTGAGCCTCCCCTTCACCTTTCAGTTATGTAAAGCTGTTGTAAATACCATCCCAATTCAGTGCCTCAAAGTTTTTTAATCATAAGAATTTAAAACAGACAGCAAGCAAGCCCCCAGGGAGCCATTACAGCTAGCCTCATACAGCTAAAGTGAAGGTGAAAATTTCTCAGTCATGTCCGACTCTTTGCGACCCCATGAACTGTAGCCCACCAAGCTCCTCTGCCCATGGAATTCTCCAGGCCAGGATACTGGAGTGGGTAGCCATTCCCTTCACTAAGTGTTTAGGAAAAACAGATAAATAAAACTTCAAAGCTTTACAGGAATGTGAGGAGGCGGCAGAAAGATTCCTGTGGGGAGGTGAACCACTGAAAGCTAGTCAGCCCCTTTGTGTGCGCCTCCCACTTCTTCCGACTGGTTGGGGTGGCCCTCAGGGCCTGCGGTTCTGGAGGTGCTGGTCCAGGAGGTGTCATGCTGTGTCACAGACCCAGAGCTGCCTCCCCCCGTTGTTGAGTCCTGACAGTCACCATGAGTGAGGCTCTGGGGTCAGCACTCCTTGTCCAACTTACTGGGAATACAGGCAGGGAAATTGGAAAGAGCTGCCTGGCGCGGTGGGTAAATCTGTTCGCTGCATGGTTTTTGTCTCCTTAAAGGGTTTTTTAAAATAAGTATTGGGTTGGCCAAAAAGTTCATTTGGGTTTTTCCACAACAGCTTATGGAAAAGCCTGAACGAATTTTTTGGCCAACCCTATATGTTTGGCATTGTTGTTGCTGTTCACTCACTGTGGTGTCCGACTCTTTGCGACCCTGTAGACTGCAGCACGCCAGGCTTCCCGGTCTTTCACTATCTTCTGGAGTTTTCTCAAATTCATGTCCATTAAGTCACGTTTGGCAAGCTGTCTTTTAATGGGTTTGTAATGTCTCATGTTTTTAGCAGCCTGTATCTGCAGCTGGTGCTTTTAATTAGGAAAAAAATTGTAAATAAAAAACATTGTTTAAAAGACATAACCATAGAACACAACTTCTCACTTGTGGATTTTTTTCTGTGTATTCCAAGTAAGATAACTTGAAGCAGCCAAAAAGTAAAGTGAAGTACTTTTTTTTTTCCCCCATCTAGATCCTTGTAGGTGCTTTTGTTATTGTGGTAAATATAAAAACACACTTTCATTCTCATGACTATGAAGAAATATCTGTACTTAAATGAATTCTAAATGGTTGAAATGCTGAATGTATTTGGAAAACCATGCTGCAAATTATATGATTTGCTTCTCTGCTCAATATGAAATTTGTGAAATTAGCGCCAAAGACATGATTATTTTTATTTCAAATAGCAGGTAATATAGGGGACTCTTGCTATTAAGATGTAGTAAGGTTTTTTGAAGAAAAGTTAAATTTTACCTAACCTCCTTCTCCTTCTGCCTCTGTAACTCAGCTTGCCCCTTGCAAAGTCTAGATCACATAGGTCACGTAGTCTCAGAAAGTGGGGACTTGCAATACTAGGAACTGGACTTTACTCACTCACCCTTGTCCTACTCTTTGCAGTCACCCAGCCCGCAATCCTGCTTAATCATGCCTGTCCAGGTCAGACATCACCCTCCCCATGCTGACCATTGTTTCCGTGTGTGAAACACCTTGTTTAAACCAGCCTATTAGCAGCTAGTGTTGCCTACTACACTCTGTCTATAAAAACTCTGTAATCCCTTTGTTCAGGGCTCAGAGCTTGGAGTGTTAACTCCTCTGTGCCCATTGGTGTAATAAACCTGAGTTTTCCAACTCTCCGAGTGTGGTGCTTGGTTTCTTGAGTGCTGGTTTCGGCAACATTTCAACATGAGCTAGAGAGTACGTTTAAAGAACCAGTATTGAAAAACTTATCAATATATATTTAGGAAGTATCTTTAGTGTTAGAAATACAATGGTGACTATGTAATTCAGTGTGGGGCAAAAATATTTAAATTAAAAGAAATGCTCTATTGTGTGATCGGAAAATGGGAACAGACATGCTCCCTGTCATACCATCCCATCCTTCATGCCCAGGTGATAATCCTAAATTAAAATAATAAAAAAGAGTAACATACCACCAGTATGATTGCAATGCCCACAATCACCCCCACACTTATAATATCTACGCTTAACAGAGCCTCCAACATACAAATACACTTAAGCTCAATGTGTGTAATCTACTTAGTTTTTGACATCCACTTTCAAATCTTGAAAACTTAAACTTTTAGACTCTAGTCCCTAACTTTTACTGCAAAACTCCTTTCCAATAAGGAGTATTTATTTATTAATTTCTTCAGGCAAAGATTTGTCCAGTGCCCCTCATGAAGCACTTTCTTTTTATTATTGTAGACAAAAAGGACCTACTAATTCTGGATTCTCTGAAAGAAATGCTTATCCCAGTCTCCAGGTCAGTGGAGATTTCCCTGCAAATCGGTTTTCGCTCAGAGGGTGAATAGATGTGTAGGACAGAGTAGTTTTCAAGGAAGGAGAAGGTTGGGGGCTGACCTGGATCTGGTTAGAGACCAGGTCTGTCCATCCTGTTTAAGCCCTGGGGGGCAGGAAATGGGAAGCACATGGTCATATTTTGTTGAGTCCAGCAAGCTCACAACACAGGTGAATAACCATTTCATATACTCCAGACAAATGGCTATAATGGAAGATTTCACTGTCAAGATGATAGAAACCAACAAAAGTTGGCAGTTAGCACCTGCTTTATAATGTAGAACTAAAAAGGAGGGTCCATTACAGTAGAAAGAGCCTAAAGACAACGAAGTATTCTTTTGCAGCACTGGACAAGGGCTCCGCCAGAGAAGCAGCCCTGAGTACCCCGTCTGGGCCATGACTCAGCCTCCTCACCTGTGGCCAGTGCAGATGAAGGGCCTGACAGGGAAAGTGCACACGCCATCATCGTACCTCCAATGGAGGGAATGCTTGGCAACATCCACAAAACTAATACTCCCACTGTCACAATCAAGGAACACCCCAACCCTGCCCAGAGGTCTCTCTATGTACAGAGGCGTGGTGGGGGCTGTGGTCCAGAGTTGGTAATGGTCATCCTGCTTCACACACACAAGGAGAAAGTTGTCCCTGTTGGACTCGTCCAGTATGCCATCATCCTTCCTTATCCAGGAATCCTTACAGAAGCCTACAGCCCAGTTCCAAGAGCTGTCCACAAGCATCTCCCAGAACTGTTTTCTGGAGGTGAAGCTCTGGGCTCCCCATGAGGCAAAATACTTCAATGTTCCACCATCCAAAGACGCATGGAGGCTGTCATGTTCATACTTCAGACTTCTTGCATCATCAAACAGCCTGATGTGGTAACTGCTTACTTCATTACTGAGTGAAAAAGTTACTGTGGAGAGATGAGAGAATATGCCAGTCAAAATTAATATTAAAATAAAATGACCTATGAGAGAGGAGGGTTTATCTAGAGTCTCATTGGGTGAAAAGTCTTAAGGTTATTAGAAACGTAGTTTTAACTGGAAAACATTGGATTCAAACGTTGCCAGGATATCTGCCAAGGAAATAGATTATTAGTCACCATGGAAAAAACTGCTTAAAAACTCAGAGATTATAAACAATAGGGAGGTCATGTCTACTGCTGGCTGGGTACTTTTTATTCCATCTAAAAGACTGGACAACAGGCATTGACCATCTCCAAGACCATGACAATATATCTTATCTCCACCTCCATTACTTCTACTCAAGGGAAAAAAAAATACATTGTAGAATAGAGAATTGGTGATCATTCTTCCATTTCAGTTAAATTAGCAAGTGGACATTGAGGAAACAAAAACCTAAGTATGGCTTCTTAAAAGTGATTTCCTTATAGGCTTTTTTCTGATTTTGATCTGCAGTTGCAGCCTAAGGTCTAGTCTTCCACTTCCTGACAAGTCACCCTCCAGGCTGAAGTTTATCATGGAGCTCTGTGGGGCCCATCCACCAACCATTTGCTTTCTTGTGGTTTCCATACTTTTTTGAGGCTTATATGTTTGTTCATATTATATCAATGGGAAAACATATCATACATTCAATTGCTAAGAAACTTTCTCTATGTAACTGCACTTAAACTCTGAAACTGGAATACCCTGGATTAATAAGCAGCTTTCAATGAACAACCGACATGGTAGGTGATATTTTTAGGGATCCAGGAGCCATTTTGGAGTATGTCTTTTTCTTCATTATACAGATTATTCAAATTTATAAGTAATTGCTGAGGCATGAATCACATCAAGCACCAGCCTGTGCGTATTCTGTAGAAGATTTTAGTGACTCTGTGATCACACATGTCCGTACGTGCCTATTTGCAGGCTGTTCTGCACAAGCTGAGACATGAAGAGGGAAAGACTGTCTACAGAAACCAACACTGAGGGACCCTACAGGGCAGACACACCGGTGGGGTGATACTCCGGAAGCGGCTGAGCCAGTCCATCAGCCCGGCCATAGGTCATGCAGGGAGTTCTGGGAGCAGAGGCTGAGGCACGTGCAGCTGTGCTGACTCACTCCTGTAAGAGGAAGATGTGGTTCATCCTTCTGCTGCCCAGGGCTTTTTAAACACAGCATTTAGGATAAGACAGCATCCTTCAGCTCAACTTTCTTCATCTAAATCCTTTTCCCACAAGCATGGGATAGGATCAGGCTATTCTTGGGAAATTTTTTTCTCATTTTTCTCATGGTCTGTTTTCACCCCCGTTTCCCAGAGGTACTTACATTTCTCACCTAATGCCTGGAAATACTAGGCCTTGAGCTTCAACATGTTTATGATCTTGGAATTTAAATCAGTAAAAACTGGCCTTTTGGAAAAGTCTGCATTGGGCATGGCAACACATACCTCCCTCAGCCACAGGAGCAAAATATGCTATTTACTTCGATTCAAGTATAACAGGAAATCATATTCAACAAAACAGACACGGATATGTGCGTGTTAAGTGAAGTGAAGTGAAGTCGCTCAGAATGTCTGACTCTTTGCAACCCCATGCTCATGTTAAGCTGCGTCCAATTCTGTGTGACCCTATAGACTGTAGCCCTCCAGGCTTCCCTGTCCATGGGATTCTCCAGGCAAGAATACTGGAGTGGGTTGCCATGCCCTCTTCCAGGGGATCTTCCCAACTCAGGGATCGAACCTGCATCTCTTGTGTCTCCTGCATTGGCAGGCGGGTTCTTTACCACTAGCGCCACCTGGGAAGCCCCATAGACACATATACACACAAGTAATGTAGTATTGTCTGGCACACTATGTGTTCCCTTTGTTAAATGCAGCTCGATCTCTTACACAGCCCTCACAGTGCCATCATCAGCATTGCAAGATCAGACTTACCGTTTCAGTTTGTCTCCCAATTTCTGTCAAAAATAAAATAAGGAAACCTAAGACTAGACTTCTTCATAATTAGCCAACCAGTATTTGGGTTGGGGAAAACTTCAGAAAAGTTCTTATCACTACCATGAGAAAACAGTCAGGACACCCATTGTCTTTTTTCTCCACAAAGCAAATTGGCACAGCATGTTGAGATAATCCAAATTCTCGGTAAATTAAGAAATTTGGAGGGCAATGAAGAGAGAGAAGTACAAGGGTAGTGATTGGACAACCCTCAGCTCTCTGTAAATTGATGTTTCCTAGGGCTTGTCCTAAAAGTTTAATATGCCCCAAACTTAAGGCAACTCAAACTTGGGATATTCCAACAGGAGGTGAAAACTTATGAATGTGTCTAAAATTTCTCCCATTGCCCAATTGGAGATCAAAACATTGAATGGCAGTATAAATATTGTTCCTTTCTGGTTTTTACAGAATCAAATTACAAAAGGAGATTTTGAGACGGGAGTATTCCCTGAGGAGTCTCCATCTTCACAATTCTGCAAAGCTTGCTCAATCATGATTTGCAGGAGTTGCACTTTCTCTATAGTATTGTCCACTAGGAGAGACTCCCACCTTTTAATGCAAGAGATGAAAAAATAGACCCCTGGTACCATCTAATGGGCATCAAAGCTGTGAGCTTCAGACAATACATTTTCAGTCCTTGGTCCTTACCTGGAGCAGCTCCACATTTGGTTTATAGGACATTTTCTTGAATTCTTTCTATATTACTTTCAGATCTGTCTTCTTTCCAATCAGTTCCTTTTGTTTCTTTCTGATTTGCTTACAAATCTTTTGGCCTTCTTTTGTAATAAACCCTTTGTAGTAATTTTCTCCCTCCTGAAGAATTAGAGTTACCATCTGATAATCATGTCTCCATATCCATTAACGTCAAACAGTTGGGAGAGGGGTTTCAACAGCATTTAATTTGCACTGACTCATTCTGTCTCCCAAGAAGCTATGCCCATCTTAAATTCATATCTTCCCTCTTCTCAGAAATCAAACTTTTCCCTCTTTCCTTCACTTATTTTTCATGGTTTTTGACTAGGTAAAGAGTCAAACCCACCCTTTTCTCAAATAACTTCCATCCATTTCATACAGATGTTTCTGAAACATCTGGAGAAAATCTTTTCATGGGTCATTTCTTTCATATGCCTCCTATCAAACCTATCAGACCCATGCAAGCAACTGAAATCTATGGGTAATTCATACATCATGTGCATTTTCCTGATTTTAATGTTAAGTAGTAAACTGATGCCTCATCTTAAACCTGCCAAACTCCATAGCCTGCCTTCTCTCTGGGCAGCTATGTTCCATTTTATCCTCAGGGTGGGTATCCTAAGGAATGATCTTCAGATTTTCATATACTGCCCTCAAGCAGATGTTCATCCTCCCAGTCTTTCTTTCTGCCCTCCTTTTCTCTACAAACAGGTTCTGTAAGGTCACAGGCTCCTACCCACACTGTTTAGAAGGTCATTCATCCTCATTCCATTGCATATTCCTTCCCAGCATTGATGAATTCACTCTCTCACTCTTTATCTGATTCTCTTTATTCCTTTCCCTCCTGAGGTTTGTCTTTAACATGTCACATTTTCTGCTTACTCTCTAGATAGTGAGCTGTCACTCTTCACCATGATACTCACACCCCTTAAATTGCTGTTCAGTTTCCTTTGTATCTACCTGAGCTCAGGTACTAATCAGATTGAAAATACCTGTGGTTCTCAATAACCTGTCCCTTACTTTCTAGAATGTACAACTTATACAGAAATCTGTGCCTGAAATAACCCATGAATTTTTAAAAGCCCCCTTAATCTTCAGAATGAGAACTGATCTTAAACCTGAGAAGTTTCCCCTGAGATCCTGAATCCCGGGTGTGGAGTCGTCCATGTACCGTCATGTCCTCCATCTCAGCACTTGTGCTGCATTCTTCTAATAGATCTTTTACTGTAGTTCCTGATCCATTAGATTCCAAAAAGTCCAAGAATTGGACTTGGAATTGTAGGTTGAAATGGTACATGGGATATTATTCTAAATAGTGTTCGACCCATTCTCTGAATTTTTTAGCACATGATTATTTCACCTCAAACTATTAAGGGACAAGTTTCTAGCATGTCTACTTTATCTTTTTCAAAGAGAAATGCATTCTCCTATTTACCATCCAAGCGTCAGTTTTTTTGCCATATTTTTTGAGGTTTCTTTCAACATCTTGTATCTTTTCCCATAAAGATCCCATTTGGTTTGCCAGCTTCTCCTGTAAAAGAATTGAATTTTAGCACCAGAACAGATTGAGGTTTCAGACTCCAAATGAGGGAGTGTACTAGGGAATGTCAGATACAGGAACTGAAGGAAGACTAGCAAGGCCATAACAGATCACCACATTTCCTTGTTCTTCCTCACTAATGATCAATTTCAAGAAATTCCGCACCACAGAACCACACCAAGGGAATCATCTGTCTAGGGAAAGGAACAAGGTTTTGTTGAAGATAGCTAGTTTTCAGATACTGTGGCATCTTGTAACCAGAGTTTGATTCTAGTGATGCTTGTCCCCTGCTAATTCCAATGTACTGTATCTTCCTTCATTGTCCAGGGTTAGGAAACCAGAATCCAATGGCAAAGACTTTTTACACTTGTAGATTTTGGAGTCAAAGACTCTTCTCAAAATGAAGGCTTTATAGAGCCTTGAGCATAATAATGTGTCATCCAAATAATCATGGGGGCTTCCCGGTGGCTCAGCAGTAAAGAATCCACATGCCAATGCAGGAGATGTGGGTTCAACCCCTGGGTCAGGAAGATCCCCTGGAGAAGGAAATGGCAACCCACTCCAGTATTCTTGCCTGGGAAATGCCATGGACTGAGGAGCCTGGTGGGCTACAGTCCATGACATCACAAAGAGTCAGACATGACTTTACAACAAATTGACTTCATAACCAAGCCAGTGGATACAAGTTCCACAAAGGCAGGTGGGCTGTGGCATTTTCTTCACAACTTTATCGCTGCTAACTAGATTTGTACTGGCACTCAGTAAAGAGAAGTTTCAGTCATCATCATGATCATAATATCCTTTTAGTCTCTTAGGTGTACCATCCCCAAGCTTCCTAAGTGCTCTCAGAGGCCATCACTCACCTAGGATTCCTCAGCAGCCTCTGTGAGTCTTGTGCTCCTGACCTTGAGAGCAGACCAAACAGAGCAAGCTCTTGTCAGCTTCACAGAAGATCGTCTTTGTCTGCTTGTGGGTCGCACACAGGTGTTCCTCACACTTCAGGAATTGCCTGAGGTTGGCTTTTCTGACAGTGGACACCAGAGTCTTCAGAAGAAAGCTGGTTTTGAGGTTTGTCTGTTCTGATCGTTGTCTGTATACAGGACAACTGGCAGGGACTTTGGCTTGTTCCCAGAAAAGACAAAGACAGGACCTACAGAAGCTGTGCCCACAGCCTATGGTGACTGGGTCTAGAAGGAAATTCAGGCAGACAAGGCAGGTGAGCTCCTTCTGGAATGCTTCTGGGATTTCTGAGTCCATTTTCCTGAGGGAAGAACATCAGGAGTTTATTCCTTTTTCCCCAAGACATAAAGGAACAAACAAATTAGACTCAAGGGATGACTCAACTGTGGAATTGTATTGGGAACAGAAGAGACTGGAGTTTGCTTTGACGAAAATGGAAAACTGAGACACAAAGAGAGCTCTCAAGAGCTGCAGGAAATTTTCTCGACTGCCAAACAAACACTATATACTTCCTGCCCCCTTTTCCTCTACCTAGAGGAGAACTTCAATTTTGTTGGGGTCTTATTTTCCTCTAAGTAGCATGAGCTTCAGGAGTTTGACTTAATTTATAGCTCTTTGTTATGGGTCTTGATTGCCCTAAACAGTCAATCACAATACTTGTGCCAGTCATTGATTTAGCACGTGATACTTGACTAAACTTGTATTTTATTCTTTCCTGTGATTGTCAGTATTCCTGTGATTGAATGCCCTTTGTTTTATGTCAATCTAAATTCACATCCACAATCACTTTTTTTCTCTCCAAAACACTTTCTGAATACATTCAGAGTTAATGAAGATGAAACTGCTGTTGCTGCTGCTGAGTAATTTTGTCAAATAGGATCCTATGTAACAGAAACTACTGCATTGCAGGCAGATTCTTTACCTCTGAGCCACCAGGGAAGCCCTTCATGAATCGTAACATATACTAATTCCATATACTGATTGGTTGCCTTTGCCTTCCTGTTTAATCTGTATCATACTCATTAATCAAACCAAAACTGAAACCATAGGGTTATATCTTCCAAGTCTTTAAAACTATTATCAGACACCTCTTTCATCTTGTGGTAAGATGCAGTTTGCATGTAATGGTGATAATCAGCAGCAAAAAACAAATCATACTCTTTAAAATTGACTTCGCTAAAATATCGGATCCTTGTGTCTGTACTAGTTAAGTACAGACATTCCTCAGACATCTCAAGTGTCACTTTCCTGCCTGCTAAATTATTTCTTAGTTTCTTTAAAATTTCAGCCATAAAAACTCACATTTCTGAAGAGAAAACAGTTACTTCACTTTAAAATAATATTTTTCTCAAATTATTGCATTCCTTACCTACTTCAATAGAATACAGTAGTGGACAATATTATCTCTCCTGTGTATACAGGCACACTCCATTTTTAAAATAGACCATTTTAGGTATTACACATGGAGATAAATAGCTCTAAAAATTATTTTTAGGATCTATACCACTTTCTGAGTCCTTGTAATGCATAGGAATAACTAAGAGATTAATGAAATTAGAGAACTAAAATTAGTCACAATTAATTCCAACATGTATGCCATTTAGACAATATAGAGATACAATAATTTTACTAAGTTGTCACACACAGTTACTTCAATGAAGCAACCTCAATTTTCTGTTAAAATTAGTAAATTGTGTCCCCCCACCCCCTTCCTCAAGAGAGTCCCAGGAGCTGCTCTGTGGTGAACTGTGTACTTGCCTAAGGAGATGTAGAAACAGTTCATCCTGGAGAAGAATGTAAAGTTGGCTTAGGGATCAAGAGTTCCATTGTGGTCGTGATAGCTTTCCAAAGTCTCAAGATCCAGGTGAGCTCCAAACACACCCTCTGAGTACGGGAGAAAACTTTGTGTCCTGGAGTCTCCTTGTACTGAATCTCTGAACCCCACCCATTTGTTCCAAATGATTGTATTTCATCAGTCTTCCAATGGGATTAATACAGATGATGAGATTCCCTGAAACAAGATAAAATTGCTTTAACACCTAGGCTTATCTTCATAAACATGTCTCTGCAAACATCCTCTCATCAAGAGTAGCTGACTGTACTACAAAGTGAAAGTGAAAGTTCAGAAACCCACCCTGAAATATACTGATATGTGACTTTCTGAATATTAATCATTTTTATTTTTAACTTACCAAAAAAGTTGGAAAGATTATTTTATCACTTAGAGAGTTTAGCTAAATGTCTTGGAAAACTTGGAAGTCTATTTCTTGAGGTTAGTTTAAATACGTTCTGTCATGGAGGAGGAGCTTTATTTTATCACTTGATTAATTTCTGCATTTTAAAGGAACACTGTAATGTAAGAACTCCTGTGGTCACCACTCCAGAATGGAAATATCTCTTGCCCCTCACCCCCACACTCCAGATCAAGCCCCCCAGCTCCCTCCAGCAACAACAGCACAGGGGTTTCTGCCTGGTGCTCCCCACCCAGCTCATGTGGGACAGTAGAGGAAGGCCCCAGCTCAGACACACCTTCAGGCCAATGACATTAAAAGGTTGCTCTGGAACAAAACAGAAACATTAGTGACCACAGTGGGAAAATTAGGACAAAAACATATTTTGAAGCAATAACACATGATATCCTCACTTTTCTTTCCTGATATATTTCCCATTGGACAATAAGCTGGAGAATGCAGAATTTTGGGGAAGAGTGGGAATCAGGACCCTGCTTTTAACTCTTTCAAGACACTTGTACTATTTATATACATTTTAAGGAGTTGATGGCTTCCCAGGTGGCTCAGTGGTAAAGAACCCACCTGCAATGCAGGAGACACAGGAGACATGGATTTGGTACCTAGGTAGGGAAGATCCACTGGAGAAGGAAATGGCAACCCACTCCAGTATACTTGTGGGGAGAATTCCATGGACTGAGGAGTCTGGAGGGCTACAGCCCATAGGGTCACAAAGAGCTGGACTCAACTGAAATGACTGAACATGCATGCAGGCAAGGCGTCGATGCTCCTAAATGTTTATGAATGTGCATTTAAAAATGATCTTGAAGATTCACAGACTTAGAGAATGAACTTGTGGATGTCAGGGGGAAGAATGGGAGGAAGAGGGATAGTCTGGGAATTTGGGATGGAAAGGTACACACTGCTGTATTTAAAATGGATAACCAACAAGGACCTACTATATAGCACATGGAACCCTGCTTAATGATATGTGGCAGCCTGGATGGGAAGAGGGTTTGTGGGACAATGGATACATGTATATGTATGGCTGAGTCCCTTTGCTGTTCACTGGAGATGATCACGACATTGTTTGTTAATCGGCTATACTCCAATGCAAAATAAAAAGTTTTTTAAAAATGAAAATGATCTTGAATTGCAAAAGCACAACCACTGTCTTAGGGGGGCCCACAATTGTTATAAGCATCCCCAGGTCATTATTTTTCAATTCTTAACCAATTTCCCTAGCACTGTTCTTTGGTAAGTGAAGTATGGCAGTATAGGTTAATTTCTACAATAATATTTTGTGTTCCAAATTAGTCATAAAGTGTTTTTAGGAATGCTGACATAAAAGTGACTTTATATTATTTCTCTGTTTTTCTGTATTTACAAATTGCAGCAGTCACAAAAATCAGGGCACCAGACACAAGTGTACAGTTTCCTCTTTGGAAGACATGGGTGCTCTGGATCTCCTCAGTGGTAGAGTTTGATGACGGTGTTAGCCCACAGTTCTCAGAAGTGGATGACATTAGGCCTGTAAGTGCACGTTCAATGAACAGTCTGCCCCTGCTGTGGGACGGGTGGGAATGAGGCTTAAGGGAGAGGGGATACATATATATATATATATATATATATATATATATATGTGTGTGTGTGTGTGTGTGTGTGTGTGTGTATGTATATATCCTCCAATTAAAAATATACTTAAAAAACGCCAGCTGCTCAGACAGCAGCTAGGAAGATAAATTAGTGTAAGCTCTCTAGTTTAGAATCTGGCTGAGAGACTTGTGTCTGCAAACTCCCTTCACGATAGCCCTTGGATTAGTTTAGTGCTTGTGTGAATAATCAGAGACCGGGTGACCCTGTGGGCATGTTTCAACTTGGCTACGGCCTTCACTTCCCCTCTGTCATGTAGCCCTGCCAAGTTGGCATGTCACAAAGTCATTGTGAGTTTATATGCCAAAGAATTCACCAAATATAAAAATACCTCCTTGTTCCATTATAAGTTTATTATGAAGACCCACAGTGAGTAAGTGTACTAGGTAGATAGTCTGGAACTCAATACATTGATCATGTCTGATCATACACATTTCTGAATGCAAGAGAAAGAAACTAAAATTTTGCCCACTAATGTTACTGTTTGTGAACTTGACTGATTTCAGTGGATTTCGAACCTCTTAACATTCAGTATGATGAGTTGTTTTTCAGTATTTTTTGCTGTCATATGGAGTCAACTGCTTTAGAATATTAACTCGTTAAAAAATATACAAGAGATCACGGACTAAGTGCAAACTACTGTTGCTTACACAGTTTAATGTGTAGCGTATTTTGTTCAATGATATCCCACATATCAAAAATTTTGATTGATTTTCTATTTACTGATTTAGTCATTGTAAATGCTATGTAATACATTCTTTGGCCCATGTATCCTTGCTTGTTATAATTTCTGTTGGAAAGAATGCTAGAGAAGATGTTTCTAGGTCAAAAGATTTATATAATTCCTTGGAAAGCCCCAGAAGCCTCCGATGAGTGGATATCACAAGTTCCACCATGATTTGAACTATACACTAAGCACCATTCCTTTTATTTACTAACTTGATGTAAATAAGTATACCACTTCATTCCTGCACCTGTCTAGTTCATTTATGCAATTAAAGCACACTGCTTACTATGTAGATGAACCTTGAAAACATAAGTGAAAGTAACCAGATATAAATAGTCATAAATTGTGTGAACCCATTTAATTGAAGCTATATAATAGAAAAATTCATGAAAAATAAAACTGGATTAAGGGGGTGACAAGACACAGGAAGGGATATGGGGAGTAAATATGTGCATTGATTTCTTTTTGGAGTGATGTATATGTTCTGAAATTAGACAGTTCTTGTTTCACAAATTTTTGTATATTACTAAAAAACACTGAATTATGTACTTTAAATGGCATAATCGTTATGGTATATAACTTTTATGTTAATAGAACTATTATTTAAAAGAGAAACACAATTGATTATATTTAATGAAATACTCCATAATCAATTTTTATTAGAAGAAAATTTAATTAACAAACTTATACATTCAACATGGTCATGCCATTTTATATAAACATGCAGTCACTATGTTTCATTAAATTACAGTGTGCTCAGAGATAGTCAGGGATTATCCTGTGGTCTCACATGAGGTTTTGGAGAACACCTCAGAGGAGAAGTAAAAATAATGGTCACAGAATTTGACAATTCATGGAGACCTAAGACAAAGGAAAGGCTTCAGAGGGAAAGAAAAGGGGGAAGGAAGGAAACGGTATATGAGGGATCCTCTGCAAACATCATAGAAGCTCACAGTTCCATTGTCATAATCCAGAAACACCCCAATCCTACCCAGAGGCCTTTTCACGTACTGAATGTAGGGTGGGGTGTTGGTGAAGAGACTATAATGATTGTTCACCTTCTTGGAAAACAAAATACATGCTTCTTCAGAATAAATACTGATACTAGTATTGGTTATCAAGATATCTTTGCAGATGCCCAGAATCCAGCTGGAGGAGTGCGTCACATCCAGCTCCCAGTAATGCCTCCCGGAGGCGAAGGCCCGAGTTCCCCAGGACACGACACTCTCCACAATCTGAGGCTGTCTGGACGTGCCGTGGTGCTCATCTCTGAACATCACACTTGCATCATTGCCATCCTCAGAAAGGCTCATGTGGTGAATGGTCATTGTCTGACTCAGAATGTTATCCACTGCAGAAAGAGCAGAAATCAGGTTAGCAAGTGGGATTTCCATGTCTCTGAGAGGCAGAAGGCAGAGGTTCCCTACCCACTGAGATTTTTTTTCATTTTCCCTCCTCCAAGAAACCCCAAAACAAAGACAGCAAAGTGAGTTCAGACTGCCCTTCTCCGAAGAGGAAGAGTTACTACTATATATATGGCATATTGAAACACCTTAAATCATATCAAAGAAGAAAAAGACAGATATATCATGAACTGCATGATGTCTGATTTAATCTGTCTCTTGATGATCACTCTGAAAACTGAATATTCTGTTTCTTTATAACCATATGAGCAACGTGATTGCTCTCTTTTGCTCTATGTCAAATGTAACTAAATATATGTATATGACTTTGCATTTTCATTAAACTGTAGGTTGTAAAGTACAGGCTTGATATTTGCAATCCAAATATACAGGCAGAAAAGATACAACAACTTGGGAAAGTCATATAGTATCATAATTTCAGATAAAAATAAAATAACATTAAAAGGAGGCTCCTTCCCAGGAAGCTCTAATGAAGCAGAGTCCTGATCACCACAGGGCTGACTCTTACCTCTGAAGTTGTTCAGCATGTCTAGGATTCCAGTGACAGGCAAGCAAGTGAGCTCTGGGTTCACTGGCTGAGGCTTCTGCATCTCTGCCAAGTCAATCCTGTAACAAATGACATAGATACAAGTCAAGGCCAAAGGCTAATCATATGACCATTATGTAAAAAGAAGTTTTTAGCCAAGGACATTTTGTTAGAAATCTATTTTTGGTTAATTGCATATACAATACATTCTACACAGTTTGGAATATAAAAACATTACCAGATTCTTTTCCTAAATATCAGATCAGATCAGTCGCTCAGTCGTGTCCGACTCTTTGCGACCCTATGAATCTCAGCACGCCAGGCCTCCTTGTCCATCACCATCTCCTGGAGTTCATTGAGACTCACGTCCATCGAGTCAGTGATGCCATCCAACCATCTCATCCTCTGTCGTCCCCTTCTCCTCCTGCCCCCAATCCCTCCCAGCATCAGAGTCTTTTCCAATGAGTCAACTCTTCGCATGAGGTGGCCAAAGTCCTGGAGTTTCAGCTTTAGTATCATTCCTTCCAAAGAAATCCCAGGGCTGATCTCCTTCAGAATGGACTGGTTGGATCTCCTTGCAGTCCCAAGGGACTCTCAAGAGTCTTCTCCAACACCACAGTTCAAAAGCATCAATTCTTCGGCGCTCAGCCTTCTTCACAGTCCAAACCTCACATCCATACATGACCACAGGAAAAACCATAGCCTTGACTAGATGAATCTTTGTTGGCAAAGTAATGTCTCTGCTTTTGAATATGTTATCTAGGTTGGTCAAAACTTTCCTTCCAAGGAGTAAGCATCTTTTAATTTCATGGCTGCAGTCACCATCTGTAGTGATTTTGGAGCCCCCCAAATAAAGTCTGACACTGTTTCCACTGTTTCCCCATCTATTTCCCATGAAGTGGTGGGACCAGATGCCATGATTTTCGTTTTCTGAATGTTGAGCTTTAAGCCCACTTTTTCACTCTCCACTTTCACTTTCATCAAGAGGCTTTTTAGTTCCTCTTCACTTTCTGCCATAAGGGTGGTGTTATCTGCATATCTGAGGTTATTGATATTTCTCCTGGCAATCTTGATCCAGTTTGTGTTTCTTCCAGTCCAGCGTTTCTCATGATGTACTCTGCATATAAGTTAAATAAACAGGGTGACAATATACAGCCTTGATGAACTCCTTTTCCTATTTGGAACCCGTCTGTTGTTCCATGTCCAGTTCTAACTGTTGCTTTCTGACCTGCATACAAATTTCTCAAGAGGCAGATCAAGTGGTCTGGTATTCCCACCTCTTTCAGAATTTTCCACAGTTTATTGTGATCCACACAGTCAAAGGCTTTGGCATAGTCAATAAAGCAGAAATAGATGTTATTCTGGAACTCTCTTGCTTTTTCCATGATCCAGCAGATGCTGGCAATTTGATCTCTGCTTCCTCTGCCTTTTCTAAAACCAGCTTCAACATCTGGAAGTTCACGGTTCACATATTGCTGAAGCCTGGCTTGGAGAAATTTGAGCATTACTTTACTAGCATGTGAGATGAGTGCAATTGTGTGGTAGTTTGAGCACTCTTTGGCATTGCCTTTCTTTGGGATTGGAATGAAAACTGACCTTTTCCAGTCCTGTAGCCACTGCTGAGTTTTCCAAATTTGCTGGCATATTGAGTGCAGCACTTTCACAGCATCATCTTTCAGGATTTGGAATAGCTCAACTGGAATTCCATCACTTCCACTAGCTTTGTTCATAGTGATGCTTTCTAAGGCCCACTTGACTTCACATTCCAGGATGTCTGGCTCTAGGTCAGTGATCACACCATCATGATTATCTGGGTCGTGAAGATCTTTTTTGTACAGTTCTTCTATGTATTCTTGCCATCTCTTCTTAATATCTTCTGCTTCTGTTAGGTCCATACCATTTGTATCCTTTATCGAGCTCATCTTTGCATGAAATGTTCCTTTAGTAGCTCTGATTTTCTTGAAGAGATCTCTAGTCTTTCCCATTCTGTTGTTTTCCTCTATTTCTTTGCATTGATCGCTGAAGAAGGCTTTCTTATCTCTTCTTGCTATTCTTTGGAAGTCTGCATTCAGATGTTTATATCTTTCCTTTTCTCCTTGCTTTTCACTTCTCTTCTTTTCACAGCTATTTGTAAGGCCTCCCCAGGCAGCCATTTTGCTTTTTTGCATTTCTTTTCTATGGGAATGGTCTTGATCCCTGTCTCCTGTACAGTGTCACGAACCTCATTCCATAGTTCATCAGGCACTCTATCTATCAGATCTAGGCCCTTAAATCTATTTCTCACTTCCACTGTATAATCATAAGGGATTTGATTTAGGTTATACCTGAATGGTCTAGTGGTTTTCCCTACTTTCTTCAATTTCAGTCTGAATTTGGCAATAAGGAGTTCATGATCTGAGCCACAGTCAGCTCCTGGTCTTGTTTTTGTTGCCTGTATAGAGCTTCTCCATCTTTGGCTGCAAAGAATATAATCAATCTGATTTCGGTGTTGACCATCTGGTGATGTCCATGTGTAGAGTCTTCTCTTGTGTTGTTGGAAGAGGGTGTTTGTTATGACCAGTGCCTTTTCTTGGCAAAACTCTATTAGTCTTTGCCCTGCTTCATTCCGTATTCCAAGGCCAAATTTGCCTGTTACTCCAGGTGTTTCTTGACTTCCTACTTTTGCATTCCAGTCCCCTATAATGAAAAGGACATCTGTTTTGGGTGTTAATTCTAAAAGGTCTTGTAGGTCTTCATAGAACCATTCAACTTCAGCTTCTTCAGCATTACTGGTTGGGGCATAGACTTGGATTACTGTGATATTGAATGGTTTGTCTTGGAAACGAACAGAGATCATTCTGTCGTTTTTGAGATTGCATCCAAGTACTGCATTTTGGACTCTTTTGTTGACCATGATGGCCATTCCATTTCTTCTGAGGGATTCCTGCCCGCAGTAGTAGATATAATGGTCATTTGAGTTAAATTTACCCGTTTCAGTCCATTTCAGTTCACGGATTCCTAGAATGTCAACATTCACTCTTGCCATCTCTTGTTTGACCACTTCCAGGACCCTGACATTCCAGGTTCCTATGCAATATTGCTCTTTACAGCATCAGACCTTGCTTATATCACCAGTCACATCCACTCAACTTCCCCATTGTTTTCAGATATTATTCCAGTTTTCAACTCATTGAACCTCATTCCCTTCCTCTGTTCCATATGGGTAATGCAAAGATACTGGGCATTTTACAGACAGAAAGTTCAGGCTAAGCCTTTGAGACTTCAGTCAGTATGTAGTCATCAAGGATACATTCAGTGTCTACAAGGAAGAGTCCATCAAGCCAGACCTGTTTGCTCTTGTCAGCCCAGCAAGGGATCCAATTCCAACCTGGTTATTTTGGTCCAAAAAGTCTACCTTCTCAGTGGGCAGCAGAAAGCCACTCCCTCTGAGGTTCTGCCTACTAGGGACCTTGCAATGATGGAACAAGCTGAGTCACTGCTACTCCTCAAAACAAAAGGACAGTTCTGCTCTCATTCTTAGGGAATTTGCCTCTTTCAGGCCTTTTCCACTTTCCAACTCATTAGCATAGGTGCTTCCTCTGTGATATCTTAGAAAATCCCTTCACTAAGCTTAACGTGGTGAGGTTGGAGAGGATGGGGTGAGTGGGTAAAATAAAGCCCAGAATGTCAGAATGTTTTCAGGTATATTGGATTTCAGCCAAATGAGAAGGAAACTTCTGAGGCCAAGGATTGAAATTCTTTTGAAATAAAATAGAAAATAGCCATAAAGACAATATTGGTCATCTGTATATGAGGGTGCTGCACCTATGGATGTACATGTGGATTCAATTTATAAATTCTCAGTTATTTGTTTATGTACTTGTTTATTTACACATTTATTTATTTCATGGGAGGTACTTCTTGGACCAACTATTTTAAATATATTTTAAAAACAGCAGTGTATATATGTCAACCCCAGATTCCCAGCCTATCCATTTCCCCCATCCTTACTCCTGGTTCTGAATGGAAAATATTCAGAAAAAAAATTCCAGAAAGTAAAACTTGAAAATGCCACATACTAGGGAACTATTTACAATGCGTTTAATTTACATTTTATGTGTTAGTTGTTATAAGTCATCTAGAGATGACAAAGTGTATGGCAATATGCTTGTAAGTTAACTGCAAATACTAAGGCATTTTGCATAAGGAATCCTGCATCCTGGAGTTTAAATACTGAGGAGGACTTGAAAACAATCTCCCATGGTACCGTGCGTCTACTTCATCAGAAAGATAACAACTTTTCCAGAAAAAGAACTTTAGTGTATACTCACATTTCCAATACATTTGCCAAGACCTGCAAAGAAAAACAAAGATCATGTTAATCATGAGACTTTTGTCGTTTTGCATCTTCTTCTCTATTCTTTATTCAGTGTTATTGTTTTTTTACATTATCTTCTAAGGAATACTCAGAAGGCATCCTAGTAACATAGCCTAAGCTAAAACATGGGAGGCTTCCTCAGGGCACATTATGAAAGGAAGGAGGACAGAAGAGTCTGCGTAATGATGCAGCAACATCTAGGATTCCAGTATCGCCCGCTGCCAGTGCTGTTCTCAAGGACAGAGCTCCCCATTTAACAAAGCAATAGCAAAAACAGGGAACCGTATTTAACTTAGAGTGAAATTGATGACTGGTTATAACAACCTTGCCTAGAGAACAGGTGGAACTTCAGTGTCTCTGGAAAATTTGGGATAACAGGGAGTGACAAAGCTTTAGGGGAACACATACTGAGATTTACTCCAAGAAAGTTAACTTTCCGCTGGTCACAGAATTTTGCTGATTTTAGATCATCTGTCTGGATAGTACTCCTGATCACACTGAAAAAATATAGTCCTATTTTAGCTAAGACATGGACAAAAATCTTTCAAAGATTACCAGAATATTTTGAACTAGGGGACTGGACTAATACAATAATGGGGGTCAAGGAGCACCATCCCTCAGCTGAGAGTATCGGTTTAAACAGTGAACATTCCAGCGTCACAGCAACTCATCTAAAAGAGTGTTTCTCTCTCTGAGGACTAACCCTCATTTCTCACCTGGAGCAGCTCCCTGTCCGGCTTGCAGCACATCCCAGTCAGGTCTCTGTACATTTCTTTCAGACTTGCTCTGTACTGAGTCATTCTGAACACACTCTCCTCGAGTTGTTCACACATCTCCTTGGCTTCTCGCTCCAGGGCCTCCAGATGCAGTTGCTCCTCCTCCCGGAGAAACAGAAGCATCCTCTGATATTCAGCTGTAATCATCTCCTTCCTTAAGGCCACGTAGTCCTGTGGGGATAGTGGATTCAAAGTATTGCTTATGCTCACATTCAAAAGAAAACTTCCAATATTATTTCCTTGATGTCATCAAGAATGTTCTAGACAAACTGTCGGCCTCAAGTATTTTCCTGTCCAAGGTTTCTCTGAGTTCCTAGTCTCTGGCCCTGTTTGATTCAAGCCATCTGAGGGGTCCCAAGCTCTCCCCTTAGAAGGATTCTTCAAGGTTATTACTCTATCAATTATTTCCTCTTTAATTTGGATCATGTTTTTCTCTTGTTCCTTGCCCTGATTTTTCTAAATATTCTTTAATGTGGTAAACCCCATTTTGTATAGTTTTACAAGATGTTCTCTTTTCCCTCTAGGTACTTCTATATTCTTCTCCTCTACTACAGAGTAACACTTAGGACAGTGTTGTCTTATACTTCATTTCTGAATTTTAATCAAATCCTCAAAATTTTGCCTAGGAACACTTTTCATGCCAAGGTTTTCCCATGTACTAGCATTCCTTGAACTAGCCTGTATTGGCCCGTTTCAATTGTGACCACTGATAGGTCGTTTGAAATCACGCCTTTTCAAGGGAAGAGATCAATATCCTTTAATGGAAATGTAAATAGACCTAAAAGCTAGAATTATATCACTATCTATAGAAATAAATAGGAGCGTTTTTATTCTTACCTTAAATGACCAAGTTTTTTTAGCTTCCTGGTCCAGAATGATTTGCATTTCTTCTCTGATTTTCCATAAAGAGCCCATTCTCTTTAGAAGTTTCTCCTGCAAAATACCCAGGGGATTTAGACACAGAAGATGACACTGTAAATTTCATCCCCTTATTCCTGAACAAAGGCAGTTGTTGGTTACACAGAAACCTTGAGTTAGAATGCTGTGGTCAGATTTTCCCACATTAATCTGCATCTAACACCAAGATGATGGTGACAAAAGTGTATGCCACACAACTGGGGAAATGTTACAGATCATGAAATCCAGTCCCTAAGAAACTGAGACTCACGTATTTATATAGCTTGATTAGGAAAGCCTCAAGTTCCCATCAGAAGCCTGTGTCCCTGGCACCACCCGCCCCGGGATGCTGCATTTCCACACGTGTGGACAATTGGGCAACAACACTGAGAGGACACATTATATGTGAGGATCCACATTCAGAAATCCCACCTCCACTATCTCCACCCCCATCACCATCACAGCATCCTCGTCTTCCTCTCTGACTTAGGAGTCTCTAGATCCCGAACTGCTCTAGAGGCATCACCTACCCGGGACTCCTCAGCAGCCCTGTGTATCGGACTGTGGCTGTGAGCTGTGTGCTCGGGGCGTTCAGAGCAGGGCCCACAGAGCAGGGTCTGGTCAGCCTCACAGAAGAAGCCTTTGGCTTCCTGGTGTGTCACACAGATCTGCTCCTCAGAGCTGTGGTCGTGGTCAGCTCTGGCCTGTCTGGCAAGGGAAACCAGCCTCTTGAGGACAATATTGGTTTTGAAATCGGGCGTCTCTGCTATTCCCCTGCACTCCGGACACCTCCTTGGAGTCTGGCCTTCTTCCCAGCAAAGGCTCAGACAGGGACGGCAGAAGCTGTGCCCACAGTCTATGGTGATGGGGTCCAGGAAGCAGTTCATGCAGATGGAGCAGGTGAGTTCACTCTGGAAGACCTGCAGTGTGTCTGAATCCATGTTTCTGAAAACTAAAGATAGAAATAGAAATGATAAGAGAGGAAGTCTTTCTTCTGCCCTGATCAGGGAAAATAAAGCCTTTGGCACAGTCCTGTCTTGAACTCTGTCTAATTTCCGTATTTGCTAAACCCCAACACAAACCTGCATGCTGAGTCGCTCAGTCATGTCCAACTCTTTGTGACCTTATGGACTGTAACCCACCAGGCTCTGTTCATGGGATTCTCAAGGTAAAAATACTGGAGTAGGTTGCTGTGCCCACCTCCAGGGGATGTTTGCTACCATGGATTGAACCCATGTCTCTTAAGTGTCCTGGATTGCCAGGTGGGTTCTTTACCAATATTGCACCTGGACTTCCCCAATGGCTCAGTGGGTAAAGAATCTGCCTACAATTTAGGAGAAATGGGAAATGTGGGTTGGAGGCCTGGGTTGGAAAGATGCCCTGGAGAAGGAAATGGCAACTGGTCCTAGTACTCTTGCTTAGGAATTCCTGTGGGCAGTGGAGCCTGGTGAGCTACAGTCCATGGGGTTGCAAAGAGTTGGACATGACTGAATGACTAAGCAGAAACACAGTACAAACCTGGAAATGGTGACTACAGACAGGTTGTATTCCTGCTATAATAAAAAGGATGCAATTAGATAAGAGAGTCACTTGCAACTATTTTCTTTTTTTTTTGTTTAAAGTTAACCTGAAGATAAATATTAGGATGACTCCAGAGTAATTTTTGTCAGCTCATTTGTACAAAAGCATATATATAATCTCAATCTGTCTCTCTCTCTCCATTTTCCCCTACTTAAAACCCACACTTTGTCTCTTTGCTAATGTTCTCTATGCCTTCTGCCTTTGAAGTGACATATATGCTTTTCTAAAGCCAAATAAAATTGTTTATGAATAATTTAAACTTAATATAATTAATGTTTTTTTTAACTTTGACATTCTGAAGCTGTAAACTGGTCAGTGTTTACTTATAACTTAAACTAACAAAACTATTCCTTTTAAGACAAAAAGAAAAAATAAATATGTCATTGCTAGTTCAGGAAGACAATTTTTCCTGGAGTCATTTCAGATAATCAGAGTATGTCGTATTTTGAACTGGTGAATGTTCCCACTATAACAATAATCTGTAAAAAAAGAATCAATTGTTTAGTAAAGAAAGTGATGGGGAAACAGTGTCAGACTTTGTTTTTTGGGGCTCCAAAATCACTGCAGATGGTGACTGCAACCATGAAATTAAAAGATGCTTACTCCTTGGAAGGAAAGTTATGACCAACCTAGATAGCATATTCAAAAGCAGAGACATTACTTTGCCAACAAAGGTCCTTCTAGTCAAGGCTGTGGTTTTTCCTGTGGTCATGTATGGATGCGAGAGTTGGACTGTGAAGAAAGCTGAGCGCTGAAGAATTAATGCTTTTGAACTGTGGTGTTGGAGAAGACTTGAGAGTCCGTTGGACTGTAAGGAGATCCAACCAGTCCATTCTGAAGGAGATCAGCCCTGGGGTTTCTTTGGAAGGAATGATGCTAAAGCTGAAACTCCAATACTTTGGCCACCTCATGCGAAGAGTTGACTCATTGGAAAAGACTCTGATGCTGGGAGAGATTGGGGGCAAGAAGAGAAGGGGACGACAGAGGATGAGATGGCTGGATGACATCACTGACTCGATGGACGTGAGTCTGAGTGAACTCCGGGAGTTGGTGATGGACAGGGAGGCCTGGCGTGCTGCGATTCATGGTGTCACAAAGAGTCAGACAGGACTGACTCGGCAACTGAACTGAACTGCAAGAAAGTGAAAGTGAAATCGCTTAGTTGTGTTCAACTCTATGCTACCCCATGGACTGTAGCCTACCAGGCTCCTCCATCCACGGGATTTTCCAGGCCAAGAATACTGGAATGGGTTGCCATTTCCTTCTCCAGGAGATCTTCCCAACCCAGGGATTGAACCCGGGTCTCCCAAATTGCAGGCAGACACTTTACCGTCTGAATCACCAGGGAGGTTCCAATTTGACTATACATTGTTTACTAAAACCATAGAAATAAGTTTGAATATATACAAGGATTTCCGCTCTACACTGGAAATTCCAAATATCTGGTTAATGGAAGCAACATCAGATTTTTTGTTTTTTGCTGTTTCCCTCTGCCCATTCCACTTCTTTGGAGTCCCTACTGGTTGATTGGATCTATTTTGAACACTTTTCACTTATGGACTGCAAAGTGATGTCTTTAAAATGATAGCAACTGTGACCATTTCAAGAAGGTTTTCTGATTAATTTAACCATTTAACTCATATTCATCCTTTAAAGACTATGAAATGTATTCATTATGTTGAACATTTTAGGAGTACTATGTGTTTTATAAATACTTACGTATTTATAAATATGTGCATCAAATGAGGAGATAGCTGATGAACAGGGAGAAAGTATAAGGAAGCCATGTGTAGAGTGGGCTAGAAACTGACCAAGAATTCTTTACGAATAAAATCATTTTTATGCTAATGACACTGGGAATCATGATAGCATTAAAATAATAGAAGAACTAAATGGGCTTCCACTTTGGCTCTGTGATAAAGAATCAGCTTGCCATTAGATTAACTCCTTTTATATGGATTAACTCTTTTAATCGTCTAAACAATATTCACTAATTTTCTATTTTTACCCACATTTTATAAGGAAATTACTTGGCATAGTATAGATAAAAGACATTACTTGTTTGCAAATCCCAGAGGGAATAAATGCTTGATGCATTGCATACATACAGATATTATTGATAGTAAAAAAAAAATTCCATTTCTGTCCATAATCACCATTAGAGTTTCATTCCTAAGTGAACATCGCTGAATTTCATTTACTTTGATTAGAACTCACCACTGGGTACAGTTGATGAAATGTTCTACTCCTATGCTGTAAGTAACTCTGCACGATTCAGTTCAGCTTTAGGTGTTCACCTCTGCCTGGCAGAAACTTCCTGAAGTCTCCACAATGCAGCCAACTCCAATCTAGACAGCTCTGGACTCTGGAGAAAAGTGAGTGTGGATCTTCAAGGATGTTATATATAGTCTTTGAAGACCACACCCATCTCTTCCAAGTGATAGTGTTATCAGCTCTGTGAAAAGGTATAGGTGCACATGATTAGATTTTTCCAGGGTTGAAAACACTTTCAGATGCCAATGATTGAAGTCCTTTGAAACCTACTTAATCCAATTGTCAAAATCCAGTCTCTGCTAAAAAGTCACATTTTGAATTTATAGTTGTAATCCATGAAGTTTCTGTTTGGACAATAAATAAACTCCCCAGAAGTGAATATCTCCATTTAATGAACTGCATCATAGTTCTAATTTCAGATGACCAGTATATCTATTACTTTGGGCAAGAATCCCTTAGAAGAAATGGAGTAGCTCTCATGGTCAACAAGAGTCTGAAATGCAGTTCAGTTCAGTTCAGTGGCTCAGTTATGTCTAACTCTTTGTTAGTCCACCCCATGAACTGTCACATGCCATGATTCCCTGTCCATACCAACTCTGGGAACTTGCTCAAACTCATGTCCATCGAGTCAGTGATGCCATCCAAACAGCTCATCCTCTGTCCTCCCCTTCTCTTCTTGCCTTCAATCTTTCCCAGCATCAGGGTCTTTTCCAATGAGTCATTTCTTTGCATCAGGTGGCCAAAGTATTGGAGTTTCAGTTTCAGCGTCAGTCCTTCCAGTGAATATTCAGGACTGATATTCTTTAGGATGGACTGGTTGGATCTCCTTGCAGTCCAAGGGGCTTTCAAAAATCTTCTGCAACACCATAGTTCAAAAGTATCAATTCTTTGGCACTTAGCTTTCTTTATGGTCCAACTCTCACATCGATACCTGACTACTGAAAAAACCATAGCTTTGACTAGACAGATTTTGTCAGCAAAGTAATGTCTCTGCTTTTTTTTTTTTTTTTAATTTTATTTTATTTTTAAACTTTACATAATTATATTAGTTTTGCCAAATATCAAAATGAATCCGCCACAGGTATACATGTGTTCCCCTGTCTGCTACTGCTACTGCTAAGTCACTTCAGTCGTGTCTGACTCTGTGCGACCCCATAGACGGCAGCCCACCAGGCTCCCCCGTCCCTGGGATTCTCCAGGCAAGAATACTGGAGTGGGTTGCCATTTCCTTCTCCAATGCATCAAAGTGAAAAGTGAAAGTAAAGTTGCTCAGTCATGTCCGACTCTTAGCGACCCCATGGACTGCAACCTACCAGGCTCCTCCACCCATGGGATTTTCCAGGCAAGAATACTGGAGTGGGGTGCCATTGCCTTCTCCAATATGCTGTCTAGGTTGGTCATAACTTCTTCCAAGGAGCAAGCGTCTTTAATTTCATGGCTGCAGTCACCATCTGCAGTGATTTTGGAGCCCTGCAAAATAAAGTCTCTCACTGTTTCCATTGTTCCCCCATCTATCTGCCATTAAGTGATGGGACCAGATGCCATGATCTTAGTATTTTGCATGTTGAGTTTTAAGCCAGCTTTTTCACTCTCCTCTTTCACTTTCATCAAGAGGCTCCTAAGTTCCTTTAGTACTTGGGTGCAATTACAAAAATGACAAAATGATTTCAGTTTGTTTCCAAGGCAAATGATTCAGCACTACAGAAATCCAAGTCTGTGCTCCAACCACTGATGTGGAAAAAACTGAAGTTGACCAATTCTATGAAGACCTACAGCACCTTCTAGAACTAATGTTAAAAGAAAGATGTCTTTTTAATCATAATATATTGGATTGCAAACGTATGAAGTCAAGAGAAACCTGGACTATCAGTCAAGTTTGGCCTTGAAGTATGAAATGAAGCAGGGCAAAGGCTAACACAGTTTTGTCAAGAGACTAAACTGGTCATAGCAAACACCCTTGCCAAAAGCCCAAGAGATGACTCTATGCATGGACATCACCATACATAGAGTGCATTTTGATCAATACCAAAATCAGATTGATAATGATGATGATGATGATGATTTTGTAGCCAAAGGTGGAGAATCTCTATACAGTCAGTAAAAACAAGATGTGGAGTTGACTATGGCTCACATTGTGAGTTCTTATTGCAAAATTCAGCCTTAAATTGAAGAAAGTAGGGAAAACCTCTAGGACCTTCAGATATGAGCTAAATCAAATCCCTTATGATCATACACTGAAAGTCATAAATAGACTCAATGTATTAGATTTGACAGACAGAATGCCTGAAGAACTATGGAGGAAAGTTAGTAACATAGTACAGGAGACAGTGACCAAAACCATCCCAAAGAAAAAGTAAATGCAAGAAAGCAAAGTGGTTGTCTGAGGAGGTTTAACAAATAGCTGAGGAAAGAAGAAAAATCAAAGCAAGAGTGAAAAGGAAAGATATGTTCAACTGAACACAGAGTTCCAAGACTAGCAAGGAGAAATAAGAAGGCCTTCTTAAATGAACAATGCAAAAAATAGAGGTAAACAAGGGAATGGAAAGACTTGAGATCTCTTCAAAAAATTGGAGATATCAAGGACTGTTTCATGCAAGGGTAGGAATGATAAACAACAGAAACATTAAGGACTGAACAGAAACAGAAGGGATTAAGAAGACATGGCAAGAATACAGAGAAGAACTATTCAAGAAGGTTCTTAATGACCTGGATAGCCATGATGCTGAGGTCACTAACCTAGGGCCAAAGATCATGGAATATGAAGTAAAGTTGGTCTTAGAAAGTATTACAACAAACAAAGCTAGGGGAGGTGATGGAATTCCAGCTGAGCTATTTAATTCCTAAAGGATGATGTCATTAAACTGTTGCACTCCATATTTCATCAAATTTGGAAAGCTCAGTAGTGGCTACAGGACTGGAAAAGATCACTTTTCATTCCAGTGAAGGGCAATGGTAAAGAATGTTCAACTACCCTATAATTGCCCTCATTTTACATCCTAGCAAGTTTATGCTCAAAATCTTTCATGTTAGACTTCAGCAGTACATGGACCAAAAACTTCCAGATGTACAAGCTAGATTTCAAAGAGGCAGAGGAACCCAATTTCCAATTGCCAACGTTTGTTGGATCATGGAGAAAGCAAAGGAATTCTAGAAAAACATCCACTTGTGCTTCACTGACTACACTAAAGCTTTGACTGTGTGGATCACAACAAGTCGTGGACGATTCTTAATGAGCTTGGAGTACGAGACCACCTTACTTGTCTCCTGAGACACCTGCTGTGTGCATCAAGAAGGAAGAGTTAGAACCAGACATGGAACAGCAGACTAGTTCCAAATTGGGAAAGGAGTACGGCAAGGCTGTACTTTGTCACCACGGTTATTTAACTTGTATTCAGTAAATGTGTGTGTGTGCTCAGTCTCTTCAGCCATGTCTGGACTGAAGTCCACCAGGCTCTTCTGTCCATTGGATTCTCTGCCCGCCACAGATGTGACAGAGCTCCCAGGAGTCTGTGACTCCCCGTTTCTCTGTGAGTGATCTCGTCCCTCAGGACTCCTGCAGTGAACTGCGGAGGGGAAGATATGATTGACTGGATGTAGAGAAGTTTCCTTTAGCAACATTGTCAAGCTTCTGACATCTTTCTCCCTTCTCTCTGAAGTGAGGAGTTGGCCCTTACTTATTTTCGAAATGGAGATGGGCATGTGGGCAGTAACAATTCTATATGTATTTTCTTACTTTTAACTGTCAATGAGATTTTCTTATCTCAGTCATTAGAAATTAAAAATTTAAAACTTTTTGATCTGCATTGCTGCAGCTGCTGCTAAGTTGCTTTGGTCTTGTTCAACTCTGTGCATTAGCTTTTCCTTAAAACCAGCCTCCTGTGACTCAGTGGCAGTAATTTTCTTGGCCACATTTAAATTTCTCTGATTTCTGTTCCAACCCATTCCTCATGCTCCTTGTTGTAAGGGAATCATGCTTTTTTGCCATACATTTCATTTATTTGTACTATGCTATGCATTTGTCCATGATCTGGGTGAGTATCTTAGTGCAGCGATTACTAAACTATTTGGGAATTCATGTACCATTATGGGACTGCTTTTATAATTTTAGTTTATTTTAAAATGTGTTTAAAGCTACTGCCATCTCATTAAACTTTTCTAAATATTTTTGGCTAGCTTCATTTTTGGTTCTCACGGACAATCGATTAGTATCACACAAGTGCATTCGTGCATGCTGAGTCATATCTGAGTCTTTGTGACCCCATGGACTGTAGCCTGTCTGGCTCTTCTGTCCATGGGATTCTCCAGGCAAGAGTACAGTAGGTTGCCATTTCCTCCTCCAAGGGATCTTCCCAGCCCAGAGATCAAACCTGGGGTATCTTGCATTGGCAGGCAGTTGGACTTCCCCGGTGGCTCAGATGGTAAAGCGTCTGTCTACAATGCAGGAGACCTGGGTTCGATCCCTAGGTGGGGAAGATTCCCTGGAGAAGGAAATGGCAACCCACTCCAGTACTCTTGCCTAGAAAATCCCATGGATGGAGGAGCCTGGTGCAGGCTACTGCCCATGAGGTCGCAAAGAGTCAGACACGACTGAGCAACTTCACTTTCACTTTTTCACTTTCTTTACCACATGAAGTTGTGCTCCTATATATGAAAAGAGTAGTTTTGAGGGTTCATCTTACTCCTTGATGCCTTAGTGAAATACTTTATTCTTTATAAATATACAGGTTGGGCACCTACTACATAGCACATGGAACTCTGCTCAATTGTTATGTGGCTGACTGAGTGGGAGGGAGGTTTGGAGGAGAATGGATGCATACATATGCATGGCTGAGTCCTTTTATTTTTCACCTGAAACTATTACAGCATTTTTTTTTTTTTTTTTCCTAAAGGTTTATTTATTTTGGCTTCCTGGCTGTGAACCTGCTTTCTCTAGTTGCAGTGAATGGGGGCTACTCTTTGTTGTGGTGCTTGGGCTTCTCACTACAGTGACTCCTCTTATTTCAGTGCACAGGCTTTGGAGTGCTGGCTCAGTAGTTATGGCGCATGAGCTTAGTTGCTCCGAGGCATGTGGGATATTCCCAGAGCAGGAATGGAACCGTGTCCCCTGCATTGGCAGGGGGATTCTTAACCACCAGACCATCAAGGAACCATTGTACATTGTTTACTACATTGTACATTTACTCCAAAATTATAAGTTGGCTGTTCAGTTCAGTTCAGTCACTCAGTCGTGTCCGACTCTTTGAGACCCCATGAACCCTAGCATGCCAAGCCTCCCTGTCCATCGTCAACTCCCAGAGTTCACTCAAACCCATGTCCATTGAGTTGGTGATGCCATCCAACCATCTCATCCTCTGTTGTCCCCTTCTCCTCCTGGCCTCAATCTTTCCCAGTACCAGGGTCTTTTCAAATGAGTCAACTCTTTGGATCAGGTGGCCAGAGTATTGGAGTTTCAGCTTCAACATCAGTCCTTCCAATGAACACCCAGGACTGATCTCCCTTAGGATGGACTGGTACTACAGTACAAAATAAAAAGCTTCTTTTTTAAAAAATATAAATACTAAATGAATATAGGCTTAAATTCTGAATTTTCTAATGGAAGAAGATGGCATTGGTTAAAATAATGAATCTATATTTATTACCTCACCTATCCATTCATGAACTGGAAATAAAACTCCAGTAGTTTAAGATCTAAGATTAGATTTAGTGTTTCTAAAGTGACTGGCTCATAGTTCATTCACACTCACAAAATTTTAAGTGTATTTCTTTCCTCCTGGCAAATCTAAACATATCTTTTGATTGAAAAAACTCAAGAAGAAGAGTGCGAGGCACTGCTCACACTGCCAGAGAGCTTCGTCCTTTTCCCCTAGAAATGGAACTGAAGCCAAGGATCGAGAAACTCAGCCCCAGAGATATTTCTGCCTCTTTGGCTGAGAGACCCAGCTGCTCCATGTCATTAGATCTTCCTTCCCAGAACCTGCCCAGCTTGCATTTCTGACCCCTTCACTCAGGTGCAGGGCAGCAGCAGGAGGAAAGCAGGGGTCAGGTACTCACCTCTCAGGATTCTTGGTCTCCCCTTTCCTTGTCTACAGCTTCTCTTTCAATGAAGGGCAGGAGTTCTTGAACTCTCAGTCCTAGAGCCCTTCCTAGTTATTCTGCCCCCTCTCTCTAGGAGTGGAGCTCCCTGGTTCCCCTGGGGATGCAGGCCCTGGAGGTGAGTGGTGCAGCCTGAGTGTAAAAAGCAGCTCCAGGACCCCTGCAGCCCCCCTCCCTCGCCCCCTCCTGCACATCCTCCAAGGGGGACTCTGGGCTGAGCAGAGCCTCACCCCTGCTTTCCCAGATGTGCCAGGTACACGAGCCGGTCTGGGGCTTCAGGGAAAAGCTCCTTCTCTGGACAAAACCACATTGGATTGTCAGAGTTTCAGTGCCTACAGAGGCAGGGACGAGAACACAGAGCCCAGTGTTGCCCTCTCAAAGGTCTGCAAGGTCCCTTCCTGCCCTGAAGGAAGGTCACAGTGGGCAGCGACCCCTTGAGTCCAGGGCTGAGTCTACTGGGACCCCGCACCACTGGGGGCAGATTGGCCTTGGGCAGGTAGGAGATCATCTCCCTCCTGGGTCTAGTCCCTTTGGAAGCTGCCAGGATTCCTCAGTACCACAGGGTTTTCTCCACTCTGGAGATATTTGTGAGCTCCTGGAGAACCACAATTTTTAATCCCTAAACTTCCTCCTGGTTCCTGGGCCTTGGTTACTCCTGGGGATTTTCCAGAGCTAATGGAGCAGAAGGCTTTTCCTCAGACCCTCTTGAGATCCAGTCCTTGGGAAAAGAGAGGTCTCTCCTACCACCAGGCTCTGGAAGCAGGTGTCTGAGACTCTGCAGCTGAAAGAGCTGGGTCCCCAGTTCTCTGGCTCCTCCTACTTGTTTCTGTGTTCTGTCCAGGGGGCTTCAGAGAAGTGGGCCTCTCCATGCTTTGCTCCAGGAGATGTGAAGTTCCATTACCACAGCCTAGAGCTGGAATTGTCAGAACCAGGGTCTCTCAGGTACCTGGTTGGGGGACCAGGAACGGTGCCTACCTTCCTGTTGAACTTGATCTTCACCTGCCCGGGAGCTACATGACACTTAACCCTGAGTCATCAATGTCTTTCCATAGATGGACTTAAACATGTAGCTACATATTTTTCTGAAGAAAATAGAAAGGTAAATGAAATAAAATGATTTGTGTTTTAAAATATAACAAATAAACACAGTGATATATATTTATATATACAGTGATATATTTTTGTTATTTCTGTCTTTAAACAACAACCCTCATACTGGATTCATAAATAAACTCGTGTTAGCAACCAAATGTCAATTTTCTCATAGGTAAATTCAAATCCACCTTGAAGGAGTTAAATTTTTATGCCAAGTAAAAGCTAAAGTGTTAACATTCATTATGTATCTAGAAAAAATGGTTAACTTTACCAGCTGAGCCACAAGGGAAGCCCTGGGTAGCCTATCCCTTCTCCAGCCAATCTTCCTGACCCAGGAATTGAACCGGGGTCTCTTGCACTGCTGGTGGATTCTTTACCAACTGAGCTATCTGGGAAGCCCAACTTTATTCTACAAGACCTAAATAATAATAGTAGAACAGTACAGATTAACATCCTTTTTAGTTGATAATTTACATAGTATCTGCAAATGCTGCTGACAGCCATGATACCTCTAGTCATCCTCCTAGCAGCTTTTCAACAAATCTCAGGTATTCTGACTTCCGGTTTGGGCTGTGGGGTCCTTAGATACTGGATAAATGGCAGATGACAAGGCTGAGAGGTCCGGCCACCAGATAGGTCACAAAAATTTTCTGTGGCTCCCTTGGTCTAAGAAGCATAAACTCTGCAGATTCACGGACCACATGGTTCCATGATTATGGTGCAAACAGGAGAGGAATCCACAAGTGTGATCTGTGTGTATGTGTGTGTATGTGTGTGTGTGTGTGTGTATCTGGTGAGACCAGGAATACCGGGAAAGACTGATTGGAATCATTGCCTTCCCTGCCACACACACCACACCCAGGGCTCTGACTCCTTTGCTAAACCTGCTTCCAGTATTTCCCCCACATTCCAGTTGATATTCTACCTAATTTCTGGCTATGCCTCACTGTGCAAGCCTGCTGAACCTCTTGTCCTGTAATTCCATTCTCTGTGCCCGCTCCCTGCACTCCTGATTCAAGGGATGGGATAGGACACAGGATCAGAGGAGTCTGAGACCACTCCAGCCAGGGAAGGACCAGCACCTTCTCTAACTGCACTGTACTGTGCTGCCTAGCGAAATCTTATATTCACAAAAACAAGCCAGCAATAACATTCTAGAGTATTTCACATAGGATTTCTCAAGAAAATGATGTACAGAAAGAGATTTATTTAGTAGCACGGCTTTTAATTGTGTTGTTCCCTGTTATATTCCTCAAAGTCTGTGTCCAGTTTAAAAATAAGACCCGACACAGAAATTGGATAACTAAGCTGGGTATAAGGGGACCCTTGGCAACACTGAAGAAAGTGAAACCCCTACCTTCAATATCAAGGAACACACCAATCCTGCCCAGAAGTTTCTCTGTGTAAGGAGAAAACGCAAAGGATGGTGCAAAGAATATGAAGAATGCCATCCTTGACACTGTAAGTAACTGAATGACTGTGTGCCACCTTTCTTATCCAAGAAACCAGACACACACCTGGACCTCAGTCCCGGGAACCCACTTCATTCTGCACCCAGTGATGTTTTCTAGACAGCTTTCCCCTTGGTCGTTCCCACGGCAAACTAGTTAGATCTTTTGGAATTCATGTCTACACCTTCAACTTCTCACATTGTCAAACAGCCTGGGATTGGAATTGGTGCTTTTGTTATTTTAGGAAACTTAGCACTGTGAAAACAAAAGAAGAATCCAGTAAAACTCAATTTTAACGTGGCAATTGTCTTTGACATAATAGAGTCACTCTATGTACATAAAGTGACTATTATGTCAAAGACAATTAGGTGTCCTTTTCATTATAGGGGACTGGAATGTAAAAGTAGGAAGTCAAGAAACACCTGGAGTAACAGGCAAATTTGGCCTTGGAATACGCAATGAAGCAGGGTAAAGACTAACAGAGTTTTGCCAAGAAAATGCACTGGTCATAACAAACACCCTCTTCCAACAACACAAGAGAAGACTCTACACATGGACATCACCAGATGGTCAACACCGAAATCAGATTGATTATATTCTTTGCAGCCAAAGATGGAGAAGCTCTATACAGTCAGCAAAAACAAGACCAGGAGCTGACTGTGGCTCAGACCATGAATTCCGTATTGCCAAATTCAGACTTAAATTGAAGAAAGTAGGGAAAACCTCTAGACCATTCAGGTATAACCTAAATCAAATCCCTTATGATTATACAGCGGAAGTGAGAAATAGATTTAAGGGCCTAGATCTGATAGATAGAGTGCCTGGTGAACTATGGAATGAGGTTCGTGACACTGTACAGGAGACAGGGATCAAGACCATCCCCATGGAAAAGAAATGCAAAAAAGCAAAATGGCTGTCTGGGGAGGCCTGACTCAGCTGTGAAAAGAAGAGAAGTGAAAAGCAAAGGAGAAAAGGAAAGACATAAACATCTGAATGCAGATTTCCAAAGAATAGCAAGAAGAGATAAGAAAGCCTTCTTCAGTGAGCAATGCAAAGAAATAAAGGAAAACAACAGAACGGGAAAGACTAGAGATCTCTTCAAGAAAATCAGAGATACCAAGGGAACATTTCATGCAAAGATGAGCTCGATAAAGGACAGAAATGGTATGGACCTAACAGAAGCAGAAGATATTAAAAAGAGACGGTAAGAATACACAGAAGAACTGTACAAAAAAGATCTTCACGACCCAGATAATCACGATGGTGTGATCACTGACCTAGAGCCAGACATCCTGGAATGTGAAGTCAAGTGGGCCTTAGAAAGCATCACTACGAGCAAAGCTAGTGGAGGTGATGGAATTCCAGTTGAGCTATTCCAAATCCTCAAAGATGATGCTATGAAAGTGCTGCACTCAATATGCCAGCAAATTTGGAAAACTCAGCAGTGGCTACAGGACTGGAAAAGGTCAGTTTTCATTCCAGTCCCTAAGAAAGGCAATGCCAAAGAATGCACAAACTACCGCACAAATGCACTCATCTCGCATGCTAGTAAAGTAATGCTCAAAATTCTCCAAGCCAGGCTTCAGCAATATGTGAACTGTGAACTTCCTGATGTTCAAGCTGGTTTTAGAAAAGGCAGAGGAACCAAAGATCAAATTGCCAACATCCACTGGATCATGGAAAAAGCAAGAGAGTTCCAGAAAAGCATCTATTTCTGCTTTATTGACTATGCCAAAGCCTTTGACTGTGTGGATCACAATAAACTGTGGAAAATTCTGAAAGAGATGGGAATACCAGGCCACCTGACCTGCCTCTTGAGAAACCTATATGCAGGTCAGGAAGCAACAGTTAGAACTGGACATGGAACAACAGACTGGTTCCAAATAGGAAAAGGAGTATGTCAAGGCTGTACATTGTCACCCTGCTTATTTAACTTCTGTGCAGAGTACATCATGAGAAACACTGGACTGGAAGAAACACAAGCTGGAATAAAGATTGCCAGGAGAAATATCAATAACCACAGATATGCAGATGACACCACCCTTATGGCAGAAAGTGAAGGGGAACTAAAAAGCCTCTTGATGAAAGTGCAAGTGGAGAGTGAAAAAGTGGGCTTAAAGCTCAACGTTCAGAAAACGAAGATCATGGCCTCCGGTCCCATCCCTTCATTGGAAATAGATGGGGAAACAGTGGAAACAGTGTCAGACTTTATTTTTCTGGGCTCCAAAATCACTGCAGATGGTGACTGCAGCCATGAAATTAAAAGACGCTTACTCCTTGGAAGGAAAGTTATGACCAACCTAGATAGCATATTGAAAAGCAGAGACATTACTTTGCCAACAAAGGTCTGTCTAGTCAAGGCTATGGTTTTTCCTGTGGTCATGTATGGATGTGAGAGTTGGACTGTGAAGAAAGCTGAGCACTGAAGAATTGATGCTTTTGAACTGTGGTTTTGGAGAAGACTCTTGAGAGTCCCTTGGACTGCAAGGAGATCCAACCAGTCCATTCTGAAGGAGATCAGCCCTGGGATTTCTTTGGAAGGAATGACGTTAAAGCTGAAACTCCAGTACTTTGGCCACCTCATGCGAAGAGTTGACTCATTGAAAAAGACTCTGATGCTGGGAGGGATTGGGGGCAGGAGGAGAGGGGGACGACAGAGGATGAGATGGCTGGATGGCATCACTGACTCGATGGAAGTGAGTCTGAGTGAACTCCAGGAGTTGGTGATGTACAGGGAGGCCTGGCGTGCTGCGATTCATGGGGTTGCAAAGAGTTGGACATGACTCAGTGACTGATCCTATCTGATCTGGTGTAGAATTCTCCTAGATTTAAAAAAAAAGAAACACTAAAAACCAAAAAACAAAGACTTTCTGGACAGTTCTGTCTGGAAAAAATATCAGATTCAGGTACTACCAGCATATCTGCTGAAGAAATTATATCTAACCCCAGTAGACAATTCCTCAAAACTCTGAGATTATAAAGGGGAAGGGGGATCATGGTTATTTCTCTCTGGTTGCTTTTCAGGCCACAAGGAAGTTCATGACCTGTGCATTGCTGCAAGTCCTTAGTAATATGAGTTACCTCCACTGCGTCTTTGGTTTGGGGGAGAAAGTGACTATTCTTAGACTGAAATATCTGGTGATCACATTGTCAGGATTATTATGAGATGGTAGTTGAGAAAATTTACACTGAAAAGAAAAACTTAAATGCACCTCCTTAGAAGAGATTCCCTACTAGTGATTTTCTGCCTTTCACTCCCTGTCACGTAGGAGGTCTGGTTTTCCCTTCTCTTCCAGTTGTCCTCCAGGTTTGGCTCTACATAGTTTTTTTTCAGTCACCAACTTGTATTATTTTCTTGTTCATAAAAATTGCTTTGCATACTTAGTTATTTGTATATCAACTGTAGTGTTCATTGTAACAAAATTACTTACTGAGAAATGTTTAGGGGAAATTTTTTAAAATGTGAAGTACCTTATCCGTGTTACTGTTTGCTGTGCTTAGTTGATCAGTTGTGTCCCACTGAGACCCCGTGGGACTGTAGCCTGGCAGGCTCCTGTGTCCATGTGGATTCTGCCAGCAAGAATAGTGGAGTGGGTTGCCATGCCCTCCTCCAGGGGATCTTCCCAACCCAGGGATCGAACCCAGGTCTCCAGAATTGCAGGCAGATTCTTTACCATTTGAGCTACCAGGGAAGCGCATCAGAGTGACTGAACAGAACTGAACTGAACTGAACACAATGGTTATCATCGCAGCACTGTTTATAATAGCCAGGACATGGAAGCAACCTAGATGTCCATCCGCAGATGAATGGATAAGAAAGCTGTGATACATATACACAATGGAGTATTACTCAGCCATTAAAAAGAATACATTTGAACCAGTACTAATGAGGTGGATGAAACTGGAGCCTATTATACAGAGTGAAGTAAGCCAGAAAGAAATACACCAATACAGTATACTAATGCATATATATGGAATTTAGAAAGATGGTAACAATAACCCTGTGTACGAGACAGTAAAAGAGACACTGATGTATAGAACAGTCTTATGGACTCTGTGGGAGAGGGAGAGGGTGGGAAGATTTGGGAGAATGGCGTTGAAACATGTATAATATCATGTATGAAACGAGTTGCCAGTCCAGGTTCGATGCACAATACTGGATGCTTGGGGCTAGTGCACTGGGACGACCCAGAGGGATGGTATGGGGAGGGAGGAGGGAGGAGGGTTCAGGATGGGGAACACATGTATACCTGTGGCGGATTCATATTGATATTTGGCAAAACTAATACAATTTGTAAAGTTTAAAAAAAAAAAAAAGATTGCCAATGCAAAACCATGTTCAGAGGACGGGGATGTGTGGTTTCACCAATGGGCTACATTATCTTGGAAATGGTTGAGTCTGTCCCTCAGTCCAGTGATGGCTCCTGGATTGAATTCTGGGTTCACAGACTGGTAGATGGAGAGCAGCGCTGACTCATTCCTGCAGAGATTCCTCAGGATGGGGAACAGATGTGCACCCATGGCTGATTCATGTCAATGTAAGGCTCTTAAAAACCCCTACAATATTGTAAAGTAATTAGCCTCCAGTTAAAATAAATAAATTTATATTAAAAAATAAAGAAATTAAAAAATTTAAAAAGAGCTTCTCTTTATGTTTCATCATAGTGTTTATGAATGTCATACATATTCACCTGAAAATGTTTCATCAAACCTTTTTCTCATGCACAAACACCAGATAAATTTGCATCATTCTTAGAGTATCTTTCTAATTTTTCTTTTGTCTGCTTCCACTGGCCTGACTTTCAGAGGTTCTTGCCTTTCTCACCTGTTACTGAAACAGAGCAGGACCCTACGCTTCTTTCTCCTGCCTCCAATGTCCTTAGCCTGCCTTTTATCTCTCAGTTCAGTTCAGTTCAGTCGCTCAATCGTGTTCAACTCTTTGCGACCCCATGAATCACAGCATGCCAGGCCTCCCTGTCCATCACCAACTCCCAGAGTTCACTCAGACTCATGTCCATTGAGTTGGTGATGCCATCCAGCCATCTCATCCTCTGTCATCCCCTTCTCCTCCTGCCCTCAATACCTCCCAGCATCAAAGTCTTTTTCAATGAGTCTAAAGCTGCATTTAGAAAAGCCAGAGGAACCAGAGATCAAATTACCAACATCTGCTGGATCATCAGAAAAAAAAAAGAGAGTCCCAGAAAAACATCTATTTCTGCTTCATTGAATACACAAAGCCTTTGAATGTGTGGATCACAACAAACTGTGGAAAATTCTAAAGAGATGGGAATACAAGACCACCTGTCTCCTGAGAAATCTGCATACAGGTCAAGAAGCAACAGTTAGAACTGGACATGGAACAACAGACTGTTTCCAAATCGAGAAAGGCATAAGTCAAGGCTGTATATTATCACCCTGCTTATCTAACTTAAATTCAGAGTACGTCATGAGAAATGCTTGACTGGATGAAGCCCAAGCTGGAATAATGACTGTTGGGAGAAATATAAATAATCTCAGATATGCAGATGATACCACCCTTATGGCAGAAAGTGAAGAAGAACTAAAGAGCCTCTTCATGAAAGTGAAGGAAGAGGGTCAAAAAGTTGGGTTAAAACTCAACGTTCAGAAAACTAAGATCATGGCATCTGGTCCCATGACTTCATGGGAAATAGATGGGGAAACAACAAAAAAGTGATAGACTATTGGGGGGTGCAGTCCAAAGTCACTGCCAGTGGTGACTGCAGCCATGGAATTAAAAGATGCTTGCTCCTTGGAAGAAAATTTATGACCAACCTAGACAGCATTTTAACAAGCAGAGACATTACTTTGCTAACAAAGATCCATCTAGTCAAAGCTATGGTTTTTCCAGTAGTCATGTATGGGTGTGAGACTTGGACTACAAAGAAATGTGAGCAGGGAAGAATTGATGCTTTTGAACTATGGTGTTGGAGAAGACTGTTGAGAGTCTCTTTGACATCAAGGAGATCCAGCCAGTCCATCCTAGAGGAATCGGTCCTGAATATTCACTGGAAGGACTGATGCTAATGCTGAAACTCCAATACTTTGGCACCTGATGTGATGAACTCACTCATTTGAAAAGTCCCTGATGCTGGGAAATACTGAAGGCCGGAGGAGAAGGGAACGACAGAGGATGAGATGGTTGGGTGGCATCCCTGGTTCAGTGGACATGAGTTTGAGTAAACTCCAGGAGTTGGTGATGGACGGGGAAGCCTGGCATGCTGCAGTCCATGGGATCGCAAAGAGTCAGACAAGACTGAGCAACTGACCTGAACTGATAGAGTTAGTAAAGGTGTTAGCAACTTCAGGAATTTATGCACCACCTTCGTAACCAAAAAAGAAAAAAAAAGAAATAAAAGGAAAATAAAAGAAAGGTTGTTCCCAAGAAGCTCTAATGAAATGTAGTCCTGATCACCAAAAGACTGACTCTTACCTCTGAAGTTGTTCAGCATGTGTAGGAATCCAGAGACAGGCCAGGAAGGGAGCTCTGGGTTCACGGGCTGAGGCTTCTGTATCTGTGCCAGATGAGTCCTGTACAAAGGACATCGATTCCATGTCAAGACCAATGGCTAATCACATGAGCATTGCAAAACAGCAGACTTTACCACAGGATCCCATATGTTCTCAGGATTCTCCTACTTTTAGTGATTTGCATATATAATATATTCTACTCATTTGAGAATATAAAAATGTTGCCATATATTTTACTAAATAGAAATTACATCAAATTTCATTTTCCCCATTTTTCTCAGACAATATTCCAAATTTGCACTCACTAAACTTCTTTCCCTACCTCAATTCCATAGATTCAAAGATCCTGGGTATTTTACAGAGAGCAAAAAATTCAGGCTAAGCCTGTGAGACTTCACTCACAAAGCAGTCATCGAGGATGCATTCTGTGTCTAAACAGAAGTGCTCACTGACCAGACATGTTTACTCTTGTCAGTCCAGCAAAGTGACTCAGGTCCAACCTGGCTGTCCTGGTCCTGAATGTCTCACTTAGCAGTGGGCAGCAGAAAGGCGCTCCGTGTGAGGTCCTGCCTGCAGGGCGCTTGCTGTGATGGAACAGGCTGAGTCACTTCTACTCAGTATTAACAAAATCACAGTCTCTTGTCATGGTAGGGAATATGCCTCTTTCATGCCTTTTTCGCCTTTCAATTCACTAGGATAGGTTCTTCCTCTGTGATGTCTTAGAAAAATCCCTCACTAAGTTTTATTGTGGTCAAGCTGGAGAGAATGGGTCGAGTAGGTGGAACAAAGCCCAGAATGTCAGCAGGTTTTCAGATATATTTGATTTCAGTCAAATGACAAGGAAATGACTGAGACCAAGGGTCAGAAACCCATGAAATTCTTTTGAAATAAAATAGAAAATGGCCAAAAAGACAATGTTGGTAATCCATATGCTAGGGTTCTGTACTTGTGGATTCACACATGGATTCAATCTGTACATTCTGGGCTATGTATTTGCTTATCTATTCCTTTATTTTATAATAGGATCAGAGCTACTATTCTAATTATATTTCATATACAGTACGTACCAGTCAATCCCAAATTCCCAGTGTAAACTTCCTTCCCCTTTGCTTTTGTTCTGAGTGGAAAAAATTCACAAAACATTCCAGAAACTTCCAAAAATGTAAAAATTGAAAATGCCACATACCAGGGAATGACTTATGTAGCATTTACTTTATACTGTATATGTTGTAAAGTTGTCTAGAGATGACAAAGTGTACAGGAGCATGTGTATTAGTTATCTGCGAATAACATGGTATTATGTATAAAGGATCCTGTCCTGGGATTCAGATAAGGGGGAGGACCTGAAATCAATCCCCAGGTCCCAAGCAAGAACTGTGGGTCCACTTCATCAAAAAGACAAAAATGTTTCAGAAATCAAAAGTCATTAGTGTATACTCACGTTTCCAGCACATTTTCCAAGCCCTGCAAAGGAAAAAAAAATCATGTTAATCATTAGAGTTTTGTCTGTTTCCATCTCCTTTTCCTATTCTTGTTTCATAATAAGACAGTTTTCTAAATGTCTTCTACGTAACACTCAGAAGCAATCTTCATAACAGACCCTAACCTAAGACATGATGGGCTTCCTCAGGTCTCATTAAGGAAGCAAAGGGGGCAGGAAGGGTCTGCACAATGCTGCAGCAACATCTAGGTTTCCAGTGTCACTCACTGCCCACTGCTGTCTTCAGGAAGCGATCTCACCATTTATGGTAACAATTAAAGTAAAGCAGACAATTGCATAAAAAGAACCATTGGTTGCATTAAAATTGATACCAGTTCTAAATATCTTGTCTGTATGACAGTAAGAACCTCAGTGTCTTCAGGAAGAGTGGATAACAGAGAGTGCAAGAAGATGCAACCAGTCCATTCTGAACGAGATCGGCCCTGGGATTTCTTTGGAAGGAATGGTGCTAAAGCTGAAACTCCAGTACTTTGGCCACCTCATGTGAAAAGTTGACTCATTGGAAAAGACTCTGATGCTGGGAGGGATTGGGGACAGGAGGAGAAGGGGACGACAGAGGATGAGATGGCTGGATGACATCACTGACTGGATGGACGTGGGTCTCAGTGAACTCCGGGAGGTGGTGATGGACAGGGAGGCTTGGCGTGCTGTGATTCATGGAGTCGCAAAGATTTGGACACGACTGAGCGACTGATCTGATCTGATAGTAAGATTTACTCCAAGAAAATTAACTTTCCCCTGGTCACAGAATCTTGCTGGTTGTGTAATCATCTGTCTGGATAGGTAATATTTCAGTGTCACAGCACTCGTCTAGAAGAGTGTTTCTCTTTCTGAGGATGGACCCTCCTTTCTCACCTGGAGCAGCTCCATGTCCGGCTTGTGGCACATCTCAGTCAGCTCTTTGTACATTTCTTTCAGACTTTCTCTGTACTGAGACATTCTGAACACACTCTCCTTGAGTTCTTCACAAATCTCTTTGGCTTCTCGCTCCAGGGCCTCCAGATGCAGTTGCTCCTCCTCCCGGAGCAACAGAAGCATCCTCTGATATTCAAGCTTGATCATCACCTTCCTTAAGGCCACATAGTCCTGCAGAGATAGTGGATCCAAAGCATTACATATGTTCACATTCAAAAGAAAACTCCAAATATTATTTCCTTAGTGTCATCAAGGAAGTTCCTGACAAACTGCCACATGCATTCAAAGAGTCTTGAATATTTTCAGGTCCTTATTGCCCATGCTTTCTCTGAATTCCTAATCTCTTTGCCTGTTTAAATCAAGTCATCTGAGGGACCCCAGGCTGTCTCCCAAGGAAGATTCTTCCGGGATCTTACTCCATCAGTTATTTCCTCTCCGACCTGAGTCTTGTTTTTCTCTTGTTCCTTTCTCTGATTCTTCTAAATATTCTTTCATGAAGTAAACCTCATTTTGAATATAAGTATTTTCTTTTTTTCTGCATGCTTGACTCTCTTCAGTCATACACAACTCTTTGTGACCTTGTGGACTATAGCTCACCAGGCTCCTCTGTCCATGGGATTCTCCAGGCAGGAATACTGGAGTGGGCTGCTATTTCCTCCTCCAGGGCATCTTCCCAACCCAGGGATGTAATCCAGGTCTGTTGTGGCGCCCACACTGCAGGCAGATTCTTTACCCCTGAGCCATCAGTTTTCCTCTAGGTACGACTCTCTTCCTCTCTTCTCCTTCACAGTCACAGATAGTGCAATGCATCTTATACCCCATGTCTGAAAAGGCTTTTTCCAATCTTCAAAATCTGGCCTTGGAATACATTTCATGCCTTGGTCTTCGAATATACTAGCATTCTTTGAACTAGCATATATTAGCCTGTTCTCATTGCAATTACTGATCAGTCATTTGAAACCACTCCTCCAGGGAAGAGACCAGTAGCCTTTCACAGGAACTTACATTGATGTAAAAAAAAAAATCTAAGGTAAAATTATATCAATATTTATACAAATAAACAGGAACATTTTTATTCTTACCTCAAAGGACTGAGTTGTGTTAGCTTCCTGATTCAGACTAATTTGGATTTCTTCTCTCATTTTCCATAAAGAGCTCATTCTCTTCAGGAGTTTTTCCTGAAAAATACCCACAGGATTTAGTGACACAGAAGATGACACTGTAAATTTAATCCCCTTATTCATGAGAAAAGGCATTTATTAGTTACACAGAAAACTTGACTTAGGAGGCTGTTGTCAGACTTTTCCACATTAATTTGATGCCAATATTTGAATATCAAGGAATAGAACTGTATACTAGAGAATTGGGGGGACTTTACAGATAATGGAATCCATGTCCCATGATACTGAGACTCAGACTCTAATAGCCCGAGTAAGAAAGCCTCAAGCTCCCATCAAAATCCTGTGTCCCTGGTCCCACCCGCCCCGGGATGCTGCATTTCCACACGTGTGGACAATTGAGCAACAACACTGAGAGGACACATTATATGTGAGGATCCACATTCAGAAATCCCACCTCCACTATCTCCATCCCCAGCAACATCATAGCATCTTCATTTTCCTCTCTGACTTAGGAGCCTCTGGATCCCAAACTGCTCAAGAGGCATCACCTACCTGGGATTCCTCAGCAGCCCTGTGTATTGGACTGTGGCTGTGAGCTGCGTGCTCGGGGTGCTCAGAGCAGGGCCCACAGAGCAGGGTCTGGTCAGCCTCACAGAAAAGGCCTTTGGCTTCCTGGTGTGTCACACAGATCTGCTCCTCAGAGCTGTGGTCGTGGTCAGCTTTGGCCTGTCTGGCAAGGGAAGCCAGCCTCTTGAGGGCAATGTTGGTTTTGAAATCAGGCCTCTCTGATATTCCCCTGCACTCCGGGCACCTCCTTGGAGTCTGGCCTTCTTCCCAGCAAAGGCTCAGACAGGGACGGCAGAAGCTGTGCCCACAGTCTGTGGTGATGGGGTCCAGGAAGCAGTTCATGCAGATGGAGCAGGTGAGTTCACTCTGGAAGACCTGCAGTGTGTCTGAATCCATGTTTCTGAAAATTAAAAAAGAAATAAGACAGGGTAAGAGAAAAAGTCTTTCTTCTGCCCTCATCAGGAAAAATAAATCCTTTGGACAAAGTCCTGTCTTGAACTCTAATTTCCCTATTTGCTTACCTCCCCAGAACAAACCTAGAAATGGTGACTGTATACACCTTGGATTTGAACTATTATACAAAAGATGAAATACAGTAAGAGTCCTTGGCAACTTTTTGGTTTCAAATAAATCAGGATTTCAATCATACTAAAATTATTAATACATGGAGAAGCTTAAAGATTAGTGTGAGTGTGCTCACTCCTGTCTGACTCGTTGCTACACCATGGACTATAGCCCACCAGGCTCCTCTGCCCTTGGGATTTTCCAGGCGAGAACCCTGGAAAGGGTTGCCTTTTCCTTCTCCAAGGGCTCTTCCTAACTCAGCGTTTGAACCCATGTTTCCTGCGTCTTCTGCATTGGCGGGTGGACTCTTTACCACGGAACTCCCTGGAAGCCCCTTAAAGATTAGAATGGAGGGTAAGTGTTGGGATGACTTCACAGTTACTTTATCAGCTGACTCTGACAGAAGCACACACAGAACCTCCGTCTGTCTCTCTCTCGACCTCCATGACTCCCTGACTGGAAGCCACACTAGCACACCCTTCCTTTCTCTCCTCATGGCCTCAGTTCCTTCCATCATCAAAGTGACAGAAGTGCTTTTCTAAAGACAAAGAAATTTGTTTACAAAGAACTTAAACTTCATACAATCAATCTTGGCTTTAATCTGATGTCCTAAAGAGTTCAGAGCTTGCTTCCAGCTTAAATAACAAAACTGCTGCTTTCAAGACAAAAAGAAGAAAAAAAAATGTCATTTCTAGTTCAGGAAAGCAAGTTTTCCTGGAGTCAGTTCATATCATCATAGCATGTCATATTTTGAACTGGTGAATGCTCAGGTATCACAATAATCAGGAAACAATAGTCAGCATGAATATAATCATTTGTAGACTGATAGCATCAAGGACCATGATAATATTAAAACAATAATAGGAGAACTTAATATGTGTTGCCTAGTGTTTCTCAGCATTGAATTAAATCCTTTTCTATAGATTAACTGCTTTCATCATCTCAACAATATTTACTAATTTTCTATTTTTACCCACATTTGATAAGGAGGTTATTTGATATGGTGGAGGTAAAAATAAGTTATTGGTCTGCAAATCCTACATGGAATCAATGCTTGAGGAAGTGCTGAAACATAGATAGTACTGACAGAATAAATACAACTAGCTTTTGTGTCCACGACTGCCATTAAAGTTTTATTTTTAACTGAACATATCAGAATTTCATTGTACCTTGATCAGAACTCACCTTTGGTTGTAGTTAATGCAGTTTCCACTCCTTTTCAGTGGGTAACTCTCAAATTCAGTTCAGGATATAGATGCTCCACTGCTGGTGGCAGAAACTTTGAAAAGTCTTCACAGCTCAGCCAACTCCACACACCACAGCTCTGGGCTCCAGAGAAGATTGAACTTGGTTCTTGCTGAATGTTTTATATTCTCCAATGACCATGCCCATTTCTTCCAAGTGATAGGGTTACCAACTCCATGAAAAGGTATAGGTGCACATGATTAGATTTTGCAGAGTTGGAAACACATCAGGATGCCAATGATTGAATTCAAATGTCTGAAACCTACTTGATGCAATTGCCACAATCCAACCTCTGATAAAAGTCTCAGCATGAATTCACCTTTGTAACTCATGGAGTTTTTGTTTTGGAATAAACTATCCAAATATAAATTTCACACCTCCATTTAATGAACTAATTATAGTTTTAAGAGCACCTACCCATCTAGACCTATCACCCGATAGATTTACTTGCCTTTCTGAATTTGCCTGCATTCATTTGGAGATATTTCTTCAGAATGAGGAATCCCTCACATTCTATTTTTCAAGCTGGGTACTCAAGCTCCCCTAAGTACACATACTGCTCTGGCCAAGATAGCCAGAAGTTGTTGTTTGGAAGTAACTGAACTCCCCAGGACTGAATTTCATATCTTCATTTCACAAACTATATGATAGTCTAATTGCAGCAACCAGTAATCTCACCAGTAACAAGTGAGAATGTGTGAGTGCTAAGTTTCTTCAGTTGAGTCAGACTCTTTGCAAAACCCAGGGACCGTAGCCCACCAGAATCCTCTGTCTGTGAGATAATCTAGGCAAGAATACTGGAGTGGATTGCCACGCCCTCATCCAGGGGTTCTTCCCAACCAAGGGATCGAACCCTCAGCTCTTATGTGTCCTGCATCAGTAGGTTCTTTACCATTAGCACCACCTGGGAAGCCCGCAAGTGAGAAGAGGGACGTGATTTTCCTTCTAGGAGTTGCGGTGACTCAGCTTGTTCCATCACAGCAAGCCTGCTTGTTCTCTAAAACGCAGCAAACTTTGCCTTACCTGACTGGATAGGGGAAGGGAATGAAGTTCAATGAGTTGAAAATTGAAATAATGTCTGAGAAAAAGAGGAAAGTTTAAATTGGATATAATTTATATTTTGAAAACATAATATGGTAAGATTTTATATTCCCATAGGTGCCATTGCTGGTTTTTCATTTTCTCTGTATTATAACTGAATATACTATTCATTGCACAAAGAATATTTATTATTTGTAAAATCAGGAAGAATTGACAAAAAAGACTAAAATTGTCTTAGGTCAAATAATTCTAAGGATCATATACAGAATCTAAATATTAGATCCATATCAAGTAACTGAAAGGCAAGAGATATGTGAACATGGTTATCTGGAACATCCTTTTTGAAGTTTCCTGTATTCATTGATGAAGTGCTATCAAATTTTTGGACCCTTGAAAATGTAATAGGTAGAGAAAATCCCCCAGTAAATATTCACGTGATAGCAAAGTGCCATCTACATGCTCCATGCATTTAAGAAAAGGGACACAAGAAAAACTTTCTACTAAAAGATAAAAATAATGTTTTGGGTGAGTCCTGAAAAAAGTATCAAGATAACAGAGCTTGTGCGTGCTCAGTTGTGTGTGACTCTGTGACTCCATGGACTATATAGCCTGCCAGGCTCCTCTGTCCATGGGATTTCCCAGGAAGAATACTGGAGGAGGTTGCCATTTCCTTTTCCAGGGGATCTTCCTGACCCAGAGATCAAACCCTATCTCCTGTGTCATCTGCATTAGCAGGCAGATTTTTTTTTTTTTTTTGTGCCACTGAGCCTCCTGGGAAGCCCCAAAGTATCAAGAGGCTGACATTAAATCAGACTTCACAGTTTATAATATACCTGTCTTGCTTTTGTTTTACTCTCTCTATGTGATTGGAGGTGTTTCTATATGCGGTAGTGATACTAATAACTTTTGTTCTTCCTAGAAAAGTCAGTCTGAACTCTCTAGGGTTTGTGCTCTGTCTTTCCTTGGAGAAGGGAAACTGAACTAACTCACTGAATAGAGAGATTTCTCTCTGAGGATATGGAAATGCCATTAACTGACCTGGTTTTTCTCTTTCTCCCCTGGATAACATTCTCAGTCAGAAAATTACCATTCACAATGTGAGCCTTTCAGAGGATGATACAAGTGTGATGTTTTGAAATCACCATTACTGATTTTTATTTTGAAAAATAAACATATAGCAAAAAATGTAAGTGTTGCTACAGAAAAATATTGAATCAAAAATAGTATATAAAGGCTTCAGCTCCAGAGTTTGAACTCCTACAGCCTAGAATTCCAAGGTCACTGCAGTGGGAAGGAGAGCATAAAGCGGTCCTCAGGCCTCTCTGACCTGCAGGGCTGGAGACAAGCAACCCCAACCCCGACTCAGGGTCAAGGTTTCCCCCTGGAGATGGGTGTTTGGAGTCCTAGGACAGTCCTAGACCCTGTCCTTTTTCTGGCATCATCACTGATGGAGCCACCTCCTTCTACAGAGATGTGCCTTCCCCGAGAGCAGCGTGTCTTTCAGGAGAGCCTGGTCTGCCAGGGTATGAGCCTGGGCCATCCTGGTGGTCAGTGGGCTCCGGCCCCGCCACTGAGGGACCCGCCCGAGGTGGGCACATGGGGCTGGAGGCGCTCAGACACCCATTCCAGGGGCTCCGGGAGGGACGCTAAGTCCGCACGACCACAGGGCTCAGACCCCGCGTTTCTGGGAAGGAATTTGGTTTCTGTCTGCCCAGGAACCCAAAGGCCCAGTAGGGAGTCAGGAGGACGTGCATGGCAATGGGAGAATGGCCCTATTCCTGGATCTTAAATGGACTGCTCCAGGGAACCCCAATATCTTTTTGTCTGCAAGTGCCTGACAGGGCCCCAGACTCTGGCAGTCCTGAGGATACTGTGTCCCGACAGACATGGCCCGAGTGTCAGAAAAGAACGCAGATCCACGGGCACCTTCTGCGGGTCTTGGCGAGAGTCAGTGTTGGAAACAGGGCTGCTGGACCACTGAGCCGGAGGGGATCAGTGTGGATTCTGGCCTGTGGCCTCATCGAGGCTCTCAGGAGCTCCACTGGCTCCTGAATCCTGCAGTTTCCCCAGCATTGCACCTGCCCTCCTGCTGCCTCTTCCTGTGCGAGGCCCCGAGGGTGGTTCTCTGTTCAGGGTGAACTCAGGAGAGAAGCGACTGAGTCAGACAAAGAAAGGTAAAGATTGTGTGATATTGACCATATAAAATAATGGTACCAATGAGGTTATTTACAAAAGAAAGACACAGATGTAGAAAACAAACCTAAGGTACCAGGCGCTAAGAAACAGGGTGGAGGATGGGAGGTATTAAGTGGGGATCTGGATGATCATACACCCATTCCTATGCACGAAACTGTCAGAAATAAGGATCTACTGTGTAGCACGGGAAATTCTATTCTATACTCTGTAATCACCTGTACGGGAAAAAAATCTTTTGTAAAAAAGAGTGGATACATGTATGTATATAATTGATTCACCAGACTGTACAAGAGGAACTAACATAACCTTGAAAATCAAGGATATTGCAATGAAAATTGAAAAATAAATAAATTTTCTCATCTAGTAACCTTCCCTGAGTGAAGTGTCATAGCCCATCACTGAATAAATAGAAAAATGTTTTGAGGACTAGAATGGAAACACAGTATAATAAAGAAAACCTGAAGAGGTAGTTGCCCAAACTTAACAGACAATATCATATTTCTTTCACAAATTGTCTATTATTTTCTAGTCAATCTTGTATTGTACAAAACAATGACATAATCTTTAACTCCACAACCTAGCATCAATATTTCCACTGTGCATACATATTGAATAGTAGAATGAGAAGGTATGAGGTCATATGCAAGCAATGAGGATCAGGAGTCTTAGAGAAAAACCAATGACAGGTATTGTGTGTGGAGTTACAGACATAAAGAGAAAAACAATAGTGTGTAACCTAAACAGAAGAACAAAACAAAAAATAAACAAATAAAAATATTCTGAAGGAAAAATTTCATGCAGAACTGAATGAAAAGCCACTATGAGGTACCATTTCACACCAGTCAGAATGGCTGCGATCCAAAAGTCTACAAATAATAAATGCTGGAGAGGGTGTGGAGAAAAGGGAACCCTCTTACACTGTTGGTGGGAATGCAAACTAGTACAGCCACTATGGAGAACAGTGTGGAGATTCCTTAAAAAACTGGAAATAGAACTGCCTTATGATCCAGCAATCCCACTGCTGGGCATACACACTGAGGAAACCAGAAGGGAAAGAGACATGTGTACCCCAATGTTCATCGCAGCACTGTTTATAATAGCCAGGACATGGAAGCAACCTAGATGTCCATCAGCAGATGAATGGATAAAGAAAGCAGTGGTACATATACACAATGGAGTATTACTCAGTCATTAAAAAGAATACATTTGAATCAGTTCTAATGAGGTGGATGAAACTGGAGCCTATTATACAGAGTGAAGTAAGCCAGAAGGAAAAACACCAATACAGTATACTAACACATATATATGGAATTTAGAAAGATGGTAACAAAATAACCCGGTGTACGAGACAGCAAAAGAGACACTGATGTATAGAACAGTCTTATGGACTCTGTGGGAGAGGGAGAGGGTGGGAAGATTTGGGAGAATGGCACTGAAACATGTAAAATATCATGTATGAAACGAGATGCCAGTCCAGGTTTGATGCATGATACTGGATGCTTGGGGCTAGTGTGCTTGGACGACCCAGAGGGATGGTATGGGGAGGGAGGAGGGAGGAGGGTTCAGGATGGGGAACACAGGTATACCTGTGGCGGATTCATTTTGATATTTGGCAAAACTAATACAATTATGCAAAGTTTAAAAATAAAATAAAATTTTAAAAAAACAACAAAAAACAAACAAAAAAAGAACTGAATGAAAAGAATAAAATGTGAAAGAATTTTAGTTCAGTGATGTTGAGAATACCCGTCAGAGACTAGAGGGCTATGTCAGTGCAGTCAGTGGTATTTGGGGGAGACTGAGTGTATCCCGTGTTGAAAAATGGAATCTGAAGGCCTCTGCCTTCTGAAGAAGTGTCACAGAGCGAATGCAGGCAAACTCAGACAGACAAGTAAATCTAGTGGGTGATGAGCCTGGATGGGTCAATGAAATTTAGGAGTATTATATTGTTCATGAAATGAAGGTATGAAATTCATATTTGGGGAGTTCAATTATTTCCAGACAACAACTTCATGGATAACAAGTGTAAACCATGGTGTGACTTCACCAGAATGAAATATGTAAAGACATATATATGAAACACGCATATATATATATATATTTTTTTGTGTATATATATATATATATATATGCACACTTGTGTGTTGTGTATATATGTGTGTGTGTGTGTGCGCACATGAGAGGAGCTTGTATCAGAGGAGACTAGTGAGATTTGAAACCATGCTGCTCCCTTCCCTTTCCTCCTCCCACAATTCCACGCTCTCATTCAGTTTCCGGTCTGTTCCATTCCTACCACCAACATGAGCAGGTTGTCTAGGAAGTTACAGCTCTTTAATGGGAGATTTAAGAGATATTTGTCTTAATTTCCAAGTTTCATTTCACTTAATAGCGTCCCATGTTGACCACAATTCTTTAGAGTAAGAGAAGTTTGAATTAATCAGATATACTGGAGTTAAAAACATATTGCCGTGGAAGGGTTTAGGAAATTGAGAAAGTTTCCAAAATACGTGTTTGGTGTGCACAGTGCACGTGTCCTTAGCCACGTCTGACTCTTTGGGACCCTTTGGACTGTAGCCTACAAGGTTCTCTGTCCGTTGAATTTTTCAGTCAAGAATACTGGAGTAGGTTGTCATTTCCTCCTCCAAAGGATCTTCCTGACCCAGGGATCAAACCCGTGTCTTACGTATCCCGTGCACTACATTTTATGTGAATTCTTTACCCACTGAGTCATCAAGAGAAAAAAAAAAAAAAAAACCTACATGACATATGGGCTTTCCTGATAGCTCAGTTGGTAAAGAATCCAGCTGAAATGCAGGAGATCCCAGTTCAATTCCTAACTCAGGAAGATCCGGTGGAGAAGGGATAGGCTACCCACTCCAGTATTCTTGGGCTTCCCTTGTGGTTCAGCTGGTAAAGAATTTTCCTGCAACATGGGAGACTTGGATTTGATCCCTTGGTTTGAAAGATCCCCTGGAGAAGGGAATGGTTACCCATGCCAGTATTCTTGCCTGGAGAATTCCATGGACTGTATAGTCCATGGGTGGCAAAGAGTTGCACAGGACTGAGTGACCTTCACTTTTAGATGACATAGTGGAGGAGAGCAGGAGACCAGGAGAGGCAGGAGACCAGGAGAGGGCGCTGTCCTGTACTGTTAGGAACTTTACACCTTGCAAACCAAAGGGGAGTCCAGAAAAATCCTTTTTAACAATGAAGTTGTCTCTCATAGAAGAGCCTCCACCTAGATTCTTTCTGGAAAAAAATAACAGGCTATGACATTCTTGGAGTTCTGATTGGAAAAATATCAGTCTCAAGCACAATCAGCAAATCTACAGAAGAAACTGGGAAATATTGTAAAAATTCTGAGATTATAAAGGGTAGGGAAATCATAGCTATGTTTCCCTGATTATTTTTCACGGCACAGGAAAGTTCTGACCTGTGTATTGCTGCAAGTTCACAGCAAGTGGCTGAGCCTGATCATCACCCAGTGATGGCTCCTGAAATAGGCCCCAGGGTCACAGGCCCGCACATGGACAGCAAGACTGACTCATCACTGCAGTGAGGATTCCCGCAAGAGTTCCTCTTTTGGTGCCACAGGCTTCGTCAGTGTTTACTAATACACATTAACCTGAAAAAGTTCATCAGAACTTTTTCTCATATTATATTAATCAGTCAGAAACATCAGGTGAATTTGTATCATTCTTAGAAAATCTTTCTCATTTTTCTTTTTGCCTGTCTGCTTCCACTGTCATGACTCTCAGAGGCACTTACCTCTGTTATCTACAAACTGAGGAAAATTAGCCTACAAACTGGTTGCTGTTTCCTTCTCCAGGGGATCTTACTGATCAAGGATTGAACTTGCAACTTTTGTGTTTCTTGCATTGGAAGGCAGATTTTTTACCTCTGTGCCACCTGGGAAGCCCCATATAATAATATTACACTATAGATATTTCAAATCTCAAGCTAATGAAATTTTTTTTTATTATGACTTTGAAAATCAATTTCCCATCTCTTGTTGACATTATTCATTATTATTTTATTTGTAATATGTTAGGTAGATTTTGGAAAACTTCAATAACCATAGAATATTTCAGAGTTTTAACTCTTTCACTCATGTATTTGCTTATTCATTCACCTTTTATTTATTGTGTGCCACGTTCTAAGTGCTGAACTGGACAGTGGGAACAGAGAAGTAAATAAGGCAAAGACTGTGCTTACTTTCTCAGAATCTGCAGTCCCCTAGTAAAATGCACCTAGGTATTTAAAGAAATTCTGTTGAATATTATGATAAGACGGTATCTCACCAGACAGTATGTTTTAATAGAAACTAAGCTGAGCTGTACAGTCAGGAAAAACTTCCTGGATAATCTGCTGATGAGCTATGATATGGTGGATGACTAGGGTTGAGTGAAAAGTCTAAATGTTTGACAAAGAGAAAGGGTTTCACAATGTCTATCAAACACATGAATCCACACAGGTAGGTCACGCTTGAAGAAAACTGAGATATTTCTTTAGTTTATGAGGCTGCAATATATACCATGTCATTCTTCTACTCAAATATGTTTCAGCTATGCAAGGAAGAGACATTTCCTACAGTGTACATGAAACTTATGGCATGCAACTTTTATTCTAATAAAACTATTGTATGTAAACCAAATATCCACTGATTATGTTTGAGAAATGCTCCACAAGGGTTTTTATTATCAGATAACTTAATTAACAAAGTTATACTTTCAACCTGGTTATGCTACTTTATAAACACACAATCATAATGTTCCATTAAATCACAGTGAGATCAGAGACAGACAGGTATCATCCTGTAGCCTCACACGATGTTTCAGGGCTATATTTTCCTCAGACAAAAAGTCACCAAATACACTGTCACAGAACTTGGCAATTCATGGAGACCTAAGGCAACAGAAAACTCCAGATGGGAGGAGAAGGAAGAAAGAAGGAAGCTATATATGAGGGATCCTCTGGAAACACCAGAAGCTCACAGCTCCATTGTCATAATCCAGAAACAATCGAATGCTACACAGAGGACTTTTCACATACTGAACTATGGGTAGGAAGCTGGGGGGGCAGAAATTAATAATTGTTCACCTTCATAGAAAAAAGAAGAAATGCTTCTTCAGAATCAATAATGATAGAGGTATCACTTGTCAAGCTGTTTGTACAGACTCTCACAGTCCAGTCGGAGGAGTGGGTCACATCCACCTTTCAGTACTGCCTCCCGGAAGTGGAAGGCCTGAGCTCCCCACACCACAAGAGTCTCTCCACCCTGGTCTGTCTGGACTTGCCATGGCAGTCATCTCAGAAAGGCTTATATTGTGAGTGGTCATTGTCTGAGTCAGAACGTTATCCCCTGCAGAAAGAGCAAAAATCAGATTAGCTTGTGGGATTTCCATGTTCTGAGAGGCAGAGGGTCTCTACACAAGGAGTCTTTTCATTTTCTTTCCTCCAAGAAAATAGGAAATGAATACAAAAGGGAGTTCAAACAGGTGCTTCTATGAAGAACAACAGCTATTATTATATCTATAGCAAATGGAAACTCCTTAAATCATGTAGAAAAAGTAAATATATATATATATATATATATATATATATATTATATATATATAAAATGAACTCTGTGAAATCTGGCAATGTCAAAATCTTGACAGCTTACTTGAAGAACACATAAAATTTAATTTTTTCAGTACTTTAGTACTTTACACTTTTCAGTACTTTACACAAAATGTATTTGTGTCTTTTGTCTTTAATATTATTTAATATATAAACAACACTTTACTATTACATAGGTATTTTGGGGACTGTAGTCTCACTTCTTAAGTTTTCAAAGTAAAAATGTTTGAGAGAAATTCATCCATGTCTTATTTGAAATCTTTTGAGTGGATGTTCTGACCAGTCATGTTCACATACCCCTTGCCTTTCTGTTGTTTTGATATTATCTAACAGCGTTACATTTATTCTGCCTAAGACAATTTTCATATATTTTCTCAAAAGTTAGTAATTATAAAAATAACAAATATTTGTGTACAATGCATAAAAAATGCAGCAGTAATATAGAGCAAATTAAAACCAAGCAAGGCCATATTTAAACTTTCAGGAATGACATAAACTGAATAACCATACATGAGGGACTGCTACACTGACAACTAAAGCTTCTGTTTAGAACCAACTAAACAACTGATCTCTTCTTGCTGTCCTTATTTGAGATTCAACTAAAAATATATGACAAGGCCACATACCATTTAGCATAACTTATAGAATTATAAATTCTATACCTATAGAATTATAAATATTCTCTTATTTTCTGCTTACTACACATGATTGCCTATTCTGAAAATGGCTGGAATATGTACTCTGTTTCTCAATAAATGCATCATTTTAGTAAACATTTCTAATTTCAGTGTCAATAATATGGAAATGCTAACAATGATAATAACTGTAATGTTCATGTCTTAAACCACCTTTTCTGAACTTGACTGACATCATCCTTTTAATCTTTAACTTTATAATCTTTAGTGTATGAAGTCATTTTTTTTTTTTTTTGGTGATCATTGTTCTCAATAGATGTATTAGTCTTAAAATGTTAATAAATAACAGCTTATGCACACAAAAATCATATATTAGCCTAAAGTCGGAGAAGGCAATGGCACCCCACTCCAGTACTCTTGCCTGGAAAATCCCATGGATGGAGAAATCTGGTGGGCTGCAGTCCATGGGGTCGCTAAGAGTCAGACACAACTGAATGACTTCCCTTTCACGTTTCACTTTCATGCATTGGAGAAGGAAATGGCAACCCACTCCAGTGTTCTTGCCTGGAGAATCCCAGGGACAGCAGAGCCTGGTGGGCTGCCGTCTGTGGGGTCGCACAGAGTCAGACACGACTGAAGCGACTTAGCAGCAGCAGCAGCCTAAAGTACCTCTTTAAAATATCTTCTTTAAATGGAGGAAATACAGTTTGTTCAATAAGAGGTTCTGGGAGAACACAGTAGCTTCAAGTGAAAATATGAAATAGAACTTTCTTTAACTGTTGATCAGTCGCTAAGTTGTATCCAATGCTTTGCAACCCCCTAAAACTGTAGCTCACCAGGCTCCACTGTCCCCCACTGTCTCCCAGAGCTTGCTCCAATTCATATTCATTGAGTCAGTGATATTATCTAACCATTTCTTCTGTTGTCCCCTTCTCCTTTCACCTTCAATCTTTCCCAGCATCAAGGTCTTTTCCAGTGAGTTGGCTCTTTGCATCAGGTGGCCAAAGTACTGGAGCTTTATCTTCAGCAACAGTCCTTCCAATAAATATTCAGAGTTAATTTCCTTTAGGATTGACTGCTTTGATACACATAAATAAACTCAAAATGGGTTAACAACCTAAATGTGAGACTATATACTATAAAACTCTTAGATGAAGACATAGAACACTCTTTACCATAAATCATAGCAGAATACTTTTTTTTTTTGAGCCTTCTCTTAGAGTAAAGGAAATTTAAAAAAAAATAAGCAAATAGAATCTAATTAAACTCAAAACCTTCTCCACAGCAAAGGAAACTGTAAACAAAACAGAAAGAAAACCCACAGAATGGGAGGAAATATTTGAAAAAGATGAGACCAACAATAGATTTGTCTCCAAAAATTTATAAAGAGCTCATTTGACTCAATATATATATATATAGAGAGAGTGCTTATATATATATATATATATATATATATATATATATATATATGTATATATACATAAAAGTAAAAAATGGGCAGATGGCCTAAATAGATATTTCTTCTAACAAAACATGTGAATGGCCAAGCAGCACAAGAAAAGATTCTTGACGTCAATATTTACTGGAGAAATGCAAATCAAAGCTACAATGGGATCTAACCTCACATGAGTCAGAATGACCATAATCAAAGCTATTACAAAAGGTAAACTCTGGGGAGAGTGGTAGCTCAGCATTGAGACTGCTAGCATGTACATGATCATGCCTGCCTGAGACTTGGATTCAGCCTGAGACCAGAGCATGCAGGCCCAGTCACTCAGTGCTTTGTGCAATAAAGTTTATTAAAGTAACAGTGATGGAGAAGGCTTCCAGCAAAATCACTGGAAGAGGCAGGAGAGTGCCTACCTCACTAGTTTAAGTGGGGCCTTATGTACTTCTCAGCTGGCTACTGAGAATAGATAAAAAGAAGACCTCAAGGTTGTAAGAGTTCCACCAGACCCTTTCCCAAGGCACACATCCAGAGATAATTTGGCACAAGATTAGCTGGGGAGAATGGTACGGGTCCATGTTTCAGGGGTATGAATCTTGAGAAACAGTTTCCTGGGCAAGATCTGTTACAATTATAATCATTAACATAAAGCCAAAGAAAAGCATTTCCACCAGTAAGACACTGTGCTGTGTGAACATTAGTTCCTATAGAGGCCAGTTCTCAGGCAAGATACCTTGTTGCACAAGGCATAAGGAAAGCATCAGTGAGAGTGTTAACCTCCTCCTTAAAGGTGACCTGGACGCCTAAGCTTTAACTCTCTCAAGAGTGTGGAGAAAAGGGAAACTTCCTGCTCTTCATGGGGATATACACTGGTAAACCACTGTGGAGAACAGTTAAAGTCTCCTTAAATAACAAGAATAAAGCTACCATGTGATTCAACAATTCCACTCCTGGGCATATATCCAGGGAAAAGTGTGGTTCAAAGGATTCATGCACCTCGATGTTCATTGACAAGTTGTTTGCAACTGTCATGACATGGAAGGAACATAAATGTCCAAGGACAGATGAATGGATGCAAAAAATGTGTTACATATACACAATGGAATATTACTCAGCCAAAAAAAGAACAAAAAATGCCATGTGTGGTGACATGCAAGGAATTGGAGACTGCCATACTGAGTGAAGTGAGTCAGAAAAAGAAAGAGCAGTATCATATGATATTAGAATCTAAGAAAATGATGCAAATAGTGATTTATAAAACAGAATCACAGGTGTAGAAAAAATAACATGTAACATGGGGCTAAGAAGGGGTAAGGGATTAATTAGGAGACTGGGATTGACACATACACATTACTATATGTGAAGTAAATAATTACTAAGAACCTACTGTATAGCACAGGGAACTCAAATAAATACTTAGACGTATATAATTTTTTTTCAAAAGAGTTATTGTTGTTATTCAGGAAATAAGACATGCCCAACACTTTGCACCCCCACGAACTGCAGGATGCCAGGCTTCCCTGTCCTTCACTATATCCCAAAGTTTGTTCAAACTCACGTCCATTGAGTCATGATGTCACTCAACCATGTCATCCTCTATTACCCCCTTCTCTTGTCTTCAGTCTTCCCCTACATCAAGGTCTTTTCAAATGAGCTAACTCTTTGTATCACATGGCCAAAGGACTGGAGATTCAGCTTCAGTCCTTCCAATGAACATTCAGGCTTGATTTTCTTTAGGACTGACTGGTTTGATCTCCTTGCTGTCCAAGAAACTCTCAAGAGTCTTCTCCAGCACCACAATTTGAAAGCACCAATTCTCTGGCACTCAGCCTTCTTTATGATCCAACTCTCACATCGGTACATGACAACTGGAAAAACCATATTTTTACCATAGGGACCTTTGTCAGAAACATGATGTCTCTGCTTTTTAATATGCTGTCTAGGTTGGTCATAGCTTTTCTTCCAAGGAACAAGCAGCTTCCAATTTGGTGGCTGTAGTTATTGGCTACATTAACTACATTGGCAGACATTTTGGAGCCAAAGAAAATAAAACCTGTCACAGGTTCGACTTTTCCCCCATCTATTTGTCATGAAGCAAGTTCCGATGCTATAAAGAGCAATATTGCATAGGAACCTGGAATGTCAGGTCCATGAATCAAGGCAAATTGGAAGTGGTCAGAAAGGAGATGGCAAGAGTGAATGTCAACATTTTAGGAATCAGTGAACTCAAATGGACTGGAATGGGTGAATTTAACTCAGATGACCATTATATCTACTACTGCGGACAGAAATCCCTCAGAAGAATAGCCATTATAGTCAACAAAAGAGTCCGTAATGCAGTACTTGGATGCAATCTCAAAAAAGACAGAATGATCTCTGTTCGTTTCCAAGCAAACCATTCAATATCACAGTAATCCAAGTCTATGCCCCAACCAGTAACGCTGAAGAAGATGAAGTTGAACAGTTCTATAAAGACCTACAAGACCTTTTAGAACTAACACCCAAAAAAGATGTCCTTTTCATTATAGGGGACTGGAATGCAAAAGTAGGAAGTCAAGAAATACCTGGAGTAACAGGCAAATTTGGCCTTGGAATACAGAATGAAGCAGGGCAAAGACTAATAGAAATTTGCAAGAAAATGCACTGGTCACAGCAAACACCCTCTTCCAACAACACGAGAGGAGACTCTACAGAGTCTGTAGACTGGACATCTACAGTTCTACATCTGGTGAGTCTGGACATCACCAGATGGTCAACAACGAAATCAGATTCATTATGTTCTTTGCAGCCAAAGATGGAGAAGCTCTATACAGGCAACAAAAACAAGACCGGGAGCTGACTGTGGCTCAAATCATGAACTCCTTATTACCAAATACAGACTGAAATTGAAGAAAGTAGGGAAAACCACTAGACCATTCAGGAATGACCTAAATCAAATCCCTTATGATTATACAGTGGAAGTGAGAAATAGATTTAAGGGCCTAGATCTGGTAGATAGAGTGCCTGATGAACTATGGGATGAGGTTTGTGACATTGTACAGGAGACAGGGATCAAGACCATCCCCATGGAAAAGAAATGCAAAAAAGCAAAATGGTTGTCTGGGGAGACCTTACAAATAGCTGTGAAAAGAAGAGAAGCAAAAAGCACAGGAGAAAGGAAAGATATAAGCATCTGAATGCAGAGTTCCAAAGAATAGCAAGAAGAGATAAGAAAGCCTTCCTCAGAATGGGAAAGACTAGAGATCTCTTCAAGAAGATTAGAGATACCAAGGGAACATTGCATGCAAAGATGGGCTTGATAAAGGACATAAATAGTATGGACCTAGGAGAAGCAGAAGATATTAAGAAGAGGTGGCAAGAATACACAGAAGAACTGTACAAAAAAGTTCTTCATGACCAAGATAATCACGATGGTGTGATCAATGACCTAGAGCCAGACATCCTGGAATGTGAAGTCAAAGGGCCTTAGAAACTATCACTACAAACAAAGCTAGTGGAGGTGATGGAATTCCAGTTGAGCTATTTCAAATCCTGAAAGATGATGTGAAAATGCTGCACTCAATATGTCAGCAAATTTTGAAAACTCAGCAGTGGCCACAGGACTGGAAAAGGTCAGTTTTCATTCCAATCCCAAAGAAAGGCAATGCCAAAGAATGCTCAAACTACTGCACAATTGCACTCATCTCACATGCGAGTAAAGCAATGCTCAAAATTCTCCAAGCCAGGCTTCAGCAATACATGAACCATGAACTTCCTGATGTTCAAGCTGGTTTTAGAAAAGGCAGAGGAACCAGAGATCAAATTACCAACATGTGCTGGATCATGGAAAAAGCAAGAGAGTTCCAGAAAAACATCTATTTCTGTTTTATTGACTATGCCAAAGCCTTTGACTGTGTGGATCACAATAAACTGTGGGAAATTCTGAAAGAGTTGGGAATACCAGACCATCTGACCTGCCTCTTCAGAAATCTGGATGCAGGTCAGGAAGCAACAGTTAGAACTGGGCATGAAACAACAGACTGGTTCCAAATAGGAAAAGGAGTCCGTCAAGGCTGTATATTGTCACCCTGCTTATTTAACTTATATGCGGAGTACATCATGAGAAACGCTGGACTGGAAGAAACACAAGCTGGAATCAAGATTGCCAGGAGAAATATCAATAGCCCCCTTCAGTTCAGCGAATGAACTGAACTGAACTGATGGAACCAGATGCCAGGATTTAGTTTTTTGAATGGTGAATTTTAGTCAGCTTTTTCACTCTATTTCATCCTCATCAAGAAGCTTTTAAGTTCCTCTTTGTTTTCTTCTGTAAAAGTGGTATCATCTGTATATTTGAGGTTGTTGATATTTCTCCCAGCAATCTTGACTCTACTTGTGAGTCATTCAGCCTGGCATTTGGCATGATGTCCTCAGCATGTGAGTTAAAGAATCAGGGTGACAATATATAGTCTTGACATCATCCTTTCCCAATGTTGAACTGATCTCTTCTTTCAAGTCTGGTTCCAATTGTTGCTTCCTTTCCTGTATACAGTCTTTTTAGAAAACAGGGAAGGTAGCCTGGTATTCCCATCTCTTTAAAAATTTTCCACAGTTTTATTTGATTCACATCATCAAAGGCTTTAGAGTAGTCAATGAAGCAGATGTAATTTTTTTTTGGAATTTCCTTATTTTTCCTATGATCCAACAGATGTTGGCATTTGGATCTCTGATTCCTCAGGCTTTTCTAAATGCAGCTTGCACATCTGGAAGTTCTTGTTCACAAACTGCTGAAGCCTAACTTGAAGGATTTTGAGCATAATCTTGCTAGCATGTGAAATGATTGCAGTTGCACAGCAGTCTGAGCATTCTTTGCCATTTCTATTTTTCAGAATGGAAAAAAAAAAAAAAAAAAAAAACTGACCATTTCCAGTCCCGTGGCCACCACAAATTTTCCAAATTTGCTTCATATTGAGTGCAGCACTTTCACCATCTTTAACTATTTGAAATAGCTCAGCCTGAATTCTATCACCTCCACTAGCTTTGTTCCTAGTAATATCTCTTAAGGCCCAATTTTTTCACACTCCAGGATGTCTGACTCTAGGTGAGTGACCACACCATTGTGGTGATCCAGGTCATTAAGACCTTTTTAGTATAGTCCTTCTGTGTATTCTTGCCACTGCTCCTTAATCCCTCTGATTCTGTTATGTCCTTGATATTTCTGTCCTTTATTATGTCCATCTTGACAGGAAGTGTTTTCTTGGTATCCCCAATTACCTTTAAGAGATCTCTAGTCTTTCCCATTTTCCTCTATTTCTTTGCATTTCTTACCTTTTCTTGCTATTCTCTGGAACTCTTCATTCAGTTGGTTATCTCTTTCCCTTTCCCTATTGCTTGCATCTCTTGTTTTCCCAGCTATTTGTAAGGTCTCCTTGGACAAGCACTTTGGCTTCTTGAACTGATTGCATGGATCACAGGCCTGTGTAACTCAAGGAAGCTATGAGTCATACCTTGCAGGGCCACCAAAGATGGACGAGTCATGGTGGAGAGTTCTGACAAAATGTGTTGCACTGGAGAAGGGAATGCCAAAACACTTCAGTGTTCTCACCTCAAGAACCTCATGAACACTATGGAAAACGGAGGTGAGATGACTATATATATATATATAAAATTCACTTTGCTATACACCTAAGACTAATACAATATTGTACATCAACTTTATATTTCAAAAAAAATTAAAAATAAGTAAAGAAAATTTTCCATCCAGTATCTTTTCTGAGTGGAGCACCATGACCCATCTTTGATTAAATATGAAAATGTTTTGAGGAATAGAATGCAAGCAGAGTCAAAATAAAGAAAATCTTAAAAGATAGTTGTCCAAACTTCATATACAGTATCACATTTCTTTCACAGATTGTCTATGATTTTTTTAGTCTATCCTGCAGTGTACAACTATGCAATAATCCTTAACTTCACAACCTAGCATCAATATTTCAAATATAGATACATATTGAATAATAGAATGAAAGGGTACGAGATGATATACAGGGGATGACTAAAAGGAACAGAGTCTTAGAGAATAACCACCATCCGCTATTCTGTGTGCAGTTATAGCCAGAGCAAAACAATAGTGTGTAACCAAAACAAACCTCAGAGGGACGAATTTCATGGAAAACTGAATGAAAAGAATAAAATTTAAAAGACTTTAGTTCTGAAAGGGTTGAGGACTTCCATCAAACAGCAGAAGGCAAGAGTAGTAAATGGTATTATTGGGGAGCTTGACTGTTCTGGGTTGAAAGATGGAATGTGAAGAACTCCTCTTCCTGAAGAAATATCCAGGAAGTAATGCAGGCAAATTCATACAGGAAACCAAAACTAGTGGGTCGCTTCAATTTGGACTATAATAAACCTTTATAAATGGACATATGAAATTTATAATTGAGGAGTTCATTTATTAACCAAACTTCATGGATTGGAAGTGTGAACTCAATCTGTACCTCAGATTGGATTAGGGTAATTGGATTAAGTAAATTTCGGAAGGTTGACTTCAATCCTTGGCATCTAGATGTGTTTACAATTCTTCAAAAATCTAATCTTGTGCTACTGCACCTTAGTGCAGGGTTGATAGCCCTATCACTTTGAGGAAGTGGACCTGGTCATCAGAGGATGTATAAAGCGTCCAGCAAAGATCCAAGCTCATTCTTCTCCAGGGCCCAGAGCTGTTGCCTTTGGAATTGACTGGACTGTGGAGACTTGAAGGTGTTTGCCACCAGGAAGTGAGCACCTAAACCCTGAACTGAATTTAACAGAGTTACTTACTGAACCAGAGAGAAGACCTCTGTAACAGTACTGAGGTGAGTTCTCATACTGATACAATGAATTTTTACTATGTTTAGTTAAAAATAAAACCTTAATGGTAATCATGGATAGAAAAGCTAATATTTTTTGTCTTCCAGTAATATCTATTTTTAAGCCCTGCATCAAACATTTGTTCCATATGTGATTTTTAGACGTAACATTTTACCCACAGTATGTCAAGTATCCTCTTTATAAACTGGAGGTAAAAATTAGTGAATATTGCTGAAAATACTAAAATGGTTAATCCATATATCAAGAGCTAATACAATGCCTAAAAATAGTTTTCTTGGGGATGGTTTTGACCACCGCCTCCTGTACAATGTTATGAACTTCCATCCAATCCAAAGTTCTACAGGAACATGATCAAACAGCTGAGAAAAAAGAAGGAAAAGGCAAAGAAAAAAAGGAAAGATATATTCATCTGAATGCAGAGCTCCAAAGAATAGCAAGAAGAGACAAGAAAGGTTTCCTAAGTGATCAATGCAAAAAAATAGAGGGAAATCTAACGGGAAAAAATAGAAATCTTCAGGAAATAAGAGCTATGAAAGGAACATTTCATGTTTCAGCTGAGCTATTTCAAATCCTAAAAGATGATGCTGTTAAAATGCTGGTCTCAATATGCCAGCAAATTGGGAAAACTCAGCAGTGGCCACAGGACTGGAAAAGATAAGTTTTCATTCCAATTCCAAAGAAAGGAAATGCCAAAAATGTCCAAACTATCACACAAATTATACCCACCTGACAGGCTAGCAAAGTAATGCTCAAAATTCTCCAAGCCAGGCTTCATGAACTGAGAACATCCGGAGGTTAAAGCTGAATTTGTAAAAGGCAGAGAAACAAGAGATCAGATTGCCACATCCATTGGATCATAGAAAAGGCAAGGTAATTCCAGAAAAATATCTACTTCTGCTTCATTGACTGCACTAAATCCTTTGACTGTGTGGATCATGGTAAATGGTGGAAAACTCTTAAGGAGATGGGAATACCAGAATATCTGACCTGCCTCCTGAGAAACCTGTATGTAGGTTTCAAGAGGCAACAATTAGAACTGGACATGGAACAGACTGGTTCAAAATTGGGAAAGGAGTATGTCAAGGCCTTATATTGTCACCCTGCTTATTTAACTTATAGGCAGAGTACATCATGTGAAATGCCAGGCTGGATGAAACACAAGCCAGAATCAATATTGCCTGGAGAAATATCACTAACCTCAGATATGCAGATGACACCACCCTTATGGTAGAAAGTAAAGAAGGACTAAAGAGGCTTTTGATGAAAGTGAAAGAGGAGAGTGAAAAAGCTGGCTTACAACTCAACATTCAGAAAATGAAGATCATGGCATCTGGTCGCATCACTTCATGGCATAGATATAAGGAAACAATGGAAACAGTGACCAATTTTATTTTCCTGGGCTCCAAAAATTACTGCAGATGGTGACTGCAGCCATGAAATTAAAAGACGCTTGCTCCTTGGAAGAAAAGTTATGACCAACCTGGACAGCATATTAAAAAGCAGAGACATTACTTTGCCAACAAAGGTCCATCTAGTCAAAGCTATGGTTTTCCCACTAGTCAAGTACGGATGTGAGAGTTGGGCCATAAACAAAGCTGAATGCCGAAGAATTGATGCTTTTGAACTGTGGTGTTGGAGAAGACTCTTGAGAGTCCCTTGCACTGAGAGAGATGAAATCAGTCAATCCTAAAGGAAATCAATCTTGAATATTTGATGGAAGGACTTGTGCTGTAACTGAAGCTTCAATACTTTGGGCAACTGATGTGAAGAAGTCACTCATTAGTTAACTCTGACTCCAGGAAAGATTGAAGGCAGGATGAAAAGGGAATGACAGAGGAGGAGATTTTGGATGGCATCCCAGACTCAATGGACATGAGTTTGAGTGAGTTCCGAAAGCTAGTGAAGGACAGAGAAGCCTAGCATCCTGCAGTCCATGGGATCACAAAAAGTCAGAAACTATTGAGTGACTGAATTGAACTGAAGAGGTGGTGAAGGACCTCAAAGTTGAGGAAATGAAGGCCTAGCCATTGTCCCTGCTACTTCTAAGTCACTCAGTCGTGTCCAACTCTGTGCTACCCCATAGATGATAGCCCACCAGGCTCCCCCATCCCTGGGATTCTCTGGGCAAGAACATTGGAGTGGGTTGCCATTCAAAAGTGAAAGTGAAGTCACTCAGTCGTGTCTGACTCTTAGCGACCCCATGGATAGCAGCTTACCAGGCTCCTCCATCCATGGGATTTTCCAGGCAACAGTACTAGACTGGGTTTCCATTGCCTTCTCCTGCCATTGTCCCTGGGAGTCACTGTTTATTATCAGTTTTTTAGGGCTCCCACAACACCCGACCCCACATGGGGTTGCTTAAAACTAGTGTATTCTCTGACAGGTCTGGAGGCTGGAAATCAGGGTGTTGGAAGGGCTGTACTCCTTTCAAAGGCTCTAAAATAATTTTTCTTTGTCTCTTCCAGTGCCAGGTGGCTCCTGGCAATCCTCACATTATGACATTGAACTTGAATCTCTGCTTCCTTACAGGACATTTTCTGATGCATCTAAAACATCCCTCTGCTTTCTCTCATCAGGACACCTGTCAGCAGATTTAGGCTCCAATCTCTACCCTAGATGGTCTCATCATGGTACTTTCACCTCAATTATGCCTGCACAGACTATTCTAAAAATACAGTCAAGAGATACTGGCTCTTGGGACTTGGACATAATTTGGGAGAGGGTAAGGGGCACATTTACAAGAAGGAGATGGCAACCCACTCCAGTTTTCTTGTTTGGAGTATCCCATAGACTGAGAAGCCTGGAGACTACAGTCCATGCAGTCACAGAGGGTCAGACACGACTGAGTAACTAGCACAATGGGTGCATTAACTCACTACTTCATGAACAGAATGAAAGAATGCTGTCCTAAATTCAAGAGATATCAGATTTTTCTGGGGAAGTAAAAACCTCAATATTTTTTCCTTGCTTTGTACATAGAGTACATGCAGTAGAGAAAGAAATAGTTAAAGCAAGGTTTTAGATTTGTGAGGTTTTATCCAATGAAATCCTTTGAAGTTTTATGAAGGTTAGAATTACCGGGTCAAAGACAAATATACTTTTTAAGGATTTGAATGCATATATACAAAACATCCTGATCTTCTCAGGTGGCTCAGATGGTAAAGCGTCTGCCTACAATGCCTACCATGTGGGAGACCCGGGTTCAATCCCTGGGTCGGGAAGATCTCCTGGAGAAGGAAATGGCAACCCACTCCAGTATCCTTGCCTGTAAACCCCCATGGATGGTGGAACCTGGTAGGCTACAGTCCATGGGGTCGCAAAGAGTTGGACACGACTGAGCGACTTCATACAAAACATCCTAAAGTCCATCTGCTGGTTGGATCTCCTTGCAATCAAAGGAACTCTAAAGAGTCTTCTCCTACACCACAGTTCAAAAGCATCAATTCTTTGGCGCTCAGCTTTCTTCACTGTCCAACTCTCACATCCATACATGACTACTGGAAAAATTGAATTTAAGGAGAACACAGGATCCTTAAAATCAGAGAGGAATGAGTGTTCAATATAAAATCAGTGATGAGGACTGGGACTTCAGTTGTAGATGCTATTAATATATAGAGATAAGAGAGAGATTTAGTGCAGTTAGTGCTCATTGGGTTTATCCAAGGGAACTGTGGTAATCTAATCAGGAAGGGGCTTCAAGGGTCCTGATAGTGGATTTCAGATACACTATTTCTTCTGTTCAGAGATGTTCTGAGGTGGCTGGACCCTGGACAGCTCTGAAAGTTACAGTTGCTGACCCATCCAGAGAACATAGAACTCCGGACTGGATGGGACTGATTTTCGTACCAGCACTGAGGACATCAAATCTACAACTTTCTGGTGAGTAAATGGTTCTGAGTAGATGGATTCATATTTCTTTCCCTCAAAAACTAAAAAGAATAATTTTAATTTAGCAGTCACAGGCTTAAGAATTTCTTAAGCAAGTGAAAAATCTAGTTCATAAGAATTATGTTATTACTTAGAATTCACTCTGAAACTATAGACTTACCTTCAAATCATTGGAATTTGTGAATGAACATGAGTGATTCTATGAACTTAGGATTCCATGATATAAAAGGAAAATATGAATTTCTTGATGGGAAGTCCTAGACAGTTTTTCCATTTAGCATGATACCTAAAATTTGAATGAGAAACTGTGCTGTAGAACATGCAGAGTAATATATTTGTATGGAAAAGTTGGGATTTCTGCCTTTAAATTGTGCAATAGCAATCCAGACCTGATGATGGCTCTGAAAACAACACTGGTAACTCACCAAGTACCTGAAAGAAAAAGAAATTCTGTACTCACTCTGATATAGAAGTTAAAACTTTTATTAACTTCAGTCATTAATTTTGAAGCACAATATATTAGATGGCTGGCTTCCCTGGTGGCTCAGGGGTAAGAAACTGCCTGCTAATGCAGGAGACACAGGTTCAATCTGTGAGTCTCAAGGGCCCCTGGAGAAGGAAATGACAACCCACTCCAGTATTCTTGCCTGAAAAATCCCATGGACAGAAGCCTGGTGGGCTACAGTCCAACGGGTTGCAGAAGAGTCACACAGGCCTGAGGGACTAAACAACCACAATATTAGATGGAACTGTGTGTTAATTGATAGATGGATTTGATGAATTTGGCTGCACCAGATTTTTCTTGCACCTTGAGGGACCTTTAGATGGGACATGCAAACTCTTAGTCCCCACACAGGAACTCTGTGTCTTGGCAGGTGAACACTTTGCTGTGGAATGTGGGCTCTCATTCCCTGATGAAGGACCAAATGCTGGTCTTGTCCACTGGGAGCATGGAGTCTTAGATACTGAACCTCCAAGGAAGTCCCAGAACTGATCTTATTGTAACCTGGAATTTGTATGTTTCCAAACAGGAAAACTTTACTGATAGTAGAGCAAATCTGGTATGATTGGGAGTATGTTGATGTACTAATCAAAGAAATGGATTCCCCTTACATTAGGGTCACTTAAATTGAAGACTGTCATTTTCAAAGAGAAGAGAAAATTTAATTGTTAGAGTTCTCAGAACTGAAAGTTGTAGTTAAACCAAAATTAACGTTATGCTTAAGAGTCATTTTTATTAGAGATAGAAGGGACTGAGTTTTAACAGAATAATATAGAACACTGAACGTAGGTACCTTTGTTTAGTGTAGATAACTGCGTGTGATACACTGTGTGTGATGTGTCATTGTTTCTCAGGTTGCTCTTTCAGAGGCGGTAAGACTCTTCCTGTGTGAGTGCAGGAGACACATGTAGAGAAGCGCTTCCCCTGCCAGTGCTTGAAGTACCTGCGCCTCCTACACAGGTCAGTGTTCCTATGTGTTCATTTCTATGAGCTTCCGATGAGACGTGTTTTGTCATCTTTATATCTCAGCCAAAACTGAGTCCCTGGCTTATTGTGAAGTAGTGAAGTGAAGTCACTCAGTCATGTCTGACTCTTTGCGACCACATGGGCTATCCAGTGCATGGAATTCTCCAGGCCAGAATACTGGAGTGGGTAGCCTTTCCCTTCTCCAGCAGATCTTCGTAGCCCGGGGATCAAACCCAGGTCTCCCACTTTGCAGGCAGATTCTTTACCAGCTGAGTCACAAGGAAAGGGTCTTCTTGTATACAGTTGTATTTAATATGCCTTATTATAATGTCTATTGACCTCCCCAGAAATGAAATATTGACCACTTAAACTCTTTTTCAATCCTTACATATACATGTTTACTCTTCTCCTCTCTTCATCTTCCCTTTGTACTTCTATGACATGTTTCTCAGATGAATTATATCAATTATCATCTCAACTGCACATTCAGTCTATGGCCATCTGGACTTTTCTTAGGAGGGAGCTATGCTCAGAATCCTAAGGAGTGTTACTGTTCTAGAGAAGATTGCATTCACAGTAACACTGAGCAGAAAGTACAGAATTCCTGTCTACATCCTGTGCTCCCAGAATAAGCAGGCGTTTTCCCCCTGTTATCACTTTATGTCTCAGAGTGGTGTGTTTATTATGATTTAGGAACCTCCAATGACACTTCATTATCACCCAAAGTCTATGGTTTCACATTAGTGTTCACTCTTGGTGTTGTGCATTCTGTTAGTTTTCACTGATGTACAGTGACAAGTATCCAGCTTTATAATATCCAGAAGGGTTAGACTGCTGAAAGTCATTTGTGATCACCTATTCATCAGTCCCATCACCCTAACTGCTGGGAAGCAAAGTTTATTTCACTGTCCTCATACATTTCTCTTTTTTTCCATGTATTCCTTTTTCCTGGAATGTCTTATAGTTGGACTCATGAAATATGTATGTTTCTCAGCTTAGCTTCATTCACTTAGAGATATGAATAAAAGAATACCCCATGTCTCTTCCTGGCTTGATCGCTCATTTCTTTTTAGAACTGAGTACTATTTCTTGGCCTTAATGTACCAGAGTTGATTTATACATTCATTATGGTTGTTCTCAAGTTTTGTGATTATGACCAAAGTGGCTATAAACATTCCATTGCAGGTCTTTTTTTCTTTTTTATGGATCAGATCAGATCAGATCAGTCCCTTAGTCGTGTCCAACTCTTTGCGACCCCATGAATCACAGCACGCCAGGCCTCCCTGTCCATCACCAACTCCCGGAATTCACCCAGACTCACATCCATCGAGTCCGTGATGCCATCCAGCCATCTCATCCTCTGTCATCCCGTTCTCCTCCTGCCCCCAATCCCTCCCAGCATCAGAGTCTTTTCCAATGAGTCAACTCTTTGCATGAGGTGGCCAAAGTACTGGAGTTTCAGCTTTAGCATCATTCCTTCCAAAGGAATCCCAGGGCTGATCTCCTTCAGAATGGACTGGTTGGATCTCCTTGCAGTCCAAGGGACTCTCAAGAGTCTTCTCCAAAACCACAGTTCAAAAGCATCAATTCTTCAGTGCTCAGCCTTCTTCACAGTCCAACTCTCACATCCATACATGACCACAGGAAAAACCATAGCCTTGTCTAGACGGACCTTTGTTGGCAAAGTAATGTCTCTGCTTTTGAATATGCTACCTAGGTTGGTCATAACTTTCTTTCCAAGGAGTAAGCGTGTTTTAATTTCATGGCTGCAGTCACCATCTACAGTGATTTTGGAGCCCAGAAAAATAAAGTCTGACACTGTTTCCACTGTTTCCCCAACTATTTTCCATGAAGTGGTCGGACCGGATGCCATGATCTTCGTTTTCTGAATGTTGAGCTTTAAGCCAACTTTTTCATTCTCCTCTTTCACTTTCATCAAGAGGCTTTTGAGTTTCTCTTCACTTTTTGTCATAAGGGTGGTGTTATGTGTATATCTGAGATTATTGATATTTCTCCCGGCAATCTTGATTCCAGCTTGTGCTTCTTCCAGTCCAGCGTTTTTCATGGTGTACTCTGCATATAAGTTAAACAAACAGGGTGACAATATACAGCCTTAACGAACTCCTTTTCTTATTTGGAACCAGTCTTTTGTTCCATGTCCAGTTCTAACTGTTGCTTCCTGACCTGCATACAGATTTCTCAAGAGGCAGATCAGGTGGTCTGGTATTCCCATGTCTTTCAGAATTTTCCACAGTTTATTGTGATCCACACAGTCAAAGGTTTTGACATAGTCAATAAAGCAGAAATAGATGTTTTTCTGGAACTCTCTTACTTTTTCTATTATCCAGCAGATGTTGGCAATTTGATCTCTGGTTCCTCTGCCTTTTCTAAAACCAGCTTGAACATCAGGAAGTTCACGGTTCACATATTTCTGAAGCCTGGCTTGGAGAATTTTGAGCATTACCTATGATTTGGGCAAATACAAAGGAGCATGAGCCCTGACTTACGTGGTAGGAGGGTATTTAGTTTAGTAACAGATTGCCTTATTGTCTTTCAGAAGGCTTGTACTGTTTTTCATTGCCTTAGGAAATGAATCAAATTTCCTGATATTCCACCCTCTCAGTACTTGGTCCTTCTTTGGGATTTTGACAATTCTTGTCCATGTGCTGTGGTATCTCATTGCTATTTTAAAGCCCTCTTGCTTATCAGGCATTTTTATTTTTAACTTCCCTTCCTTTTCTCTCATCCTTTGTCTCTTGAGTGAGTCCCCATGCTCTTTTCATTTCTATGTAAAACCCACTGTGGTGAGACTGGAAAGCAAGTTGGGTTCAGGCCTGAGAATTTTTAATTGTGAAAAGAAGCTTCATAATGCTCAACAGGACTCTCAACTCACAGGTTGGGCTGGTTTTCATTTACGTTCTTGGGGGTAAATGAAATTACAGAAGGAATGTATCCCAAGTGGGCTGTGCTTCTCTCCTGTGTCACATAGGAGAGTAACTTTCCTTTTCTTTCTCCACAGAAACAGAGGATCGCACACACTGCAGGACTTCAGAAATAACTCACCTGCTGAATCTTGAGAGTGAAGAAGCTGAAGATTCTGCTGAGGTGTCTGAACTGCTGGGATCAAATAAGTGTCCCAAAGACCTAGAAATGGCGATGCCTAAACGCCAAGATGACTGGTCCAAGGAAGACATCGTGCAGTTACTGGAAAGTATGGAGAAAAGCATTCCATCCAGTGATGGGCACACGTTCAAAACAACCCAGTCAGTGATGGACTGGGAAAAGTAGCTTTTAAAGATTTTTCTGGGGAAATGTGCAAACTCAAATGGTTAGAGGTTTCCCATAAGGTGAGAAAGTTTAGCACACCTATTAGAATAATTGTAGTGTTAGATCATGAAAAAGTTGATATTACTACAAATAGTTCTCCAATTAAGTTGATTGTTGGGGGTAGAGCTAAGTTGGTTAGACTTGCTAGTAGTCATCAGGTGGCTATTAGTGGAAGGAGCGTTTGTAGGCCTCGAGCTAGAATTATAGTTCGGCTGTGGATTCGTTCATAGTTTGAGTTTGCTAGACATGAGCTGAAAGAATTAGTCCTGGAAGCTAAGGAAAATGTTAGCAATCTTTCCAAAAAAACACAAGAAAACACAGAAAACACAAGAAAACACCAGAATCATACTTATTTGTTCAAGAAGCCCCTGACAGCTTACCAGCACATTTCCCAAGTGATGCGACCTCAGTACATCCCAAAACACCCCAAGATAAGCAACCAGGAGCTGACCAGGGTTCTGTCTGAGGAACACAGGAAGGTGCCTGAGCAGCTGAGGGTGAAAGACAGTCAGGAACTTGAGAAAGTGAAAAAGGATATTAGGGAGAAAATAGCTCTGTTCAGAGCACAGCACCCTGATCTAGTCCCAAACCCAGAGAAATCTGGTGTCCCCCAAAGAAGTGAAATGAAAGTGCCAGAGAAGTTTCAGGAGAATGTTCAAAAAGTGAAGTCTCCCCCAGATAAGAGTTTACCCATGAAGTGGAAATTCCACGGAGAGCCCAAGAAGCCCCCGATGAATGGCTATCACAAGTTCCACCAGGATCTCTGGTCGAGGAGGGAGCTGAAAGTGGTGCGCCCGTGGGAGCGCATGGTGGAGATCAGTAGACTCTGGCAGCGCATCCCCCAGGACCAGAAGGAGCTTTATAAGAAGCAGGCAGAGGGACTGCAGACACAGTACAAGGTTGACCTTTATCTCTGGCTCAGGACTCTGCCTCCTGAAGAATATGCTGCCTACAGAGAAGAGACCTGTGCTAAGCGTAAGAACATGAGTGTGACGGGGCGGCCGAACTCCAAGATTAGAAGGATCAGTCTGCAGTCCCCATCAAAATGGAATCTGCAAGGAAGACTTAGAGAGGACCCGGGGCTTCAGGCTGCAGAATTAGCATCATCAGACAGGATTAGAGAATATTCTCCTGCCTCAGGGAAATCAGAGGAAAATGAGGAAGAGGAGGAAGGCAACTGCTGCTCAGCCCCCAGCAGTGAAGATGAAGATGGAGATTCTGAGCCGGAGGACCACAGCTCCAGCTCATGGTCCTCAGGGGACTCCTCTGACTCGGATTCCAACTGAGTTTAGTTCACAAACTGAAGGGACAAAACTTTTCAGCAAAAGTCCATGGGCTCTTCTCTCTATGCTTTTTCATTGCCTTCCTTCTTTCCCTCCCTCTTCATACAAAGTGGGATCTGTTGGAAAGAAGGCATCTTGAGCTGTAATTTCTGGCTTCTCCATCTACCCCACGTTCACCCTGAGAGAAAGTCAAGGCAAAGACGCCTCGTGGAATGAACCTTGAGCTGACTGGGCTGCGGGGCACCTTGTAGTAGACTGAGCTTCCTAAACTGGAAAGGTTTTCTCTCTTCACCCTCTGCAGTCCAGACGTGTGACGGGCTCCAGGGGTCTGTTAGCCCCTTCTCTTTGACCTTGTCCCTTGTCCCTCAGGACTCAGGCAGTGAGCTGGGAAGGGAAGATCTGATTGAATGGAAGTGGGAGACTTCCTTAAAGGAAGCTGTCAGGCCCTGATGTCTCTGCCCCTTCTCTCTGAGGTGAAGAGCTGGCACTTCCTTACCTTGGAATTGGGGCCAGCACATGGGCAGCAGCATTTCCATGTGTGTGTGCATCCTGTCAACTGTCCATGAGATTTTCTCACTGATCAAAACCTCAAAATTAAAAATGTGTAACCCCTCCACCTGAATTGGCTTTTCCTTAAAACCAGCCTCCTCTGACCCAGTGGCCCTGAGTTTTCAGGCCATGTCTGAATTTCTGCAGATTTCTGCCCCAACCCCTTCCTTCTGATCCAAGTTGTAAGTAAAACATGTTTTTACCACAGACTCAAATTGTATTATATTAGGACTTGTGTAGTTTGTGTGTCAGTCTTTTAGTTCACAGATACTAAACTGTTGGGGATTCATCTACCACTCTGTGTTCTTTGGAAGGAATGATGCTGAAGCTGAAACTCCAGTACTTTGGCCACCTCACACAAAGAGCTGACTCATTGGAAAATACTCTGATGTTGGGAGGGAATGGGGGCAGGAGGAGAAGTGGACGACAGAGGATGAGATGGCTGGATGGCATCACCGACTTGATGGACATGCATTTTCGTGAACTCTTGGAGTTAGTGATGGACAGGGAGGCCTGGCGTGCTGCAATTCATGGGGTCCCAAAGAGTCGGGCATGACTGAGCGACTGAACTGAACTGAACTGATGACCCATTTTTATTATTTTGGTTTATTGATGTATTTGAAAATGTATTTAAAGCTAGTGCCATCTTATTAAACTTTTTTTTCCCCCAAACTTTCCTGGCTATTTTCATTTTTGATTCTCATGGACAATTAGTATCACACAAGTATTGTTCTTGTATATGAAACGTGTTGAATTTGGAGACTTCCTCTTCATCCATGATGTCTTATTGGAATATTTTATTCCTCATGAATATACAGTTGGGGAACTTACGGTAGAGAACATGGAAGTCTGCTCAATTTTGTGTAGCAGCCTGGATGGAAGGGAAGTGTGGGGAAGGATGGGCACAGGTATATTCATGGCCGAGCCCCTTTGCTCTTTACCTGAAATTACCAGAATATTATTACTTCTCTCCATTTTTTTTTACAGATTAATTTCCTTGTTTTTCATGGGGCTCGGTCTTCTTGCAGTGCAGGGCATGTTTCCAGTTAGGGGGAGCTGGGGTAACTCAGTGCTCCAGGTTCTCCCTGGTGTGGCTTCCCTGGGTTTGGAGCAAGGCCCTAGAGCAGTGGCTCAGTAGTTGTGACACATGGGCTTCGGTGCTTCAGGGCCTGGAAAATCTTCTGAATCAAATCCATGTCCCCTCCATGGGAAGGCAGATTCTTAACCACTAGACCAGCAAGGAAGACCTACCACAGAATTCTAACAGGCTATACTGCAATATAAATAAAAACTGTTTAAAGAAACAGGCAGGAAAACACAAATACTAGATGAATATAGGCTAAAATTCTGAATGTTCTAATAGAAGAAGACAACATTGGTTAAAATACTAAAATATGCATTTACCTGTTGCTTCACCTATATACGAACTGGGAATAAAACTCCAGTCCTATAGGATCTAATTTAAGATTAAGATTTAGCGCTTCCAAAATGACTTGCTCACAGTTCATTCACAGCCACAAAATGTTAAGTGGATTTCTTTCCTCTTGGAAAATCTAAACATATCTTTTGGTTAAAAAGACTCAGGGAAGAAAGCAGGAAGCACTGCTCATGACCTGCCAGACAGCTTCTCCCTTTTATTCTAGAAATGGGATTAAAGTCAGGAGTCTAGCAACTCAATCCCAGAGATACTTCTGCCTCTTTGGCAGTGGGATCCAGGTGCTCCACGTCATTGGACCTTCCTTCCCAGAACCTGCCCAGCCTGCACTTCTGACCCCTTCCTTGTAGAAGGACAGGCAGCAGCAGAAGGAAAGCAGGGGTCAGGGTCTCACCTCTCAGGATTCTCAGGCTGCCATTTCCTCCTCCAGGAGATCGTCCCATCCTAGGGATCAAACCCAGATCTCCCACACTTCAGGCAGATTCTTTACCCTCTGAGCCACCAAGGAAGCCCGGGCTTGGCTCTTAAATACTCCCATGAAATAAAGTGACTCTATATTCAGGTGGTGACTCCTGTTTTAGTCGACAGTTTCCATCTAATCCCTGGAACTCAGGTGAGTGGGGACAGGACACTGTGGGTTGGGAAAAGGTCTTGGAAGAGCAGGTCAAATGACAAAAAAATGAACAAACTAAAGCATGGCAAATATGCTTTATTCAGTGATTTTACGGAAGATCATAGCCAGAAAGGTGTCTTTGCAGGTGGCCCTGAGGAACTGTTCAAAAGTTATAAGGGAAGCCAGAGTACAGAAGGTCACGGGCTGAAAAACCCATTCAGAAAGCATCAAAAGATTACTATGGATGATGGACATGTTACATCTCAAATTAATGGTTTTAAATAATTGTTATTTATTTATTTTTATAATCTTATTTGTTTGCTTATTTTAGCTGTGCTGGGTCTTTCTTGCTGAGCGCAGCCTTTTCTGGTTGTGGTGAGCAGGGGCTACTCTTGAGTTGAAATGTGTTGACTTTTCCTTTTGGTGGCATCTCTCATTGCAGAGCGTGGGACCGGGGTGTGGGCATCAGTGGTCTTGGCCCCCAGGCTCTAGTCGGGTGCTCAGTAGTTGTGGTGCTTGGGCTTAGTTGCTCCACAGTCTGTGGGGTCTTCCTGGACCAGGGATCCAACCTGTATCCCTGGTGCTGACCAGTGCATTCTTAACCACAGGCCCCCAGGGAAGTCCCTTTTCATGATTTTCTCTATGAAAAGAGGTAAAAGTCTGGGCTTATTGAAGTCATGTTTATGATACGCATCTTAACTCCCTCAGGACACCATTCTGTTTTCCTCTCCTTGAATTCCCCTCAGGGCACACTGTCTTGTGGGGGCTGCAGTGGAAAACGGCCTTTTTCTGCAACATCCTTTGTTTACTGAAATGACAAGTGAAATATTTATCCCCAAGCAAAGACTTAGGAGAAGACTGAAAGTAGAACTGAGTTGCTTTACAGTTGCTTTGTTGTGTCCGTCTTTTTGTGACTACAAGGAATGCAGCTTGCCTGGCTTCCCTGTCCTTCACCATCTCCTACAATTTGCTCAAATTCATGTCCATTGAGTTGGTGATGCCATCCAACCGTCTCATCCTTTGTCAACCCCTTCTCCTTCTGCCCTTAATCTTTCCAACGATCAGTATTTTTTTTTAACATGATGGTATATATTTAATGGTGTTTATGATTAGGTATTATAATTTTAATTAATTTATTTATTATTATTAATATTTATTTTAATTGAGGCTAATTACTTTACAATATTGTATTGGTTTTGCCATACATCAACATAAATGCACCACGGGTGTACATGTGTTCCCCATTCTGAACCCCCCTCCCACCTCCCTCCCCATACCATCCCTCTGGGTCATCCCCGTGCACCAGCCCCAAGCATCCTGTATCCTGCATCGAACTTGGACTGGCAATTCATTTCTTATATGATATTATACATGTTTCAATGCCATTCTCTCAAATCATCCCTCCCCCATCCCACAGAGTCCAAAAGACTGTTCTATACATCTGTGTCTCTTTTGCTGTCTCGCATACAGGGTTATCATTACCATCTTTCTAAATTCCATACATATGCATTAGTATACTGTATTGGTGTTTTTCTTTCTGGCTTACTTCACTCTGTATAATCGGCTCTAGTTTCATCCACCTCATTAGAACTTATTCAAATGTATTTTTTTTAATGGCTGAGTAACGCTGAAGAAGCTGAAGTTGAACGGTTCTATGAAGACCTACAAGATCTTTTAGAACTAACACCCAAAAAAGATGTCCTTTTCATTATAGGGGACCGGAATGCAAAAGTAGGAAGTCAAGAAACACCTGGAGTAAAAGGCTAATTTGGCCTTGGAATATGGAATGTAACAGGGCAAAGACTGATAGAGTTTTGCCAAGAAAATGCACTGGTCATAACAAACACCCTCTTCCAACAACACAAGAGAAGACTCTACACATGGACATCACCAGACGGTCAACACCAAAATCAGATTGATTATATTCTTTGCAGCCAAAGATGGAGAAGATCTATACAGTCAGCAAAAACAAGACCAGGACTGACTGTGGCTCATATCATGAACACCTTATTGCCAAATTCAGACTTAAGTTGAAGAAAGTAGGGAAAACCACTAGAGCATTCAGGTATGACTTAAATCAAATCCCTTATCATTATACAGTGGAAGTGAGAAATAGATTTAAGGGCCTAGATCTGATAGATAGAGTTCCTGATGAACTATGGAATGAGGTTCATGACATTGTACAGGAGACAGGGATCAAGACCATCCCAATGGAAAAGAAATGCAAAAAAGAAAATAGCTGTCTGGGGAGGCCTTACAAATAGCTGTGAAAGAAGAGAAGTGAAAAGCAAAGGAGAAAAGGAAAGATATAAACATCTGAATGCAGAGTTCCAAAGAATAGCAAGAAGAGATAAGAAAGCCTTCTTCAGTGATGAATGCAAAGAAAGAGGAAAACAACAGAATGTGAAAGACTAGAGATCTCTTCAAGAAAATTAGAGATACCAAGGAAATATTTCATGCAAAGATGGGCTCGATAAAGGATAGAAATGGTATGGACCTAACAGAAGCAGAAGATATTAAGAAGAGATGGCAAGAATACACAGAGAACTGTACAAAAAATATCTTCACGACCCAGATAATCACGATGGTGTAATCACTGGCCTAGAGCCAGACATCCTGGAATATGAAGTCAAGTGGGCCTTAGAAAGCATCACTACGAACAAAGCTAGTGGACGTGATGGAATTCCAGTTGAGCTATTCCAAATCCTGAAAGATGATGCTGTGAAAGTGCTGCACTCAATATGCCAGCAAATTTGGAAAACTCAGCAGTGGCCACAGGACTGGAAAAGGTCGGTTTTCATTCCAATCCCAAAGAAAGGCAATGCCAAAGAATGCTCAAAATACGCACAATTGTACTCATCTCACACGCTAGTAAAGGAATGCTTAAAATTCTGCAAGCCAAGATTCAGCAATATGTGAACCGTGAAATTCCAGATGTTCAGGCTGGTTTTAGAAAAGACAGAGGAACCAGAGATCAAATTGTCAATATCCGCTGGATCATGGAAAAGCAAGAGAGTTCCAGAAAAACATTTATTTCTGCTTTGTTGACAATGCCAAAGCCTTTGACTGTGTGGATCGCAATAAACTGTGGAAATTCTGAAAGAGATGGGAATACCAGACCACCTGATCTGCCTCTTAGGAAATTTGTATGCAGGTCAGGAAGCAACAGTTAGAACTCGACATGGAACAACAGACTGGTTCCATATAGGAAAAGGAGTACGTCAAGGCTGTATATTGTCACCCTGCTTATTTAACTTATATGCAGAGTACATCATGAAAAACGCTGGACTGGAAGAAGCACAAGCTGGAATCAAGATTTCCAGGAGAAATATCAATAACCTCAGATATGCAGATGACACCACCCTTATGGCAGAAAGTGAAGAGGAATTAAAAAGCTTCTTGATGAAAGTGAAAGTGGAGAGTGAAAAAGTTGGCTTAGAGCTCAACATTCAGAAACCGAAGATCATGGCATCCAGTCCCATCCCTTGATTGGAAATAGATGGGGAAACAGTGGAAACAGTGTCAGACTTTATTTTTGGGGGTCCAAAATCACTACAGATGGTGACTGCAGCCATGAAATTAAAAGACGTTTACTGCTTGGAAGGAAAGTTGTGACCAACCTAAATAGCATATTGAAAAGCAGAAACATTACTTTGCCAACAAAGGTTCATTTAGTCAAGGCTATGGTTTTTCAGTGGTCATGTATGGATGTGAGAGTTGGACTGTGAAGAAGGCTGAGCACCGAAGAATTAATCCTTTTGAACTGTGGTGTTGGATAAGACTCTTGAGAGTCCCTTGGACTGCAAGGAGATCCAACCAGTCCATTCTGAAGGAGATCAGCCTTGGATTTCTTTGGAAGGAATGATGCTAAAGCTGAAACTCCAGTACTTTGACCACCTCATGCGAAGAGTTGACTCATTGGAAAAGACTCTGATGCTGGAAGGAATTGGGGGCATGAGGAAAAGGGGATGACAGAGGATGAGATGGCTGGATGGCATCCCTGACTCACTGGACATGGGTCTGGGTGAACTCCAGGAGTTGGTGATGGACAGGGAGACCTGGTGTGCTGCGATTCATGGGGTTGCAAAGAGTCTGACATGACTGAGTGACTGAACTGAACTGAACTGAACTAATACTCCATTGTGTATACGTACCACAGCTTTCTCATCCATTCATCTGCTGATGGACATCCAGGTTGCTTCCATGTCCTGGCTATTATATACAGTGCTGTGATGAACATTGGGGTACACGTGTCTCTTTCAATTCTGGTTTCCTCAGTTTCTATGCCCAGCAATGGGATTGCTGGGTCATATAGCAATTCTATTTCCAGTTTTTAAAGGAATCTCCACACTGTTCTCCATAGTGGCTGTACTAGTTTGCATTCCCACCAACAGTGTAAGAGGGTTCCCTTTTCTCCACACCCTCTCCAGCATTTATTGCTTGTAGACTTTTGGATAACAGCCATTCTGACTGGCGTGAAATGGTACCTCATTGTGGCTTTGATTTGCATTTCTCTGATAATGAGTGATGTTGAGCATCTTTTCATGTGTTTGTTAGCCATCTGTATGTCTTCTTTGGAGAAATGTCTATTTAGTTCTTTGGCCCATTTTTTGATTGGGTCGTTTATTTTTCTGGAATTGAGCTGTAGGAGTTGCTTGTATATTTTTGAGATTAGTTGTCAGTTGCTTAATTTGCTATTGTTTTCTCCCATTCTGAAGGCTGTCTTTTCACCTTGATTATAGTTTCTTTTGTTGTGCAGAAGCTTTTAACTTTAATTAGATCCCATTTGTTTATTTTTGCTTTTATTTCCAATATTCTGGGAGGTGGGTCATAGAGGATCCTGCTGTGATTTATGTCGGGGAGTGTTTTGCCTAGGTTCTCCTCTAAGAGTTTTATAGTTTCTGGTCTTACATTTAGATCTTTAATCCATTTTGAGTTTCTTTTTGTGTATGGTGTTAGAAAGTGTTCTAGTTTCATTCTTTTACAAGTGGTTGACCAGTTTTCCCAGCACCCCTTTTAAAGAGATTGTCTTTTCTCCATTGCATATTTTTGCCTCCTTTGTTGAAGATAAGGTGTCCATAGGTGCATGGATTTATCTCTGGGCTTTCTATTTTGTTCCATTGGTCTATATTTCTGTCTTTGTGCCACTACCATACTCTCTTGATGACTGGCTTTGTAGTAGACTTTGAAGTCAGGAAGGTTGATTCCTCCAGTTCCATTCTTCTTTCTCAAGATTGCTTTGGCTATTCGAAGTTTTTTGTATTTCCATACAAATCGTGAAATTATTTGTTCTAGCTCTGTGAAAAAATACCTTTGGTAGCTTGATAGGGATTGCATTGAATCTATAGATTGCTTTGGGTAGTATACTCATTTTCACTATATTGATTTTTCTGATCCATGAACATCATATATTTCTCCATCTATTAGTGTCCTCTTTGATTTCTTTCACCAGTGTTTTATAGTTTTCTATATATAGGTCTTTAGTTTCTTTAAGTAGATATATTCCTAAGTATTTTATTCTATTCATTGCAATGGTGCATGGGATTGTTTCCTTAATTTCTCTTTTTATTTTCTCATTATTAATGTATAGGAATGCAGTGTGTGTTGATTTTATATCCTGCAACTTTACTGTATTCATTGATTAGCTCTAGTATTTTTCTTGTGGAGTCTTTAGGGTTTTCTATGTAGAGGATCATGTCATCTGCAAACACTGAGAGTTTTACTTCTTCTTTTCCAATTTAAATTCCTTTTATTTCTTTTTCTGCTCTGATTGTTGTGGCCAAAACTTCCAACACTATGTTGAATAGTAGTGGTGAAAGTGGGCACCCTTGTCTTGTTCCTGACTTTAGGGGAAACGCTTTCAATTTTTCACCATTGAGGATATAATGTTTGCTGTGGGTTTGTCATATATAGCTTTGATTATGTTGCGATATATTCCTTCTATTCCTGTTTTCTGGAGAGTATTTTTTTTGTCATAAATGGATGTTGAATTTTGCCAAAGGCTTTCTCTGCATGTATTGAGATAATCATATGGTTTTTATTTTTCAATTTGTTAATGTGGTGTATTACATTGATTGATTTGCAGATATTGAAGAATCCTTGCATCTCTGTGATAAAGTTCACTTGGTCATGGTATATGATCTTTTTAATGTGTTGTTGGATTCTGATTGCTTGAATTTTGTTAAGGATTTTTGCATCTATGTTTATCAGTGATATTGGCCTGTAGTTTTCTTTTTTTGTGGCATCTTTGTCAGGTTTTGGTATTAGTGTGATGGTGGCCTCATAGAATGAGTTTGGACATTTACTTTAATATGCAATTCTCTGGAAGAGTTTGAATAGGATAGGTGTTAGCTCTTCTTTAAATTTTTGCTGGAATTCAGCTGTGAAGCTGTCTGGACCTGGGCTTTTGTTTGCTGGAAGATTTCTGATTACAGTTTCAATTTCCGTGCTTGTGATGGATCTGTTAAGATTTTCTATTTTTCCTGGTTCAGTTTTGGAAAGTTGTACTTTTCTAAGAATTTGTCCATTTCTTCCACGTTGTCCATTTTATTGGCATATAATTGCTGATAGTAGTCTCTTATGATCCTTTGTATTTCTGTGTTGTCTGTTGTGATCTCTCCATCTTCATTTCTAATTTTATTGATTTGATTTTTCTCCCTTTGTTTCTTGATGAGTCTGTCTAATGGTTTGTCAATTTTATTTATCCTTTCAAAGAACCAGCTTTTGGCTTTGTTGATTTTTGCTACGGTCTCTTTTGTTTCTTTTGCATTTATTTCTGCCCTAATTTTTAAGATTTCTTTCCTTCTACTAACTCTGGGGTTCTTCATTTCTTCCTTTTCTAGTTGCTTTAGGTGTATAGTTAGGTTATTTATTTGACTTTTTTCTTATTTCTTAAGGTATGCCTGTATTGCTATTAACTATCCCCTTAGCACTGCTTTTACAGTGTCCCACAGGTTTTGGGTTGTTGTGTTTTCATTTTCATTCGTTTCTATGCATATTTTTATTTCTTTTTTGCTTTCTTCAGTGATTTGTTGGTTATTCAGTAGTGTGTTGTTCAGCCTCCATATGTTGGAATTTTTAATAGTTTTTCTCCTGTAATTGAGATCTAATCTTAATGCATTGTGGTCAGAAAAGATGGTTGGAATGATTTCAATTTTTTTGAATTTACCAAGGCTAGATTTATGGCCCAGGATGTGATCTATACTGGAGAAGGTTCCGTGTGAGCTTGAGAAAAAGGTGAAATTCACTGTTTTGGGGTGAAATGTCCTATAGGTATCAATTAGGTCTAACTGGTTTGTTGTATCATTTAAAGTTTGTGTTTCTTTGTTAATTTTCTGTTGAGCTGATCTATCCATAGGTGTGAGTGGGGTATTAAAGTCTCCCACTATTATTGTGTTATTGTTAATTTCCCCTTTCATACTTGTTAGCATTTGTCTTACATATTGCAGTGTTCCTATGTTGGGTGCATATATATTTATAATTGTTTTATCTTCTTCTTGGATTGATCCTTTGATCTTTATATAGTGTCCTTCTTTGTCTCTTTTCACAGCCTTTGTTTTAAAGTGTATTTTATCTGATATGAGTATTGCTACTCCTGCTTTCTTTTGATCTCTATGTGCTTGGAATATCTTTTTCCAGCCCTTCACTTTCAGTCTATATGTGTCCCCTGTTTTGAGGTGGGTCTCTTGTAGACAACATATATAGGGGTCTTGTTTTTGTATCCATTCAGCCAGTCTTTGTCTTTTGGTTGGGGCATTCAACACATTTATGTTTAAGGTAATTATTGATAAGTATGATCCCATTACCATTTACTTTATTGTTTTGGGTTCGAGTTTATACACCCTTTTTGTGTCTCCTGTCTAGAGAATATCCTTTAGTATTTGTTGGAGAGCTGGTTTGGTGGTGCTGAATTCTCTCAGCTTTTGCTTGTCTGTAAAGCTTTTGATTTCTCCTTCATATTTGAATGAGATCCTTGCTGGGTACAGTAATCTGGGCTGTAGGTTATTTTCTTTCATCACTTTAAGTATGTCTTGCCATTCCCTCTTGGCCTGAAGAGTTTCTATTGAAAGATCAGCTGTTATCCTTATGGGAATCCCCTTGTGTGTTATTTGTTGCTTTTCCCTTGCTGCTTTTAATATTTGTTCTTTGTGTTTGATTTTTGTTAATTTGATTAATATGTGTCTTGGAGTGTTTTGCTTTGGGTTTATCCTGATTGGGACTCTCTGGGTTTCTTGGAATTGGGTGATTATTTCCTTATACATTTTAGGGAAGTTTTCAGCTATTATCTCCTCAAGTATTTTCTCATGGTCTTTCTTTTTGTCTTCTTCTTCTGGGACTCCTATGATTTGAATGTTGGAGCATTTAATATTGTCCTGGAGGTCTCTGAGTTTGTCCTACTTTCTTTCAATTCGTTTTTCTTTTTTCCTCTCTGATTCATTCATATATACCATTCTATCTTCTACTTCACTAATCCTATCTTCTGCCTCTGTTATTCTACTATTAGTTGCCTCCAGAGTGTTTTTGATGTCATTTATTGCATTATGCATTATATATTGACTCTTTTTTATTTCTTCTAGGTCCTTGTTAAACCTTTCATGTATCTTCTCAATCCTTGTCTCCAGGCTATTTATCTGTGATTCCATTTTTATTTCAAGATTTTGGATCATTTCCACTATCATTATTCAGAATTCTTTATCGGGTAGATTCCCTATCACTTACTCTTTTGTTTGATTTGGTGGGCATTTATCCTGTCCTTTACCTGCTGGGTATTCCTCTGTCTCTTCATCTTGTTTATATTACTGAGTTTGGGGTGGCCTTTCCTTATTCTGGCAATTTGTGGAGGTCTCTTTATTATGGAGTTTCCTCACTGTGGGTGGGGTTGTATTGGTGGCTTGTAAAGGTTTCTTGGTTAGGGAAGCTTGTGTCAGTGTTCTGGTGTGTGGAGCTAGATTTCTTCTCTCTGGAGTGCAATGAAGTGTCCAGTAATGAGTTATGAGATGTCAATGGTTTTGGTGTAACTTTGGGCAGCCTATATTATTGAAGCTCAGGGCTGTGTCCCTTTGTTGCTGGAGAATTTGCGTGGAATGTCTTGCTCTGGAATTTGTTGGCCCTTGTGTGGTGCTTGGTTTCAGTGTCAGTATGGAGGCATTTGATGAGCTCCTATTGATTAATGTTCCATGGAGTCAGATGTTCTCTGATGTTCTCAGGATTTGGACTTAAGCCTCCTGCTTCTGGTTTTCAGTCTTATTTTTACAGTAGTCTCAAGACTTCTCCTTCTATGTAGCACTGTTGATAAAACATCTAGGTTAAAGATGAAAAGTTTCTCCACAGTGAGGGACACCCAGAGTGGTTCACAGAGTTACATGGAGAAGAGAAGAGGGAGGAGGGAGTTAGAGGTGACCCGAATGAGATGAGGTGGAATCAAAAGAGGAGAGAGCAAACTAGCCAGTTATCACTTCCTCATGTGCACTCCACAGTCTGGACCACTCAGAGATATTCATGGACTTATACAGAGAAGAGAAGAGGGAGGAAGGAGACAGAGGTGGCCAGGAGGATAAAAGGGGAGAATGAAAAGGAGAGAGACAAATCCAGCCAGTAATCAGTTCCCTAAATGTTCTCCACCATCTGGAACACACAAAGATTCACAGAGTTGGGTAGAGAAGAGAAGGGGGAGCAAGGAGACAGAGGTGACCTGGTGAAAAAAAGGAGAGTCCAAAGAGGAAGAGAGCAGTCAAGCCAGTAATCTTGCTCCCAAGTAAAAATGGGTACTTAAAATTGGGTTCTTAAAGGTACAAAATTGATAATAAATACCTAAAAGCAAAGATTAAAATTCTAGAGTAGAGGTTGGATTTTCAAAATACAATATTAAAGAAAACAAGAAGAAGAAAAAAATAAAGTCACAAAAATTATATATATATATATATATATATATATATATATATATATATATACATATATATATGAAAGAAAAATGGAACTGGAGGAATCAACCTACCTGACTTCAGGCTCTACTACAAAGCCACAGTTATCAAGACAGTATGGTACTGGCACAAAGACAGAAATATAGATCAATGGAACAAAATAGAAAGCCCAGAGATAAATCCACGCACATATGGACACCTTATCTTTGACAAAGGAGGCAAGAATATACAATAGATTAAAGACAATCTCTTTAACAAGTGGTGCTGGGAAATCTGGTCAACCACTTGTAAAAGAATGAAACTAGAACACTTTCTAACACCATACACAAAAATAAACTCAAAATGGATTAAAGATTTAAACATAAGACCAGAAACTATAAAACTCTTAGAGGAGAACACAGGCAAAACACTCTCTGACATACATCACAACAGGATCCTTTATGACCCACCTCCCAGAATATTGGAAATAAAAGCAAAAATAAACAAATGGGACCTAATTAACCTTAAAAGCTTCTGCACATCAAAGGAAACTATTAGCAAGGTGAAAAGACAGCCTTCAGAATTGGAGAAAATAATAGCAAATGAAGCAACTGACAAACAACTAATCTCAAAAATATACAAGCAACTCCTACAGCTCAACTCCAGAAAAATAAATGACCCAATCAAAAAATGGGCCAAAGAACTAAATAGACATTTCTCCAAAGAAGACATACAGATGGCTAACAAACACATGAAAAGATGCTCAACATCACTCATTATCAGAGAAATGCAAATCAAAACCACTATGAGGTACCATTTCACACCAGTCAGAATGGCTGCGATCCAAAAGTCTACAAATAATAAACGCTGGAGAGGGTGTGGAGAAAAGGGAACCCTCTTACACTGTTGGTGGGAATGCAAACTAGTACAGCCACTATGGAGAACAGTGTGGAGATTCCTTAAAAAACTGGAAATAGAAGTGCCTTATGATCCAGCAATCCCACTGCTGGGCATACACACTGAGGAAACCAGAAGGGAAAGAGACACGTGTACCCCAATGTTCATCGCAGCACTGTTTATAATAGCCAGGACATGGAAGCAACCTAGATGTCCATCAGCAGATGAATGGATAAGAAAGCTGTGGTACGTATACACAATGGAGTATTACTCAGCCATTAAAAAGAATACATTTGAATCAGTTCTAATGAGGTGGATGAAACTGGAGCCTATTATACAGAGTGAAGTAAGCCAGAAGGAAAAACACCAATACAGTATACTAATGCATATATATGGAATTTAGAAAGATGGTAGCAATAACCCTGTGTACGAGACAGCAAATGAGACACTGATGTATAGAAGAGTCTTATGGACTCTGTGGGAGAGGGAGTGGGTGGGAAGAAAAAAATAATAAATAAAATATATATATATGAAGTTTGCTCTAAAAATAGTCTTTTTTTGAAAAGTAATAATAGGTTATAAAAATGAAAATTAAAGGAGTAATAGAGGACTTAAAAATTAAAAGAAAGTTAAAAAAAAAGAAAGAAAAAGAAAAGAATGATCGTAAAAATATATCTAGGACTTTCTCTGGTGTTATTGTGGGCAGTGTGGGGTCAGTTCATTTTCAGATAGTTCCTTGGTCCAGCTTATATTTCTCAAGATCTCTAGGCCCCTTCCTATGTAGTTGGTACTAACTACAGGGTTAATCTATCGGACCTGTCACTTCCAAAGCGGTTCCCTCTGTTTTAGCTTCTTCTGTTTGCTGGTCTCTTCGGTGTCTGATTTCCGCCCTGACACAAGGAGGGTGGTGGTGGACACTTTTTAGGCTCACTTGTTCAGTCATGCTGTGGGGAGGGAGGGACGCTGCAAACAAATAACACTGGCGTGTGCTCGCAGTGCTTCAGCCACACTGGCCTGCCCCACAGCACATGCACCCTCCCTGCCCACACAGCTCAGGCTCTAGGTTGCTCCACCAGGAACTATCCGAGGCTGGCCCTGGGCTGCATGCACCTCCCAAGTCTAAGCCTCTCAGGTTCAGGCACTCGGGTAGTCCTCAGAGGCGCAGACTCCTTTGGGCCTGCGTTTTGTGCCCTTCCCAGCTCTGAGCAGCTTGGGTGATGAGGTGTTTGGCGAGCGCGGTCACTGCGACTTATCGCCTCTCCCGTCCCTGTCGCTTGGTTTTCTGGGTGTACAACCGGCGCACCTTCTCAGGTGGATGATGACTGTCCAGAACACTGAGAAATCCTAGTTAGCAAAGAAGCCTGCTTACAGGTTCGTAGATAATGTCTCTCTGGGGCTGTAATTGCTCCCTTCCGGCTCTGGTTGCCTGTCACCAGAGGGGGATGGTCTGCAGCCGGCTGGGTCTGTTCAGCCCTTTGTTCTATGCACGGGCCTGTCAGTGTCTTAGGGATTTTCGCGTGGTAGCTATCCCACAGTCTGGTTTGCTAGCCCAAATTAGTTCACTCTGATTACCCTCGGGGCATTCAGGCCAGATCCTTACTCTAAGCAATGCAGCCCGCGCCTCCCTGCCCAGCCCCCGCTTGCTAGTGTTGGGTGCAGACGTCTGTGCTGCTTCTTTGCTGGGGGAGTAACCGTTGGGCTCGTAATCTGTGGGTTTTAATTATTTACTTATTTTTCTCCCTATTATGTTGCCCTCTGTACTTCCAAGGCTCGCCACAGACTCGGCAGTGAGAGTGTTTCCTGGTGTTTGGAAACTTCTCTCTTTTTAAGACTACCTTCCTGAGACGGAGCCCCATCCCTACCTCTTTTGTGTGTGTCTCTCTCTCTCTTTTTTTTTTTTTTTAATATTTTTCCTACCTCTTTTTGAAGACAATGGGCTGCTTTTCTGCGTGCCTGATGTCCTCTGCTGACATTCAGAAGTTGTTTTGTGGAATTTACTCAATGTTTAAGTGTTCTTTTGATGAATTGGTGAGGGAGGAAGTGGTCTCCCCGTCCTATTCCTCTGCCATCGTAGGACCACCTCCCTATTATTATTTTTTAAATAAATTTATTTGTTTTAATTGGAGGCTAATTACTTTACAATATTGTATTGGTTTTCCATACATCAATATGAATCCGCCACAGGTATACACATGTTACCCATACTGAACCCCTCTCCCACCTCCTTCAATGTACCATCCCTCTGGGTCATCCCAGTGCACCAGCCCCAAGCATCCTGTATCATGCAATGAACCTGGCCTTGAGATTCATTTCATATATGATATTATACATGTTTCAATGCCATTCTCCCAAATCATCCCACCCTCTCCCTCTCCCACAGAGTCCAAAAGACTGTTCTATATTTTAATGGGAGGCTAACTACAATATTATAGTGGTGTTTGGCATACATTGACATGAATCAGCCATTGGTGTACAGGTATCAGGGTCTTTTATGATGAATTGGCTCTTCCAGTCAGGTGGACAAAGTACTGGAGTTTGAGCTCCCGTATCAGTGCTTGCAATGAATATTCAGGGTTGACTTCCAAGTTTGCAGGAGATGCAGACAGGTACTGCCAGTCCAAAATGAGACAGGCCATTCTGGGTACTGACCTTCAGGAGGTGGTTATTAGGACCTTGTCTTTGGGCAAATCAACTATCTGACTAGTTTAGCTGAGCTGCCATCCTGAATACTCAGACCTAATTGCTTGCTTTCTCCCCAGATGCCCAAGGACCCCTTGGACCACCCAGCAGTAACTAACTGGCAGCTTACAGAGTCAGACTTGCCCCATCTGTCTCAGAGCCCAAACATGTGTCACCTCAAAGGCCTGGATCTGAGTGGGGTCACCATGATGGACTTTGGTCCTGAGATCATCCACATTATTCTGGAACAAGTTGCAGCCACCCTTCAGGAGCTGAACTTAGAGGAGTGTGGGATCACAGAGTCCCAGCATGAGTCCATCCTCTGCCCTGAGCCACTGTTCAAGCTTGGGACCTTCATTCTGTGTGGGAACGTCCTTTCTGGCCATCCTGGAGAAGCTTCTGAGTCACACCAATGGGCTGAGCAACTTAAGTGATGAGTCTGATCCTGCCCCTCAGGAGAGTGGCAGCCCTCATGGAGCCCTTCACCTGGGCCAACTCGTCCAGCTTCAAGATAAACTCATCGAGATTATGTGGGATTTAGAACATCCAAGGTTCATCTGACTTAATCCAGCCTGTGTCCTCACTGCGGCAACAAGACATTTGATCCCAAGGAGCCCTTTCTGAACCACGGTTATACTCCTTCTAGCTGGATGCATCTGTCAAAGTTTACTTCTGGTCACCTGTAAACTAAAATCTCGGCAGTAGATGCATCAGGAACAGAAAACCAATCCATGGTTTCAGACATCAGCTCAACATGAACGGAAAGGAAAGATGATCGATCTTGCAGTGATGCTGGATTGCAAGGGGAAATGTAGACTTTGGGAGGTGTTGGAACTTTTGGGGATATGTATTTATACAATCAAATATGCACCTCAATTTTGGAGCTGCATGTGGGTTTGTGACCCACATGTTGGAATTTTCCCTGGGTAGATGCTTCTAAAGCAATTGTCAAAAATAAAGAAACTCTTGTTGAAAACCAACTGCTGCCTTCCCTGATTTAATACTCTCTTTTCAGCTTATACCTCAGCAATCTCCAGATATTGATTTTTTTTAAAAAGCACTGCATTGTCTATGATCCGAAACCTTACCATTCCTGCACCTTCTTTTTCGGTTAAGAGCATCTTTTAACCCTTTGCTTATTTCTTTGGCTTTCTTGTTCCTCACTGTCTCCCAGAGTTTGCCCAATGTCTTGTCCATTCCACTGGTGATATCATCCAGCCATCTCATCCTCTGATGCCCTCTTTTCCTTCTGCCCTCAATATTTCCCAGCATCAGGGACTTTTCCAATGAGTTAGCTGTTCTCATAAGATGACCAAAATACTGAAGTTTCAGTTTCAGCATCAGTCCTTCCAATGACCATTCAGGACTGATTTCCTTTAGGATTGATGGGTTTGATCTCCTTGCTGTCCAAGGGACTCTCCAGAGTCTTCCCAGTACTACATTGTTTTTTCTATCCAACTCTCACATAGCCATGTATATGGCTACTGGAAAAACCATAGCTTGACTATACAAAGTGGTGTAGGCAAAGTGGTGTCCCTGCTCTTTATTATGCTGACCAGGTTTGCCATAGCTTTCTGTCCAAGAAGCAAGCATCTATTCTTCAAACCACAGAACTTTATTGTTTTTCTTGCTAACTCTCAGGAAAATGAAACAGATGTAATAACAGATATGGTAATTATGACAAAGATGGAAATTCATATCCGTAAGCATCATGATCAGCATGCCAAGATGTCCAGAGGGTTACCATTAAGATGAAAGCACAGATGATTGCAAAGTTCTGGGAATTTTTATTGTTATTCCACTCAGCTTTCTGCATTTTATTGAATATTCTGTGTTATCAGATCCTTTTCCATAACCAGTGTTGGGAATAAAGGCATAATCCTTTTAGAAAATCTAGAGCAAACATCAGAGAAGGCAATGACAACCCACTCCAGTACTCTTGCCTGGAAAATCCAATGGATGGAGGAGCCTGGTATGCTGCAGTCCATGAGGTCGCTAAGAGTTAGGCATAACTGAGCGACTTCACTTTCACTTTTCACTTTCATGCATTGTAGAAGAAATGGCAACCCACTCCAGTGTTCTTGCTTGGAGAATCCCAGGGACGGGGAGTCTGGTGGGCTGCCGTCTATGGGGCACACAGAGTTGGACACAACTGAAGCAACTTAGCAGCAGCAGCAGCATTTTCCTAAAAGGACTTTAAATGTCTGGTCACAACTCAATTATATCCTCCACTATCCACACTACTACTCACCAGCTAGTATCAATCTACATTGAATTCATTATAACCTCCTCCCTGAAGGCAGAAGAGTGATGACTTAAAACAGCCCAAAACATCTTCTGAGCTGAGGGAGAGCCCTGCAGAGAGCTCTTCATTCCACAGCATTAGATGCTGTGTTACCCTCTGTGTGTATTAACCCACTGAACAGCCAAAGAAATAAGCAAGGAGGGAGTTGCCCCAGGAGGCTTACATGGTGGCTCAGATGGCAAAGAATCTACCTGTAGTCCAGGAGACTGGGGTTCAAGCCCTGGACTGGGAAGGTCCCCGGGAGAAGGGAACACCTACCCACTCCATATGGATACAAGTCTAGCTTTTAGGTCCATTTAAATTCCCATTAAAGCATATTGATCTCTTCCCTCGAAAAGGCATGGTTTCAAAAGACCTATCAGTAATCACAATTGGCACAGATTAGTTCAAAAAATGCTAGTATATGGGAAAACCACAGCATGAAAAGTGTTCCTAGGACAAATTTTGCATATTTGAATAAACCTTGTCAGACACAGAGTATAAGAACATTGCATAAGTGTCACTGTGAAGGAGAGGAGAGGAATAGACTAGTGCCTAGAGGGAAATTAGAGCACTATATGTATTTTTTAAAAACTGTACAAAATAAGTTTTATCACTTTAAAGAATATTTAGAAAACCAGAGAAAAGAAGAGAAAATTCAGATCCAATTTAGAGAGGAAATAACTTATGAAGTAAGAACCCTGAAGAATCCTCTTAATGATAGATCTTGAGACCCCTAGATAGCTTGATTCAAACACGGAAAGAAACTAGGAACTCACAGAAAATGGACAGGAAGATATCTGAGACCAAAAGTTTGTCAACAACTTTCTTGATGACATGAAGGAAATAATATTTGAGGTTTTCTTTTAAATATGAACATAAGCGTGCTTTGGATCCTCTTATCCCCTCAGAAATATGTGGTCTTAGGGAGGTGACAATTACAAGCTGAATATCAGAGGATGCTTCTGTTGCTCCGGGAGGAGGAGCAACTGCATCTGGAGGCTCTGGAGAGAGAAGCCAAGGACATTGTGAACAACTCGAAGAGAGTGTTCAGAATGACTCCACAGAGAAAGTCTGAAAGAATTGTACAGACAGCTGACCGAGATATGCCACAAGCTGGACATGGAGCTGCTCCAGATGAGAAAGGAGGGTCCATCCTCAGAGAGAGAAACACTCTTCTAGACGAGCTGCTGTGACACTGAAATATTACCTATCCAGATATATGGTAACAAAATCAGCAAAATTCTGTGACCAGGGAAAGTTAATTTTCTTGGCATAAATCTCACTATTAGTTCAGTTCAGTTCAGTCGCTCAGTTGTGTCTGAATCTTTTGGACTTCATGAATTGCAGCACTCCAGGCCTTCCTGTCCATCACCAACTCCCGGAGTTCACTCAAACTCATGTCCATTGAGTCGGTGATACCATCCAGCAATCTCATCATCTGTCGGCCCTTCTCCTCCTGCCCCCAATCTCTCCCAGCATCAGAGTCTTTTCCAATGAGTCAACTCTTCGCATGAGGTGCCCAAAGTACGGGAATTTCAGCTTTAGCATCAATCCTTCCAATGAACACACAGGAGTGATCTTTAGGATGGACTGGTTGGATCTCTTTGCAGTCCACTGTCAAGAGTCTTCTCCAACACCACAGTTCCAAAGCATCAATTCTTCAACCTGCAGCTTTCTTCACAGTCCAACTCTCACATCCATACATGACCACTGCAAAAACCATAGCCTTGACTAGATGGACCTTAGTTGGCAGAGTAATGTCTCTGCTTTTTAATATGCTATCTAGGTTGGTCATAACTTTCTGTTCCAATCAGTAAGCGTCTTTTAATTTGGCTGCAATCTCCATCTGCAGTGTACATTCCCCTAAACCCTTGTCACTCTCTGCTATCCACACCCTGAGGATGCTGAGGTTCTTCCTGTCATCTAGGTAAGACATTTCATGCAGGTATCAATTTTAAAGCACTCTATAATTCGTTTTATTCAGTTGTCTCTTTTGCTTTAATTGTTACTACAAATGGTGAGATTTATCCTTGAACATAGCACTAGGTAGTGAAGACATTGGAAACTTAGATGTTGATGCATCTTGAGGCAAACCCTTCCTGCCCCCTTTCCTTCCTTAATGTGCCTGGAGGAAGCACATCATGTTTTACTTTAGGCTCGGTTATGAAGATAGCTTCTGAGTGTTCTCTATAAAAGAATTAGAAAGCCATATCTAATACACAAACAGGAGTAGTAAAGAACATGAAAAAGGATAGAACTCTCATGATTAATGTGATCTTTTCTTTTTTGTTTTTCTTTGATAGGGCTTGGAAAAAATAAGGAAAGGCAAGTATACACTAATGATTTTTGATTTCTGAAAAATTTGTTGTCTTTTTCATGAAGTGGATTCACCATTGTTCCTTGGGACCATGGGGAATTGATTTCAGGTCCTCCCCCATTCCCAAATTCCAGGATAAAGAACTTTGTACATAATGCCATAGTATTTGCAGATAAATTCTAAGCATGTTCCTGTACATTTTGCCATCTCTAGTCAACTTATTACAACTAACATTTTACAGTGTAAATTAAATGCAATATAAGTCATTCCCCGGTATGTGGCATTTTCAAGTTTTACATTTTTGGAACTGTCTGTAAATGTTTTCTGATTTTTTCCCATTCAGAACAAGGGAAAAGGAGAAAGGAAGTTTAGAGTGGGAATCTGGGATTGACCTGTACACACCATGTATGAAATATAGTTAGGAAAGTAGCTCTACAAGCTCCTATTGTAAAATAAATGAATAAATAAACAAATAAATAGCCTAGAATGTACAGATTAAATCCATGTGAATCCATAGGTACAGAACACTAGCATATGTATTATCAATATTGTCTTTTTGGCCATTTTCTATTTCATTTCAAAAGAACTTTGAGGACTTCTGATCCTTGGTCTCAGAAGTTTCCTTTTCATTTGACTGAAAACAAATATACCTGCGAGTGAAAGTAGCTCACTCGTGTCTGACTTTGAGACCTCATGGACTATACAGTCCATGGAATTCTCCAGGCCAGAATACTGGAGTGGGGCCTTTCCTTTCTCCAGGTTACTTCCCAACCCAGGGATTGAATCCCAGGTCTCCTGCATTGCAGGTGGATTCTTTACCAGCTGAGCCGCAAGGGAAGCCCAAGAATACTGGAATGGGTAACCTATCCTTGTCCAGTGGATCTTCCTGACCTCAGGATTTGAACCAGGTTCTCCTGCATTGCAGATGGTTTCTTTACCAACTGAGCTATGAGGGAGGCTGATATACCTGAGAACATGCTGACATACTTGGCTTTGTTCCACCCACTCACCCCATCCTCTCCAACCTCACCAAAATAAAACTTAGTGAAGGGATTTTTCTAGGATATCACAGAGGAAGCACTCACCTAGTAAGTTGGAAGGTGAGAAAAGATGAAAGAAACATATTCCCCACACATGACAAGTGAGACTGTGATATTGATAATGGAGTAGCAGTGACTCAGCCTGTTCCATCACAGCAAGCCCCCTGCAGGCAGGACCTCAGGGAGGTGCTTCCTGATACCCACCAAAGAGCAATGACTTTCAGGACCAGGGCAGCCACACCTGTGTCACTTTGCTGGACTGACAAGAGCAATGTCTGGTCAGTGAGCACTTCTGTTTAGACAGAATGCATCCTTGATGACTACTGAGTGAAGCCTCAAAGCCTTAGCTTGAATGTCTTGCTCTCTATAAAATGCCCAGGGTCTTTGAATTGATGGAATTGAGGATGGGAATTAAGTTCAGTGAGTGAAAAACTTGGAATAATGTCTGAGAAAAATGGAAAATTGAAATTTGAGATAATTTCTATTTAAAAATTATACACATTTTTATATTCTCATGCAAGTAGAATATATTGTATATGCAAATCACCAAAAGTAGGAGAATCCTGAGAACATATCCTGTGGTGAAGTCTGCTGTTTTGCAATGCTCATGTGATTAACCTTTGGTCTTGAAATGAACCAATGTCCTTTGTTACAGGGCTGACTTGGCACAGAAGCAGAAGCCTCAGCCCATGAACCCAGAGCTCCTTCCTGGCCTCTTTATTCCTACATGCTGAACCACTTCAGAGGTAAGAGTCAGCCTTTTGATGATCAGGACTTTAGACCTTCATAGCTTAGGAAAGCCTGCAACAATTTATGATACATATTCTTGGACATGAAGGAGGTGCATAATTTCGTTGTTAACATCTTTTCTGCCACTGTAGTCAGATTACAAACACCAAGGCTGACGTTTGCCACCTGTAGTTTCCTGAAAATGCCAATCCAGACACAGATATTTAGATATATTTGACACAGGCAGCAGCAATGAATCAAAGTCTTGATTCTCCTCATTCTCTCAGTATTTGGTGATGTCCTCTTGGGATTTTGATGATTCTTATACTGATGTGCTGTGGTATCTCATTGATGTTTTAAAGCCCTTTGCTTTTCAGGCTTTTAATTTTATTTTTTCCTCCCTTCATTTTCTCTTATTCTTTGTCCCTTGAGTGAGAAACCAGTCTTTTATTTTGTTCATTTGTGTGTTAAACATCCTTTTGTGAGATTGAGTGCAAGGCATATTGGGATGGGATCTGAGGATTTTTAACTGCAAAAGAAGCTTCATAATGCTCAATATGAATCTCAATTCAGACTGAGACAGTTTTCATTTACATTCTTAGGGTAAAGGAGTGATAGAAGGGACATATCTAAGCAGAGTGTGCTTCATGTATCCCAAAGGAGAGTGGCTTTCTGTTTCTTTCTCCACAGATACATAGAATCCCACAGACTGCTGGACTTCAGAAAGAACTCACCTGCTCAATCTTGAGAGTGCAGACAGTGGAAATACCGTTGAGGTTTCTGATCTGCTGGGACCACATTTCATAAAACCTAGAAAACGTGCTGCCTAAAAGCCAAGATGACTGGTCCAGAGAAAACATTGTTCAATTACTGGAATGTACAAAAAAAAATCTATCCAGTGACAAGCACATGTTCAAAATAACTCAGTCAGTGATGGACTGAGAAAAATAGCTTGTAAAGAATTTTCTGGGGAAATGTACAAACTCAAATGGTTAGAGATTTCCCGTAATGTTTAGAAAGCTTCATACTTTGACAGAATTAGTCCTGGAAGCAAGGAAAATGTCTACAATCCTTCCAAAAGCAGAAAACACAAGAAACATCCTGATTACCCAAGAACCCTGGACAGCTTACCTCCACTTTTTAAAGAGATGAGACCTCAGTACCTCCAAACACCATGATGAGCAACCAGGAGCTGACCAAGGCTCCATCTGAGGAATACAGAAGCTGCCAGAACAGCTCAAGCTGAAATATAGTCAAGATTTCAGAAAGAAAAGCAG